>NC_141685.1:1164153792-1164753792 GCF_964263255.1 Lissotriton vulgaris
TGGGCCCAGCAACACCACAGGGCGGAAGAGAAAGTTAAAGTTCTCCGAGCAGGAGCTGGAGCACTTAATAGAAGGGGTGGTGGCGAACCACTCCAAACTGTTTGGGAAGGACTCTAGGAGGGTGCCCGAGCAGGAAAAACGCAGGATCTGGCAGGGTATAGCGTCCACGGTGAACTCTGTGGGTGTGGCCGATAGGTCACTGGACGAACTAAAGAAACGCTGGTACGACCTCCGAGGTCGTGCCAAAGAGAAGGTAGCTGAGAGGCTTGGAGAGTCCCTGGGCACTGGAGGGGGAGGACCTACAGTCCCTCCAAACACCCCCTTGGAGGATCAAGTAGAAGACACGCTGGAGACTGAGGCGTGCATCGGAGTGACCCGTCTGGACTCATCCCGCCCCACCCAAGACATCCAAGGTAAGTGGCATACGACTGCGACCCTGTCCCCATTGAATGGCCATGACTATATAGCCTCCCATAATGTTCCATAGTCACGCCATCGTTGCACATCAGGTAATGCCCTAAAGCATTGTGGGACATGTAGTGTGGCCACAATGTAGAAGTACCACAATGCAGCCAGACAGGTTCCAAAGTACGCAAAGCCATAGGCAGTCAGGGAATGTCACCCAGCATGCATGTAGCAACTGCACGTGTGACAGATACATGCAACTAATGAACGTCCACCTCCCCTCACAGGTGGCGCAGACAGCAGCGACAGCGAGAGGCTGCAAATAGATGAGGAAGCACAGGATGAGGAGGAGGTGCCGCCACATACACAACCTCCAGCCCCTGCCGCAGCAACAACTCCTGCAGCAAGGCCCATCACCAGTGTGCCTCCTGTGTCTGGCGCAGCAACTACTCCCGCAGCCAGGCCCACTAATAGTGTGCTCCCAGCCTCTGCCGCTGCAACTACTCCCGCAGCCAGGCCCACTACCAGTGTGCCTCCAGCCCCTGCTGCACCAGCAACGCCTACCGTGACACCACCAGCAGCTGGTGCTTCAACATCAGGGCCCGCGACAGCGGCAACACAGCGGCCACCCACTGTATCAGGCCAGCAGAGCAGGCGTGGCAGGTCTCGCCTGCAGACCAATGCACCTATCACCAGGAGGGGGAATGGACAGCGGCTGGCGAGAATGAGCGTGGAACGAAGCATGCTCCGTATACATCAGCTGCAGGCACGCGGGCAAGGTGCCATACAGCTTCAGCTATACAACATTGGCCGCAATGTGGCCGGAGTGGGGGACCGGATGGACCACATGACGGCAGGCATGGCAGGTGTGGGGGAGGGAATGACCCGCATGACTGCAGCCATGGAGGCCAACACTGCTGCAATGACATCGCAGCGCAACGCAGCCCGCCGCCGCCACCGTCAGCTATTGACCCGGCTGACGGCCTACACCAGGTCCAATTATGTAATAGGCAATGCCACCTCACAGTTATCGCGCCGGTCCCTTGCGCAGCAGCTCATCCAGTGCTGCGAGGATGTGGCCAGGGTCCTTGAGCACCTGACCACTGCCGTGACAGCACTTCACCCACCTCTACCTGCCACTGTTGGGGGTGATAATGCCAGTGAGGGGACATCGAGTGTGAGCAGCCACTCTGCCTCACACGTAGGGGCACTCAGACGCAGCACCAGGCCCACTGCAGGAACACATGCCTTGGATGATGATGAGCCGCAGAGGCGCTTGGGTGGTACGCGCAGGAGGTGCACATGACTTCATAGGACTTGTACAGGCACAGGCTGAGTATAAGCCTGCCCTGTCCTTTCACACAGCAGTATGCTGAAATACTGTTAGCAATGACAAGATTTAAACTGGTACCATTATTGTGAATGAAACAATAATATTTAATTTAGCATCACACATTGGCGTTGTGTCATTATTACATTTTGCATGCATTTGTGAATTGTGGGGTGAGGGTAGAGGGTGCACTAGAAACTGTTCAGTGTAATGTGGTTGCGACGTCTGTGGCCTTCAGCTGGGTTCTCCCCGCATGCATGGCGCGCATGTGCAGGTGACCGGTCGTCCCCTTCCGATTCACTGCCAGAGATGTCGACAGGTATCCGGCGCTTGGTAGCAATGTTGTGTAGGATAGCACACACAGCCACAATGCGGCAGCACACTTCAGGACTGTAGTACATGGACCCACCTGTCTTGTGAAGTATGCGGAATCTGCTCTTCAGTAGGCCAAAAGTTCTCTCAATGCAATTCCTTGTGCGTATGTGTGATACGTTGTAACGCCGTTGCTGTGGTGTAGCAGGGTTGAGGTATGGGGTGGGGAGGTATTCACGCAGGGCGTACCCACTGTCACCTGAATGAGAGGAGCAGAGGGTGAGTGCCTGTGCAGCGCAGCTAGTTATTCGCTATGTGAAATTGTGGGCAAAGTGTACTTACCAAGTAGGTGTCCTTCCCCGAAGTATCCCCTGACCAGTCGTGTGTGGAGGCCGCTGTGCCGGAATATGAATGAGTCATGTGTACTCCCTGGGTACTGTGCCACTATGTCCGTGATGTATGTCTTTGCATTGCAGACCATCTGGATGTTGAGGGAGTGGTAGGACTTGCGATTGCGGTACATGTACTCTGTTGCAGCAGGTGGGCAAATGTGGACGTGGGTACAGTCAATGCATCCTATCACGTGTGGGAAACGGGCAACATTGTAGAATTGTAGCTTGGTCTCATCCAATTCCTGTTGGCTGGTGGGAAATATGATGTGGTGGTGTAGCTGGGTTAGCATTGCGTCAAGGAAACTACGTAGGCAGCGGGACATGGTGGGCTGGGATATCCCCCCAGCTACCGCAACTATCCCCTGGAAGCTCCCAGAGGCCAGGAGGTGCAGGCTACACAATACCTGGACATGTGTTGGGACGGCATTGGTCCGCCTTGTTGGGTGCTGCATCAGGGGGTCAAGGTCCTGTATTAGCTTGATGATCATAGCCCCATTCAGCCGGTACTTGGCGTATATTTGCTCTCTGGTCTGGCCCAGCAGGGTGACCCGCTGGTGGAATATCCTGTCCTGGATTCTGCGTCTCCTCCTTGCTGCTCGCTGTAGCCTTCGCCGCCTGACCACCATGTACATTCCTGGCATTGTGAGACTCCTTCTGCTGATGCTGCTTCCCCTTAAGTGTGTTTGGTCAGGCCTGCACCAGTTACTGATTGGCCAACGGTTTTTCAAATTTTTTTTTTACTATGGGTTTAATGGTTACCACCTGCTTTGGGTTGTCCTTAAATTGCGCCTCGCAAAATGCGATTTTGGGCTTTTTCGCTATTAGCGATTTTTCATGAATACCGATTGCGAGTAATGTGCGATTTCGCAATTATTTTCGCAGAATCCGTGATATCTCGCTATTTCCGATTCGCTAATGGTCTCCTGCCGGCATTCTGCGAATATTTTTGCGATTTCGCAAATCTGTGTTTGAGAATTCGCAAATTTCATGGTGAATTCCGATTATGGGAATTGCGCCCGCGATAGCATTTTCGCAGCTATTGCGGGCGCAATTTTGCTTCATGAATCAGGCTGTTTATGTCTTAAAATAATAAAAATAAATGTATTTTTTTTTAAAATACCCTCCAAGATGACTGTCAACACAACTGCATTTTAGCACTTGGCGACTGCCAAGAATTTGTTAAAAAATAAAAAAATAATTAGGACAATGGGTTCAGGAAGCAACAGGTGAGTGTGTTAGAGGAAGGGTAAAAACTGTGCATGTGGGTGTGTAGAGGGACTGGATAATAAACAAAGGAACGAGGTAAAAGGGGGCTGAGGCGGAAGTGAAAACGAAGAAACATTGAACTAGAAGGCAATGATGCAGGTGGAACAAGGAAATACTTGCGCTCCCATGGAATGCTGAAAGGAAAAGCAAAAAAAAGAGTTGCCTCAAGTCAACGGTGGAAGGCTACAGCTAAATCAATCACGCACTGAGACCGAAACGCCCCTGGACGGGACAAACACAAGAATAGGGATATAAGTCATCCAATTAAGAGTGAAGACCCGCAACAGACAACAATGTGCAAGCAGTTAAACCAAAGCCCACTCTAAGTGCTAAACAAATATCTACAGCTGATGTATACCTCTTGTAAATTATACAATGTCATCTGGTCAGCGAATAAAACAGTAATACCGAAAACATAGGTCAGCACTGTAATACACGAGACCGATGTCAGCTGCCAGACCTCGGTACTAGCAACAAGACAGGCTGTAACAACAGCTCGATTCAGAATACAATGTTGGAAAGATTACAATGGTGTTTTCTCAGTGTTTGTTACACCGGATGCTTCCCTTCGACAGCTAGAAATATTATAGGAACAGAACTAGGTGAAACAGTTTTAAAGATCATCGTACTTTTTTGTGTGCGCATTATAAAGAATGTATCATTTTTTTTATCAGGGAATTGTATTATTTTAGTCCCAGTTGACATGTCTCCAGTTCCAGAAACCATTACTTGTTAGTGTGAAGCAGCATATGGATCGTATAATTAATTGCTTTCTTTTTTTGAAATGCCACAGCATTCATTTTTTTACATGTGTTGAAATGGGACTTCTTTGTCATCTAAAACCTCTGAATGGTTACAATGTCATGACAGGTACAATGCTGGCAACAGTTTACTATCATACATTTTAGATTCTTGTATGAGACGCCAAATGGAATATTTAGTGCATTGTTTCTGAATCTTTATTGATGTGACATCTGCTACGGTGGTACTATATGAGAGTCTGTAGTTTGAAAGTATTCTGAACCTCCTTTGGTTATGATTTACAACTGACTGAACTAGCACAACAAGGTGCACCCCCAACCCCCTAAATAGTTTCCAAAGACCCCAGAGGGACTGATACCCCGGAGTGAGCATTTACTTTTGTGTGGTTAACCAACTAACTATATGGCCTGAATGCCTGAATCAAGGTGTTATTATTCAGCTAAACAGTGTAAATACGCCATAAGAAATCTGTTTAAATTTATTTGAAAATAATAGAAAATGTATGCCCAAGGATTTTACATTCCTTAGCATATTTTAATAGTGAACTATTTGTAGACTTTATCTTATAACTCTGTAAAATGCTGTACTGGTCTAATGAAATATTGATTAAAAAAGCACTATCAAAGCCCGGTGGCATACAGAACAAGCTTTAAAACACAAACATTGATTTCCCTGAACTGACTTGGATGAATTTAAGGCAAGCATGAGCTCAAAATTTGTGCAACAGCAAGCTGTGTTTTCCTCAACTACATCTGGGAGGAGCAGTTTTTGTACTGTTTCCATAATGAACATCACATTTCACAATTATACAGTATAGCAGCAAGCATACATTTGACAGTTCTGCTTTAACGGATGCCTTACAAAATATATATTGATCAAGTGGACCCGATATCACAAAAAGACATTACACCAAAACAAGAGAAACTTGTACATGCTGAAAGCTGTTAGGAAATGAGAACAATGGTAACTTTTTTTCTGTGAAGTTCCACTGACAAATATTAACAAGTGAAGGGTAAATGTGACTGACCACGTCATCACTTTCAACTGAACACCTGTAGTAGAAAATGAAGCTCACTTTCATGGTAGAAAATGCATAGACAAGTTGAATAGGCTTGCCTTAATTTCTGATGATAGAATGTTACTAAATATTTTCAATTTCCCTCCCCAGGTTCAGCTGATGAATACCTCCAAAGTCATGACATTTCATTTCCAAACACCTCCAACACCAAGGGTGTGAGCAGCATGCTGTGCTCCGGCTGGAATGAAAGGAAGCGGTACTGCTTTGAATGTTCTTCATTAAGGCTGCGCAGGTCTGCCAGCTTCTGGATCATTTTGGCATAGAGCAAGCGGTTCCCTGGGGCTGGGTGTTTGCACATGATGTATGTTTGCAAGGCATCTGAAAGACGGTCCTGGATTGACTCCACCAAAGCTGTGTCCCGAACTCCTGGGCGATCTACACAACAAAACACGACAAATTCACATGGTCATACATACAAAAAGCAGATCAACCCCACATGGCTGCACTTAAATGTTTACAAAGCACATTAAAGATAACTCGGCCTACACCAAGGTTATGGCCAGAACTTTTGGGAGATCTACACATTACAACAAAAGAGACCAGAGTTTCTCAGATATATATCTTCATTTGGCACACAAATAAATGGCAGTTCGCATTGCTAGAATGTTTACAAAGCAAATTAACAACGATTACAGTGGGTGAAAATGTTCATCAAACTTTGGAGAAGCTGGCAGTTCACAATCTCCTAATTTCAATTATACTAACAAATGTAGACCTAGTTCATTGCAAAATTGAGTTCCAAAGCGGTTCAAATGTTGAGAGACAATATGCTATTGTCTTTTTGTGATTCCTACACATTCGTTATTTGCGACTCGCAAATTGTGATTCGCAAATAAGGAATTGCTTCCCATTCATTCCTATGGGCTTAGAGGCCAATAGGAATCAATGGGAATTGCATGCACAATTTGCGAGTACCAAATAGGTTCACGCAAATTGCACATGCAATTTCAAGGGTGCAACAGTGCCAAAAGGACACCCTGATCAGAAAAATACAGTAGTAGACCAAGACTTTTGCAACCGGCTTGCAGACTCTTTTTAAGCCAAAGTCAAAACAGTCTCAGACTTATTTCTATCTACCCGTCAGGGGATGGGAGGGCATTAAAATGCCCCCCTCCACCACAATAGACGGTCCGAGTGATAAAGGTATGCCAGCAGCATCTAGCTCTTGTCTCTATGCTAGACAGTGCCCAATATGGTTTTAGAACCCAGCACATCACTGAGTTGGCCCTGATTAATGTGTCGGAGGAAATAAGAGGTCTTGGATAAGGATGGGAAGACTGCCCTGATTCTTTTAGACCTCTCAGCGGAATTCAGCACAGTGGGTCATGATTTCCTGATAAACCGATTGTTTCTTGTAGGGATCAGGGGCAAGGCTTTGGCCCTTCTGAACTCCTTTCTCTGTGACAGGGAGCAACGAGTGGAGCTTGGCGGACATACATTGTCCTGGTTCACCTTTCCATGTGGGTGCCACAGGGCTCCTCTTTGAGCCCAACACTTTTCAACGTTACCCCCCCTATGCTCTCTTATTAGGTCTTTCGGTTTCAAGACAGTGTCGTATGCCGACGACACACAAATCATAGCATCTTTTTCAGGGGACTCAACGAACAATGCTCGGAGATTTCAGGACTGCATGCGCAAAGTCGGGCATTGGATGTTCCAAAACTGCTTAAGGCTGAACATGGGGAAAGCCGAGGTACTCCTGTTTGGGCGAGATCCCTCCTTTTGGCAACCCAACTGGTGACCTCAGGAAATGGGAGAGATCCCTACTCTCACCTCCAAGGTGAAAAATCTCGGAGTTTATTTTGACACCAAGTTATCCTTCAAGGGGCAAATAAACGCAATCAACTCTGCATGTTTTTACTTAATCAAAACTATCAGGAAAATTCTCCCCTACATCTCGTCAGAACTGCAGAAAACGTGGTTTCAGCCTTGATCCTGTCTAGAATAGATTACTGTAGTGGGCTGTTTCCAAATATAGTCCAGTCTCCTCAAAAAAATTAAAGTTCTCCAAAACGCAGCACAGCTCGCCTTCTACTCAACATCCCGAAACGTCAATCAGTGGCCCATGCCCTTCCAATTTTACACTGGCTTCCAGTTTAAAATAGGATAGAATTCAAGGCCCTCTGTATCACCTTTAAAGCACGACATGGCATGGGCCCTGAATATTTTGCAGACAAGTTCAAGTGGTATATTCCAGAAAGGCAGCTGTGCTCTGCGACCTCTGCAAATCTGATAATCCCCAGGGCCAAGGGGGCCTCCTGGGGAGGTAGAGAGATTTTGTCTTGAGAACAGCCAGATTGTGAAACTCCCTCCGAATAAAGACAGAAAACAATCTACTGGGATTTCATAAACTTTTAAAAACTCAGCTTTTTAACAAGTAGCCCTCACTGCATGTTAACTTTCCACTCTGGCTAGTATATCAGGGGGAGCCGCTGTACCTAGACACCTCCGGGTATTAGCATGTGTTATAAATGTAATTTTCATTTAATTTAATTTCTGATGCACCCCTGAATATGCAATTTTAACGCATGTTGCACACACACATGCCCCAAGGACATGTATGTGTGAAAGTCCTTTTGTCCTCCCTGACTCTTGCCTTTCGTGGATCCTGTCTTTTTCTGGATCGTTAATTTATCCGGGTATTGTATGTGTTATCTTTCAGTAATTAATGTGATTTTCTTTTGCCGTTTGTTCCCCCTCTGTTGACCTGCCAGTTCCGACCCTCTTCCTAGCCCCCTGTGCCTTGTTGCCTTTTGACTAAGCACTCCTTCTCCCGTTGTTTGGGAAAGATCGAATATTCTTACTCTGGATTCTCAGTGAACCCTCTGAGAAAGTCCACAGCGTCAAGGGAGCCACTCACAGTAGAGGTATGGTATGGCACCTCTTGCCAAAGAACTCCCTCCCCCCTTTTTGGGGAAGGGTCCAGTAGGTAGGCCTTGGAGTCTCAGAGACCCCTCTGAGAGAGTCCACTGCCTATAGGGAGCCTCTCGCAACAGAGATGGGGAAATGATACCACTTCCCCTGGGATCACAGCTTACTGGACTTTGGACGCAGCTTTGACTCGTCTACCGGTTTGTGTACCCGTCACCCTCCCCCTCCTCTTTCCATGCTGTGTCTCTCAGCCTCCCGTCCTCTTTCCCTCCTCCACACGGTCTTCTTCCCCTGCTCCTACCCCCTCCCCTGAATCTTTCCCCTTACCTGCTTTTTCCCTTACGTATATGTCCTTTTTGTTTGTCTCGACCTTACATGTAACTATGGTCGCCAAGCTCTAATAACTGTGTAACCTTTGTAACGATGTAACCTGCAACTATGGTCTGATACTCATGTAAAGCACTCTGATACCTCCGGGTCTAGCCAGTGCTATATAAAACCTTTAAAATAAAATAAAAATAAAATATAAATAAATAAACGTAGAACTTTGAAAAATGCACTTTTATGCATTTTCCGAAGTCCTCGCAAACTACCATCAACTTTGAATTGATGGTAATTTGCGTTTCTTAATTGCAAAATCACTATATTTTTGGGGTTGCTGCATTGCATTTAGGGAATCGCAATTTGCGATTCCCTGAATGCAATTGCAATTCAAGTAATCACAATTTTAGCGATTACTTAAGCAATTACAATGATGCATGTGGCCCTTAGAGTTTAAGCCACATATTAAAGTCAATAAAAAAAAATGGAGTGAGTTAATTTTTATAACATACCCCATTGATCCTTTTGTGGCATGTTTGAGCTCTCTTATATGATTGTATTATATTTGTATTTACCTAGCGTTAATACAGTGCGACAGGGTGCAAAAGTACTCTGCCAGAAGGGTAGCATTCTAAATGGAGGGGGAGAGCTTGATTGGAAGAATGCTGTATTTGCTGTGGGCTAAGGAGTAAAGCATTTTGTGTTACATGTGAGTGATCAGAGAGGTGTTCTTATCAGGTTTTAGATCTCATCTTTTAGTGGTTTGATTGAGTAATTACAAATGAGAAACAAGCTTCGATGTGGCAGGCAGCTGACAAAAGCATGCACAGCTATTGCTGAAAATAGCAGGCATAGGTGACTGGAAGGATTTTCTATTCATCCGAAAGAACAACGTGATTGACAACCAAAGATACTAACCAGCGCAAATTCAGTACTCAGCAAAAAAACAGTAAGGTAATAATTATATATCATAGCGGAGAGATACCACATTCCAATGAACAATTCTAGCAGTAGGGGTGAGTGGGAGAAGGAAAGAAGCACTTGTCCATACAGCATCTACTGCTGGGGTATTAAATGGCAAGCCTCTGGGTGGGCTGAAGCCCACAAAGTACATACAACGGGTCTCTTTTTTGAGACAGCAAATGCACACTGGCTGGAGCCGAGCCCTAAAACTGTGGGCATCTGGGTGCGCCATGAAATTCAAGGCATCCACATATTGCAATCGGTTGCAGGAATCATGCTTACCTCTCAAACCTCAAGGGATGCATCTGCTTCACTTCTTGCAGTGATGTAGTTTCTTCCTTCCAACCTCTTGCTCTCTGGATAAAAGCAGTGAGGTGGATAACTTTTTAAAAAATTTCCCTGTACGCGCTTCTGCCCGACAACCTCAGGCGCCCAATCAAATCAAACTGGCTGCAGAGACTCATGGAATTGCGATCTGAAAAGACTGCGGTTAGCCTCAAAGCCCATGTTGCTGGAGGCTCTGGGAGCTACTTACAGGGAGCAGTGAGACGTCCCACCTACTAACTTGATGTTCGGTTGTTAATGTTCGAGCAGACGATCGTAAATCCTAGGAGGCTTTTCTAGCCGTGGAAAAATGCATACAAAGTATTACAATTAAGTTGAATAATATTGCCACATTTTATTGAACAGAGCAGGGCACACTGTCCCTAGGTCTGTACTGATCATTGTCCAACTGATTAAGAGAGAGGATGTGACGTAACGCCCAGAGCTGCCGACCTTCGAGCTGGGGAATCTCGGCGTCGGCTCAACATCCTGTGATTCTGGGCAAATCATTTGATCCCTCTGGAGCTACTAAGAAATGGATGTATCCTTGTGCAATGTAACTAGTGTTCATGTAAGCGCTATAATCACTTCAGGTTGACGGAGCGCTATAATAAAACTGCACAAAAAAAACCTAGCGGGAGACAGAGAGAGGATGCAACAACATACAGTGAAAGAACATGGAGTGAGAAAGCAACATAGAGGGATTGTGGGAGGCAATGATCAATAAAGAAATACCTGGGCGGCATGAGTAGGAAACAAATAACGGTGCATGTAAAAACAGTAGGACTTGTGAAAAGCTTTCTTAAATAATAAAATAGTGGTCCTGAAACAATGCCTTAAAACAGCCCCTGCACATGGTTAGCGGCAATTGGTTGGTGCTCTAGGGGAGGGCTAAAGACGGGAAGAGACATGATGAATGCATGCCATGGGCAAATGGGGAGAATGAATAATGGAGTGCCGAGGGAGGCAGCACATGAAAAGCCTATGGGTGGCTTGAAGCACACAAAGTACATACAACAGGTCTCTTTTCGAGACAACGCAAGCGTGCCTTATAGAGTCAAGACCTAAAATGTCCCAAATAGGACATATCTATTGATGGGTGCTGGCTTTCTAGATTTTTGTGAATGTATCATGTAGAGGAGTGTCTGTATCACTGTAAAGAAAAAACAGCAAGGGCTAGGGGAATTATGGTATGGAAGCCACTGTCTACCTGGGAGGATGCAATGACTGCTTGAGTAAACCTAACTGCCAAGCCAGGTCTTCCCTGGACCGGAAACAAGCCTCCTGGGACCGGTTTCGGGGTAACACCCCTCATCAGTCAGGCTAGCTTGAATCCAGTGGTAAAGTGAGCAAGGGACCGACATCTGGGCAACTCTGCCAACTGTGTGCTGTCAGCCGTGTGACGCCAATCTCTACTTCTCAAGGTGGACCCAAAGATGGGAGACCTGACGTCCTCTGAAGTGAGGGCAATGGCCCAAGGTGGTCGCTTCGGCGACCCCTTCATTAAAGAGTTGGGGAACTTTGTCATGATGTTCTTGTCTCTAGATAAGGCACAAACTTCCCTCAAGAGAATTTTCAACCCTCTGGTATTCCAGGGGGCTTATTAGCCTGCCGCTTCTCCTCTCAACTTCCTCAGCCAGCCGCTTCTTCTCTTAACTTCTCTCCAGGGAACAAGGCTCCAAACAGTGGCAGGACCAATCTCATTTCATCCCATTCTACCCCACCAGAAGGCAGCAGTTCTGTGGCAGGACACCTTCAGTGGACAAGCGTCCCACTAATCCACTAATGGTGAGTGTGCACCCTTCTTCCCATCTAGGGGGCCATCTGGTGTATTTATTTCCATACATGGGCCTCCCTCATGATGGATGCATGGGTCTGGCAGACAGTCAGGGGGTTCCGGATTGAGTTTTATTTGCCTCCACACCAGGAGTTGCCACCCTGCCTAATACATTTTTCTCTGCAGGCTGTCAATCTTACGGACAAAGAGGTAGAGGCTCTGTTAGACAAAGGGGCCATTTGCTTGTTCTTGCCCCACCCCAATGTTTTAAAAAGCAATCTCACCTTGGTCCACAAGCAAGACGGTGGTCAGCAACTGGTAATCAACCTCAGGGAGTTTAATGAGTGGCTGGTGTACCGTCACTTCAAAATAGAGTGTATTCATCTCCTGAAGGATGTTTTACAGTCGTTCAATCGGATGGTGTGTCTGGACCCAAAAGGCACTTGTCCACTATACTGATGTTTTCTCCCCATCGGCGGTTCCTCCAGTTAATCTGACATTACCAGACATTCAAATTCAGGGCTCTCATGTTCGGGCCGCCCTCAGCCCAGTGGTGTTTCACGAAGGTCCTCAAACCGGTTTTGGAACACCTGCGAGCGCAGGGAATGAGGATCATCATCTACTTAGAGCACATGCTCCTTCTGGGTCAGTGCCCCAGAAAACTCTCTTCTATTGCATACAGCACTACACCTCCTGGAGGGTTTGGGGTTTGTATTATTAGAGAAAGAGTCTCTTCTGAACCTTTCCCAGATAAACTTTCTAGGGTTTGTGACAGATTCCACAGTGGCCACTCTGAGCCTAACTTCCCGGAAGGTGGCAAAGATCAGGCACATGTTGCAGAGACCCACCTCCAGGAAACACACATCCCTCTGGAAATTGCTTGCCTGGTGGGCCTACTGTCATCATCCATCCAGGAGATCTTCCCAGGACCCCCGGACTACCGAGCATTACAGTGTCTCAAAGAACACCACTTAAGAAGGGGCCAACATACTCTTAGCCTTGTCGGACGAGGCAAGGGAGGAAATACGGAGGTGGCTTGTCCACATGGCTGCCTGGAACGGGAAAGTGGTTTTTGGCTCAAACCCGGATCTGGTCATGGAATCAGACGCTACCAGGTTAGGCTGGGGCACACACAGTAGGAACTCTTCACAGGAGGAAGCTGATATCACCAAGAATAGAGGTTATATATCAATTGTCTACAGCTCCTGGCTGTGTCATTTGCAGTCCATTGTTGGACCAAGGACAGAATTCAATCCTGTGTCTTCCCCAAGATGGACAACGAATCAGCAGTGCATTACATCAAGCATCTAGGATGGACCAAATCATGTATCAGTCACAACTGAGTATCTCCTCAGTAATGTAAATCAGGTGGTGGATTGGCACTCCCGCCATCTCCTCACTTCGAGTTTGTAAAAGTTGGATCTGGGGGTCTTCGCAATGATCTCAGGTAAGTGGGGACCAGTCGCAATGGACCTGTTTGCCTCATGCCTGGACCATCAGGTGGTCAGGCTCTTCATCTGGAGGCCAGACCCACAGACAGTGGCAATGGAAACATTCCTTGAAAATTGGATTCAGGAGAGAGGATGTGAATTTCCCCCAGTCTCAATGATTACGAGGATTTCAGCCCAGGTACGGAGGCAGCAAGCTAAGGCGGTCCTGGTAATGCCCTTTTGAAGGTTGGAGGTTTGGTCTCCAGTTCTGATGAAACTTTCTTGGGATTCTCCAACCCTTCTCCCCCTATTTCACACTTTTCTCCTGAATCGGACCAAGCACCACACCGTTTCGTGAAAGAAGTCTCCTTGCGCCTGATGGTATGGATGATTTAAGGGAACACTGAAAATCCCGGGACTTTTGAGACAGGCTGAGAGCCTCCTATCGCAAGCCTCAGACAGACAGCACAGTTAAGCGGTATGGGTCAGCCTGGACGAAATGGATGGGTTGGTGTCTGCGATGGGGCTTTGATCCAGTGGTTACAAATGAAGTCCAGATATTATATTTTTGTCTGAATTGGCTTCCAATGGTCTGGCCTACCATTCCATTAATTCCTTTCATTCAGCTTCTTCTGTTGGTTATGCCCGTTTGATGGGTCCCCGGTGTTTGCCTCTCCTTGCTGCTGGAGGCTCGCTATTCGGCTCTTTGGGATGTTACTCAAACTCTTAACCTATTCCTCTCATGGCAGCTCAATAGATTTATGTCTAGGAAGGAGCTTTCAGTCAAACTGGCCATGTTGTTGTGCTTTCTGTCACGTATAAGGGTCTCGGTTGTAAGAGTCCTTGATATTACAGGTATAGTATTTTCCCCAGAAGGGGTCTCCTTCACAGTCAGAAGATGGACTACAGACAGAAGATGGACTAAGTCCAATACTAGAATTATCTCTTATTCAGTGTTTGCCGATTTTCCCAAGCTGTATCTGGTACAGTGCTTGAAGACCTATGAGGAGATAACTGAAGAACTCTGTCCGCCGGGCGAGCGGCAACTACCCATTGCATTGTGGAATCTGTATAAAGCGGTTACTTCACCCACAATCGCTTGTTGGGTATGTTGCGTCATGCAGGTAGCAGGTATAAATGTTGAGTTGTTTGGAGCGCAATCAGAGAGAGGGGCAATGGACTTGAAAACATTCAGCCTGGGCATTCGTTTGGAGGACATTATGAATGCAGAAACTGGTCTTCAGATTCCACATTTAAGAGGTTCTACTTTAAGCCGGTGGTGGATGTGACTGATTTGGTAGTGAGCAAACTTTAAACTAAGAAAGGACTCACCACCCCCCCGAGCCCCCCCCCCCCCGTCTGTATAGAATGGATTCCAGCTCCACGATCACTGGTGGGAACGCGATCGTGGAGCATGAATTCCACCCACTAGACAACCAGGCTTTGTTTTTTCAGCATTTCTGGGAAGCTGCACCTTAGGCAAGGGTCGCTACCCTGGGGCCATGTTTGACCGTGTTTCGCCCCCTTTCCTCCCCGGGGGCTGATTTGGCATTTTTTTAGGGCAATCAGCCCCTCGGTGGATCAAAGCCCACTAGAAGACAGAGAATCTTTTTATTATAATGATTACAGGAAGCGGCCCCTTGGTAAAGGGTCGCTTCCCTTGGGGAAAAGTTTTTGTTAATTAATCCGCCCCCCATCCAGAGGGCAGATGGTACATTTTTAGGGTGATCTGCCAGCTGGGGGCGGGGAAGACCACTAGAAACCAGGGATTGTAGTTTCTTATATGTCGGGGAGTAGCCCTTTGGGCAAGGTCACTTCTCTGTATTTGTGGAAATGTTTCAGAAATGTTCTGCCCCTTCTGGGGCCACTAGACACCAGGGACTCTTTTTTGTTATATGTTGGGGAGTAGCTCCTCTTTATTGGGCAATTATTTGGCCATTTACTGCTCCATCTCCCCAGGAGCAGATCAGCCATATTTGTAGGCCCAATCTGCCCTCAATTGGGGCAGAAAGCCACTAGTCACAATGTATTTTTTTTTTATAAGTCAGGGAGACAAGGGTCGCTCCTCTGTTTTTTGAGGCATGCATTTTGGCAGTTTCTGCTGCCTTGGGGGATGATTGGCCATATTTTTAGGCCTATCTGCCCCAGTTGGTGGCAGAAAACCACTAGACACTGGGGAAAGTTTGTGTGTGTGAACTTGAGTTCGGCTGACAGTCTGCGTGTACTTGGTGTGTGTGGGCTATTGCTTGGCTCACAGTGTGTGTAGACTGGCGCTTGGCTGGCAGTGTGCATAGACTGGCGCTTGGCTGGCAGTGTGCATGGACTGCCGCTTGGCTGGCGGTGTGTGTGGACCGGCGCTGGGCTGGTGGTTTGTGTGGACTGGTGCTTGCTTGACATGTGTGTGGACTGTCGCATGACTGGAGGTGTGTGCAGACTGGTGTTTGGCTGGTTGTGTGTGTGGCTGGCGGTGTGTGTGTGTGTGTGTGTGTGTATGTGTGTGTGTGTGTGTGTGGACTAGCACTGGGCTGATGGTGTGTGTAAACTGGTGTTTGGCAGATGGCATGCTTGAACTGGGGATTTAACTGGCTGTGTCGACTGGCTGGTTGGCGATGTGTGTGGCTGGCATTAAAGTGGTGTTGGGCAGACATAGGGTTTTATAATGTTAACTGTTTTATTTCTTGTCAACATTTCTGAGTGGTTCATTTCTACTTTTTATTCTAGTGCAAAGTTTTCAATTTCCTGTTCTGTGGTCTCCTGCTTGCGGTTTCATCACTAGTAGACTTGCAGTTTGTGTAGTTGCATGTGTTTGTTAAGAAAATGTTTTTGTACTGTTGAGTCCAACTGAGTAGAATTTCTCTGTATGAATGTGAATTCTGTAATAATAGCAGCATATTTAGCTTCTGTTTTTCTGTATATGAAATTCTCCTTGGACTTGTTCACAATGTGTATTGTTTCTAGGTCAACATCGTTGGTACTTGCTGTGTCTGTGCATTGTAGGTGCTGGTAAGTCTAGCTGTCTCTGGAAAGTGAGTGGGAGCTAACAGAAGGGTTGTTTGAGGCCTGTGCACCTACCAGTTCCTGCCGCAATCAGCTGGGGTGGGACTCTGTCCCCCAGCATTCTTCACTCTGCGTAGGGAGGCGGAGCCAGCCCTCCCGACACTACAAAGGCGTCGCTGCACTCCCGCAGCATAGGACACGCTGGCTCGCCCAGGCAAAGCCCGGGCTAAGGGCAGGCCCGTCTGTGCCTGTCAGCGCCGGGCAGAGGCTGGGCTACCCTTCTTTTATCCTTCATCTGGAAGATACCATGAGTAAGAGCAAACTACCGTGCAACTCCGACACGGAAAAGGTGAAATTGCCTCAAAACTGTGCCTCCATTATATTGTATCTAACAGCTGTGGGAGCCCTGACAGAGGAGATTCAAAGCGCAGAGGAAAAGCTAGGCCTGGGGGTTGAAAAACAATATCAAATACGTTATCCACTGAGCCCCGAGTGAATGTACACCCAGGCAGAGCAGCTGATCAAGATAATGAGCGGGGTGCTCTCACGCAAAGTATTACTCCACCAAGACCACTGGGACCTTCATCAGTAGAAGGAGGCAAACTGGGTGCGGATACATCTTCTCCTTTAAGAATAGCCCGCTAAAAAAAGGAAGAAAGGGGGCTTAAAAGCTGGTAATGTCACGGTCAAAGTATTATCATGGCAGGATTTGGAAAAGCCCTTTGATTGCGCTCACCCGCTGCATCCATCCGTGAAAACATATGTGGGTGACCTTATCCAGTCGCGTTTAGAACCCCTACTTGCGACGCTCCATAAGAACTTAGTCAACTTTGTTCAGGCTACTGTTATTATTATTATTATATGAAATTTATAGCGCGCTCAGATTACCCGGGGGCATCCCGGCGCGAGACAGAACCAAGAGGAGAGACTCAAGTCCAATCACTACTGTGGGAACAAATAGGTACTGTAGAAGGGCTAGTGGGGAAAATGTCCCAAATAAAGACTCTTTTTGAATACAGGTGCGTGGATAAAAACACTCATGCTGCAAATAATCTGTTAAATACCATCCAAAGTAGATAGAGGGAGAGGTCTGCTGGAGGAGAGCGAGACAAAAACCAGCATTCCTATGTATCCAACCCTGACAAAGCTAAGTTTAGAAAGGAAATTAACCTCAGGATGGCAGAAACAAATCCAATTCACTTGGGAGCCCATCCTCCCTCTCAGCCAGAGAACCCAGCTCATTTAGTGCGCAGTAAAACATCAATACACAGGGTCGGTAGTAGATGCAGATTACACCTACCCCCTGAGGCTACTCCTTTGGTAGCGGTATTAACAGGGGTACCCCTGCTAAAAGATGAAACAACTGAATCTAGCTCAGAGCTCATCCGTATAACAACATTTGGGTGTAAAAACTTGTCAGATAGTGAGGTACAGGCGCCCTCCAATATTATCATGGCTAGACGGGTGGGATGGGTAAGCTGGAGAACTAAACTAGGAGAGGGTGACTGCATCATTATCAACTTTGGCCAGGCTGGTATAGCAGAGAGGTTGTTTCATGGAGGGCTTAATTGGGACCAAGGGAATATCAGAGTACTGCCACTTGGCTATTTTTTTATCCACCTAGAGATGTAAACCAGGTAGTAGACCCAAAAGATTTATGCAGACCAGTTTTTGCACGAGTTGGGAGGCAGTCTGATAACAGATTTAAACAAGGGTGAGTGCCAGGGAGGGGAAGGGTGAACACAGAGAAGGGGGAGTATGAGTCCCAGGGGTAGCTGCCAGGCCAGGGGGGTGACGGGGTAGTTCCACAGAGGTGAAGGTTGAGTTGTGTGACTTTTAGCCAAATGTTTAGGTTTCCTATATTTCTGTATGTTTCCTGGAATATCTTTGAGGACAAGTGGCAAAACATGAATCCTTCTTCTACCCTTTGTTTGGAGTTTACAAAATACCGGTCTACAGCCTGTAGCACACTGTGATAAAACCCGTCATTAAAGGTCTATTGGCTTAAACAACCGCTCTTCATAATACAATAGTTACGCATCCTGCCTTTGCCATAACTTTTCATAATGGATAGATCAGACCAATAGTATTGAACATAACTCTTCCCAGTGAACCATTCAAGCTTGTAGCCTTTATCATTGGTTTGTCACCAAAAACAATTCTGGCCTACAGTATTGAGCATAGGCTTTCCCACAAGGTATCTATCAATGAGACATACATTTATAAAATTACAAATCTACACAAAATTACCGCAGACAAAGCAAAATAGTATCTCTCCTAAGAGGGCCAAAACAACAAACATCACAGTGCAAATAATTTAACCCAACACTTTGCCAGAGGGTATAACCAAGCCCAAAACTCTAACCTGATATGGTGATCTGTGAGATTCCATGTAACAAAATATCTTTCGGCAAACTTTAATACAGAATGATAAAAATCCACTCCTAAATGGATATTGACTTTAACATATGCTTTTCACAATAAATACATCAGGTTTTCTGTCTTTATTATAACTGTTCATAATAAACAGATTAGGCCTAGAGCCTCCATAATTTGCTTGCCACCATAATGTAATGACATCCGTACTGCTGTCCTGAGCATAAACTTTCCCAGAAGGCAAAAAGTGCAATACAAGCACTCTTTTTCACTGGAGGCATACAACTTCTTCTCAATCAAATGATACCAAGGTAACCAACATGTGGGTGGTGCCCAAGTGCCTCTCAGTAGAACTTCTGAAAGTTCATGTTCTGTTATCACATAAGGTCACACGATAGCTACGCAATCAAGCCATACCTAGAAAAGATAACACTCATCAAAATTAGCCAATTCATCAAGGAACTGGCCTACAAGGAATACCTGGACACCAGTGATCCCATCACCAAAAACTGATGCCAAGTTACAGGCCCAACAGAATGTTGGTGCACCGACGAGACGGAGGGGACATGGCAGCGTTTGTATATAATGAGATAGTAAGCATAGGGCTCCAGGCAACAACATGGAAATCAAGTATTTTGTCTAAGGAAGAGTCGAAGTCAAACAAGTGCTTTAACATAGCAGACATCTTCCAAATGAAAAGATACAGCAAATCCTTGCTGGAAGTGGTCCTTAATATGGCACTATATATGCAAACCTTGGCTCACAAAATCTTGTCTGTACAAGGCCTTACTCTATGAGCATAGTCTTTCCAAGAACAGCAACTTCGGGCTGGCATTACCATAATACATGATGATATCAGCACAGAGCTAAGGACATTTAATTCTCTTCATACGAAACAATGATGTAGTCATGCATTAGAAAAGGGATGGTGACATCCTAGATGGTACTGTGACCTCAACATAGAAAACAATACATCAACATAGTAGAATAACATCTAAATTATGGATGCAAGATTTGATTACTATTTTTTTAAAATCAAATAAATAACGAATGCAGCACGTATAACTTATATATGGATATCCTTCCTTTTTAAGGTAGCTAGAAAACAAAGTCAGGATAAGAATGTCAGCATGGCATGCATTAATGTCCACCTGCTATAAGATTATATATGTGTGTTTATGTTCTTTTTCGTGCACTAGCAGTGTCAGACCTTAGATATGTTCATGTTGTTTACATTAGAATCAAGTGTGTGCCGTACCATGCAAAGACTTCATGTAATATGGCAATGTCATTCAACACTATGCTAAGGTAACGGTAGTAGAAGGTGGCATAATGACCTGAGGCCACTTTGCAGGAGTGAGGGCAAAAGATTAATGATGTGTTGTCATTCTGCCTACTCTGATGCATCGGGGCTGCTTATGTCACTGTATGCCACTTTGATGGCAACACAGCAAAGTCACCATACTTCCAGCAAGCTACCCTCCTCTGCTCACCCTCTAGCTCTGCCAGAGCCTCCAGCTCCGAAGCAAACTAGCTCTCGAAGTCATCGTCCTCCACTCCGTACAGATCATAATCATCCATGTCTGGGTGAGAGCCGCTGTCATGGAGCTTACTGCGCATGCGCACAGCTCATGCCGGCATGAGTGCACACAACCAAAGCACCCGCTAAAACTCACACAATAAACATGGAAAGAGGGCAAGGCCATTGATGTACTAGAAGCTGACGTGAGTGTTGCATGCTAATATGGCCATATCCAACTGGGAAGTTTTGATGTACTGTCCACTGGAATCCTAGATACGCTGAGTAATTTTTCTAATGCAACAAAAAGGGCATTATTCAAGTATTATTCTAAATAAGTCTATGTATAAGCGAAGCATGCATGTTAGCGCTCTACATTTATATACACTTTTCAGATTATAATATGCCTCAAAATAAACAAGCACTGGTCTACTGATGCGCGCGCCGCAACAGCACAAAAAAGTGAAACTGAAGTGCGGGCGCGAACGGGAGTTGTGAGCGCGCGCACCCGAAAGTGAAAGAGATTGCGCATGCTTATGCGCGTAACAGTAAGCTGGTGTCTGCCTTTGGTAGCACTTTTAAAAGCCAGTTACTTAATGTCTTGCAGACCAGCGCATGCGTGCTGGCTCTAGTGAGACCTAAAAATGGATGGTCTCCCTCATGCGTTAGATCTACCACATTCCACTGAAGACCAGCGGAGGCTTGCATGGGGGAGGGGTACTTGAAAACAGAATAGAAACAACAAATAGATTCTCGCCACTGAGTCAGCTGGATATTAACGACTGACTAGTATCACCTCTCCCCTCACTAACACAGAGTAAGTTTAACTTAAGGACTGATAAACCTTGCCTTACTAAAAAGAAGGTAGCTAGTACAAACAAATATCTTAATGCCCTTAGTGGGAATGTAGCAAGCTTAAAAAATAAAATAAATTACACATGATGGGTAAATATTTTACGGGAGTATGATGTGGTGGGTCAACAAGAAACCTGGAAAACTGGTAAAACCGGTTACACAACCTATTTGAACCCGGAGGGCCTTCCTTAGCGAGCAGAGCTAAGGTTAGCTTACTGACCTTAATAATTTAGGTACTCATTGCAAGCTTGACTCTGGTTCTTGCAACTGCTTAGTGGTTCAAACAACACCTGTAAATGCATTTAAATTACTTATTGTGAATTTTATAACTCCTTTGGGAGAAACTCTGAATTCATATTTATTTAGCCCAAAATGCTTTTTAGAGTCATATAGGGATAGGCAAAACACTTTATTCGATGATCATTTTAGGGGATTTCAATATACATTTGTGCTCAAAGGATTACCATGTCATTGATGTTCTTGGCCCCAAGAATTGCTCAAATTTGCATTTTGAGCATACACAGCAAGGAGGGTTTCTAGAGGATATCTTGGCTGGTTTTGGCCTATTACATTTGAGTACCAATAAGGTGAGGATAGTATTCCCTCCTTTAAGGGAAAAGGTGTGAACTATACAATTGATTATATTTTTGCTACCAAAAGCTTGTTACCTCAGGTTGTATCTTCCACAGCTAAATGGTCCATTTTAAATGATCACAATCCCATACACTTAAGGAAGGGTTGGGGTAACGAGAAAATTACAATTCCAGGGGTGGGCAACACAAGTGCTAATGTAAGGCTAAAAGATCAGGGCCTTAGGCTCAACTGGAGCAAGGTAGTCCTGGAACAGTTTCTCAATGATCTATTAGAAACTTCCAGGGATGATATTGGATTTTGCCTAGATAGCACGAATAAGGGGGAAGTAATCCTAATAGCTCATGACTGGATTTGCCAACAGGTGGCCAGACTACTTTCAAAACCCGCCATGCACTGAAGCAAGTTCCCCAAGATAAAGCTCAAATAGCTATACTCAGGAAAAAGTATAAGCAAACTTTAAAATATGTAAAGCAGAAATTAAAAACGAATCCTGGAATAACCTACAGTCTGTAGATGTCATCAAAAACAGAGCTAGGTTTTGGGAGATTGTCAACAAACCATTTTTTATGGGTTATAGTAACTGCCCATTGGATTGTACCATACCTGAAGATCAGTGGTTCACTCATTTTAAACACATATATGGTGACCAGGTTGATACGGGAACCTCAAACCCCTTGCTTTTGGCTGCTGGAAATTATACTTTGGTTGTTTAATGACGAAGAAGTAAGTGAGCTAATAACAAAAATGACCAGTAATAAAGCCCCCGGACAGGACAGTGTCCCGGCTGATTTCTATAAGTGAAATGTGACATTATGATCTAAAATACTGACACATGTATTTATGCATGGCTTGCCGAGGTCTTGGTCTCAATCTACAATTATACCAGTTTTCAATAAAGGGCAGAGAGAGGAACCATGATGTTAATGGCCAATATTGCTGATTGAATTAGCAGTTAAAGTAATGGGGAGAGTGATCCTTAAGAAAATAACAGATTGGCTAGATGAGCGTAAAGTATTGTCAAACTTACAATGTGGGTTCAGAAAAGGTAGGGGTACAACAGAGCAGTGCCTAAATTTACAGCTGATAGTGGGGAAATATACTATAGCTAAGAAGACAATACAGCTGGTCTTTAAAGCTCTGTCCTCGGCTTTCGACCAAGTAAACAGATCCCTGCTAGACAACTGAGAAACAGCAGCCCTCATCCTCCTGGACCTGTCAGCCGCCTACAACGCGGTCTGCCACTGGACACTACGAACAAGCCTACATGACGCCGAGACCCAAGAGAAGATCCTGGATTGGACCACGTCCTTGCACTCTGGCAGAACTCAGAGTGTCCACCTCCCCTCCCTTCCCCTCCAACGCTGCCGAGATCATCATGAGCGTACCCCAGGGCTCATCCCTCAGCCCAATGCTGTTCAACATCTACATGGCACCCCCGGCCCATGTCACCCGACAGCACAACCTCAACATCATCTCCTACGCCGACGACACCCAGCTGATCCACTCCCTCACCAAAGACCCTCACACCGCCAAAACCAACCTCCACGAAGGAATGAAGGCCGTCGCCGAATGGATGAGGACCAGCCGACTGAAGCTGAACTCGGACAAGACGGATGTCCTCATCCTCGGTTCCACCCCTTCAGCCTGGGACGACTCCTGGTGGCCGACAACACTGGGAACAGCCCCGACACCCACCGACCACGCACGCAACCTAGGGGTCATCCTCAGCTCCACCCTCTCCATGACTAAGCAGCTCAACGGCGCCTCCTCCTCCTTCTTCAACACCCTCCAAATGCTTCGCAGGATCTTCAAGTGGATCCCCACAGAACCAAGAAGAACAGTCACCCAGGCCCTCGTCACCAGCAGGTTAGACTACGGAAACGCCCTCTACGCAGTAACTTCAGCCAAACTCCTGAGACATCTGCAATGCATTCAGAACGCCTCTGCACGTCTGATCCTCGACACCTCCCGCCGAAGCTACATCACACCCCACCTGAGAGACCTGCACTGGCTCCCCGTCAACAAGAGGATAACCTTCAAGCTCCTCATCCATGCACACAAAGCACTCCACAACACCGGACCAGCATACCTCAACAAACGACTCAGCTTCTACACCCCCTCCAGCCAGCTCCGTTCCACCGGCCTCGCTCTCGCCACAGTCCCCGGCATCCAAAGAACCACCGGCAGCGGCAGATCTTTCTTCCACCCCGCTGCCAAGAACTGGAACACCCTCCCCACCCAACTGCGGCAGACCCAAGACCTACTGGCCTTCAGAAGACTCCTCAAGACCTGGCTCTTCGACCAGTAGCAGCACCTCCCTCCCCCAGCACCTTGAGACCCTCACGGGTAAGTAGTGCGCTTTACAAATGATATGATTGATTGATTGATCCAAACTATGGGCATTACTAACTAACATAGGAATGGACTGGATTATTGTTCATTTTCTATCCGAACTGCAAAGGGATCTCTTTTTCACGGTGCGATGTGATCGAAGAGGCAACCACACACAGCATATCAGCATAATAAGAGGAGTTACACAGGGATGTATTCTAGCTCCCCTATTGTTCACATTATACATTAATAGGTTAGACTCGTCTCTGTGTACAGCCTGTAAAGATATCCCTTGGGTGTGGGAATGTTTAATCCCTGTGCTCCTCTATGCGGATGGTGCAGTTGTATTAGGACGAACAGCCGTTGGGCTTCAGTGTCTCCTAAATCCATTTGCTGATTTTAAGAGATTACTGGATCTAAGTGTTAATTTCTCTAAATCCCACACATTGATCATGGTTCCAAGATCCAAAAGACTAAAAACTAATCTCTGTGAAGGAAATGAAATATCAAGGGTGACCACTTCTTCCTACTTAGGGGTATTGCTTGATGAAAGGGGCATTTGGAAACCACAAAATATAGCAAAAAGAAAAGCCACGGCGAGAGCGACCGTAGCGGTCCTTGATTTTCCAGGTAGGTTACGGGCCAAACCTATTCAAGCTATATCAAATATATACAGAGCCCAGTTTATCACTAATAACGGGTCTGTAATTTGGGGATACAAGGAGGCTGAAGAAGTCCAAATAGTGGAGAATATGTTTTTTAGAAATCTGCTTTTGGTTCCTCAATCAACACCCTCTTATATCATTCATCAAGAATTGGGTTTTGGTTTTGTATCAGATCTGATTGGTATGGCTCCACTTTTGGGGTGGATTATGATCTGGACCAACCCAGAATTGGAGCTAAATCGGAAAATCGCTCAGGACTGCCTATCCCTACATAGAGCAAGTAGCATTACCTGGCTAGGTTATATCAAGAGCTCAACAGAGAAATTAGGGCGGTCCACCTTATTTAATTCCGCTAACAAACTGGTGAAAGAGGATCAGTTGTGGGTTAAAAAACATTTTGTGTGTGTGATGCAACCAGAAAGACAGGCTAGAGAGCTCTTGAAACCCACGGTACGAGCCTGTATACTATTAAAAACATCCCAATCAATAGAACTGTACCTAAATGAAATAACAAAGCCTTACCACCACTTCCTTTTAACAGAACCTCAGGGTGGTGTAAATTGAAAGGCTTGGGCCCTTGCTCTACCCAAGATTCTTTGCACTTTGTAATGTTCTGCGACTACTATCATATTCGCAAACGTTTTTTATTATCTATACTAAAAGATGTAGGCTTTATTTGATTTGATTTTTCGCATTTATATAGTACACGATTGCCCTAATGTGTCTAGGCGCTTATACAAGCAAGTTCAGTAAGGTGCTGAAGGAGCTGTAGTGAGATAGTTAATTGGCAAAGAGACATATTTTTAATGATTTCCTAAACACTGACAGTGTACGGATATTCTTTATGCTGGCTGGAAGTGAGTTCCATGCTTTAACCGTCCCTAACAGAAAGCTTCTTCCGCCCCGTCTGGATTACTCGACCTGTGTAGTTTGTAAGAGTTTATTGTGAGCCAATCTTAGATTTCTGGAAGGCGTGTACCAGATCAGATGCTTCTTTAGAAATTGAGGGCCAACACCATGCAGGGTCTTAAAAGCTAGGCATTTGGATTTGAACTTGATCCTTTTTTCTACTGGGAGCCAGTGCAGAGTGCTAAGACAGTGGGAGACTGGTTGGGACCTGGGGATGTCGAGCAATACTCAGGCTGCCGCATTTTGGAGGCGCTGTAGCTTCTGCAGTAACTGTGTTTGGATACCCAAGTACAAGGCACCATAATTCAGTCTGGGCAGTGCTACAGTTGTTACCTGTGTTTTCAGAGAATCGTGCGGGACAAAAGGACGGACCTTCTGTATAATTTGTTTAAATGAAAAAGATAGAGGAGGTGAGTGTGTTGATCTGGTTCTTAAAAGTTAGTTTGTCATCAAAGATGCGGGTAAGGCCTGCATTAATATATTTACAGATGCTGAATAACCCATGAGAATGTTTTAAAATTGCTAGTTTTTTAGTTGCTGCAGTTAGGGAAAGGTAAAAAGGTTTTTTTGATGTGGTACATGCTTGCCGTTTACACTGTAATGATGTTAAATAATTTTATCTTGATGTTTTGGTGCATAAGATCATGTTTTACAAGAAATATGTGCATATTTGACTTTTACATTGCAATGATGGTAAGGATTATGTTACTTATCCAGTAAGCATCTGTTCATGGAAAGTAGAGCTGTAGATTCACATGCTTTGCATACTCCTGCCATCTAGTGTTGGGTCCGGATGTTTGCAAGTTGTTTTTCTTCAAAGAAGTCTTTCCAGTCACAAGATAAGGTGACTCCTCCTTTCGGTGATAGAACGCATGGGCATCGACTTCATTGCTATATTGTTTCCCCGCAAGAGGTTGAAATTGAGTGAGTGTAGTAAAGAGATATCCATGAATAAATATATATTTTTTTTATTTCCTTTTTTTTGTCCTCATTACGTTTAATAGTAAGGAGATTTTCAGGGACCATTCTCATCTTCCCGGCATCTCTGATAAAGGGAACCCCTTACATCCATATACTTGTAAGGAGGAGGATTCTTGTTTCGGATTGGGCTGAGCTAGCCATTATGGCTATTCTTGCAAGCCTTCCTCAATATTGTTGCGGTAGCGTAATCATTGGACATTGCAGTGGAGTATGATGAGGAATCCAAGTATATGACTACCACGTTATATACACAAACCATCATTTAAGTCACCCCTTATGAAACTCTTCCCAAATATCCCAGAATTTGTATTTTTTAGAGCCTAGCTTCTTATTTTTGTCTAAGTTATACACTTTCAGAACTGACACCAGCCATTCATTATGGGTCGGAGGGACAGGGTTTATCCATTTTACACAAATCTCCCTCCTTGCCAAAAGAATCAGTATGAAAATTAAGTTCTCTTGGGCTTTAGAAAAAGGTCTTACTACATTCATACTTGTCACCCCAAAAATAACTAAGTCCATACTTACAGAAAGTTCTCTTCCCATTACCCCTTCTAAGGTAATACCCACATCTTTCCAGAAGCCATCAAGATTGGGACATCGCCAAAACATATGTAAGTCGTCAGCCATCTGTAAACCACATTTTGGGCAGCTCTTTACTGTGGCCCCGTTCAGTTTGGATAGCCTTTTAGGAGTCCAGTAGGCTCTATGAATAGTGAGCAAATGATTTCTTTTGAGAGCAGCAGACGTTACAATCTACCAGCATTTGCTCATAGATACTTGCCATGAATTGCTTGTATCCAGCTTCGGCAGGTCTTTTCCCCAGATACTCTCTGGAATTCGGAAGTCGTCCTCCCCGGCCGAAATTAGGGCCCAGTACCAGAAAGATATTTCTTTCAAGAATGGTTTTCTAGCCTGCATCTTTATTTCCAGGGAGATAATACCTTTCCTAGTTTCTTTGAGAGACTTGCTCCAACTCAATAGTTGGTAATATTTGAATTTCGAAAGAGTGGAGTTTGTACATTGCGATAATATTTCCCAATCAAGAAGCTTATTTTGAAACAGGAGCTGTCCCCATTCTGTTATTCCAGCAGATTTTAGAATGATCGCTAAACCGTTCCATAAGGCAGTATGGTGTAGTCTGAGAATCCCCAATCGGGGCCTTATCGCTATAGAAGGGGATATCTACTGTAGATCTGACACAATACCACAGTCTAGCGGCTGATTTCAGGACCTTCAATTTAATTTTTTTAAAGAACTTCGGGTGACCGAATTTATACAAAAAGTGGCTGGTGTTATTTGTTAAATTTTGTTGGAATAATGGGTAGTTTTCGTAAGAGCCCAACAACACTCTACTATTTTTAAATTGGAAGGCCCTGCAGTATTCTAGGAGGTCTGGACTAGCTATACCTCCCTGCTCCTTAGTTCTCCTTAGTATATGCCAGGCGATTCTTGTTTTTTTAGAAGACCATATAAAACTGGATAAATCTCCCTGCATCTTTTTTATGTTTTCTCTATTAAACTCGAGCAGGATAGCGTTAAAAATAAAGGTGAATTTTGGTAAAATTGCCATTTTTAAGATGTTAGATTTACCCAGGAATGTTAAAGGCAGACCCCTCCATACTTTCAAGAGCTTTTTTACCTCAACCTCTACCCTGTGGAAGTTTATATGGGTTATTTTTATCAATATCTTTTACAAGATGGATACCCAAGTATCTTATTTTTTCTTTACAGAAAGGGGATACAACATTTTCATTCCAGCTCATAGTTTCGGTTTTAGTTTGATTTATCTGGTAACCAGATATTTTCCCAAAACTTATTAAGGTCTCTTCTGTTGTTTTGAGAGCTTCTTCTAAGTCTGAAGTAAAAATCATAAGGTCGTCTGCATAAAGAGCTACTTTCTTATGCCCCCCTTGATAACAAAATGGGGAGATTGAAGGGAGATTCCTAAGGCACTCTGCAATCGGCTCAATATAGAAGTTAAAAAGCAAGGGGGAGAGGGGACACCCTTGGCGTGTTCCTCTACCTATCAGGATATTGTTTGTTAGGTTGCCATTAATTAATATTTTAGCTCTAGGAGAGTTATATTTGTTTTCTACGATTTTTACGATGTTATCCCCCAAATTAAACTTCTTTAGAACCTCGCTTAAATAACACCAGTTAACTCTATCAAACGCTTTAGCAGCGTCGATCGTAATTATTGATAGAGGAATTTTCTCTATGATAGCGATATCGATTGCCCCGATCAACTCGTGTGTGAGGTCTTGAAGGTGTCTTCCTGCCACGAAGCCCTTCTGATTAGAGTTTATTAGTGACCCCGCGATTTTCCCTAGTCTTTTTGCCTTGATTTGGGTGAAGATCTATAATCACAATTTAGGATGGATATTGGGCGGTAAGATTCACATCTTTTCGGGTTTTTACCTGGTTTCAAAATGATAGAGATGGTTGCATCATCAATCTTATTAAATAGCGCTGTTAATTGAGGAGCCAGTGTGTCTTTTAGCCTTATGTAGAAGTCGTTAGGGAGGGCATCAGGACCTGCTGCTTTACCTCTCTTTAATTTTCTTATCGCTAGGTCTACCTCTTCTGTTGTTATTTCGCTATTAAAAATGTCTTTTTCCTCAAGGGTTAGAACTGAGATGTTCTGTGCGTCTAGAAATTTGATTATTTCTTCGATTTTAGGATTACAGTCCTCCGTATAGAGGTTGGAGAAGAAGGCTGAAAATTCCTCCTTTATTACTTGTTCTTCGGACCCATTTTGGGAACTGTCTGTTGGGTCTATACTACTTATTTTATTTCTAGCTTGGTCTGTTTTAAGCTTCCAAGCAAGCATTTTCCCGCAGCCCTCTCCATATTCATAATGGGCGAGTTTACTACTTTCCCATCTCTCCTTGATTTTGCCCTCTAGTAATATTGATAACATTTCCTTCAGTTTAAGCCTTTCCTTAATTATGTCTTGACTTCTCGGGGATGATGTATCTATCAAGATCTGTCGATCCAGTGTTTTTATATTTTCTTCTATTCTCTGGATCTCTTTTTTTGCCTCCCTTGATTTATAGATAGTAAGGCCACAGATCTTGCCCCTTATTACTGCCTCATATGCCTCCCAGACCGTTTGGGGTGAGGCTCTCCCGTTGTTGTCCTGGAAATATAGTTCAGTCTCCTGTATAAGTTGGTCAATTATTACAGGGTCTAGGAGAACTGAACGATCCAGTGTCCATCTCGGGATCGTTATATCGTTAGTTATTTTTAACGTCATTTGGACAGCCGAGTGGTCTGAGAGGTGAGCGGGAAGATGAATCACATTATGAATTTTTTCTACTAACCCCTGATCTATTAAAAAATAATCAATTCTCGATTGTATACCAAGCTTTTTGTTATTAAAGGTAAATCTATCCTGTTTGATGCCCTTTTTTTTTCCATACATCGATAAGGCTTAAATCCCTTTTGTATATTCTCAACCATTCCCTCATTTTTGGCAGGCTAGCCTGTTTTCCTCTAGGATTCCGATCTGCTTTTGGATCTAGGATGATATTAAAATCTCCGCCCAAAATCACAGGAGAATTTACCGAAATCAATTGGGAGTATAGTGATTGTAGTGGAGTAGGATCGTCTGTGTTTGGTCCATAGTACCCAGCTACAATAAAAGTGGTACTAAGTATACTAATCTTAGCTAACGCCCATCTCCCCTTAGGGTCTATCTCAAATGATAAGATTCTTGCTTTCAAAAAAATTTTTATGAGGATAAAAATCCCTTTTATAACACACTGTTGATCAGTGCATACATAATCATCGACTCAGTGGAGAGTTTTAATTATCTCCTCCCACTCTTTTTTAAGTAAGTGTGTTTCTTGTAAAATTAAAATTTCGCTATCAATAGATTTTAGATATTCAAAGATTTTCCGTCTCCTCCCGTTAACATTCCAAGAAGTTATTTTTATATTCTTTAGGTTCCTTCCCATCTCTTTCTGTTAAGTAGCTGAATTCTATTATTAACCAGCCGGGCCCTGATTGTCTCCTTTCCTTTAAGATGAGGACTTTTTTTTGTATTTTTCCCTACTTTGCTCCCATCCCCCGTGTGCTCCCCCCCCCCCCCCCCCTCCTCCCTTCTTGAGTGTGCATAAAACCAATTGTGGTTGTGGTTTTGAAAAATAAACAGAATGAAAAGAAAGAAGAAGGCACAGGGAGACACACTCCCTCCCTGGGAAAGCTTCCCTTTTCCTTTGGGCCTTAATTATAGCCCACTTTGAACCCCGTGCCTGAGTACATAAAAAAAGCTATTTTGAGGGTGCTACTGTTATTGCTATTACAACTTTCACTGCTTCATTTTTTAATGTATAAAGTGTATTCAAACTAGGAATGAGAATGTATTTGAATTTGATTGCGCATTTGCACTAAGAGAGAATCAACTTCTAGAGGATCTCTGATGTTATACATCTTATTCCTCCACATTATCCTGAGTGAGGATGGAAACTTCATTTGGACTGTTGCCCCAAGTGATTTTAGTTCGGGCATTTTTTGACCCAGCTCCCATTGCCTGTCTTGAGTCACTTTCGCAATGTCGGATCGGATCCTCAAAGACCAGTCATCATGTTATATGCCCCACTTTTTAGAGCTTCGCTCAGGATCCTCTCTTTGAGATTGTATGATCTAAAGTTCACCAGGATCTTTCTTGGGTTCTTTCTCTCTTTGGGTTTCCCAAAAGGATCACGATGTACCCGCTGAATGTCGTTTTCCAGATCTAGGGTTTTACTCCATGGGAAATGTTCTTCTATTAGCGATATTATACATTTCTTTATATCCGGCCCTTCCCGTCCTTCCGGAACATTAAGAAATCTCAGATTGGACCTTCTGGACTGATTTTCTAAGGCTTACAGCTTTTCCTCTATGCTTTTGTCCTTTGCTTTCAAGTTTCTAATATTCCGTTCTGTTAACTCACCTCTCTTAGTCAGACCCACAGCTTCTGCCTCCACTGTGGTGACTCTCTCATTTAACGCTAATAGTTTTGAGTCCAGAGATTCAAATCTGTCATGTAGTTTATTTTGATTTTCCTCTGATACTTTAAATCTGGATCTCATCTCCTCAAACATCTTTTCCATTAAGACCTCCATATTGTTTCTTGATTCACTCTGAGGGTTGTCAGATTTAGAGTTAGTATTAAAATCAGAGATAGTTATAGTATTCACCGAGGTTGAAGAAGGAGTCGTAACTGGGCATTTAGAGACAGATACAGATCCAGAAGAGTCCAGAGGTGTATTTTGAGCTTGACTCATACTCTGGCAGGGAGGTGACCTCGGGGTTAAACCCTGAGCTAAAGCCGGCGTCGATGGCCCCTCATGCAACTGGTTTTCTAGCTCCCTCGTGGAGACCTCTGCCGGAGAGTTACTTGGGTCACCCATTAGAGCTTCTGTTAGTACTGATGAGGCAGAGCTTTCCATAGCAGGTTTAAATTGAGCCTTGTCCTGTACTTTGAAATAGGACCTCAATGAGGGGGTGATTTTTATTTTAGAGTTTCTTTCCCTTTCGCCTACTTCCAGCTTCCCTTCTACCGGCCCCTTTTTATTTAGCGGTTTTCCTATTTGTAGTTTCAGAGCTTTCCGTGAAACTCTCTTTGTAATTCGCGGAATTACAGACTGTTTAAGAACCGGAGGAGCTGTTTTCTTAAGAAATTGCCTGTTCCTCAGACAATAAGTGGACTTTTCCTGCTGTTCAGGATCCGCTATAAATACTTTATCCACTTTAGTATCAATTTTACCTGTTTCACGGAAGCTAGCTGAAATCCGGGTCTGCTCTCTCAGTTCGGGAGATGAGGAAACACTATCTGAGATATCTTTTTCCCCCTCCACTTTTGCTCCGAGTCTCCCTTTGATAGTATATTGATACTGGAACTGTGAGTAGTGAGGTAGTGTTTTATCTTCCGGAACTCCCACGGGGTAATCTACCAGAATGAGTTTATCGGGGTCACTTAATTTGCTCAGGACTCTCAAACTAGGAGAGTCAGCTAATCGTAGTATGTTTTTAAACTGGGGCCAATATAACTTTATCAGGGACTCCAGGCAGGGCAATTGCGCCTTAAACCAATTATTCTGCCGGACCTCGAAACTTTCGTAACCCCCAAGAAGACGAGCCCGACTTCTCAGCGCATCAATTCCCCTCGCCTTACCTCTAACGGAGATCGAAAACCGGCACACTGCTCTCCTGCAGTTTAGCCGAGCCTGCACTGCCGCCTCCCACCTCCCGGCGTCTGCGCCTGTGTGGAGCTCCGATTCACCGATGAGATGGCTCCGCTTCAGGGCTCGAGAGCACAATGCCTCTGCTGCAACAGCGGGAGCCTGGACGCCGAAAGGAATCAGCATGGAGAACTGAACAAACGCCCGACCTTTTCCAGTGAGAAACTAGTGGGAAATTAGTAAGTCTCTACCGCACCGCTCAGAGACTCGGAGACTTGCGTAGGTGTTAAGTGGAAAACAGACACATCCCGCTAGCATAGGAAAGACCCTGGGTACATCGATGACTGAGTCGTGTCTTGTCGTGGCTCAATCAGTGGCACTTATAAAGCGCGCTACATACCCGTAGGGTCTCAAGGCGCTGGGGGGGGGGGGGGGGGGGGGGGGGCCGCTACTGCTCGAACAGCCAGGTCTTCAGCTTCTTCCTGAAGGAGAGGTGGTATTGGGTCAGGCGCAGGTCGGTCGGGAGGGAGTTCCAGGTCTTGGCGGCCAGGTAGGAGAAGGACCTTCCTCCTGTAGTCGCTCTTCGGATGCGGGGGACGGCGGCGAGGGCGTGGTTGGCTGATCGGAGGTGGCGTTTGGGAGCGTAGAAGTTGACTCGGCTGTTGAGGTAGCTCGGGCCTTGGTCGTGTAGGGCTTTGTGTGCGTGGGTGAGGAGGCGGAAGGTGATTCTTTTGTTGACGGGGAGCCAGTGAAGGTCTCTCAGATGTCCGGAGATGTGGCTGGTTCGTGGGATGTCGAGGATGAGTCTGGCGGAGGCGTTCTGGATCCGCTGGAGTCTCTTCTGGAGCTTGGCGGTGGTACCGGCGTAGAGGGCGTTGCCGTAGTCCAGTCGGCTGGTGACGAGGGCCTGGGTGACGATCTTCCGTAGCATGCGTAGGATGTTGAAGCACGCCGAGGAGACGTTGTTGACTTGCCTGGTCATGGAGAGGGAGGAGTCCAGGATGAAGCCCAGGTTTTGTGCATGGTCTGTCGGTTTGGGTGCGGTGCCCAGGGCGGGAGGCCACCAGGAGTCGTCCCAGGCGGAGGGTGAGGAGCCCAGGATGAGGACCTCCGTCTTGTCCGAGTTCAGTTTCAGGCGGCTGGTCGTCATCCACTCGGCTACCTCTTTCATCCCTTCGTGCAGGTTGGCTCTGGCGGCGGCGGGGTTGTTGGTCAGGGAGAGGATCAGCTGGGTGTCGTCGGCGTAGGAGATTATGCTGAGGTTGTGTTTGCGTACGATGGCCGCGAGGGGGCTCATGTAGACGTTGAAGAGGGTGGGGCTCAGAGATGATCCTTGGGGGACGCCGCAGATGACTTCGGAGGCCTCTGACTTGTACGGTGGTAGGCGGACTCTCTGTGTTCTTCCGTCGAGGAAGGAGATGATCCATTCCAGCGCCTTGTCCTGGATTCCGATGTTGCTGAGGCGCCGTACTAGGGTGCGGTGGCAGACCGTGTCGAATGCCGCGGAGAGGTCTAGGAGGATGAGGGCCGCTGTTTCTCCATTGTCCATCAGGGCTCGGATGTCATCGGTGGCGGCGATGAGGGCGGTCTCGGTGCTGTGGTTGGCTCGGAAGCCGGACTGTGAGGGGTCGAGGGATCCGTTCGTCTCGAGGAAGGCGGCCATCTGCTTGTTGACGGTCTTCTCGATGACTTTGGCTGGAAACGGGAGGAGCGAGATGGGGCGGTAGTTCTTGAGTTCGGTGGGGTCTGCTGTGGGTTTCTTGAGTAGAGCGCTGAGTTCGGCGTGCTTCCAGCTCTCAGGGAAGGTGGCGGTGTCGAAGGATGTGTTGATGATGTCTCGCAGGTGGGGTGCGATGACAGCGTCAGCCTTGTTGAAGACGTGGTGAGGGCAGGGGTCGGTCGGTGATCCGGAGTGGATGGAGCTCATCGTGCGGATGGTGTCTTCGGTGCTGATCGGGGTCCAGGCGTGGAGGGTGGTGGTGGGGGGTGGTTGTTCTGTCATGGTGTGCGTTGGTTGGTTGTTGAAGCTGTTGTGTATGTCCGCGATCTTGTTGTGGCTAGCTGTTAGTTGTTTATAGTCAGCAGCCTCCTCCTCATACAGCGCCATTCCAGAGAGCTCAGGCACGGAGCTCCCGACCGGACTCAGCAGCCGGCCGCCATCTTTCCCCCCACTATATCCATGAATAAATATTGTTAATACTGAGAACTGCAACAACTACAGGTGAGAGGGTGCATGTGAATCTACAGCTCTACATGCCAAGAAAAGAAGCTTACTGGGTAAGTAACTTCATCCGTTCGAGGCATGTGTGCTGTAGATACACATGCTTTGCAAAGTATTCTCCCAAAGCGATGGCTATCCAGTAGATGTTGCAGTTGTTTGGAAAAGTGTCTTTAGAACGGCTTGGCCTACATTTGCCTGATGGCGTGCTAATACATCCACACAATAGTGTTTGGTAAATGTGTGGGGTGTAGACGATGTTGCTGTTTCACAGATGTCAGCTATGGGGATGTTAGCTAAAAAGGCCATGGATGCCCCTATTTTGCCAGTGGAACACGCTCTAGGGGGTATAAATAAAGTTATTTTAGCCTTTGCGTAGCAAGTTTTGATGCACTTAACAATCCATCTTGCAATGCCAGAATTAGAAATAGGATTGCCTTTGTGAGGTGGTGTAAATTAAACAAAGAGTTGCTTTGTTTTACGAAAGTCTTTTGTTCTTTTGATATAATACAATAGAGCTGTTTCAACGTCAAGTGTGTTAAGATCCCGTTCTGCTTCTGAATCAGGTTGAGGAAAGAACACAGGTAACTCAACTGATTGGTTAATGTGGAAAGCATAAACCCCTTTGGGAAGGAATCTGAGATTGGTGCAAAGAACAACACTGTCTTTATGGAGTTGAAAGAAGGGTTCTTCTAAGGTTATTGCTTGTAGCTCACCAACTCTCCTTAATGAAGTTATTGCAATGAGGGGTGCAACCTTCCATGATAGAAACTGTAAAGGACACTTGTGAAGTGGTTCAAAGGGTGTACCCATAAGTCTTGTATGTACTACATTAAGATTCCACACTGGTGCTGGGGGAATTCTTGATGGTATAACTCTCTTTAATCCTCCCATAAAGGCTTTAATGACAGGAACGTTGAACAAATACACATGCTGTCTGTTTTGCAAATACACAGTGATTACTTTCTCAACAGTTTTTAATGTTATCTTTAGCACTGGTCAGATGCCTAGTTTGGCGCCGTATTTTTTTTTGTGAAAACCGCAATTTAGTGGCGTACGCATTCGCAGCGTTAATGGAGTCTTCACACACATTCGACTTATGCCCACTGTATTGAGTATCATGGGTTGCTTTTGGAACTATCGCGGAATTCACTGACCTGCTGCCCGTGTCATTGGGACTTTTGAAGTGCCGCTTTCCTTTGCTGGAGCTCCTGACTGACATTGCCTTGCCCTGTTGCCGTTCCCCCCCGCCGCCAGCGCGGCAGGTCATCAGGCGCAGCTGCAGAGTGGGGGGGAACAGAGCACTACATCACCCAGGAGCCTTCACCTACTCCACGCCCCTAAACGCACCCGGAGGCGCTTTAAAAAGGCGTGCTACTACTTGTGGAGCGGGTTTGTTAGACCTGGCACCTTGGCGTGAGTCTCCCTTCCACTTTTTGCTGATGTGCCTCCGATGTTTTGCTGGTTTTCCGATACTCAGGGCACTGCGCCACGGCTGACCCGTGCCGCAGTGCAAGTGCTCCCTACTGTAAATTGTACATGCGATTGGTATCCATGATTGGTTCATTGGATTTACTGTTAGTCCCTAGTAAAGTGCACTAGAGAGTGCCGGGGCTTGTAGATGCCAATACTGCTGGTGGGCCTGCAGCGCTGGTTGCGCCACCCACCGAAGCAGCCGCAAAGATGTGTCTGGGAACTGCGACCGCAGAACCCGCGTGCGGTCTCGTACTGTCACGCTAGCTGGGCAAGTGCACCCACTTGCCAGCCCCCGAACCTTCCCTTGACTACATATTAGTCACCCCTATGGTAGGCCTGCGGGCAGGGTGCGTTGTAGGTGTAAGGTAGGACAAGCCCTGATGTGTGTGGCATGTCCTAGTAGTGACCTACAACCAAAACCGTATTTCACTATTGAAGGCTACCTGCTCCATTAGGCCAGACTGAGCTGCTGGAATTATTACACCCTATAAGCCCAGCAGGCTCAAGGAGCATGGTAGCGAGTCGTGTTTAGTATGCCTGAACTCAGGATGATAAAATATTTCTTGTAGTCAAGTTTATTTTAGTATCCTGGGTTTGCAAACGCTACTTTTAGAAAGTTAGCATTTGCTTGCTTAACCATTTCAGCCCGCCTCTGCTGGTATGTGTATCCGACTGTCTGGGACGTGTGAGTGATAGGGCTGGGAGGATGACAGGTGGGAATGCGCAGATTACACCTTAGTGGGAGGTAGAAGTGCCTCTTGACTCGAACTGTAGCTGTGCTCGGCCACCACAATGCTGGCTCCACCTCCTGTGGGGCGTCTGATGCGCCTGCCCCTCACACTGAAAGCAGAAGCCGGAGTACACACACCGGGGTACTCAAGGACTGAGAGTGGCTATGCAAAGGCCCCCCTGGCCTGCGAGAACAAAAGAATTGGCCTATAAAAGAAGGAGCCCTGCTCCTAGAAAATTAGATCCTGTTTGGGCCACAGAAGAACTCTGCCCTACGAGAAGGACCGTGAGAGACAAGGAAGGGTGCTGACTCTTGCCTGTGTCTGGTGCCTTGCTGCCGAAGGAGAGGAAGAAGAAAAGACTACGAGAAGACTTTTGCTTTACTTTGTGCCAAACTCTGCTAAAGAGATCTCCAAGGGCTTGCAACTGAACTTGCCCCCTGACCAGCGGCCCAGGACCAGTGGACGCTACCCCCTGAAAGAAAGCGACTGCGGGTGCTGACCATCGCTGCAGTACCGATGGAGGAATCTCCTCCAAGGCAACGACATCCACCTGACCACCGTGACCGGGGCCCAAAGCAACAGCGAAAGCAAAGTGAGGACCAGCCGCCGCTGGCCCGAACACCGTGACCGCAACTGCACCGGGAGCCCGAGAGCAAAGTAAAGGAGGACCCGTCCGGTCCGAGCTCTCGAGTTGACTGCGCAACGAGCAGCCACTCACCTGCAAAGACGGACAGTTGCCCTGTGAGAATCCGTAAGGTCGGTAGCCTGCCCGACAGCCCAGCTGTGAGCGCACAGCTGCACCGGCACTTGACTGGGTACGTCCTGCACTTGGGGACCGTACTGCCACTTGCCGCCACCGCACAGCCGCCGCCTCCAGGGTCGGAGCGGAAGACGAGGAGAGGACCCTGCCGCCACAGAACACCGCTGCCCCGGATGACCCGTGAACTGCTCGGCTGAGAGCCGCAACGAACAGCGACCCCGGGAAGGCAACGCGACGTGGGACAGATCCCCTGGACGCCGCCGGCTCCACAAGAACTTTTGTTGACATCGGCCTAAGGGCCCTAAGAGAACGCTTAAACTGCTAGAAAAAACTGTGGTAACCTGAACTGAGTAACTTGCAACCGTTATCGTAAAGTACGTTGACTGTATTCACAAGCCTGCTTAAAATCTATATAAAGATATATATTTTTACAGAATACAGTCTGGTCTCGTTGTGTGGTGGGTTGGTTGTAAAGGTGTACTATTGCAAGTGTTTAACCTATATGCCCCAAATATTAGCCTACGACTGCTTAAGCCACACTACCTAGAGGGTAAGCAGAGGTTGTCTGGAAGGTAACCCTCAGCCCTGACGAGGAAGAGGAGAGTCCCTGTTTGTCGCTAGTGTTGCACTGCGCCAACTAGAGACTCCCCCTTCCTACAGGGTTGCTTTTGGAACTATCACGGAATTCACTGACCTGCTGCCCGTGTCATTGGGACTTTTGAAGTTCCGCTTTCCTTTGCTGGAGCTCCCGCCTGACATTGCCTTACCCTGTTTCCGTTCCCCGCCCCGCCGCCAGCGCCCCAGGTCATCAGTGCAGCTGCAAAGTGGGGGGAACAGATCACTACATCACCCAGGAGCCTTCACCTACTCCACGCCTCTAAACGCCCCCGGAGGCGCTTTAAAAAGGCGTGCTACCTCCCGCCTCGCGGGATGCGCGCGGGACCAGCCGGGCAGAGGACGGGGCGTCTGTGGCGGTCAGGGGCTGGCCAAGGCAGGGCTGGGCCCAGTCTCCTTATCGGACTGTACAGGACTTATGCTTTGGACTTCACAGTAAGGCAATATTCTTATAATTTGGTGTTATTTGTTTAGACCTTTTTTCTTGCACTTAGGGAAGCGCTGCCTGTTAGTTCTGCCCTATAGTCTGTGGTATGTCCACCTGTGCCTACTGATTAGATAATACCATGTCCTCCCGCCTTTTTAAAGGTAGACCCTCTCTAGTGGGAGGGTCAGTTAGTGAGCCTCTGGATACTTATATTACCAGAGCCACCTCAGTCTTAGAAAGGGAGATAGTCTTAGCGGAAAGACGCTTGTCGGCGGAAAATCTTAGTAAAAGACAAGTGGATAGCTCAGCCCATATTTCAAGAAGTGAGACTAGCATTCCCTTACTTTTGCAAGATAGGTTACCATCAACTAGTATACACAGTGATCAAAGTATGTATTTTTCCGGTTCTCCTTCCAACTCAACCTCAGCCGTGGTAGTCCTATCAGGAGATTCCACGCAGTAGGTAAAGACCCCACAAGCTGAGGCCCAGATGCCTAAAAACAAAAGATCAGTCCAAGGCCCTCCACCGAAAAAAAGGAAGAGGGGGGGAGGGGGGGGGGTCGGGGGAGTCATCTCAGTAACTGTGGCAAAACATCAAAAAACTCGATGGGCCCTTCAAAAGATCTATATGTAACACCCAGACCTGTGCAAACCGAACAAAACTCAGTGACAGATATATCAACAAAGTACCTATTGGGAAGTATAGAGCAATTACTGAGATCATTATTACTGCCACTAATTGAGAGAATGAAGAGAGTAGCGGAACAACTGGGGACACTAGAAAAGGCGACTGCAAATAACACTAGCTTAATTAAGAAACTTTCAACGCCCAGTGCTTCACATTTGCCTAGTGTAATTCCCACTAAACCAAATACATACATAGTACCTCCCCCTTCTAAGAAAGACATCAACAGAGATCCTGCCCTTGCTAACACTATGGCTCAGAGGCAGAAAGAAACAACGGGTACAAAGACCAAAGACACAGAGGCTGGTGAACAACTCCGCGTTTTAAAGCCTCCCCAGAGTAATACACTTAAAACCCCTCCCCCTGGAAGGTTGGATAGGGCACAAAAGGTACAAATAGATTTACCACCAGAAGCAGTGCATTTCGTTGTGATACTCGCAGGAGTTCCAGTTTTAGAGAACGGGGCAAAAGAAGGCTATTATCAACTAAAGAATAAAGTTGTATTTTGGCTACGACAAAACTGACCACTTCCCCCAAACATTAACGGTGAAATCCTTAACGTACGGCGGGTAGACTGGGTGAGACATAGATCAAAAAATATTCAGGGAGATTTAATCATCATCAATTTTAGAGACCATACGGCAGTCTCACATATCACCGACTGGTTTCAAGCTAAAGGAAGTAGTGGTATCACACCATATGATCTACCATACTTTTACCCTAGGGCTCTGTTAAATAACTCCTTGATTTCCCGGGTTCCGTCTGTATTCAACATGCAAGGGCACACCTTCAACATCCCAACTTATAACGTTTTGTTCCCCTCTCGGGTTTGGAGGGAGTAGATTGACCCTCTCCCCCAAAGGATGTGAATGGAACCATAGACGGCAACCCTAGAGAAACATATACTACTAATGACCCCAAAGTTCCCTCCGAAAAAAGTATAGGTCACCCTAAACCCGCACATGTACAAGAACACGACATAGATCTATCAGAGGGGGGCATAGAATACACTAGAAATGACCCCAATGTACCTTTTAAAACAAGTATTGGTCACCTTAAGCCCACACATGAGCGAGAACAAGACATCAACCTACTGGAGGGGGACTCAGGACAGCATTTGTTACCCCCTCTTTCGGGGTTATTATCAATTGTATCTAATCCAGAACCGGTTCCAATATTACCATCAGGTACCGAGGGGTGTAACATCGAGGGGAACAACTCTCAAGTGGATGTTTTATTCTGGAACATTGCAGGCCAGCGCTCTAAAATAACAAATGAGGTTTGGCTTGATTTTACCCATAGGTTCAAATTATTATGTTTTCAGGAGACTTGGGCGGTAGAAGAGATCCATATGGAAGGATACAAAATCTATTTTTCACCAGCCCAAAGAAGTCCCTCTGGGAGAGCAAAGGGAGGTTTGACGATCTACATATCAAATTTATTAGAAATAGTTGAAATAAAATCTATTAAATTGGAACCCAACTTTCAGGTTCTTGACATCTGTGTAAATAAAACGGAGACCCTCCTTTTGGTACATTTCTATAACAATCTCTTGGAGGGCGAATCAGCGAACTTAGTATCCCTTATTGGTGCATTACTACTATCCAAAACAAGGAGGTCACCAACAAAGGTTATAACCATCTGGGGTGGAGACTTCAATTTGGGCGCACGCCAGGATAGTAATAGAAACATTTGTGGTATCCATGACGAGAGTAATAATCCCATTCTACATTTTAGTCATACGACTCTAGGGAGCCGATTAAATGAAACTATGTTTGAACTGGATCTGACAGTAGCGAACAAACATACTACAACAGATTCAGCTAGGTCTCCGCCTTTTTCGCAAGATTTCTCTCCTTTTTACTCCGGGGCTGTCCGCATGCGCCATGAGACTCCCTCACGGGACGTGATATGTTTTGCGCAATACAAATTTCCAGACTAGACTAGACTAGACAGTGATGGCTGCCACCTTCCACGGGCGGGGTCTTCAAAGCTCAATAGATCATCTCCTTGTGTCTAACGGAGTGAGGAATATAGACTCACTACTCACTATACACACAACTGCGCTGAGCGACCATTACCCCCTTAGCGTTAGCCTGCCGACAACACAAAATTCTAACTTTAGCCTTGCTAGTACTTTAACACAAAACAACCTGTCGTTGGCCAGGCTCAATGGATATTTGCTAAAGTGGGGAAAGATTGACCCACTAGAAATAACTAAAATAGTGATAGCAAGTACCCTCCTCCCCATCCAGAAATGCCTGGACATGGATACACTAGACGCTGAGGTTATCGCCAACTTCGGAGTGGTGGTAAAAGCCATAAATAAAGCACTGTGGGTAAAAGCTAATCGATCATCAAAGAAGAGGAAGGGCTGTTTTGACCACAGTTGCACTGTAGCCTATTCAAAGTTAAAACAGGCTTGGCGGAGGACAGTCAGGGTCCCTCACGAGATCACTACCCTAAGAAAACTATATGACTCGGCAATAAAGACCAGAAAAACCACGTTAAAACAGCAACTCTGGGATCCACTACACGAGAGTTCCACTCATAAAAACAGCGCTGCCTTTTGGCTAGTGGTCAAGTCCCCCTTTTTGAATAATGATGCAGATTCACCAAGAATAGAGGTTGCTATTGATGAAAAAGAATGGGTTGAGCATTTCTCCAAGATCTTTTCTAACGTGATTGAGGTCGCAAACACTCATGAAGCGAAACCTTATGCCCAGGCTTGCACCCCTTATCCCATTAACTTGGTGTTCACAGTAGATCAGGTTGCTCATGCCTTGAAAGCTAGTAAAAGTGGGAAGGCCCCAGGCCCGGACGGGGGGCCTGTAGATTTCTTCAAAGCCCAGATGGAACTCTGGACCCCTCTTATGACTAGGGTTTTGAATGCATCATGTGCGGTAGGCCTTATGGAGTCATGGTCCAAGTCAATATTGGTCCCTATTTTTAAAAAAGGGGACCGGGGGTCGGTAACCTGTTATCGTCCAATCTCCCTTTTAGACTCCCTTGGCAAAGTGGCGGGCCGTGTCATCCTCGAGCATCTACAGGACTGGGCGGATGAGGGCAGGATTATATCTGATCTCCAATACGGGTTCCGCGAGGGGCTGGGGACCATTGATCAAGCCCTTAACCTGCCACTCCTGATAGACAAATATGTTAATATTAAAGGAGTCCTCCTCTATATGGTCTACGTGGACTTATCAGCCGCGTTTGACTGTCTCCCACGCTAAACTGTGGTCTGTTCTTGTAACGATGGGGGTCCAATCGAACCTGGTAACTTTCCTAAGGGAATTGTATTCAGAGGCGACTGCAAGGGTGAGGTTTGGGCTCGGGGGAGAGCTAACCGCGTCGTTTAGAGTGGAGAAGGGAGTCAGGCAAGGTTGTGTCCTGGCCCCCTTCCTCTTCACACTTTACACCAATGGTCTGGAGAAGGAAATGATTAAGGGGTGCCAGGACATTCCCTTCAGTAAACAACCGCCGGATTCCCGCGTTGCTCTACGCGGACGACGCGGTGATACTAGCCCGTACCCCCCTTGAACTCCAAAGAGCATTGAAAAGATATTCCGCTTTCATGGCAAGCCTGGACCTAAATATTAATATTGGGAAAGCATTTGTCATGAAGGCGGGGACTGGACATAAACGTAAAATGAGGAACATATATTTAAATCATGAAAAACTCGCGACCACACAAAAATATCCCTACTTAGGAGTAATGATCGATAATAAACCTACTTGGAAATCGGCAACTGAAACCAGGAAACTCCTTTTCATTAGAACTACCGCAACACTTGTCAATTTTTCGCGGAAACTGGGGAAAAGACCTCCTTTGAGTTTAAAAAAATGAGTTTGAGTTTAAAATATTTGTATAGCGCTCTTTCACCAGCGGTTTCATGGCGCTGTAATAGACAGATCTCCAAGGTAGGAGTAGGGGAGCAGAAGAGGGAGGGGGAGCTTCAAGTGGTTTAGTTAAAAACATTTGGCAAATAGGTGAGCTTTGAGTTTCTTCCGAAATTGAGGGTACATAGTTGTGGATCTGAGCTCAAATGGAAGGGAGTTCCACAGAAGTGGGGCAAGAGTGGCAAACTTTGATCCTCCCCATTTCTTTCTCCGGAAACGGGGGGCAGATAATAGGAGTTGCGAGGAGGAGCGCAATTCTCTGGTTGGGACATAGGGAACAATTTCAGATGTTATAAAGGCCGGAGTCGCACCCAGTCGTGCTTGAAAGATGATGGAGGCAAGTTTAAACTGGACGCGTTCATGGACAGGGAGCCAATGTAGGGATCTGAGAAGGGGAGTTACATGATGGGATTTCGGGAGATTGAACACTAGTCGTGCCGCCTGGTTCTGGACTAATTGCAACCGCCGTAAACTATATGCGGGAATCCCCGCATATAGGGCATTGCCGTAATCCAGGCGGGAGATTACCATTGCCAAAATGATCAGTTTCAGGGCATCGAAGGTAAAGAAGCGAGATACCTTGCGGATGGTGCGAAGAGACAGGAAGGAGGAGGATACCACGGAGCTAACCTGGGAGTGGAGGGCGAGTTGAGAATTGAGTTTGATACCTAGGGTTTTAACTGAGGAGGAGGGAACCGGAGGTGAGCCTAGGGAAGGGGGCCAGAAAAGTGAAGACCAGGGACTGGAGCAACCACCTGTTAATACCAGCTCGGTCTTATCCGGATTAAGTTTCAGGTGGTTGTAATTCATCCAGTCCTGGATGAAAATCATAATAGACTGGAAATTTGAGATGGAGGTAGGGGAGGAAGACAGATTGAAAACGAGTTGGAGGTCGTCAGCATAATTGTATATGCTGACGTCCATTTGTTGTAGTGAAAAAATAAGAGGGGCGATATAAAGGTTAAACAGAAGGGGTGAGAGGGAGGAGCCTTGGGGGACCCCGCACTGAACTTTCTGGAAGTCCGCAGAAAACTCACCCAGTCGAACAGCCTGGGTGCGGTCCCTCAGGAAGGAGGATAGCCATACCAGAGCGGAGCCTCCGATCCCCGCCGCCCTGACACGGGAGAGTAAGATGGTATGATCAACCGTGTCAAAGGCGGCTGATAGATCGAGGAGAACCAAGGCCTGGGTCCGGTTGGTATCCAATCCTTCCCTGAGGTTGTCTAGGACCGAGAGAACTACAGACTCCGTAGAGTGTGCGGGGCGGAAACCGGCCTGGCGGGGGGCGAGGATCCCATACTCCTCCACAAAGGTGCTCAGGGACCTGGTGACATGGCGTTCGAGCACCTTCGCCAGGAATGGTAGGAGGGAGATAGGACGATAGTTAGCGGGGATCGAAGGATCCGCGCCAGGTTTTTTTAAAATGGGGACAATAACAGCAGTTTTCAGTGGGTTGGGAACAACCCCCTGAGAAAGTGAACTGTTAAGGAAGTGGAGGGGGGGGTCTGGACAAGTGGTATAGATGTGGCGAAGGATGTGTGCAGGACAAGTGTCCTGTGGGGATCCGGATTTAACAAGCGGAATAATTAAAGCCAATGAATCTTTAGTCAAGGGGGGAAAGGCATCAAGTTGTCCTTTGGGTGGGGGGTACTGAGGGTCAACAAAAGTCGGGGAGGGTAAGGGAATATTGGTTTTAATAGTAGCAATCTTCTCGATAAAGAAGTTATTCAAGGAATGGCAAAGGTCCTGGGACGGGGAGGGTTTGAGAGAATTCCTGTCGGAAAAAGCCAAGTTGTGGACAATCGAGAAGATTTCCCTCGGTTTATTCTCAGCTGCATGGATCTTTGCAGAGAAATAGGCCGTTTTTGCAGCCAGGATGGCGTTTTTATATTGAGCGAGGAGAGTAGTAAACTCAATTCTAAGTAAGGGGGAGTAGTTCCTCCTCCAGGCGCGCTCGGCGCGGCGTACTGCAAGCTTGGTGGTTTTGAGGTCCTCATTAAACCATAAGTTGGCATCTTTCTCCCGTTTAGAGGATACCCGCTTCAGCGGGGCGATTGAGTTGCAACTAGAAGAGAGCCAATCTTCAATCGCAGCGGCCTGGGAAAGGGTGGAAAGGCCTTGTAGGATAGGGTAGGAAGAAGCTAATGCCGCAGAGAGGTTCTCCGGAACTACACGGTTCCATGAGCGGACCCAGATGTTCTTTGGAAGCGGGGGCCTGGTAGAGGGATTGATAAGAAGGGTAAACGAGATCAAGTGATGGTCTGACCAAGTGCATGGCGAGATGGTCAGAGAGTCTATAGGGCAGTTCATGGACCAGATCTGGTCTAGAATGTGTCCTTTGACGTGAGTGGGCGAATGGACATGAGATAAAAAATTGAGGGATAGGAGTGTATCTGAGAATTCCCTAGAGGAAGGGCATTCCGCAGGGTCTGAAGGCCAGAAGTTAAAGTCTCCCATTAGTAGAATGGAGGAGTTGTTGACCGTCAGTGTAGATAGTACTTCCTGAAAGTCGGGGAGGAAGGATAAGGGTGATTGAGGGGGCCTGTAGGTAAGTATGCAAGTGAGAGGAGGAGTGATAGAGGTAGTGCGGATAGCTAGGTACTCGGTTGTAGCAATATCTGGCAGGGATAGAGTTTGGAAGGGAAGGTCAGACCGAGCGATCACTGCTACTCCGCCTCCATTTCTGCCATTGGAACGGTCTGCTCGGAGAGCATAATATGGGAGAGGAAGAGTGGCCAGTAGGGTGGGGAGAGAATCCTCGCAAAACCAAGTCTCCGTTAGAAAGAGGAGATCGGGTGCGTGGAGGTCTAGCAGCACCGACAATTCGTGTGAGTGGGCTACTGCTGACCGGGTGTTGAGGTAATAGGCCGAGAGAGTTTTAGTTGAGGCTGAGCTATTGTGTTCTCTGGGAAGGTGGGAGGGAGTGAGGGTAGTGAGAGGGTTGGGAGATGATGGGGTAGGTTGAAGGTCATATGTAGATATGAGAGAGCTGGTAGAGGCAGGGAGAGGCCAGGGGCCCTGGAGACTGCGGAGTTGTATAGCAGAGTATGAGATTATTTGAGCAGAGTTGCGTGCCCCTAGCCCCGGTCGGCCGCGGCCTTCGGCGCGCAATCGACGCGCCCGCTGCGCTCGTCCGCTGCGCGTCCGAAATCTACACATGATTTATGGGTCCGTGAGAGGGGCGGGGGGGGGGGGGACGTGGCCTCAAAAAGGGGGCGTGGCCGCGGCAAGCGCCGGAAATGGCGCCAAGAGTGTCCCGGTACCAGCAGCCGTGGAGCGCTAGGTCCGCTGCACGTGTGGTCTGGGAAAAGCTGAAGTCTGCAAGCGGCAGGTTTGAAGAGCAGAGGCTGAGTGATTTAAAAGCACAGAAATAAGTGACTCTCAATTTTTAAAATAAGCAATGTTAGCAAAAGTTTGTGCTCCCGGCTTTCCGCCTCAGGAGTTGCCTGTCGATCTGCCTGGCGCTTGTATTCAGCGCCTTTTAAGGCAAAGAAGGGGGCGTGGCCTCAAAAAGGGGGCGTGGCCGCGGCAAGCGCCGGAAATGGCGCCAAGAGTGTCCCGGTACCAGCAGCCGTGGAGCGCTAGGTCCGCTGCACGTGTGGTCTGGGGAAAGCTGAAGTCTGCAAGCGGCAGGTTTGAAGAGCAGAGGCTGAGTGATTTAAAAGCACAGAAATAAGTGACTCTCAATTTTTAAAATAAGCAATGTTAGCAAAAGTTCGTGCTCCCGGCTTTCCGCCTCAGGAGTTGCCTGTCGATCTGCCTGGCGCTTGTATTCAGCGCCTTTTAAGGCAAAGAAGGGGGCGTGGCCTCAAAAAGGGGGCGTGGCCGCGGCAAGCGCCGGAAATGGCGCCAAGAGTGTCCCGGTACCAGCAGCCGTGGAGCGCTAGGTCCGCTGCACGTGTGGTCTGGGAAAAGCTGAAGTCTGCAAGCGGCAGGTTTGAAGAGCAGAGGCTGAGTGATTTAAAAGCACAGAAATAAGTGACTCTCAATTTTTTAAATAAGCAATGTTAGCAAAAGTTCGTGCTCCCGGCTTTCCGCCTCAGGAGTTGCCTGTCGATCTGCCTGGCGCTTGTATTCGATTTACAAAAGGGGGGGGGGGTGGTGATGAACAGAGTGTCTGAATTGAGCAGACCACTCTTACCCAGTCCAAAGATCAGGGCTTGATCCATCACCGTTATTTATCTCACTGCCCCATCCCAGCTCAGAACCTGGCTATATGCAAATCAGTCTGTCCCTGGCCCAGTGCATCATGGGAACAGGGCAGACTAAACTACCAAGCCAATTCTTTACCAGAAAGGAGACAAGCTACCGGGGACCGGTTTCTGGCATTTCAGCCTCTTCGGCCCGGCTTGCTTGAATCCTGATGGAGCAGTGAGAAAGGGACTCATGTCTGAGTATACCCTGCCACACCTATAGTGGCCAAAATCGATTTACAAAAGGGGGTGGTGATGAACAGAGTGTCTGAATTGAGCAGACCACTCTTACCCAGTCCAAAGATCAGGGCTTGATCCATCACCGTTATTTATCTCACTGGGCCAAAATCGATTTACAAAAGGGGGTGGTGATGAACAGAGTGTCTGAATTGAGCAGACCACGGGAGCTTGTTTCCTTCCCAGTGTAAGAATTGGCTTTTGTAGTTTGGTTTGCCCTGTTCCCATCATGCACTGGGACAGGAACAGACTAATTTGCATACAGCCAGGTTCTGAAACTGGGATGGTGCAGTGAGCTAAAAAACGGTGTTGGATCTAGCCCTGATCTCTTGACAGGGTGAGAGCTTTCTGCTTAATTCAGAGACTCTGTCCCTCACCACCCCTTGTTGTAAATATGGCGCTTGTATTCAGCGCCTTTTAAGGCAAAGAAGGGGGCGTGGCCTCAAAAAGGGGGCGTGGCCGCGGCAAGCGCCGGAAATGGCGCCAAGAGTGTCCCGGTACCAGCAGCCGTGGATCGCTAGGTCCGCTGCACGTGTGGTCTGGGAAAAGCTGAAGTCTGCAAGCGGCAGGTTTGAAGAGCAGAGGCTGAGTGATTTAAAAGCACAGAAATAAGTGACTCTCAATTTTTAAAATAAGCAATGTTAGCAAAAGTTCGTGCTCCCGGCTTTCCGCCTCAGGAGTTGCCTGTCGATCCTTTGGAATTGGCCAAGATCTAAAAAGCCAAATGTCTTTCGGTGGGACTGTACGGGGCAGGTGTTTGGGGCCATGTAGCAATAGATGCCCTACAGAGGGTGGAAAATGTTTTTCTAAGGTACCTTCTATCGGTTCCAAAGAGTACGGCCACTTTTTCATGCCACACAGAGCTGGGACTCTCCTACATGTCTGATATAGTGAGAATCCAACCACTTTTACTGTGGCGTCGTATTTGGACGTCAGATAAAACCACCTTCTCACACATGATAATCTCTGACTGCATGACCATGGAGAATGTACATAGATCAAGATGGCTATCATATGTGAAAAAGTTATTGGCTGACATAGGATGGGAAAAATTCTATCATGATCCCCTCTTAGTCCGCGAGGTAACAATGAAGGATTTCCAGGCAAAATGTCTTAACCACCTCGAAGAACTGCGTCTTACGAGCGAGGTTATGAAATCATCGGTTAGACATACTTTGGTTATTCAAACTTTTGACATGCAACCATACCTAATCTATAATACTACTGGCTACGAACGCTTTCTTTTGGTACGGTTTAGGTTAAATTTTTTCCATCGATTAGCTGCTTTTCCAATAAAAAATAATTGGGTAAAAGATCCTCCCCGCTGTCCGTGTGACGATACTTCCAACCAGTCCACAATACATACTATTCTTTTTTGTAAGTTCTATAGTGAGTTTAAAACAAAGTGGCTTTTACCATTGTTAAAGCAAATGGGGTTTAGAAGATGCCGCCCCGCATTTCTCTTTCTACAATTTCTGGAGGGAGAAAGATTTGTTATCATAATTGCCAGTCTTCTGAAATGCATTGTTCGTTATAGAAATAATTTAGAATGATTAAGCGCGTGTGAGAAGTTGGCCTGAATGTGAGAAGTTGGCCTGATATATGATGTTTCCAATTCTGGAACCACCTTGTATCAGTCCAAACAATCCCTTATGGTGTCTGGTTGTAAGTCAACCTTATAGACAAGCTATCCTAATGGTAACATGGACTAAGCAGCCTTAAAGGCTTAACTCTAGAGGTCGTGTTAAGCAAGCTGTTTTACCAATCACAATCCTGTAATATCAAATGAAAGGACACCACACAAGTATATATTATAAAAATATATGTATTTATTACTAGAATAATCCTCTGTATTCTTTATGAGTGCAGAGGCACAGCGTTTAAACAAAAGCACAGTTAAACATATGAAAGTTGCACAATTATGGATGAGGCCGGGGGGCCACGCAAACCATACATTAAAAAAGTGGTATAAGAGATACCAATCGAACAGTGGTTAGGCCTAGGGCCTGGGGAATCGCTGGGAGCAGTCGGGACTAGCAATGCTGAAGTCGGGAAAAGCCAGCGGGATTCGGGTGCAGCGCTTAAAGCACAGGCATGCACCAATGTAAAGTCAATGGTGCGTAAAAGTTATAAAGTTATAGTTTAAGAATACTTCCGCTCAACCTAGAAGGACGAACCTTATGACACATACACTAGAGGTGTGTACCAGTGTGGGAACACCGGCGTTGCCGAGTTACCTCACCCACAGGAAGCGGCTGCACAGGTGCGAAGTAGTGTCGGGTTTTGTCACGCAGGTTGCTGGTGCTTGGACTGAAGATGCTGCAGGCGTCGAGACGAGAAGTAAATGTAAATGTGTGTGTCTTGTAAAGCGCACTGCTACCCAGAGGTGTCCTGGCACTATAGACCGCTGGGGAACCCGTCCTGGCTTTCCCTGTGAGATGTACCCTCCTGGGTATCTCCAAAGTGAAACCAGGCATCCCCGGCGTTTGTGGGGGGCCGTTGTGGAGATGAGGCAAGCTAATGCCCAGAGTTGCTGAATGTGATCCCTGGTTAGAGTAGGCACCGAGGCAAGAATTATCGAGTCCGCTGACCCTGGTTCACAACCCTGCCATGTTGGGAATTGAACCCTGGTCCCGGGCCGTCCTCTGCTTCCGGGTCTGCCGCCTCTAACCAGTGAGCCACACCACTCCACTAGTGTCCGGTGTGATCCAAGGGTGGATCGAAGTTAAAGATGATCTGAAAGCAGAGGGGACAGAGTCTGGGTCAATCAGCAGTGAACAGGGTGGAACCAGGACGGAACCAGGCAATGTCGGGCGCTTTCAGGTCGCTGACGAGTCGCTTCTCTCCGCTGCCACGTGGACTCTGGGGCACAGAGGATGTCCAGGAGTGGATCACGAGCTGTCCCACGCAGGCTCTCGCTGTCGGCGGTGTCGGCTTCCGGATTGGAGCAAACAACCCTTGGCAAGGGCAACCCACGCAGGATTCGAAGATGGCGTTACACTCGGACCAGGAGGGTCAGAGCGAGCGCTCCTTTTCAGGGGAGCGAGTGCAAGTCTGGAGCAACCAGATTCACAAGTTAGTTTTCAAGGTTCGTCGGCACAGGGCCCACAAGCCAACGGGCAAGTGACCGGGCCATCGAGTTGAGCCAAAAGATGCAGAAGGGCCCCACGCAGCACTCGGTAAGTGTAGAGGGGTGAGCTTTGGTGCAAGAGAGGCTAAGGGCTGGGGCTTCTCAGACCCAAATGCACAGCTTCGAGGATCACTCGTGGGCTGCATGGTCAGCGTCTCGTGGTCTTTCCAAGATGGCGGGCCCCACGCTTCCGGTCGCCTCCACGGGTCTCAGCTCTGCAGGGACTGTGGATCGGGCTGTTGGAAGGCAGGCACGCTTGGTCTTGTCGAACTCTGTCGCTCGAGTTCCGGCGGGAACTGCAACAAAGCAAACGTTGAGGTGCTGGATGGTGCCTGTTTGCACAGGGTGGTCACTCCTTGACCACAAGGGAGATTCTTCAGTCTTCTACGTCGAGTAGGATGTCGAAGGGTCCAGAGTTTCGTTTCATAAGTTTCAGTCAGGATAATCTGAGTGCGTTGGCACTACTCCTATTCTTATACCAATCTAGGGGGCTGGATTACCTGCTAGGTCCCTCCTATGGGTGGGACCCAGGAAGGGGGTGGTTACACCCCTTTCCCTTTGTTCAGGGTCACGCTGGGACTGGGGCTGGTGTGCCCCAGAACCGGTTTGACTGGATTATGCAAGGGGAAGCCTTGTGCTCACCAGGCAGTGTCTGGTTTTTTTCAAACCTCCCTGCTACAATCCACTATCTCCTGTCTGGGGTGGTGTGACACCTCCCCGCGACAGGAAAGCCTTTGTCCAGGTCTCCTCGGCTGAGTTTCGATCAGCAGCAGGAGGTCAGACTCGTGTCTGTGGCAGAAGCGTCCATTTTGTGATGCTGAGGCTCTTTTAAAATCAACCGCGTTTCAGCAAAGTAACATGTCTTCTCCCTCTAGAGGGGTGGAATGCTATCCCCGTCGACAGGACTGTCGAGGGGATAGTATTCCAAATCGTATGACACCTTACACGACATGTTTTGATAAAGCCAAACCAAAGTTAACATATAACCGCGATGGATTATAATGCACTTAATAGTATATGGTATGGCATTATCCTGGAACAGCTTAGGGAGTTGTCCCCGACAGCTGCAGACAGGCTCAGCTCATGCTCGAGCACCATCTCTCGTTAAACCACGCACTCTGCCTCCAGGATTGATAAGGCCTTCCATAGGAGTGACTCACAGGTTTATATGTGTCCAGATAGGTTTAGATTTAGGCATACTATATCTTAGCAAGGGGTGATTACACCACCTTGCCCCAGCTGAGTGATCAGCCAGTTGTGTCAATTTTGGATAGCCAGCCAGGGGTGGCAAAAGATATGCTGCAGCCCCTGGTAGGCCTTGGATGCACCTATGCCCTGGGCACCTATAGTGCACTGTACAGGGGCTGATAAGGTGACCCAAGCCAATTTAGTTATACACCTAGGGTACATGGAATCCATTTTACAGTGAGAGCAGATAGCCTGGGGCCCTGATTAGCAGGGAACCAGGCCAACTAAGTCGAAAACCAGCTAAACACAAGGCAAAAAATCTGGGGTAACCATAGTCAGGTATCCACCTTCCTACAGCGGGACTAAGAGTTTTTTAAGTATTCACATATTCGTGGGTTATTGAGACTCTCCCCTGTTAAATGAGTCCGGCTCACCAATTTCTTAAGTTACCTGCTCTATTTTTAATCTTCTATTTTACCCTCGTAACAAAGTGTTTCAATTAAGTATTATAAGTTGCAATAACCCTAATGGAAGAATGATCCCCACGAGGCCGTATCTATTTTGACACGCACAGAAAGCCCATCAAGGAGTACACATAAAACTGCTGAACTGTGCAGAGTGATATTCTCGATAACATCTGGGTCTTCTCCATTTCTTATATTGTAATACGGCATTTTTAATTCTATTTTAATTGTATACTTTTATTTATTGTAAATAACTGAAAGAATGTATGCTTTTATGATTTTGCAACTTAAAGTCGAATAAAGCTTAACTGAACTGAACTGAGTATCATGAGTCTTGTTTGATAAATTACACCTAATGAGGGTTATCAGTACTTCACAACTATGTGATAGGGATGGCAAGAGGTGGAATTATGCGGTCAATGTTATCGAGCACTTTATGAAAGAGTAAATACTGTTGAGAAAGTAATCACGAATTAATGCCAATGATAAAAACGAACATTTACGTTCATTTAGAATAAGAAGAGACATTTTGCCTTTATGTTCCACATAAACTCACTTGGTGAATACAATTAAGATTTAGAGAGTGACTCTTTGCCTAAAATGATGGCTGTGTGGTCTTACGAAGTATTGCCATTTTCTAGTTGCTGTAACAAATTAGAAAAAACTTTTCTATGTGTGTCCTTAACCTTCCCCCTCCACCTCCCCTTTTTTCCCCTTGTTTCTTGTGTATTACAGGTACCATCGAGAACTTACCAAGATAAAGATTAATATATCTTATTTCTCACTTTTCTCATAAAAGGAAAATTTCTTTTTGGAGATTGCACTTTCTGAGACGCTCACTGTCTCAGGTTACACCTCACTCTGGTCCTGAAGAAAGCCCACTTGACCTATCCAGGCTACCAAGGGCTGAAACATGTTGACCATTTTATATATATCACTATGTTTCAGTGCGTGAGAGCCCTAATCACTCTCCAGAACGTACGACAATATTATTTATTACATATCTCGAATCCAGACCAATTAAAATTCATTTCTGGCTGTACAAGTATTTTTATAGAGTGACCCCCCTTACACATCACTGATCACTACTGTTTTTAACCAGGGGGATACCTCCGGGTGGAGGTTGCATAATCACTAACCCGATGATTATGCAAACACATGTCCAATAGGCGGAGAACCAAGTTATACCGCCCCTTCCATCTAAATAAACACGTGTATGAGGGTTTTTTATTGGGACACGTCAGTACGAAAGTTGCATACCCAGGTTATGCATGACAAGTGATCCTTTCCCCACTTGATTTTTTGTATACTAAGTCTAAGAAAGCTCAATGGATCACATCTTCCTTCTCCCTCCACTTTTGATGATTCTTTATATTTCAGATAACACAATTGTCATAATGTTAATTCATTTGTACACACATTATTTTCTGTTTTTTCAATTTTCTATTTTAGTCAAAGGGAGCATATAAAGGGAGACTGGAGGCTTGTTGACACACAAGTTTTGGCTAGGCCTTCATCAGGACTCCGTCACATTGGTTTACTCATGGTTTACTCATGGGTGTCTGGATGACACTATCTTCGAGCAGATTGGGATGTAAAATTACTCTATCCTGGATATTTGTGATTTGTGAGGGTATTTCTAGAGCGCAACGTTCGCTCCGGAGGGAGCATCTTGGCGCTGAAGATCCTGTAGGAACCAGTCATAAGAGGGTTAGATGGCAGCTTTGGAGTAATCGTCAGAGAGGCTGAAAATCCAGGTTTTAAGAAGCTTTCTAAAAGGTTTTTCCTGGGTTAGTTATCTGAGGGTTTTAGGCAGGTTATTCCAAGCTTTCGTGGCAAGGAAACTGAGGGTTTTCCCACCTTCGTTTTCAAATTGTATTTAGCAGGAAGGATGAGATTGTCATGGGTCGAGCGAAGGTAGCGACTAGGGTTGTAGTGGGGAAAACGCCTGGTGAGGCATTTAGGACCTGTTTTGTTGAAGGCACGGAAGGCTATGATCAGAATTTTAAAGAGAATTCTTTTGTGAAGGGGTAGCCAGTGGAGGGATCGGAGCGCTGCAGTGATGGAGGCTCTGCGGAGCAGTCCAAGGACTAAACGAGCGGCTGTATGTAGTACGCTTTGTAGTTTCGATATCGTGCTCTTTTTTGCCGCTGCGAGCAAGCCGTTGCAATAATCCAGGCGTGAGATTATGAGCGCCACTGTCACCGTTTTTCTGGCATCGATTGGAAGAAAATCGAAGAACTTTCTAAGGGATTTGATTATTCCGAAGCATTTGCCTGGGACGGTTCTGGCATGCTGATCAAAGGAGAGGTCGGAGTCAAAGATTACGCCAAGATTCCTGGCCGATGCCACTGTCTGAGGGGGAGCAACTGAATTGTCTGGCCACCAGAGTGCTGGACAGAAGGAGGTATTTTTCCCGATCGGGAGGATCTCCGTTTTATTCGAGTTACATTTTAAGTGACTGTTGTCCATCCATAAGAAGACTTCGGTTAAGCAGTGTTTAAGATTGAGTTCTGCTTCAGTGGAGTTGCCCTCTAGTGGCACGATGAGTTGTGTATCATCGGCATACGAGGTGACAGGTATGCCGAATGATTCAATCAGGGTCAGGAGAGGAATGAGGTAAATGTTAAAAAGGAGAGGGCTCAGGATGGACCCCTGCGGGACACCTGAGGAGACCATCTTATCTTTGGAGTGGAAGGGGCCCAGAGCGACAGATTGAGATCGATCGGTGAGGAAGGACTTTATCCAGGATAGGGCGGAATCAGAGATGCCAATGTCAATTAGTCTGCTGATGAGGATGGAGTGGGAGATGGTGTCAAACACCGCCGTTAGATCGAGAAGGATGAGAATGGAGTTTTTCCTCTGGTCTTGTAAAGTTTTAATGGTGTCGGATAGTTCAATTAGTGCAGTTTCGGTCGAATGTTTAGGCCGAAAACCCGATTGTTGAGGGTGGAGAATGTTGTTATCATCCAAGTAGCGTTTTAGCTCTCTATGAACTAGTTGTTCCGTTATTTTTCCCAAGGCCGGGAGCAGCGATATCGGGCGAAGGTTGGTAAGGTCTGTCGGGGGTTTATTTGCCTTTTTCATAAGGGGTTTGACAATTCCCTTTTTCCAACGGCTGGGTACTAATCCTGTGTTGAGCGATGAATTGATTAAGTTGTTGATAGTCGGGTTTACCACATCAATTAGTTGGTGAAGTATTTTAGGGGGACAGGGATCAGACGGGGAACCCGATTTGCAAGCCAGGATGGCTTCTCTAGTTTGCACTAAGGTGACCGGGGAGAAGCTACTGAGAGTGCTACCTCGAGTGTCCGGTGGAGGGGGCACAGGAGGAGTAGCTGGAGGGGGAAAGTTGTTTTGAATAGAGGCAATTTTGTCTTCAAAGTAGTCAGAGATTTGGTCGCAAAACTTCTGAGATGGGGGAATTTCAGGCAGAAGCGCATTGGGTTGCGTGAATGATTTTACTATCGCGAACAGCGCCTTTTGTTTTTGGCTGGAGTTTTTAATGGCGTTGACGTAATAGTTTTTTTTGGCCGATTTGATTTCTGAGAGATAATTTTTCCTTGTGGTAATATAGGAAAGACGATTTACCACCTCGTATGTCTTTCGCCATTTACGTTCTGCCTTTTTGCATAGCAAATGAGCATTGGCTAGTTCAGGTGTGAACCAGGGGGCATTAGTTTTGGTTTTACAACGGGAGGTGCGGGAACGTGTGGGAGGGATTCTGGAATTCATTTCCTGTGAGATCCAGTTGTGGAAAAGGTCGGCGTCGGTTTCGACGTTACCAGATAGAATGGGGGTTAGAGAATGCATTAGGGGTTTAAGAATGATGTTATCTTGGACCTTTTTCCAGTTGATGTGGTTATTGGGGTAAGGATTAGCTTTATTGCAGGGAGGCGGATACACGCTCATAATGTGGAATGGGATCAGGGAATGATCCGACCAAATCTGAGGCAAAGGGGGCAGTGTGATTAGGGAGGGAGAGTTGGTGCAAACTCCATCAAGGGTGTGACCCAGGGAATGAGTAGGTAAAGTGACGAGTTGCTTAAAATTGAACATATCTAGGGTTTGAGCGAAGTTAATAGTTTGTACATCTGATTTAGATTCAAGATGTAGATTAAAATCCCCTAGAAGGGTGAAGGATGGGTATCTGAGTGAAAAATGTCCTAAGGAGTCGCATAGGGAGTCAAGAAACTCGGTGGCATTGCCGGGTGGGCGGTAGATAAGTCCACCTGAGAAGGAGGTATGTTCATTCAGTTTAATAGAGAAGCCTAGGCCTTCTGTCTTTTTTAAGGGCTCCAGACTGAAGGTATGACAAGGGAGGATATGCAATAACTTGTAAAAAAATCTTCTTTTCAGGCCACTATATAGAGTTATTATTGAGATTCCAGCTAACTGTGCACCTTGTGGAGGGGCTATCAAGTGCTTTTGAGGCCCGGATAGCAATACACTTTCCACAGTTATTCTATCTCTTCTTTTAGAATGGATACTCCATTTCAGTATGTCCTGGGTGGCATCAAGCAAGGATTACCTCATGGTGCTCGGTGGGAATTATCAATCTCGCCATGTATTTTAATGTGGATCAGGCTGAATGCTCTTTGTAAATTACCAACGTCAGACGATGTGCGATGATATGTCATCCATGCTCTGCTATGCTCCAACACCCAAGCCACTACTGAGAGGTCTAACATGGTGGTGTACCACGGTTGAGGGGCCCATGCGGGAGCTACTGAAATCAGTGTGAGGGGTGTTTCCCTGAGCTTCTGATCTAGAAATGGAAGGAGAGGTAGAGGCTGAAAAGCGTAGGCAAATATTCCTGACCAACTCATTCATAGAGCATTGCCTTTGGATAGAGGGTGAGGGAACCTGGATGTGAAGTCTGGGCATTGTGTGTTGTCTGCTGTGGGGAACAGATCTATTTTAGGATATCCCCATTGTTGACAGTATGGAAAGAGAACTTAGGGATGAAGTTCCCACTTCTGTATTTGTTGTCTCTCCTTCTGCTAGCAGGTCAGCAATTTGATTGTTCACTCCTGGGTGGTGTTCGGCCAGAAGGTGAATCTAGTAATGGATTGCCCATTTCCAAATTGTCTGAGACAATTGGGTTTCACAGTCAATGTACAAAAACAGGGGTGGGGGCACCCTCTCCCCCCTCCGACCCCTGTTGGAGAGAGTGTGCTCCCCACCCCTGTTTTTGTACATTGACAGTGAAACCAAATTTGTGAAGTAGGAGTAGTGTGCTGGCTTTGATGAGCCAGTCTTCTAGGTATGGAAATACATGAATTTGCTGTCTCCTGAGATGAGCTGTCACTGTTGCTAGACATTTTGGAAAAACTCTGGGAGTAGTACTTACTCCGAATGGGAGTACTTTGAACTGATAGTGTTTGCCTGCTATAACAAACCTGAAATATTTGCGAGGAGCTGGATAAATGGGAATGTGAAAATATGCACTTTTATGTCTAGTGTGGATATAACATCACTTTGCTGTAGGAGTGGAAGGACCTGTAGAAGCGTTACCTTATGGAAATGTTTTGACAGTATTTACTGGTTTAACTCGAACGATCTGTCCTTTTGGGGGATCAGAAAATAAAAAGAGTAAACCCCTAAACCTTAGTATTGTAATGGAACTGGTCCTATGGCTCCCTTTTCTAAGAGAGATTGCACTTCTTGTTTGAGTAATTGTAAGTGGTCTGACAGTTTGTGAGCAAGAGGGGGAATGTTTGGTGGATTAGTAGTGAGCTCCAGGCAATAACCATGTTGGATAAGGTCGAGCACCCATTGGTCTGTTGATATAGAACGCCAAATAAGGAGAAACTGTTGAAGTCTTTCCCTGACAAGTGTTTAGGTATCAGGGGAAGTGTGGGCGAGTCACTATATGTTTGGGGAAAGGGTGTTACTTGGTGCGGCGCCTTTGCCCCTACCTTTGGAATTGTTTCCACTATATCCCCCTCTATAGAAACCTCTGGAAGGAGAGGATTGATTGTTGCCTTGATAAGAGGAAGCATTAAGGTCTGAGGAAGTTGTTTTGGACCCAGCTCTGTAAAATGAGCGGCAAAAGGAACCTCTATTGGATGGAGACTGGAGTGCTCCCATGGATTTTGCTATTTCGGTGTCTTTCTTCATTTTCTCTAAGGACTGTTCGACTAACTACACGGTAGACTACCTACACGGCATCAGGAGTGACAATTGCTCTGTGGTGTACCGCCTTTGATGAGTGTTTTACTACAGGGGGTCGTCTTCTCCCCTTGTGCCTTTCTAACGGTACAATAAGTGAAACTCGGTTCCTTACAGGAGTGCGATTACAGAACCCACCATTCCTAGTAGTTACAGGTAGAGCAACCAGTCATACAATTTGTATTTCATAGAAAGGGATGTAGCACAGGGATCCGAACGTCCTGCCGAAAGCCGTGTGAGAAACCAAATCCAGCAGAAACATGCCGACTTTTAGGCAGAACGGAGGGGTTATGGGTGCTTAATTCACTCACCTCACCACCATCCTTTGATAGTCTTTACCTTTTAACCCTAACAAGGGCATCCAGGAATAAAAGTAGTATGAGTATATCTCTTAGCTTTAATCTTCCTCTTTGCACTTAAACTTTTTTTCATCCTTTTTCCTTTTCTGTACGTTTGCACTGTTTTCCCCACCCTATTGCTTCCACTCTAGCGTTGGTCTGCGCAGAGGCCTCGCAGTAGCCCTATGATGAAGCATTGCCACAACGTGTTGTGGGCGAGGGCAGTTTTTATAAAGCACTGCACTTTGCTACACTTAGTACTTCTTCTTAAAATTTCCGACTTTCAAGACCTTACTTCTCTTCGTGTGTTGACGACTACAGGACCAAACGTGTTTCTTGCAAAACGGGGTGTTCAAAATGGACTGTTGAACGTCCGGCTTAACCCCGGAGATTCTAAGCCATGCATGCCTCTTAAGGAGAATGCTGGCATTGATTTCTCTAGCTGCGCTGTCAGCTGCATCTATAGCAGATCTGATTGAGGAGTTAGAGTGGAGTTTCCCTTCTTCAACTAACTGTTGTGCTTTAGTTTTATGTTCATCTGGGAGATATTGGAGCAGTTGTTCCCTCTCATCCCAATGTGCCCAGTCTTATCTAGCTAGTAGACCCTGTGTGTTTGAACGTGCCAGTGGTTACCAGCTTGAACACCAACTCACTTCCCTGAGGCATCTATAAGTTTAGCTTCATTGTCTGAATTGGTGTGTCCCCAGAAGTTTGTGTATTAGCTCTTTTACGAGCAGTGGACACTACTAGGGAGTTGAGAAGTAATTGTCCATTAACAAATACAGGATCTAATAGTGAACTTTTATATTTGTTATCTGCTCTTGGAGTTAAAATGTGTGCTTGGACAGGGTATTTAAAGATATTATCTGCATACCTTATCATGCCTTTAAGCATAGGAAGTGTTTAACCTGTGTGTGGACTCGACTGTTTGAAATCAAAAGTCCTCCTCTAGTGTCTCTTTATGTAAGGTCACTCTGTAATACTCTGCTGCTCTAGCAATGAGGTGTTGGTAAGTCATACTATCTTCTGGTGGTGATGGCTTTGCAGGGTAGAGATCTGGGTCATTGTCTAATAGAGGGTCAATGGTGTAGTCATTCCACAGGTCTAAAGGCAAATGAGTATTGTCATCATCATGAACTCTATATGGATCTGTATGTAGAGTTCCCGAAGGTTTTATATACAAGGAATCTTCAAGTAACTGTGGAGAAGATGGTAGAGGAGGTGAGGGTGTGGGACATGATACACAGCGCTGGTAGCCATGGCCTTCTTCTTCAGAAGAATTTTGGCAGTGTCTTCTAAAGGAAGCTTGTGTTTTCCTTGTGTCCTAGCAGAAATGCGTTCAGTATCAGGATTAATATAAATCTTCTCCTGCTTAGGATCCAACTTGGCCTTAAGAACGTCTAAAATTGGTTCCAGCGGCTAGGAGACACTGTCTTTCGATTTCACAACAAAATGGACTTGTCTTTAGGTTTCAGCTCCGAAGTTCATTATTGTTACAGAGCAGAGGATTTGGGCTCCGAATCATGTTTTTTTGGGAGTGGAGGATTACGGCTACGAACTGGGTTTGTCCTTGGCGGCTGATGGTTTCGATCTGCAGGAGGTTTTGATCGACTCAGTCCCGAGCCGGAAGGCTTGACAGTTTATTTAAGTGCCAAGTCGAGAGGTTGTGCGTCGGAAACATTGTTTCGGTACCGACCTTGACCAGAAGGCATAGGTGGTACCGTAGCCTTATGTGTTTTGGAAGAGGATTAACGGGGCCAAGGGGTCTTTGGTACTCACAACACCTTGTCCCGGAGGCAGATCTTCGGACTTAAGATCGATCTCTGAATTGGACTCTAAAAGGGATAAGGCCTCTTCTTCCTCTGCGGCGGAAGTTTTGATCTCCTCTTGCTCGGATTCTTTCCCGATGCCATCTGGAGTGTGCTGGATGCTTTGACGTTGCATCTCCCGTCTTCGAACCCGACTATTACCTAGAGTCTCCTTGGATCGAAATGATTTACAAGCGTCGCGGTCTTCCTCCTTGTACTCCGGTGAGAGGTACAAGTTACAAACTTGAAGTAGGTCGGTGCGTGGGTACTTAGTGTGGCATCCACAACAGAATTGGAGAGTTTGTTGTGCAATTCGATATGCAGAGAACAAGGACACGCTTACAGAAACTAGGGTAGAGTGGACTGCGCACCGAGTGGAACCCGAAGAACAGTTTCAAACTGTAGCACAGCAATACACATCAAAACCCTATGGCGGAAAAAAACTATGCAACAATGGAATCTATGCCCATGCGCTCTATTACCAAAAGGAGCAGTCACCTTACCTTGTGACTGGAAAGACTTCTTCGAAGAAAAACAACTTGCAAACATCCGGATCCAACACTAGATGGCAGGGTAATGCAAAACATGTGTATCTACAGCAAACATGCCTCAAACAAAAATCTATCTGCATGTTTTTGGTGCATACAATCATGCTTTAACCACTTCTGTGCTGATGATGGAACCGCTCCGTCATCAGCCGTGGTAGCTCTGTGCTGATGATGGAACGGTTCAGTCATGGCCCACCCGACGCGCCTGCGCGCGCGGATTCCGCGCCTGCGCTGGACGTTCCATTGAGTGGGTTGGGCCATGACGGAACCGCTCTGTCATGAGCACAGCTCAACCGAGGCTGGTGACGGAGCGGTTCCGTCAACTGCATGGGCGCGCCGCGCGGCCCCCCTGCCCCCTCAGCGCTGCAGCGGAATAGCCGCCGCAGTGAAGGTGTTAAAATAAATATGTATGTTTTTAATGTTTTTCTCAGGTTTTTTGTAGTATACTTTTATGGTTTTGAATTAACCAAATAAAGTGATTTTGACTGACTGAGTGGTATTTTTTCAAAATAATACTTTTGTTTGATTTGTATTTTCCTTTCAAACTACCAGTAGTTTTACTTTCCATTTGATAAAGACACACTTGACTTATTCACACAGGGTTTGGTATTGCTGACTTAGTAGTCAAGTTACTTTTCTTAGTAAGGATTATAGCTAGCCGCTGGATTACTTCTCTACAGGTTGTTGATGAGCTTTTTGAGTCTTCCTCTGAGCATGATTAAGAGACTGACCCCACATCTGAGGCAAAGGAGGGGATTCAGGATTATGGCAGTCAATTTTCTGTCTATGAGGAATCATCTGATGATGAAGCCACTCTCAATGCGGATGACCGGTCGCTTTTAGAGAAGGATTTTGATACACCACAGGGCTGAAAGGCTTCCCACTGAAAGTGCTGAACACTGGGTTGCTCCAAACAGTGTTAGATTATGCGCGTTGATGCTCTAGTATTACTATGTATACGTTAGCATTCAGTACTCCATTTTCTTGTTTGGGCTCCATTTTGTGTGGTGTTCGAAACTAATCCTTCCCTGTTCCCAGAAGTCCCCTTTGCTAAGTTTTGTTTCTGTAATGAAACTGTTTGTGCTAGTGCATTGTTTTAGTTAGATCGTAATACGGGCTGGAACGGCCTTGATATTATCCTGAACTGTGCAAGATATGAGAATAAAAACCTTTTTTTTTTCTTTCGCTGTCCGGCCACATCTGTTTGGAAAATTCCACTGTGGGCGTGTTCTTAGCTAACCATGCAATTTACATAATGTATCTTTATGCTTACAATTTTTTAGTTCCCTCTATAGTACTCTTGCAAGACTGTGCAGATGGAGACCCGCTCTGAGCGTATATGAATAAACCATTATTGATGTATATTCTCCACCGTTTCTCTGACTCTTCACTTGGCATGGAAGGCTGAGAGCTGGTCTGCAGTGACCCGGGTGATCCCAAGCGGGTCACTTCCTTCATTTGGTGCCCTAACAGGGACTCCATTGTGGCATAACCCATCCATTTTCCACAAAAAAAGGCGAGGATGAGAACACCATCTGGTTGGACTGACGACTCAGGGATCCCTGCACAAAGAGATACGTTTCTCGCAGCTTTCTGCCTATGTCCCACTGGAGGGACTCTCGCCCAGTAGTCATCCCACCTGGAGTCCTGAACGGCGAACCAGTGATCTGACTGGTCTGAAGAGTCAGCAGTGGAGAACAGGCCTATTTGTGCACCTGATACCAGGTTAGTCTGTTTCAGTTTCTGTGGATGTGGTACCACTGTACACTGATTTTGCTTTAGTCTAAGGGCTGTTTTGGTGAAAAGTGTTTGCAAATACTTTGGTATATTAAAAACTCTGTTTCTCTTTTCTTTGCAATGCCTGGTGTTAGTAAATTCGGAGTTTATGCTGTTGTTGATGCTCTGTAGATGCACAGTTGGCAGAATACCAGCCTGCACCTCCTGAGGGCAGTCCTAACTTTGATATGTATGTGAAATATGTCCATGGCCCTATCATATTTAGTACGTTATGGCACAAATAGAAGAGTGATAATCCAGAGTTATAGTGGCTTTTGACAGGCTCTTTTGATGAGCAAAAGTTGGGATTTCTTCAGGAACAGTTGTTTAAAAGACGTAGTAGACAGTCCAGGTTTGACTCTCTTCGTACTTGGCAGAAAGAGGCCAAACAAAGGCGACTGAAAATGGAAAAGGATGCTGGAAAGCGAGGTATGAAGACCCTTATACAAAAGGCTGTTGCTTATGATAAGGAGAAACAGGAATAGAACGTGAAGACAGGAGATTTTGGTTGCAAATTGATATGGCTCAGGAAGATGGGGATACTTTTATGGAGACCCTGTTAGATGCCTGACCCCCACCATCATATGTTCCAGAACGGATATATCCAGCTGTTATACCTACCGCCCCTGTTAATGTATCTCCTATGCCTTCCCTTTTATTACAATCCCCGACTGCAGCAATACCGATTACTCCTACCCCAGTCATTCATCCTCCATTCAGACCCTCAAGGATATCGCGATTTCGCGATTTGCCGCGAAATCGGCACTTTTGTCAAAAAGCCGCGATTTTTACAAAAGTGCCCGCGAAATCGGCACTTTTGTAGAAATCGTGGCATTTTGACAAAATCCGCTATATCCTTGGGGGGTCTGTTAGTTCTTTTCCGATACAAATCGCATTCTGTAGTGAGTTACTTTCGAGGATGTAATCACGAGTCATTTACTGCCTGCTTGAAACAAAGCATTCTTTGAAGAAAATCTCACTCTGACTCTTACACACTGAATAAACCAAATATACATAGCTTCATGTTGTTAAATAACTAAAAAAACTAAGATATCTGTGTTTGTTGTAGGAAAAATGGGCAAATAAAATGCCGCAAAATTGCAGCTAAATTTCCATATTTATGCAGCTAAATTTCAATTTTTGTGCCGCTAAATTTGCTAATCCATGCCGCTATATCCTGGGGGGTCTGTCCATTGTCACTAGTTACTGACGCACCAGTGCGCAGTTCGGAAGATAGGGATTTTACCAGATTAAGAGAACGATTAGGTCTGTTAATGCGATCTGGAGTGGAGGAGGTAGAGAAGATATAATAGCGAATCAAGAAATACGGTGGGCTCATAACAGAATTTAAAGTCTTGAAGATATCTGGCAGGTGATGCAAGACTTTCTTGCAGCAAAATGCTCTTAAATATTTGTCCTCCAACATGATTGGCCTCTGGTACACACATATTGAAATTGAAGCACCTCAAATATTATTTGATATTATATGAAGGCGTTTATACACATAATTTGGAGCCAACCTCTTTGTATAGGAATGTTTCAATATTATTGACTTATAGAGGTAGACTGCATGATAAGAGTCCAACTAAAATAACTTGATTTCCAATGCAAAAACTACACCCTGTTTATCACCTAGAAATTCCTGAAATACAGGATCAACATGGAGTGGTTACCAGACCGGCTGCGGCTGCCCACTTTCAGGAACAATGGGTTTATACTCCATGTAAACTAAGTGAAGTCTTGGCCCCTAAGGAGATGTTGCCTGGCCCTAGGAAAAATACAACTGCTTACTATAAGGAATTGACAGAAGCTGCCTCTTCCACTGTCATGACTCTTGCTAATATTGACATGTTTTGGGGCTTATTAGTTCTGGTTGATATTTGGTGACAGGTGCATACCCAAGACCATGGCGCTGAGTTGGGCAGAACGTGGGATGTGATTAGGGGTTGCTCCTCGAAACAAACAAGGTTCCCTAACTGGACCCCAACCAGGCTTGCCCTCAATCAGCTATAACAGAAAGAGGACTGCACAAATCCAGTCTGCAGTAACAGAAAGACGACTGCACAACCTCCATCTACTGTAACAGAAAGAGGACTGCTCACTCTCACAATCTTGTGGTGGCCATCTTGAAGTGGCACTGACTGACTGTATTAAACTACAATAACCAAGACAAGCCATTATCTCCCTTCAAGCACCATTATCCTAACGATTATGTCCACAATGACTGCTGCTCAGTGATCCAGGTCTCCACGAGTGTGCCCATCTCAAGCCATCATGGTGGGCCCTGGTCTAACTGCCTCTGGGTCAATCGCTAACACCCTGGTCTACCCCCCAAACCTCTCAAAAACCGCCGTGTAGGAAGGTGGCTACCTGACTATGGTTACCCCAGATTTTTTGCCTTGTGTTTAGCTGGTTTTCGACTTAGTTGGCCTGGTTCCCTGCTAATCAGGGCCCCAGGCTATCTGCTCTCTCTGTAAAATGGATTCCATGTACCCTAGGTGCATAACTAGATTGGCTTGGGTCACCTTATCAGCCCCTGTACAGAGCACTATAGGTGCCCAGGGCATAGGTGCATCCAAGGCCTACCAGGGGCTGCAGCATAACTTTTGCCACCCCTGGCTGGCTATCTAAAATTGACACAACTGGCTGATCACTCAGCTGGGGCAAGGTGGTGTAATCACCCCTTGCTTAGATATAGTATGCCTATATCTAAACCTAACTGGACACATATATACCTATCAGCCACTCCTATGACAGGCCTTAACAATCCTGGAGGCAGAGTGCTTGGTTTTATGTGAGATGGTGCTCTAGCATGAGCTGAGCCTGTCTGCAGCTGTCGGGACCAATTCCCTAAGCTGTTCCGGGATAATGCCATACCATTTACTATTAAGTGCATTATAATCCTCGCGGTTATATGTCAACTTTGGTTTGGCTTTATCAAAACATGTCGTGTAAGGTGTCATACGATTTGGAATACTACCCCCTCGCCAGTCCTGGTGACGGGGGTAGCATTCCACCCCTCTAGAGGGAGACGACATGTTACTTTTCTAAAACGCGGTTGATTTTAAAAGAGCCTCAGATCCACAAAATGGATGCTTCTGCCACAGACACAAGTCTGACCTCCTGCTGCCGACCGAAACTCAGCACAGGAGGCCTGGACAAAGGCTTTCCTGTCACAGGGAGGTGTTACACCACCCCAGACAGGAGATAGTGGATTGTAACAGGGAGGTTTGAAAGAAACCTTACACTGCCTGGGGAGCACAAGGCTTCCCCTTGCATAATCCGGCCAAACCGGTTCTGGGGCACACCAGCCCCAGTCCCAGCGCGGCCTGGATCAAAGGGAAAGGGGTGTATCCACCCCCTTCCTGGGTCCCACCCATAGGAGGGGACCTAGCAGGTAATCCAACCCCCTAGATTGGTATAAGAATGGGAGCAGTTGCCAACGCACTCAGATTATCCTGATGAAACAATTTAAACGAAACTCTGGACCCTTCGACATCCTACTCGACGTAGAAGACTGAAGAATCTCCCTTGTGGTCAAGGAGTGACCACCCTGTGCAAACAGGCACCATCCAGCATCTCGACGTCTGCTTTGTTGCAGTTCCCGCCGGAACTCGAGCGACAGAGATCGACGAGATCAAACTTGCCTGCCTTCTTACAGCCCGATCCACAGTCCCTGCAGAGCTGAGACCCGTGGAGGCGACCGGAAGCGTGGGGCACGCCATCTTGAAAAGACCACGAGACGCTGACTGTGCAGCCCACAAGTGGCCCTCAAAGCTGTACACCAGGGTTTGAGAAGCCCCAATCCTAAGCCACTTTTGCACCGAAGCTCACCCCTCTACACTCGACAAGTGCTGCGTGGGGCCCTTCTGCTTTCTTTGGCTCAACACGTTGGCCCGGTCACTTGCCTGCTGGCTTGTGGCCCCTGTGCCGACGAAAACCTAAATACGACTTGTGATTCTGGTTGCTCCAGACTTGCACCCGCTCCTCTGAAAAGGAGCACCCGCTCTGACCCTCCTGGTTCGAGTGAGAAGCAATCTTCCAATCCCGCGTGGATTGCTCTTGCCAAGAGTTGTTTGCTCCGATCTTGAAGCCGACAGCGCCGACGGTGAGAGCCTGCGAGGGACAGCTCGTGACCCGCTCCTGGACATCTCAGATGCCCCAGAGCCCACGTGGCAGCGGAGAGAAGCTCCTCGACAACCACCTGATTGTGCCCGACATTGCCTGGTTCCGTCCTGGTTCCACCCTGGTCACTGCTGAGTGATCCAGACTCTGTGCCCTCTGCTTTCAGGTACTTTACAACTCTGATCCACCCTTGGATCACACCGGACACTTCTCCTTCACATCGTCTGCAGCATCTTCAGCTTCAAGCACCAACAACCTGCGTGACGAAACCCGACGCCACTTCGACCCTATGCACCCGCTTCCTGTGGGTGAGGTAACTCAGCAACACCGGTGTTCCCACGCTGGTACACACCTCTAGGGTCTGTGTCTAAAGTTTTGTCCATCTAGGTTCAGCGGAAGTATCCTTAAACTCTATTTGTCTAACTTTTACGCACCATTGACTTTGCATTGGTGCATGCGTGCACTTTAAGCACTGCACCCGAATCCCGCAGGCTTTTCCCGACTTCAGCATTGCTTGTCCCGACTGCTCCCAGCAATTCCCTAGGCCCTAGGCCTAACCACTGTTCGATTGGTATCTCTTATACCACTTTCTTAATATATGGTTTGAGTGGCCACCCGCCCTCATCCAGAATTGTGCAACTTTCATATGTTATACTGTGCTTTTGATTTAACGCTTGTGCCCCTTTGCTCATATTTTAGTAATAAACACATATATTTTTATAATATATACTTGTGTGGTGTCCTTTCATTTGATATTACAGGATTGTGATTGGTAAAACAGCTCGCTTAACACGACCTCTTGAGTTTAGCCTTTAAGGCTGCTTAGTCCATGCTACCACTAGGATAGCTTGTCTAATAAGGTTGACTTACAACCAGACACCATAAGGGATTGTTTGGAATGATACAAGGTGGTTCCAGAATTGGAAACATCATATATCAGGCCAACTTCTCACACGCCACAAATGCCTTCAAACACCTCACCCTGAAAAACCATCCCGAGACACTGATCTCGGACCTAGGTTACTGTGCGGACATAGGCACCATCACTAATGACCTTGTTTTTTACTCCAGAAAAATCCCTGCTTGGCGCAATACCTTTTCAATATTCCTTAATGTACGCTCATCCAGGAACATTCCAAATGGCACTAAGCTCACAATAGTGCCATCAACAACCCTTCAAGCTGTCCTCACTATCACCCTCTACAAAAGTGGCATGGTACTGATCCAAGTACCATGCTTTGGGCTCATGCGAGTAATCCGCAAGATCCTCCCGCTCATTCCCCCCCAGTCTAGAAAAATCCTGATGCAGGGCCTCATTTTATCAAGACTAGACTATGGAAACGCCCTATATCTAGGTGCACCCATAGCTACCATAAAGAAACTGCAGCACACCCAAAATGCCGCAGCAAGACTACTGAGGGGAACAAAATCAAGATGCTCAGCCAGACCCTCCCTCAAGGCCCTTCACTGGCTTCCCATCCAAGAACGTATCTCCTTCAAAGCCTTGTGCATCTCCCACAAGATCCTACAAGGCAAGGGCCCACCAATTCTGAGACCCCTAATCAAGCGACATAAATCTTCCAGAGAACTCAGATCAGACACCCTGTTTTTAGCAGACATTCCCAGAATAAGAAAGGCTCGCGCTGGCGGTCGCAGCTTTTCTTACAACGCCTCTAAACTCTGGAACAGCCTTCCCCTTAATATCCGGAAAGAAAACAATCTTCTCGCATTCCGCAGACTGCTGAAAACCTGGTTGTTCCCTAAATAATTCCACCCATTGGAGGTACGTCAAGCTTTAATGTTAGCGCTGGGATGCCCAAGGGTAGCTACGCGCTTTAGAAATCCTAAAATCAATCAATCAATCAAGCCTCAACAAAAAACCTTGACAAATTCTCAGATCTTTTTACCACTTTCCGAAACCATGTGCATGACACTGGGACACCGACCAATACACAGCCTGACCTTACACCAACCCCCCTGCCCAATATACAACACCTTAATCCCCTCACTACTCCCACCAACCTCCGTAACGCTTTGGACCAGAGACACGTGATTCCACCCCTCCATGCTCCCCATTCGGAATCCACCGCTTCCATCACAGCACACCTTGACCCCACCAGGCATCCGACAACCACCCCGAACGAAATAAACCCTGGACCCTTGGTCTCCACCCTCCATGCTCCCCACTCGGACTCCAAGACCATTACGTATCAGCATCTTTCGCGTTAGCAGTTCAAGCCAGCCCCGCTAACACTCAAGCCACCCCCTCTATGACTCCTAACACAGCCCACTCTTGCCCTCCAACCCCCCCCCCTCCTCAGCGACTCCACCTGCAGCAGGTCATGCCAGCCCCGCTAACACTCAAGCCACCCCTTCCACGACTCCTAACACAGCCCACCCTTGCCCGCCAACCCCCCCCGCCCCAGCGACTCCTGCTGTTGCAGGTCATGCCAGCCTGCTAACCCTCAAGCCACCCCTTCCACGACTCCTAACACAGCCCACCCTTGCCCTCCAACCCCCCCCTCCCCAGCGACTCCTGCTGTTGCAGGTCATGCAAGCACCGCTAACACTCAAGCCACCCCTTCCACCACTTCTAGCACAGCCCACCCTCACCCTCCAACCCCCCCCCCTCCGCAGCTATCTACTCTCTGCACTCCAGAGCCTCCAAAATAATTCAGAGCTTCCACTCCTCCATCCTCGATCTAACAAACCTCCTCCACCTCGCCGAACTCTCTTTCGCAAACCACATGCCTCAGCTGTCTTCCCTTCCAATCCCAGAGCTTCCCAAACGCCCTCTACTGACATCCTTGAGACATCTTCGCCCCCGCAAGCATACTAGCTATCTATCAGAGGAGGAAACGCTTGACCTCGTCCTCTCCTACAACCTTTCCCTCTTCTCAACAAATTCACAAGACCTCACTGAAAAGGAAATCCAGGATTTTCTCAAAGACCATAACGCAGCCTCTACCTCTCCTTGTCTACCATACTCGAGTGCCACCCACCCCATCTGCACGGTCGCTATTGACCCATACAGATCCCTCCGACAAACCGAAAGAATCTGGAGACAACACCCCACGGCAGATCACCTAAAACTTCTTCGCCAGGCCAGAAACACTTACAACAAGAATATCGTCAACTCAAAAAAATGAGTTTTTCAGAGCGGAATTAGGAAATGCCCAGAACAGACCACGCAAACTCTTTGAGATGGTCAAACTCCAATCGAACAAACTGTCCAAAACAGCGAAAGAAACCCCCAAGTCCCTCATCTCCTCCGATGATTTCTCCTCATTTTTCGCAAACAAAATCAAAACCTTAGATATCGAACTCAAGGCTGCCTCACTCCCCCCTCCGAACCTTGACCTTCCAACTCCTCTCCCCTTGCCGCCATGGTCCTCACCGAAAATTCTAGCACACTGGTCCGAATTTGCACCCTATGATGAAGACGCTGTCGCGAAAATCCTTTCCACGCTGAACCCTAATAACCATTTCAACAACCCACTCCCCTCAAACTGTCTCGCGACCGTTGCCAAATCCATTATTCCTAGCTGGACTGCGATAATCAATGCCGACAGGGATCAATACCGGCCTCGCTGAAAGCTGGCCAAGTCCTCCCCATTCTGAAAAAGCAGTCACTGGACCCAGCCTCCCCAGACAACTTTAGACAATTTTCCAACATTGGCCAAGAGAGGAAAGTGCTGGAAAAGTGTGTACAAATACAGCTAAGTCACCACATCAATAACTTCCATCTACTCGACGACTGCCAATCCGGCTTCCGACCGGGACACAGCACTGAAACCACCATACTCCACATTGTCGATGACGCTCTTCATGCCCTTGACCAAGACAAAACCTGTCTCCTAATCCTCCTTGATGGTTGTATGACGATCCATCGTGAACACTGCCATCGCACGACTTCACATCGCGGCAATTTTACCGCAATGGTATTCACACCGGCCGTTTTTTCACTGCACGTCGTTGTGACACCAATGCGGGCCTGTAATTGGATCGCGTGTCACATCGGCGTCCATACATCGCACGACATGACAACGCGATGTTTGAGGCCACACTTTAAAAAATCATCACAGCCAATGGGTTGGTGGGGGGTGGTTGGTATATATGGTCCTTCTCACCGTGTCTGCAGCATTTGTGCCTGTGTTGTGACCCTGTGCCTGTGTTGTGACTTTGAATTCGGTAAGTGTCCACTGTTGCCCTTGTATTTTGTGGCATTCTGCCCTCTGTTTTCCTCATTTTTTGTGCTGTTGTGCCCTCTGTTGCCCTCGTATTTCGTGTCCTTCTGCCATCTGTCCCCCTCGTTTTTGCGTGTCCTTCTGCCATCTGTTTCCCTCGTTTTTCGTGCTCTTGTGCCCTCTGTTGCCCTTGTATTTCGTTGCCTTCTCCCTCGTTGTAGCGTGCCCTTCTGCCCTCTGTTTTCCTAGTTTTCTATGCTCTTGTGCCCTCTGTTGCAAGTTCTGCACGAGGAAACTCATCACACAGGACGAATGTGAAGGCCTAGTGTAAAGGAGCCAGAGCACCAAAATTAGGCTTCTCAAAATGAAAGGGACATTTAAACAACTTCACGCGCACCATACTGTGTACTATGCCATCTTTAAGCTCAACCGAGAACGCACAAGTGCCTGTTGCTATCCACAGTAAACAACATGGTAGACCGCAGCATTAGACTGCAGCCAGAGGCATGAAACTATAATGAAACTCCAGATGTATGTGGATGATACTTCGGTCCGGTAGAATGGAAGGCGTGCATTTCATGGAGTAGGGTTAAATAGGCAGTAAAAAGCTCAGGGCCCCATTTATACAGCCTCTGATAAGCCAATACGTAGCACTTCCTACCAATCACACAAAGATGCTTGGGTATATAGCAATGCTGAAGCTCACCCGTACGTCCCCGTAGGTGCCCTACATCAGAGTCAAACAAGATATGTGAGGAGTCAGCTCTGTTTTCCTCGTTTTTTGTGCTGTTGTGCCCTCTGTTGCCCTCGTATTTCGTGTCCTTCTGCACTCTGTTTTCATAGTTTTTTGTGCTGTTGTGCCCTCTGTTGCCCTCGTATTTCGTGTCCCAAAATTAGGCTTCTCAAAATGAAAGGGACATTTAAACCACTTCCCAATATTTCGGACCTTTTGTTGCCTCTTCAAGTCCCCATCATCTGGTCCAGAGTCATCATATTTAACTTCACGCGCACTATACTGTGTACTATGCCATCTTTAAGCTCAACCGAGAACGCACAAGTGCCTGTTGCTATCCAAAGTAAACAACATGGTCAAACCCCCCAAAAAAACGCTCACAAAAAAGCTCACGTGCTAATAAAAATAAATGGGAAACAGACAAAAAAAGCCGATTACAAAACGGGCTAACAAACTAACAAAAATAAAGGGAAAGGGGTTGACAAACCAAAAAGAAAAAACGCTCACATATCATGTATATAGACGGAAACAATTACAAAACGGGCTAACATATAGCTTGAGGGATAGCTCTGCCGACTTTGGTGTTGTCAGCCAGGGTTCGAGCCTCCTATCAACAACTTCAAAGTGCAGCGCTACATAACATTTTTATTAATGTATTAGGTTATGATGGATGGGTTCATGAATGGATGGCGGATGGATGAATGCATGGATGGGTGGACGAATGGATGGTGGGTGGATGAATGGGTGACTGTATGGATGGATGCATGGATGGGTGGACGAATGGATGGTGGGTAGATGAATGGGTCACTGTATGGATGGATGCATGGATGGGTGGACTGCTGCAAGAGGGAACTCATCACACAGGATGAATGTGATGGCCTATTGTAACGGAACCAGAGCCCCAAAATTAGGCTTCTCAAAATGAAAGGGACATTTAGGTGCCCTACATCAGAGTCAAACAAGATATGTGAGGGGTCAGCTCTGTTTTCCTCGTTTTTTGTGCTGTTGTGTCCTCTGTTGCAATGTTATATAGCGTGAACTTTGCCCTGAAGGTGTCAGAGCGCTTTACATAATAAACAGTTGCAAAACATAAGGACTTAGGATTACATGCGTTACTTAAAAGATACAATTAGAAAAAAATTGCAAATGTATAGTTATCTCTATATACATAGTAAAAAGATATGAATGTGAACGGTAGAGTCAAAAGGTCTACTGCATATACTAGTGATTACAGTGATCTTTATATACATAAAAGCCGACTTCCATTTAGAGGGGTCGGAGGGGGATGCAGTGGGTAGATGCATGAGGCATGGATGAATGGGTGTGTTGTTGGGTGGATGGGTTGGTGAAAGTCATTCCCAGTTTATAACAACAACACAGGTTCAGCAATGGTATTTCGGCCAAAGTATGGCGAAGCTACTGTCACATGTGTATTTTATCCACCTAAGTAATAATGGCACCGCCAACCTAATTTTGTTACTTGCTGTTACAGAGTTTGGAATTTAACGGAGGTGCTAGGCAAGCAAAGATTTTGCGTTTCCCCGCTAAGTGCAGCAGCGTAGCAGAAAAGGTAATAAATGTCCTGCGTTACTTTAACCACATCGCTGCGGCGGCTATACCGCTGCAGCGCTAAGTGTGCGGGGCGGCCGCATGCTGATGCCGGAACCGCTCCGTCATCAGCCACGGTTGGGCTGTGCTCATGACGGAGTGGTTCCGTCATGGCCCCGCCCGCTTAATAGAACGCGCTGCGCGGGCGCGGCGGCAGGGCCATGACAGAACCGCTCCGTCATCAGCACAGCGCCACCGCAGTGATGACGGAGCGGTTCCGTCATCAGCATAGAAAGGGTTAAGAGTGAAGCAATGTGTTTTTTTTGCCAATTACATATGTTGTGGCAAAACTAATATTTGTCCACTTTTGATCCCACTCATAAGTGTGTTTTGTTTTTGGTGAAATAAATTACTATTTTTTCTATTTTATTAGCAGTACTGTATGCATTTAGTGACCGGCATTATAAAAAAAGCTTTTTGTTTTAGATTACTTTTTAAAAAGCCTGTTTATGTTTTGTTCAAATGTCTTTCTTATCATCTGTACAATGCATTTTTTTTGGGGTTCCTACTGAAATGTTCTTGGATGGCTTGGTGGCTGGATGGGTTGGTGGATGGGTTGGTGGATTGCATAAATTGGCCTAACCCTGACAACACAAAATTGTTTGGCGAAGCAACTGCCAAATGTGTATTTGATACACCTGAGTAATAATGCCACAGCAAACCTAACTTTGTTACTTGCTGTTGCAGAGTTGTAAAGTTAACGGAGGTGGAAGGCAAGCAAAGATTTGGAGTTTCTCCGCTAAGTGCAGCAGAGTAGCACAAAAGGTAAACAATGTCTGTTGTTACTTAAAGGGTCAATCAATGTGATTTGTTGACAAATTAGATATGCTGTGCTATAATAAAAATGTGTCCATTTTTTCCCCCACGCAAAAAATGTGTTTGGTTACTAATCAAATGAAAAGGCTTTTGGTTTTATTGCATTTAGTGACCGGCATTATGGAAAACACATTTTTTTTACATTTTAAAAATGCATGCTTATGTTTTGTTCCTACATCAAATGTCTTTCTTATCATCTCTAAAAGGCATGTTTTTGGGGTGCTCCTACAGCAAATGTCTTTCTTACCACTTTCCCTATGTCTTTCTTATCATTTTTGTAATGCTTTATTTTTTTCTACAGCAAATGTCTGATCCAAAGATGGCGAAATATATCACCTCAAGCAGAGGAAACCGTCTACTCAAACACAGCGGTTATATATACTGTAAGGAGAGAAATTCTGAGCCACGGGGTCATTGGAAGTGTGTGAAATATTATTCAAGCGATTGCAGAGGACGAGCGGTTACTCTGGGTGAGTCTGTTTTAAGAAGCACAGAGCATAACCACTCCGTCTCTGCAATTGCTATTGAAGTACGAGAAGCGATAAATGAAATGAAAGTGATTGCAGGCAACTCCAATGACCCTTGTGGTGCCATTTTAAGGGAGATATCCCAAAACATTACTTTACATGTGGCTAGTAGTATGCCTGCCATTACCAACTTACGTAGAATGATCTAACGTCAGAAACACGCAAAGGACCCAAAACGCGTGGCACCACAAACTTTTGGGGATATTAAAATTGCTGTAGAACTCAGTGTTACCGTTTCCAATGAACCGTTTCTTATGTATGACAATGAAAATTGTCAAAAGCGCATTATAATATTTAGCACCCCCCGCAATCTCAACCGCTTGGAGAACAGTGATGTGTGGATGATGGATGGGACCTTTAAAAGCACGCCCACCCCTTTCACCCAAATCTACACCATTCATGGGTATGTTAACGACATTGTAGTCCCTTTAGTCTACAGTTTACTACCAGACAAACAATCTTCAACGTATACTGAGTTTTTGTTAGTCTTAAAAGCCAAAATCCCAAACAAAAGTCTGAGAAAAGTAATCATGGACTTTGAATTAACCATGATAAATTCTATAAAGAAATTGTACATCGATACCCAAATACAAGGATGTTTTTCCACTTTTCTCAGGCTATTTGGCGTAAAATTCAAAAAACATCCCTTATTGAGGATTATGTGTCTGATAGTAAACTCCAGTTTGAGCTTAAAAAACTTTCTGGACTTTGCTTTGTTCCTCCTAATAGTGTAGACGTATACTACACATTGATTACACAGTCTGAATATTTTTTGGTAAACGAAGAAAAATTGGCACCAATATTAAATTATTTTGAAGACACATGGATTGGGCATCTAAGCAGGTCGGGTTGCCGGAGGAAACCACGTTTTCTTGTGGACTGTTGGAACTGCTACTCGACCTGCTTAGAGGGAGGAGCAAAAACAAACAATGCCATAGAGGGTTGGCACAACTCTTTAAACAAAAGTATTGGAAAACCACACCCTAATTTCTACAGTTTTCTTGAGATTTTGCAAAAGGAGCAAAGTTACCAGGAAATGCGCATCTCACAGTGTTTAGCCGGTAATCTACATCCTCGTTTTTCTCAGCGTTCAAAGGAAATGTCTGCCCGAATTGTGGAAGTATTAAAACTTTTCCCCTTGTCTGTGCCGTGTGACTACATATCTTCAATCGCACACGTACTTACTTCCTTTGGGTGAAAAAATTGTCCCTTGCTGCTGTGCACCATAATCCGATCTGTACATTGGACACCCTATCTTCTTTACATTTTTTTGTGGGATATGTACCACCCTTAATTTATCAATGGGTTGTGTTCTTGTTTGTGTGTGTTATTTGTATATGCTAGTAAATACCTATTAATCTTTGAAATATTTTGTATTAATGCAATGCTAAGCAAATAATAAGTGTTTGTTTTCAATTCAATGTAGAGAAAATAAAAAGCTCCAGACTTGTTTGAGTATTTGGTATTAATGCAATGTGAAGGAAATAAAAATGTTCAAACGTGTTCTTTTGTATGCGTCTTCATTTCCGCATGGGTCCAGGGTAATTTCACAATGCATGTTGTATGTCCATGCGCGCTCACTCACACCCCATATGCCTGCTCCCCTCCCCGTCCCCATTTGGGAGTGTGAGCATCCATCTACCCGCAATGCATTCACCCACCCATCCATGCATCCATCCATACACCCATGCATCCATCCATCCATCCATCCGCCATGCATTCACCCACCCATCCATGCACCCATCCATACACCCATGCATCCATCCATCCATCCGCCATGCATTCACCCACCCATCCATGCATCCATCCATAAACCTATCCATACACTCATGCATCCATCCATCCATCCGCCATGCATTCACCCACCCATCCATGCATCCATCCATACACCCATCCATGCATCCATCCATCCATACACCCATCCATGCATCCATCCATACACCCATCCATGCATCCATCCATACACCCATCCATCCATACACCCATCAATCCATCCATCCATCCGCCATGCATTCACCCACCCATCCATGCATCCATCCATACACCCATCCATAAACCCATGCATCCATCCATCTGCTATGCATTCACCCACCCATCCATGCATCCATACACTCATGCATCCATCCGCCATGCATTCAGCCACCCATCCATGCATCCATCCATACACCCATCCATGCATCCATCCATACACCCATCCATCCATACACCCATCCGTACACTCATGCATCCATCCATCCATCCATTCGCCATGCATCCATCCATCCATTCGCCATGCATTCACCCACCCATCCATGCATCCATCCATACACTCATGCATCCATCCATCCATCATGCATTCACCCACCCATCCATGCATCCATCCATACACCCATCCATACACTCATGCATCCATCCATCCATCCGCCATGCATTCACCCACCTATGCATTCATCCATCCATACACCCATCCATCCATGCATCCATCCATACACCCATCCATGCATCCATCCATACACCCATCTATACACCCATGCATCCATCCATCCGCCATGCATTCACCCACCCATCCATGCATCCATCCATACACCCATGCATCCATCCATCTATCCATCCATCCGCCATGCATTCACCCACCCATCCATACACCCATGCATCCATCCATCCATCCATCCATCCGCCATGCATTCACCCACCCATCCATGCATCCATCCATACACTGATCCATACACTCATGCAGCCAACCATCCATCCGCCATGCATTCACCCACCCATCCATGCATCCATCCATACACCCATCCATGCATCCACCCATCCATCCATACACCCATCCATGCTTCCATCTATACACCCATCCATGCATACACCCATGCATCCATCCATCCATCCATCCACCATGCATTCACCCACCCATCCATGCATCCATCCATCCATACACCCATCCATGCATCCATCTATACACCCATCCATGCATACACCCATGCATCCATCCATCCGCCATGCATTCACCCACCCATCCATCCATGCATCCATCCATACACCCATTCATGCCATGCATACACCCATGGTTCCATCCATTCATCCATCTATCCATCCATCCATCCATCCATCCGCGATGCATTCATCCACCCATCCATGCATCCATCCATACACCCATACACACATCTCATGTCGACACTTCTCATTAATTTTAATTAATATTCACCTGTCTCTTATAAATACTTACATCTGCGCCATTCTAACATATCTTTTAATATCACTGTAAATACATAAAAGTAAATATAGAGCTGAACTTGTAAGTGTGGCGACTTGATAGGAGGCTCGAACCTTGGTTAACAGCTCTAAAGTCGGCAGAGCTAGCCGTCAGACCACAGGTCCTGCTTTCATGAAATCATCGTTTCTTAAATATTGGCACGTGCTTCTTGGCACCTGTTTCTTCTTAAATCTTGCACACCTTTCATGAAATCATCATTTCTTAAATATTGTCGAGATACGAGTCTGCCCTCCTGCTGCTGGACGAAACTCCAGCAGGGGAAGGCTTGACAATAGGTTTCCTGTCACAGGGAGGTGTAACCGCCTCTCAGACAGGCTTTGGTGTATTGGGGTTGGGTGGGTGTACTCAAAGAGTGCTTTGATGTCTGCAATGGGGGCACATTTGGTGTCCCTGTGCATAGTCCAGCTCAAACCGGTTGCAGGGGCTATCAGCCCCTGCTCTGGCGTGACACTGGACAAATAATTTTTTATTTTCTTTATTGTTTTTCAAGAGCATTGTCCATGTTCTCATACAACTACATATCCCGAAGACAACAGCTGATACAATGAACATTCCAATAGTAAACTCAGGGATAATTTTGGTATATACTTTCCCTTAAAGATGCTTTTCAATAGGACATTTTCCAAACCTTTAACTAGACAATTCCCCAAACTCCCCACAACTCCCTCCCCCCTTACCCAGTCCAGCCAACTCTATGTCTGTCTATCCTAAAATCAGTCGTGGGTTTCCACTTGTCTCCCCTCCTGACTGTGGGTCACAGCCCCAGTGTGATGTTCCTCATCTGGAGATGTCTGAAATCTGGCATATCTCTTGTAATATCATCCCCCATGCCAGAAATACTTCAGGGAGTTTATCATCATCTCTTCTAGTGCTGGCATATGCCCCTCCTCAGCCAGTGCCCACTCTTTCAAATCTGTTTTCCAGTCTGCTAACAGCGGCCCCTGTTGTGTTAACCAGTGGATCGCTATGCGTCTCGTAGCTGTTACCCTACTCTACACATTTTTTCATAGTACCTTGCTCGTTTTCATCATCAGTGCCATCCGCTTTCCACCCTTCACACTACAGTGAGATCGTTGGTGCAGGAATCCAATATATGCCTGCGCACGTATCAGTGGCTGCACGGTACTTTACTCGTGCACGCCGATGCGAGCGCAAACCTGCACAGCAGACGGACCGTGACAGACTGCTGGATGCGATCGCAACCCATGCACAAGGTAAGCGCCACCGCCCCTTGCGGGCACCCTGCCCCCTCGCACCATGGCTGATCATTTAGCGGCATGGTCATTAGATTTATCGTTTCGCCCCATGCATTTTCCTTGGCATAACAAAAAGGAGCGCCACATCTCTGGCATCCACTGTCTATACCTGCACCTCGTGGATCTCTAACTGACTCAGACCCCAATTCCGCTGCTCACTCGCCACCACCAGTGGTAAGTGATTCACCTACCTCCCTGATGTACTGCCATCGTTTTATTGTTCCCCAGTTCATTCTTTCCTTTCCTTTTTTCCCCGGCTTTTCAACTATCAATGTACAGAACCTGGCTGGGTTTACTGTGAGTAAATTTTACTCTCCCTTCACACACGGTTGGCACGCTTCACCCCTCACTGGAGTTGAGCATTGTGACACTCAGGTACTTACCTATTTTTACCTTCCATTACCAATCCTGAATTCTTAATTGGTCCCATTCTTACACCAGTTTTGCTCTCCTTCTTTAGATGTCCCTATTACCTTAGGTCCTGATAAGACCCAACAATTCAAGTGGGTTTAAACGCCGTCGACGATTAATGGAAGCAAACCATTCATACAGCGCTTATCATTGTATACAGTCGCTGGAACATATTGTATGACCATATTTCACAATGGTCGCTTTCCCTTATGTTACTCAACTGTTTTCTTTGGCTCTTACAATACACTTGGGACACTCCGCGCTACTAGAAGTTATTTGTGTACAATGCATATGATACATTTTCATGATTAATACAAATTTATATGTCAAACAACCCTTGGTGTCTTGAGAGCTCTCTCTCTTTAACATCCCTCTTAACCCTTACCAGATATCGCTATTATGCCTTGTAAGGACTAACGTGTGAGATACGGAAGCAGTCTACTGGCCAGAACTTGGCTAATCATTTTAAGATCTACGTTTAACATAGAAATTGGCCTATAGGAACTGGGGACCAGGGGGTCCTTCCCCGGTTTGGGGATCATCACAATCAGCGCTTCGAACACGGAGTCTGGCAATATGCCGTTCTCACCGGCTTCCATCGTAATTTCCAAGGTCTTAGGGACCAAGACCCCCCATGTTCTGTGTAGAGTTCTGCCGCTAGGCCATCCATACTAGGGGATTTAGCGGTTGTCAAATGGGCGATCGCCGCCCTTACCTCCTCTCCTCTGAAAGGGGCCCCCAGGTACTCCTGACTCTCTGGGTCGAGGCAAGGTAGTTCCACCTCGGCAAGGTAGGCCTCCATAGCCTGTGGGTGGTAGGGAGTCGGGGATCGGAATATATTTTTCGTAAATGGGTTGTAAATGCCCCATTGATTGTTGTGTGTAGACCATTTGGCCCTGGTCGGTTTTAATTGCCAAAATTGGTGGAGGCTGTGTCTCCATCTTAATCAGACAAGCCAGTAGGCATCCCGCTTTATCACCCATCGCTGTACCATCGGCATCTGCTCGTGTTTCTATTATATTTGCCTAAGGAATCCCAGATGTCCCCTATCTTTTGTTGTTGCGCCGACCATTTAGCAGGCCCCTCCTTGTTCATGAGAAGTGTTTTCTACAGGACCGCTAAGCTTTCCTCCTGGCGTTGTAAGTCCTGTTCCAGCACTCTCATAATCCCCACTGCGGTGCACATGCACATCTCCCGCAACACCACCTTCATCACATCCCACTCAACTGCTCTAGTACTGGCTGTATTCCAATTTATGTCAAAATAGTCATCTAACCCTTTCGCTATCGCATCTTTGTAAACCGGATCCGTTAAAGCCTCCATAGCGGTACCTGGGATCTCGGCCGGCCCAAAGTGTATGTTATCAGCAAGGGGGAGTGGTCTGACAGATATCTGGCCAGGTAGTGTGCCTCCTATATCTGATTATTAGCCGCTATCTGGATGAAGAAATAGTCCAGTCTACTATATGTGTTAGTTGCCGGTGTGTGACAAGAGTACACTCGACTACAGGGGTTACGATGCCGCCATATAACCAGCAGGAGATAGTTGCGGAGCATCTGGTGCATAGCTTCTCTTGTTTTAGGTTTGGCTTCCAATTTGGGGGGTGTATGTCTAACTCCCCATCAAGGGTGCAATTAAAATCTCCTGAGACAATCAGTTTTTCGCCTGGAGCCAGATCCAACTTCCCCAGGACCTTCCCCAAGAACGCTCCATCATCATTATTCGGGCGTATATGTTTACTAAGCACATGTAGAGTCCTCTCCACTACCACATATCTCCCGTCTGGATCTAGACTAGATTTTACTGCCTTAAAGGGGACTCTTGGTGCCACCCAGAATTGCGCCCCTCTAGCATACACCGAATAAGAATTCGCAAAAACCTGGCCTCTCCGCCTGAGTTGGACATATTTAAGACAGTCTCCCCATAGGTGTGTTTCTTGAAGACAGACTACACTTATAATACCGTTTGAGATACGTTGCCACCCAAATCCGTTTGACCATGTTATTAAGCCCCCTAACATTCCACATTATGAGTTTATAGGTCTGTTTATCGCCTGGCATGAGTATAACATCCTATGGTGCGGTGGCACCCGTCATATGTGGGGGAGAAACCCAAAAGTGTTTTCTCGTGACCCCCGTTCTGAAATCTCCCAGGACCTCTAGTGACTCTGCTTTGTATATTCCCGGTATTGAACTGCATAATATAACAATGTGAACTCCCAATCCCACCCCCCCCCCCCCCTCCCTCAGGCAGTAGTACTTCATTCTCATAACCCAACCCTGATCTGAGGGTCGGGACTCCGTCCCACAACTGACACCCGCCCCCTAAATCCCTCCCCGCAACTTGATAGTCAACAACTGCAAGCAAAAATACATCAACAAGAACTCCCCAATCTCTGGTATACAGCAAAGCTGTCTGGCCCCGCACGACCCTGCCCAACTGGTGGTCTAGAAAGGCCGCCTCCTCACTCTACTTCCGTTGGAGTGTCTAAACTTCAGATTGGCGTAGTAGTATCTAACCCCATTGGAGACGTTTCAGTCCACCCCAGAGTCTCAAGGGCTAGGAGCCCCCTCTCAAGTGCTCTGTAGCAGAGTCAAACCCCACCATGATCACGTCCTGTACTTACAGTTCCAATGACCATTTCTCCCAACTTTTCAGTCCCTTTACTTGCCCTCAAGCGCCTCAGGAACTGCCATCGGCTTGGCTGGCCGTGCCCTCTGGTTCCGATTGAGTTTCTTGGACAAGACACAATGGGGAAAACTTGTTCTGGGTCGGAATCCCTTCAACCTCCATTCGTAGGGTGCCATCCCGTCCCACCATGATTCGACCTCCGTCCAACGGGTCCTGCGGTCTACGTCATTGTTCTCCAGTGTGGCAATGTTGGTTCCGTTGCCGACCACTCCTTCTCCTCTGTTCTAGCCAGACTTGGTTTTGGTTCTGCCCAGCCAGGCCCAACGAGTCCATCCTGTCCGTTGCCTCTTGTGGAGTACTAAAGAAGTGGACCATATCTGCATGCTGTACGCGGAGCCGGGCCGGAAACATTAAACTGTACTTAACTTTGAGGTTTCTCAATCGCCGTTTGACTCCTACGAAGTTGTTTCACAAGTCGTGTACTTTTTTGGTGTAGTCCAGATAGATGTGAATGTCTCAATTTTCAAACCTAGGAGGAAAGTTTGTACAAATAAATTGTAGGCTCATGTACCGATCTCTAAAGCTGAACAACCGAGTAATCAGCGCCCAGGTTTCGGCGGGGGACCGAGGGAGCAATGGGCCCTTTCCACTGCGAACATCCTGGAGAGCCTGAGACTCGGGAAAGCGGAGCCAATTTAGTACTTCAGAAATAGATCTGCTGTCGGACCCTCCTCCTTTTCCGGAAAGCCCAAAAATCGGAGGTTGTTCCTCCTTGACCGTCCCTCTGCGTCTTCGGCCCTATTCGCGAGACGGGTATTGTGTTCCTGAAGTGCGGACACCGTCGCTCGTAGTAGCTGTACTTCCTTCCTCAATGTGCCTAGGTCCCCTTCAGTGGTAGTAACTCGGTCCGCCACCTTCCTTAAATCCAGGCACAAATGATTGATGTCCAGGGGGCGTGGCCACTGAGGCAACCAAGATGGCTGCCTCTGCATGAAGCTCCGCCGACCGGGCTCCCGTATAAACATTTAACCATGTAATTTCCCACATTCCAGCCTGCAAATCGATTCCATCCTGCAGCAGCCCTGATTTGGCGTCTATCGACACCCGTGCGGAACCTGGGGACGGCGTGAGAAGCAAGAACGGCGGAGGGGATCGAGGGCCTATAACCCTCGCGGAAGAATCCCTGACTGCGCCAGGCCGGACGGTGAGTGCTGCGTTCGTCGTGCCTCTGCCGCGCTCTGCGCCTTCTTGCGGTGCTTGGTTTGCCCTGCCTTCGCCCCGTTCGCCTCCGGGTCGGGTGGTGCTGCTCCCGGCCCCCCAGGGACGGTGGGGCCAGTGTGCTCTGTGGGCTGCGGAGGTGTGTGGGGGCGGTGGTGGGTGCTGGTGCCCCCCCGGCATTCTGGTGACCCTGCCCTGGCATCCCGCTGTCCTGTTTTCCAAGCTAAAGACGCCCCTGTCTGCATATGCCCTCCTGTGACAAACGGGCTGACTACATCGAGGGTGCTCCCCTGGCCTGACTGCACGGCCTGATTTGGCGAACTTTGGGCTGTGATCCCATCTGCCCCCACTGTACTTGATCGGCCTAGCCCTGAAAACACCTTGGTGGATCGCCTGGGACCTCCTGGCGGTGTGATTGGTGCCCCTTACTGCGTAGCCATTCTGTTGAAGCGGTCCTGTTGCCACAGCTACATCCATGATCTCTTGCTGCTACCAGGCACTTCTTGATGGTGCTATGTACTATGGGCGACCCCTGACCAGCTAGAGGATAGGCCACGGGCGTGAGTGCGGATCTCTTATGCCCCTTTTGCTGCGGCCCTTGCATCACTGCGTTCCCTGAGGCAAGCCAATTGCTGCCTTGGCCTCTCACTTGACAGCGATAGTGAACTTTTCTGCACTGGTAATTGTTCCATACCTGTTCTTCTGAGCCTTTGCCCATTGCTGCGTTCCTTCCTCAGCGCCTCTCGTTCCCCCTCGACTTCCACCATGGGGAAAAGGGATTCAAACCAACGCAAGCTCAGCTTTGACAAAGTGTCCCTCCTTGCCACTGACGCACCGCCAGGCTCCTCCACGGGTGCTGTGGAATCTGCGGATCGCGATGACGCAACCTCCCTGGTCACTGCCATGATGAATGAGATGAGGGCGGGCTTCAAGTCGTTGGATGGCTGGTTCGACAGTCTCGAACAAAAATTAGCGGATATGGGATCTAAGGTCCAGGCCCACGACTGGCGGCTGGATGTGGTGGAGTCTAGAGTCTCGGACATTGAGGATAACGCATCGAAGTCATTGAAGAGACTGGAGTGCACCGAAAAGATCCTCAAGGAAGTAGCCATCAAGAACGAGGACCTTGAGGTGCGTAGCCGCCCTAACAATATCCGCATCCTTGGCATGGCTGAGACGACGTCAACTGGAAGGATGGATCTCTTCGTGGAGAAGCTGCTCCTCGACCTGCTTGGTAGAGAAGTGTTCACGCAGGGGTTTGTGGTGGAGCGGGTCCATAGATCTTAGGGTCCTCTGCCTCACCCAGGTCTGCCCCCTCACCCCATCATTGCTAGGCTCATGAATTTTCGGGACAGCGATGCTGCCATTCGAGCTGCTCACGAAAAGGGTGAGATCAAGTGGCAGGGCAGCAACTTATCCTTTTTTCCGGATTTTACCTTTATGGTCCAAGAGGCACGCCGGAAATATAATGGGGTGAAGGCCGCACTCCGAAATTTGGGCCTCAAGTATGGTATGCTATATCCTGCACGACTGAAGGTGGAGGTTGCCGGCCGATTTCGCATTTTTGAGTCGCCTGCGGAAGCTCAGGAATTTTGCCAGCACTACAAGAAGCAGGGGTCAAGTGCTGCTTCGGCTGCTGGTTCACTTTCCCCAGTTCATGGCGATTCACAGAACAGCGTCGAACTTTTTACGGAACCTGGGACTGGCTGAAGATCCAATAATGCATATCCTTTTGCTTTTTGCTGGACGTTACATGATTATGTATATTCTAGGTCTATTCATATTCTGATTTACGGGTATGCCTGTCCGGCGTGGCGTTGCTGCACCCCATGGCGGATGCCTTTGTGTTATCGTTTTTTTGGGGTTCTTTTGAAATTGTTTATTACCCTCTTTTTAGGTCAGTGGCATGTATATGGTTACGTTCTGTTGTACGATTGCAATGGGTTGGCCTCTATGGGGTTGCTATGAGGCTGGGTGGTGGGTGGGGGGAGGGGTTTGTTTGGTTCTTTTGTATTTACGATTGTTACATCATTTATAAGGTACTTGAGTCGAGATGGAGTGACACACAATCTGGTATATTTATGTCATGGTCTACTAGATAGCCAAGCTAGGCCTTCAGCTCGGTCCTCCCGAGCTTTTATTGATGTCCTGGAATGTCAGGGGGCTGAATAATACCAGAAAGCGTAGACAGGTTTTTAATTACATCACTAGGCATGGGATTGATATTGTTTTTTTTACAGGAGATGCATCTGGCCCCCTCTGACTCCTCGTTACTTGCGAAAAGCTGGGGTACCCATCGGTTCTTTTGTCATTATAGCAGATACTCTAGGGGGGTAGCCATAATTATACACAAACAAGTGCAATTTGCCTTATCCAGCAATGTCGTGGACGGGGAGGGTCGCTACCTGTTAGTCACGGGTACACTTTTAGGGTACAAGGTCACATTCGTGGGGATCTTTGGCCCCAATGCCGACACCCCTGCCTTTTTTCAAGATTTACAAGTGAGTCTCCTCAAGTTCGACCCTGGGTTATTTATTGTTGGAGGAGACTTTAATTTATTATTGAACCCGACGAAGGACAGCACTTCCTCCACCCTTGAGGCTAAAGGTAGATCACGGTCAATTCTGTTAGATATATGTACTCACTTCTTCTTAATCGACATAGAGGCCCAGCTTCACCCACAGCTTCCAGAGTACACACACCACTCCGGATTCCACAACACCTGGACTAGAATTGATTATTGTCTCCTTTCCCCTGGGGTTGCTGGGTGGGTTGAGAGCCTTCTCACTCTCCCGTGCACGCTGTCAGACCACTCTCCAATAATCCTTAAATAGAAGACCCCAATTGGGTGGGTATGAGAGGCAGTGGCGATTTCCTGGGAGAGCTTTGACTGACCCTGTTTCAACTGAGGAGATACGGCAGGCCATTGAGGACTACTTCGACTTGAACACCGGGTCGGTGGAATCTTGGGCAGTTCTTTGGGAGGGGTTCAAGGCAACTATTCGGGGTGTCTGCATTACCAAACATGTTGGGGCTTTGAGAGATATCTGCTCTACGCTGTCTCGCATTGAGAATGACATTGCTGCACTTGATGATGAATTGTTGCAGAATCCATCAGAGGACACCGAGTCCAGACGCTTGTCGTTGTTGATGGCGTTTAGGGAGGAGGCTGATAGGGAGTTGCAGTTTTTATTCACACATTATACAGCGCAACAGTATGGGGAGGGCGACAGACCCAGTAAACTATTGGCACAACTACTTCACCCCCCCTTATCAGGTGCCTTATATCACAGAGATTATAGGCCCGCAGGGAGAGGTGCTTCGTTCCACACCAGAAATCTGCAACACATTCTTATCCTATTACAAACGCCTCCATACGTCCACGCTGGTCGGGGACCTGGGGGACCAAGGGGCTACATAAACGAGATCGCTATGGTGTATCTTGAAAAGCACATGCAGGAGTTCTTAGCTACAACCATCACTCAGGACAGTATAGTGGAAGCCAATGAGGCGTTAAGGGGTTCCTCTGCACCAGGCCTAGACGGCTTTTCCGCCGATTCTTACAAAGCCTACAAGGAGGTCCTAGTTCCGCGACTGGTTGAGGTGTTTACGCGGAGGCACTTGAGACGGGATGCCTTCCTCCCACGTTCAGAGAGGCAGTTATAATTCTCCTTCCCAAGCCAGGCAGGGACGCCACATTGTGCAGCTCATATAGACCTCTTTCTTTATTAAATCTTGACTACAAGATTTTAGCTAACGTCATCGCCATTAGGCTCTCCTTACTGATGGAGTCTATTATATCTCCAGAGCAATCTGGATTTGTCCCACATCGTTCCACCTCTTTGAATTTGAGGACCCAGTTCTCTGTTTTGCATCGAATAGACCCTTCCACACCGGCTGCTGCGGTCCTTCTTATCGCTGAGAAAGCGTTTGATTCCTTAGAATGGCCCTTCTTTATGTCCATCATGAGGGGCATGGGTATGCCTGAGCGATTTGTTTCTAAGGTAGCATTATTGTATACTGCACCCAGGGCTAGATTGCGCCTCTACGGCACCATTACTGAGCAGTTTTCTTTGTCATGCGGCACACGTCAGGGGTGCCCTTTGTCCCTGTTGCTTTTCATCTTGGCAATGGATCCCTTGGTCCGCCACTTTCAGGAAAAACACCTACAAAGGGGACTCCAGTTCCGCACGGGCCCTGTATTGGTATCTTTATATGCGGATGACACAATTTTGTATGTCAGACTGCCACACATCAATCTGGAACCTCTTATTTTGGAGACAACACGATTCGGCAATTTCTCTGGTCTCCGCATCAATTGGCACAAATCATTCATCTTTCCGCTTACCCCGAGTCCCACAGAATGGACTTGCTCATATCCTCTCGAATGGAGTTACGACTCAGTCAAATACCTGGGGGTTCATGTACATCTGGACACTGTAGCCATCATTAGACTAAACTATGGCAGTGCGATGGACTTTTTGGAAGGCCAGATAGAAAGGTGGATCCGCCTCCCCCTGTCTATGGCTGGGAGGATTGCCATAATCAAAATGGTTGTACTCCCTCGTATTTTGTACCTTTTTAACAATATCCAGATTCCTCTGACCAAGATTTTTTTTCCCAATTGCGTTCAATGTTATTGCGGTTAGTTTGGGGTGACAATAATCCACGGGTGTACTGGCGGGTTTTGACCCTCCCATATGAGAAGGGCGGTTTTGGCGTTCCTGATTTTTATTTATATTTTTTAGTCGCACAGTGTTCGTTTGCATATTCTTGGTTCCACCCGGATGCCCGCATTCTATATTTAAAACCGGAAGCGGATTTGGTCCTGCCTGGATCACTTTCCACCGTTCTCCCTAAGGGTTTCCCCGGGACCCGCAAGACATACAGACGGTCTCATCTACCTGCTGGGCCTGGGATAGAGTACGCAAGCTCCTTGGCCTGGACCAACTGCATTCTCCCGCTCTCCCATTGCCCAATGTCTCTTGGCTCCCGATTACTGAGGAGACAGTGGTCAAGCGCACTCTGGCCAATTTCACGTCCACACTGTCTGCGATCTTTTTCCTGAAGGCCACGCGTTTTCCACAGCTGAAGATCAGCGATTTTCTGATCGCTCATTCATGGACTCCTTTGTGTTGACCAGACTGCGATCCAGGATGCGTGCTGTGTTTTCCCATTTCCGCTCACCCCTGAGGAGGCCCCCCCTCACACTCATCATACAACACCCACTGGGAAAGCACCTGGTTTCTAAAATGTATAGATTGTGCATTGCTTCACTTCCCACTCTGGACACTAAGGTTCAGGCTGCGTGGGAGGAGGATCTGGGAAAACCCATATCGGACGATTAATGGGCGCCGTGCTGCAAAGATACGAAGGATGTGTCTCTAAACAGCAGACATAAACTCATTCATTTTAAATTCCTCCGTAGACTATCACACCCCAGCGCTTTCACACAAAATAGACTCTAGTCGCTCCCACCAGTGCCCCAAATGCAGGGCCCTCTATGCCGACTTCGCCCACCTATCTTGGACTTGTCCCCTTTTACATGATTACTAGTCTCAAGTGCTGAATCTGATTCCCACCCCAGAAATAGCATTGCTGGGCTATGTTTACAACTTCCCACGCACTATTTGTAAATTTGCAGCATTAGGATTCCTGTTGGCAAAAAGGGAGGTGGCATTGCTCTGGTGTGCTAGACGACCCCCGAGTGTGAAGTTCTGGCTAAGGAGTATGGCTTTTTGCAATATTAACTGTGTTGAATATTCTGCACAGATCCCTGGGCCTTCCCGGCCTATTGATATTTGGGGGCCATACCGCTCCTTCATTGCCAAGATCACGGCTGAGCAGCAGTCTCAATTACAGAGTTACATAGTCCCGGTGGGAGTGGGCTGAGATGCTATGTATGTTTCTAACTATGCATTTACATTTTTAGTTGCTGGGCGCCCCTCTCGTGGTCACTGGGGTTATATCAATTGGTTGATCGTAACATATGTCATATCGGATCAATTTGATTGCATAGGTCGATGTTCGGCATTATGCTGGTCCTTTTTGTTAATTTTTCCCTATCTTTCGTGCTGTGCTATTTAGCATCATTGTAAAGTCAGTGGTAACCCGAACGAATTTCAGTACCTGAACACCATGATGTATTTTGTTATGTGATATATGTGTGTCCTCTCCTTCTGCGATATTGTTGATATGTTATATTATGTAACTCACACCCCATCCTTGATTTATTATTTGGAAAATGATAAATAAAGTTAAAAAAAAAAATGATTGATGTCCATGGCCATACCACCCATTTTCGACTCCAGCGCCACTCGAGAATCCCTTATGGCCTCCAAAATATCTGACTTGACACATACCACCGATCCCTGATGCGATAACTGTTCGGATCTGGTCTAATTCGGTCACGGGAGGTGGGGCCCGGCACGTATACTGCATGATCTTATTGGTTTGTGCTCCTCTGGTGGGCCTATCTCTCCCCATGAAACGTGGTAAGGTTATCCCAGTGGCCTCTCGCTCGCTAGGCTAATGGCTCAAGGACCTGCCCAGGGTACAGCCAGAACTGAAGGATATACAACCAGTCACCATGCATTACCCAAAGTCTGGGCCAATGTGTCTCACCAAAGTAAAGCGCCTCTCAGGGCCCATCTCTCAGCACACGAGGCTTGCCAGTGGTCTCCTCCGGCCCGGTCTGCGCTATGGGTCACCTGTTTTTGCACCTGCCCACTTCCACAGGCTGACGGCCGGGTGGCACCTCCACTGAACAGCGGATCGAGTGCCCTGGCCACTGGTGACTGCCGGAGAAACCACTGCCAGGATCGCCCCAGCAACTGGCTGCACAAGGGGCCGGCAGGCTCACCTCCAGATTGAGAGCCCCAGCCTTGCAGTCCAGACGTCTGCCAGTCAGTGCGGACACTGCCGCACTGTCACCGTCAGCGGCCATTCCAGGCCTGTGCGGGTGGGCCGGGCACGGCTCACATGCGGCACCAGACTCGCGTAGAGCGCACAGCCGGGTCCCCGGCCTCAGATCGGGCGGGCGATCCACAACAGCCTCTCGTCTCAGGTCTCATCTCTGCAGGGCCCCCTCTCGGTGCAGCAAGGATAGTGGCTCCGGCCGGGCCCTCCACTCGGGCCGGAGCCAGTCAGGATTGGTTTACAGAGAGGCCCTGGATCTCCTGTCAAGGGTCATCACCGCCATCTTGTGCACAGGCAATCTGCTGCGTCTCCGGGTGTCTAGAGATGATTTCCCCCAGTGCGGGCTGTCATCTCACAACCAGACAGGGACCCTTGGGGGGGGGGGGCTCCGACGCCAGTTTCCACATAAAGAATAATGATTCCGCCAGGATTTCTGCAGGATTTTGTCATACGGGGCAGGAGCTCCACAGAGATGCGACTAGCCGGCAATGCGGTCAGGACACACCAACTGGACAAAGGTTATGGGTGTAGCTACCCCTCTGTACTGACCCTCCCATAGGCGGATCCCCAGAGTTTGTCCCACCCCTACCTTGGGTATAAAGTAGAAACCCCTGACTACAGGACTTTAGATTTTACCTGGACTAAACTCTGCTACAGAAACCAAGTACTTTCACGATATGCACAACGCTGGACGGCTGAAGAATCTCCTTTGGAGTAAAGAAGTTACTCCCCTGCTAAGCAGGCACCATATTGCATCTGGCCGGTTTGCATCTCCGAAGCCTTCTGCAACACAGGAGGTGGGTTTTCGAGGTCTCCGAGGTAGATCTGCACTCTCAGCAATTCTGAGGACCGTATCCCTCGTGGGGACCGTGCAACCCGAACCCCTGTGCACCGTGCTCTTTTGCAGCAGCCTATGCTTTTTGGCAACCCCTGAGGCTGTGGTTTAGGCTACTTGTAGTCCTGACCCGAGCAGTGTTTCCACAGAAGATTACGGGCCTACACTCCACAAGTGTTCCGTGGGCTGGAATCTTGTGATTCTGTCGTGGCCCGTTCGCGATCCCTGGTCCGTTGGCCTGTGGGCCCCTGTGAAGGTAACTATAACTTTCTGTGGGCTTTACTGGTTGCTCCAGATGTGCCCTGACTCTCCATTGCTTGGAGAGTCCCCAGGACTTTGCTGGTCCTCACCGAAGCAGATTTCTTCTGACTGCGTGGGTTGCAGTTGCCAAGGCTTGCTGATGTTCCATCCGAACACTGACCCACCAGCACTCGACATCCTTCGAGGGACAGCTCACCTCAGGACTTTGGTCATCGCCGACGTCTCCTGGTCTCCGTGGCTGCAGAGTCCCGCATCGCGTCAACTCACCTGAAGCACCCAACATCGGTGTGCATTTGTCTACTGAGCCCCTGGTCACCCTGAAGTGACCCAGACTCTGTCCCCTCTGCTTTCAGGTTCTTCTCATCTCCGATCCAGGCTTGGATCACACCAGACACTTTTCCTCTTCACAGCAGCAGCACTTTGCAGCATCACGCCATTGAAAACGACGAAGATTCCCGACACGATTTGACACCTATGCACCTGGCTTCTCTGGATTAGGTAACACGAGTACTCCGGTGCTCACATGGGTGCTGGCCTTAGAACCTTCTATGTTTAAAAGGGTTTGCTCAAAGTCCTCTCCTAAGTGTCCTTAATCTTTAAAATTCCAACCGCGACTTTCTCGTAGGATTGTACGGAGCTTGCAGCTGTGTTCTCACACTGCACACGTCCCCCATGGGTCCCCTGTGTCACTACCTTGGGGGGCTCCTTGGGGTCCCAGCGATTCTATGTGCTCTAGGCACTGTGTTAGTTAAGTTGTGGTTGTTATATCACTTTCTTAGTATATGGTTCGGTCCCCCCCTGGAGCCCGCTGTGTATTGAGCTATTTACTGTCGCTCTAGTACTTTCATATTGTGTGCTTTGTTCTGTAATCTCATAAAGAGGTTAGTAAAGAGTGTTTAGTAATAAATACATATATGTTATATAACCTTGTGGGTTTCTCCTTTTATTTGGTCATTCGGGAGGTTAAAATCTGGTAAACCAAGCTTCTTTACATTCCTGCGAGACTTAGCCTGAAGGGTGCTCTCCATAGCTACCACTAGGAGAGCTTTCAATAACGATTGTCTTTAACCTAATTATCAATAAAGGTTGCTTGGACTGGTAAAAAGTCCCCACTATAACTAGTGGACAGCATATACCAGGCCAACTTCTCACACCCTGTACTTTTGTGCAATGCTTGGTCCACTAGAGGAAGAGGTTCTGGAAACAGGGGCAGTGGGACCAATAAACAGCAAAACACTACTGCCCTTGAGACCGTTCTGATTATTATTTCGATGACACCAGGGATAGGCAATACTATAATGATGACTATGACTTTGAAGACGTAAAAGGGACGTCTTTCAGCTAGGACAGCCAGGGACAGTGTACAGAACCAGTTCACATACCTGTAGACCAGCGTGGCCCTTATGTCAAAATGGCCCTGCAGAGACCCCCTTAGGAGTTCTTGTTTGATACAGGTGCCACAGAGAGCTCTATTGCCTGACACCTGGTCCCTGGGGCGCACCGGTCTGGCCATAATAATGTTATCAGTGGGTTTTTCAGGAGTACCGGTTGTATGCCCCATCTTACGCCGTCTTGCCCTTACTGTTGGCCCTTTTATTGTGGATTCCCTATTTCTTTTGATTTCCAACTGTGGTGAAAATCTGATGGGTTTGGACCTACTAAAGAAGCTGCATGCTACCAATCATTGTTGGCCTGATGGCGTTTATATTACCACGGGTCTCTGCCATTGGGGGCCTCCCATAATCTGTGAAAACCGGCCTTTACAGCTGGGCCTTGGGGAGCTGGGCGGCCCCAATGGGGCATGAAGGAACACAGAGGATGCCTGTTAGATCTGGGGGTTTCAAGTTGGCAGAGGTAGGTACCAATGTCCAAATAAGGACCCTTGCTTCTAGTCAGGGTAAGGGGATACACTCTTTGGATAACCCCTGCTCACCCCCTTGGTAGCTTGGCACGAGCAGACAGGCTTATCAAAGGCAATGTGTAAAGTATTTGTACCAACACTCACAGTAACACAGTGAAAACACCACAAATGGACTCCACACCAGTTGAGAAAAATAAAGTATCTTTATCTAAACTTCACAAGAACAAAACGACAAAAATCCAACATACACAGTTCAAGAATATGATTTTAAAAGAGTTCTAGAGTTTGCGTCAAAATAAGCCACAGTTTCATCACTTTTAGCCCAAAGTACCTGTAGATGCGACAACAGTTCCAAGTGGAAGCTGCAGCGTTGAAAAACAAGCGATGCATCACTCCTGAGACCCTGGGGAGGTGATGCGAAAACCCCGCTGCATGCAGCGGGCGTGTGGTGACTAATCTGCTCTGTATGGGGAGGGATGCAATACCTTGCTTGGATTCCGGTGCGCAGGTTCGGTAGGAAGCGTCTCGCACAGGCACGATGCGACAATCTTCGGGACGGCGACAATCTTCGGCGCAGCGTTGATCTTCTCTCGCGGCCCCTCGATGCGTTGGCTCTGCGACTATGTTCGCAGCGACGGGATGCGTTCCGCAAGCAAGCGATGTAACGGTTTCTCACAGCAATGACAAGCTCTGCGACGATACTCGCAGTGACAGGAATCTTCCGGCACCGGGGCGATGCGCTCCGCAAGCGAGCGATGCGTGCAAATTGTAGATCTTATGTTCTTCTTTTACAGCTCTCCAAACAGCAGGCAACAACTTTCAGAGGCCCCAAACGGATCAAGCACTCTAGGAAGGGCAGAACTCACACAGCAGAGTTCAGGGGGGAAGCTGGGGTGAAGTCCCTTTGTTCCTGGGACTTCTTAACAGGAGGCCAGCTCTTCTCAGGCCCTGGGAGATCTCTTCAAACAAGGGGACACAGCGACAGCGAAGTCTTTCCCCTCTCCTTGGCAGAAAAGCAAGTGCAGGTCAGCCCACAAACACACAGCAGGACAGTCCTTCCTCTTCAGTCTTCCAGCGTTCTCCTTGGCAGAGGGTCCTTCTTGATTCCAGGATGATCTAATATTATGAAGTCTGGGTAGCCCATTTTATACCAATATTCTCTTTGTTCTCTGAGGGCAGAGAGGCCTTGGCCTAGTTCAAACCAGTTCTGGTCAGTCCTGGAGCACTTTGTTTACCTGACTCCTCCTTTCCTTTGAGAGAGAGGGGCAGGGTTGTCAGCCGCCCACAGGGGGTGGAGCCAGCATTGTGGAAGGCAGGCACAGCCCTATTCAGGCCCAGGTATTAACCCTCCCACCACTCAAGATGCAAATGAAGCCATTCAGCCTAGGGCTGACTAACTCAGCCTCTGGGAGCCACACCAGCCCCTGGCACTCACAAACCAGACAGTCAATTCACAAACAGGCCAAGGCACACAGAAAGGTCAGACAAGAAAACAGCCACTTTCTAAAAGTGCCCTTTTCAAACACAGGACTTAAAAAACATCCTTCCTAAAATATAGGTTATTAAATTCTGAGTTCAGGGATACCATACTTTAATTTTCTATCTTGCTCCAATGGGAAGGTATGCAGGTAAACATTATACACAGCATTCCCCATTATAGCCTATAGGTAAGATAGCCTTTCAATAGTGAAAAACTAAATTGACAGTATTTCACTATCAGAGCACGTCACCTACATTAGTACATGCTCTACCTTTCACATACACTGCCCTCTGCCCAGGGGGGTACCTTGGGCCTTCCATAGGGGTGTCCAATGTGCACAGAAAGGGAAGGGTTAGGCCTAGCCAGTGAGGACACTGGTCAGGTCAGCATGGCAGTTAGCAACTGCACAAAGGCACTGCGGTGGCAAGCCTGAGACACCATTTTAGGGCTACTCATGTGGGTGGCACAATCAGTGCTGCAGGCCCACTAGTGGATAGTTAAGGAGGTAGGTCCCGGGACGTAGGGTTAGCTGGACCATATAATAGTTTTGAAAGAACAAAATGTCAACCCCACCACTTTTCAAATGCTCATAAATCCGAGCATACAAATCGAACTAGATTCCAGATTTGTACGGTATATTTTATTTATACCCTTTACTTAGAAGTTTTCAACATTTACAAACAGAAATCATATGTCTGAGAAAGACACTCAACATGTAACACTCAACATGTGAACAATACAAAAAATCACAAATCCTTCAATGGATTATTTCAACAAACAAAAGTAATATTGTACACCTTTTCTTATTGAACACTAGCAAACAATAAATCTTTACACATATTCAAAACAGTCAATATTTCAACTCAATGATAGAGACACGTTCAAAGAAAAAAATCGAAGAACACAGATTAATTTGGAACATTAATCAGACTCAGAAATCAATCCTGAATATTTCATGTTTCTTTCTATTCTGCCGACGCGTTTCGAATCCGTGGACAAAGTACACAGACTCTCATCAGGGCTCAATCAATGGAGTTCTGTAAGGTGTATTCAAGAAAAGAAAAAAAAGAGCAGCGTGTCACCAGCCATCATTAACTTATAGGTGACCGTACCCAATACCCCTTTACTCCCTTTCTGTACCTGTTGGTAAATCCGGAGCAATTATCGTGATGATCTTGTCACACCAACACTTTCGCGAGACAGTGTTATCTGCAAGATAACAGTAAACTCAGAATGTGCAAACATAGTGTGGTTCAAGTTGTGCACACGTGAGCAAGCCCAAAGAAAAGGGGGTTCATACCTTGGACAGGCGTAAGTACTTCTCCCTGTCCCAGTTATTCAGTTTCTGTGAGGTCCTCTGTCGACCTGAAAATAGCATACCCAAGTCGCTACATTAGATTCAATGAGGCAGTTCAGATCAAAGATGTTAAAGAGCGTGCTAATTAGCAAAAGCGTACCTGGAGGCACAGTGTGAATTCGAAAGCCTCACAGCGATCTTCTCTTCCCACTTAAGGTCTCGATACATACAAGCGGCCGTTCTACAATAAAAAAGGGGGCGAGGCTGAGTATATATGTCGCCTAAGGTCGAGGACATGCAATGCGACAGAAAATGTATTATCTGCATCAAAGCACGTAACCCGTGCTGCTGGTGCACATATATAAATATTTGCGTCGTACGCATCAAGTACGGCAAGATAACAATTCTAAAACAGGATAGCCGTTCAGCTTGCTGTTCGTTAATCTGTTTAAACGTGTGGCAAAAAACGGAGAGCTTCTGGTGCCCGTTTACCTGCAAATCAATGCTGCAGATTTTCGGATCTGGCCGCTGTGTTTCCTTATCAAGCAGCCAGCGTTTTTCAAGCTATGCCGCTCTGCACCTTTTTCCTCGACCGGTACCTGGCAATCGACAATGGGAGACGTTTACTTTTCGGCTCCGGTTAAAATCGCGGGTTGTATAAACACGCTTGTTACTGCATGCACTCACCGATTTAGTCACAGCTCCATCGCTATAGACTGACTGAATCAATCCAAGTAAACCACCGCTATCTTAGGGGCGGGGATATAGACAAGGACTCGATGCATGGAATTGGGGTACCTGTAGTCCCAACTGGGTTTCTGAATAAAATTAATACACCTGTAGAAACGGCGGAGTCGAGTGGAGCACTACAAACCGCCATACAGTCAAAAGCTTATAACCTTGAGACCTCGGGCATGCTGTTCAGTCCAGTCTGGGCACTATTAAACCTCATAATCAAGAAGGCCTCTTTACGCAATAAAGTTTCTTCAATATCAACAAGACCTTTTTTATTGGGCATTGTAAATAGTACTGTCCTGGTAAAATCAGTTTCCTTTTTTTTTATCTGCAAAATGTTGGACCATGGGGGCACTAAGTACTTTATTTTTGATGCGGGAGCGGTGTTGTGTAATCCTTGTGTTTACTTGCTGGTTAGTTTTACCAATGTAAAGTTTTTGACAACCACAAACGATAGCGTACACGACAATTTTAGTCTTACAATTCGAGAAGCCCTTATTAGTCCATTTCACTCCCTTGTGTTGGAATTCACAACCCTCAAGACAGGACCCGCAGGATACACAATTACCACATTTGTGGTGTCCCTCCACAGGTTTGAGACCCCATTTAGATAGTAGATCTTGCTTGGGTCTAGCTGTTATCATGTCGGCACGTACTAATTGTTGGCCGATACTCCTATTCTTTTTGTAGGCAAAAATAGGCCTTGGAAAAGGGCACTCCAATTCTTCCAACAGATGCCAATTTTTAAGGACCATTTGTCTTACTGGATGTGTGTCTGGTCCAAAGGTCGTGACGCATACCATTTGTTCCAGTTCGCATTTTGCTTTGTTTTGTAGTAAACACTCCCTTGGCGTGTAGCGTGCCCTTTTGTATGAATGTTTAAGCATCTTCTTGGGATACCCACGAGTGGTCATCTCGTCACAAAACTTATTCGCATGATGGTCAAAATCCTCAATACTCGAACAATTTCTTCGAATACGGAGTAATTGACCATATGGTAAATTGCTTTTCAAGTTCCGTGGATGAGCACTCCGGTGATGGAGAATAGTGTTTTTGTCTGTCTTTTTGCGGAAAAGTGACGATTTGAGATGTCCCTCTCTGCAAGTGATTTCAACGTCTAAGAAGGTCATAACAGTTTTACTCTGTTCTAGAGAGAATTTGATGTCTTGATGTTTGTTGTTTAGCCACTGGTGGAAGGCAATCAATTCGGCGTGGCTCCCCTGCCACAGGAGCCACACGTCATCGATATACCGTAACCATTGTTTGATGTGTTTTTGAAAAGGGTTATTGTTTTCAATGAACCTTTGTTCATATTGCGCCATATACAGTATGGCTACCTCTGGAGCATAAGGACAGCCCATGGCCGTCCCTTTGATTTGCATATAGAATTGATCATTGAAACGAAAATAATTCTTTTTCAATGTCAATTCAGCCAGTTGTACAATAAATTTGGTCGGAACTCTGTGCGGCCTTTCTCTGGTCTCCAAATACATTTTTATCACCTCGAGCGCCTCGTCTTGAGGGATCTGTGTGTATAGGGACGTAACGTCCATCGTGACCATGATTTCAGATTCGGGATTAAACTCCATGTCCTCAATCTTGACAAGGAAATCGGTGGTATCTTTTAAATAGGATCTAACTCCGCTTACAAAGGGTTTCAGGAAGAAGTCAATGTATTTGGAGATGGGCTCCAGACACGAATCACACCCCGAGACAATTGGTCGCCCCGGGGTATCAGTCACATTTTTATGAATTTTAGGCAGGAGGTACAACACAGGGGTGCGTGGGAACTTCTTCACAAGATATTCACTTTCTTTTTCTCCTACATATCCACTCTCCCTGCCCACCTGAACTAATTCCATTATCATTCCTTGGATCTCCTTCACTGGGTCTCCCTGTAACTTCCTGTACCAGGTCACATTATCAACCTGCAGTTGGCCTTCCAATAGATATTTATCTTTAGGCCATAGAACCACAGCTCCGCCTTTATCGGCTGGTTTAATCAAAACTGAATGGTCTTCTTGTAAATTCTTAAGTGCTTGCCTTTGGCCTTTGCTTACATTTGGTTGGACATACTTTTTGCTTTTCTCAAATTTATTAATGGATCATAGTAAAACTTGTTCGTATGCATACACTTGCTTAGGAATATTTTGGCTTGGAATAAAATTGGACTTATTTCTGAGACCAGTTGTTTCAATATTCACACTCGGTGGCTGGTTTGCAAAAAATGCTCCAAGTCGTATCTTCCGACAGAAAGCAATATCTCCAGCTTTAATTTAGTGTAGTCCGTTTGTTGGCTAGGAACAAATTTGAGTCCCAAATTAAGCACTGATTCCTCGTCCTTAGTGAGTTTTTTGGAAGACAGATTAACTATATTAGTTGTGGCTGCTATGACTGGTAGTGGTTCCTGCGCGTGCGCATGTCCCACGGAACTTGTATCTTGTCTTGCCCTGTTGGTTCTTGTCTAAAAAAGAAACCTTCTTTTTATTAGAGTTCCCTTTTGGATCAGACCCAGAGGACTCAGATGAGGAGGATGTTTCTGAAAAGGTTTTAAAGCGATTCCGTGATCGACCCTGGTATTTGTAAAGTGCTCCACGCGAGTCGGCCTGAGTATAATAGTCGTCCTTCAGGAAAGGATCCATTAATACATTTGAGAAAAGCAAAAAGTATGTCCAACCAAATGTAAGCAAAGGCCAAAGGCAAGCACTTAAGAATTTACAAGAAGACCATTCAGTTTTGATTAAACCAGCCGATAAAGGCGGAGCTGTGGTTCTATGGCCTAAAGATAAATATCTATTGGAAGGCCAACTGCAGGTTGATAATGTGACCTGGTACAGGAAGTTACAGGGAGACCCAGTGAAGGAGATCCAAGGAATGATAATGGAATTAGTTCAGGTGGGCAGGGAGAGTGGATATGTAGGAGAAAAAGAAAGTGAATATCTTGTGAAGAAGTTCCCACGCACCCCTGTGTTGTACCTCCTGCCTAAAATTCATAAAAATTTGACTGATACCCCGGGGCGATCAATTGTCTCGGGTGTGATTCGTGTCTGGAGCCCATCTCCAAATACATTGACTTCTTCCTGAAACCCTTTGTAAGCGGAGTTAGATCCTATTTAAAAGATACCACCGATTTCCTTGTCAAGATTGAGGACATGGAGTTTAATCCCGAATCTGAAATCATGGTCACGATGGACGTTACGTCCCTATACACACAGATCCCTCAAGACGAGGCGCTCGAGGTGATAGAAATGTATTTGGAGACCAGAGAAAGGCCGCACAGAGTTCCGATTAAATTTATTGTACAACTGGCTGAATTGACATTGAAAAAGAATTATTTTCGTTTCAATGATCAATTCTATATGCAAATCAAAGGGACGGCCATGGGCTGTCCTTATGCTCCAGAGGTAGACATACTGTATATGGCGCAATATGAACAGAGGTTCATTGAAAACAATAACCCTTTTCAAAAACACATCAAACAATGGTTACGGTATATCGATGACGTGTGGCTCCTGTGGCAGGGGAGCCACGCCGAATTGATTGCCTTCCACCAGTGGCTAAACAACAAACATCAAGACATCAAATTCTCTCTAGAACAGAGTAAAACTGTTATGACCTTCTTAGACGTTGAAATCACTTGCAGAGAGGGGCATCTCAAATCGTCACTTTTCCGCAAAAAGACAGACAAAAACACTATTCTCCATCACCGGAGTGCTCATCCACAGAACTTGAAAAGCAATTTACCATATGGTCAATTACTCCGTATTCGAAGAAATTGTTCGAGTATGGAGGATTTTGACCATCATGCGAATAAGTTTTGTGATGAGATGACCACTCGTGGGTATCCCAAGAAGATGCTTAAACATTCATACAAGAGGGCACGCTACACGCCAAGGGAGTGTTTACTACAAAACAAAGCAAAATGCGAACTGGAACAAATGGTATGCGTCACGACCTTTGGACCAGACACACATCGAGCAAGATAAATGGTCCTTAAAAATTGGCATCTGTTGGAAGAATTGGAGTGCCCTTTTCCAAGGCCTATTTTTGCCTACAAAAAGAATAGGAGTATCGGCCAACAATTAGTACGTGCGGACATGATAACAGCTAGACCCAAGCAAGATCTACTATCTAAATGGGGTCTCAAACCTGTGGAGGGACACCACAAATGTGGTAATTGTGTATCCTGCGGGTCTTGTCTTGAGGGTTGTGAATTCCAACACAAGGGAGTGAAATGGACTAATAAGGGCTTCTCGAATTGTAAGACTAAAAATGTCGTGTAGGCTATCGTTTGTGGTTGTCAAAAACTTTACATTGGTAAAACTAACCAGCAAGTAAACACAAGGATTACACAACACCGCTCCCGCATCAAAAATAAAGTACTTAGTGCCCCCATGGTCCAACATTTTGCAGATAAAAAACATGCAGAAACTGATTTCACATGGACAGCACTATTTACAATGCCCAATAAAAAAGGTCTTGTTGATTTTGGAGAAATCTTATTGCGTAAAGAGGCCTTCTTAATTATGAGGTTTAATAGTGCCCAGACTGGACTGAACAGCATGTCCGAGGTCTCAAGGTTATAAGCTTTTGACTGTATGGCGGTTTGTAGTGCTCCACTCGACTCCGCCGTTTCTGCAGGTGTATTAATTTTAGTCAGAAACCCAGTTGGGACTACAGGTACCACAATTCCATGCATCGAGTCCTTGTCTATATCCCCGCCCCTAAGATGGCGGTGGTTTACTTGGATTGATTCAGTCAGTCTATAGTGATGGAGCTGTGATCAAATCGGTGAGTGCATGCAGTAACAAGCGTGTTTAAACAACCCGCGATTTTAACCGGAGCCGAAAAGTAAACGTCTCCCATTGTCGATTGCCAGGTACCGGTCGAGGAAAAAGGTGCAGAGCGGCATAGCTTGAAAAACGCTGGCTGCTTGATAAGGAAACACAGCGGCCAGATCCGAAAATCTGCAGCATTGATTTGCAGGTAAACGGGCACCAGAAGCTCTCCGTTTTTTGCCACACGTTTAAACAGATTAACGAACAGCAAGCTGAACGGCTATCCTGTTTTAGAATTGTTATCTTGCCGTACTTGATGCGTACGACGCAAATATTTATATATGTGCACCAGCAGCACGGGTTACGTGCTTAGATGCAGATAATACATTTTCTGTAGCATTGCCTGTCCTCGACCTTAGGCGACATATATACTCAGCCTCGCCCCCTTTTTTTATTGTAGAACGGCCGCTTGTATATATCGAGACCCTTAGTGGGAAGAGAAGATCGCTGTGAGGCTTTCGAATTCACACTGTGCCTCCAGGTACGCTTTTGCTAATTAGCACGCTCTTTAACATCTTTGATCTGAACTGCCTCATTGAATCTAATGTAGCGACTTGGGTATGCTATTTTCAGGTCGACAGAGGACCTCACAGAAACTGAATAACTGGGACAGGGAGAAGTACTTACGCCTGTCCAAGGTATGAACCCCCATTTCTTTGGGCTTGCTCACGTGTGCACAACTTGAACCACACTATGTTTGCACATTCTGAGTTTACTGTTATCTTGCAGATAACACTGTCTCGCGAAAGTGTTGGTGTGACAAGATCATCACCATAATTGCTCTGGATTTACTAACAGGTACAGAAAGGGAGTAAAGGGGTATGGGGTACGGTCACCTATAAGTTAATGATGGCTGCTGACACGCTGCTCTCTCTTTTTTTCTTTTCTTGAATACACCTTACAGAACTCCATTGATTGAGCCCTGATGAGAGTCTGTGTACTTTGTCCACGGATTCGAAACACGTCGGCAGAATAGAAAGAAACATGAAATATTCAGGATTGATTTCTGAGTCTGATTAATGTTCCAAATTAATCTGTGTTCTTCGATTTTCTTCTTTGAACGTGTCTCTATCATTGAGTTGAAATATTGACTGTTTTGAATATGTGTAAAGATTTATTGTTTGCTAGTGTTCAATAAGAAAAGGTGTACAATATTACTTTTGTTTGTTGAAATAATCCATTGAAGGATTTGTGATTTTTTGTATTGTTCACATGTTGAGTGTTACATGTTGAGTGTCTTTCTCAGACATATGATTTCTGTTTTTAAATGTTGAAAACTTCTAAGTAAAGGGTATAAATAAAATATACCGTACAAATCTGGAATCTAGTTCGATTTGTATGCTCGGATTTATGAGAATTTGAAAAGTGGTGGGGTTGGCATTTTGTTCTTTCAAAAGCAGGCCCACTAGTAGCATTTGAATCACCATCCCTGGCACACTCAGTGCACTTTACTAGGGACCTACAGGTGAAACAAATATGCCAATCATGGATAACCAATCACAATAACAATTTATACAGAGACCATATGCACTTTAGCACTGATCAGCAGTGGTAAAGTCCTATTGTCAACAACCACAGGTCAGGAAAAACAAGGGAGGAAGAAGCAATAGTTTGGGGATAACCCTGCAAAAAGGGCCATTTCCAACAATCCCCATAAGTTGAGCCTGGGGATCAAGCCTTACATCACCTGACTTGGGGGCCCTGGGGATAGCAGATGGGGTGCTTGCCGCTGTTGGAGCCCTCTCATTGATCTGTGGACAGGCAGCCTCTCCCACTGGCCCTGGAGGGTGTGGTGGCTCGGGACTGGGCTGAGGAGCAATCCTGGAAAGGGAGCTTCAGAGAGTTGAGCTCGGCAGTGGCTGCCCGGGGAGCCTGCGCTCGAACCGCTGGTCCTGTGGCATTAAACTCTTGGGGCGCGTCCCCTTGCCCGCTCCCTCCTCTGGGTAGAGACATCCTGGGCTTCCCTGCTGGTGCGTTGAGGCCTTCTGGCTTTTTGAGAAACTGGGGGGTACGCTGCCCTGGACTGGAAGAGGTTCTATAGTGCGGAGGCTGCCTTGAGGCAGAAGGCTTAATCTTTGCCACCCCTGGGGGAACACCTGTTTGGTCCTATCCCTTTTCTGCCTGCCCTGCCAGGTGATCGAGTGGATGCTGAGCTCCCCCTAGGATCATACGCACGAACAGCCGGGCCTGACGCAGCTGTCCAGGTGCGCGGCAGGGGTCCTGGCCTGCAGACGCCTGCCTGGACCACGGCACTCGAGTGCCAACCTTGAGGTGAGCTGCATTGGGACCATTGCTGGACTGTCGGTCAGACCCTTCCTCTGGACGTGGTGGCCCGTGTTCACTGGAGTTCCTGGGTGGGGATACTGCCCTCTTGCGCTTGTCTAGCTGCATCATAAGCAAGGACAGGCTGCCTCGTGCCTCCAACTCCAACACCATTACGGAATATACCACGCAACGTCTGGCCCCACAGCGCATCACTCGTCAGATGGGACAGGATGGGGAGAGTGATGTCTCCACTGAGCCGTCCGAGCTGAGCTCCTGGAGGCGATACAGGGGTCCCTTACTGCCCCGGAAAAACCAATTGAGACAGTCTCCATCGATGAATATCTCCTGCGAGCAGATCTCCGGAAGGTGGCGGATAAGGTCTCCACAGCGGAGGGGGACATCGTCCAGCTACAGGGGGAGGTGGCTTCTCTGAAGCAACAGGTCTCTCAGCTCACCAGCACAGCTGGAGCACTCAAGCGACGAGCGGAGGAGGCGGAGGGGCGGGCCTGTCAAAGTAACATCAGGGTCCTAGGCATCCCGGAGTCCTCGGAACAAGGCAATGCAGAGCGCTCTGGAGAACTGGATACGTACTAGACTATGCCCTTCAGAACTGTGGGAGGTCTTTGTGGTAGAAAGAGCCCACAGGGCACTGGTCCCTCTGCCGCCCCCAGGGGCTCACTCCAGGGCCATCATTGCCAAAATACTGAACTACCGGGATAGAGATTGTATACTGAAAGCAGCACAAGAAGCGGTAGACCTTACTTTTGACAATGCCAAAGTGTCCATTTATCTGGACTATACCTGCCAGGTGCAGGAACAAAGGAAATCCTTTCTCGGCATCAAGCAGAAGTTGCGTGAACTCCACCTGCAGTACATGTTACTCTACCCTGCGAAGCTCAAGGTAATAACGAATGGGAATGCCAATTTTTTTGACTTTCCGGAGGAGGTATGGGAATGGCTTGAGATTAGGGGAGAGGCTCTCCCCCAACGTGAGCCAAGGGGATCTCAGCATACCTGGGGAATCAGACCTCCTGGGAGTCGCAGGGGCAGACGTAGGAGTCAGCTAGCAGGCGCAGCTCAGGCAGAGAGACAGCGGATCACGGTGGGGGATGACGGCGCCCTACGCGTGGAATCATCGGACTCCGACGACCCTCCCCCACAGACTGTGACAGAGACTCCTGAAGAGAACCTGGTACCTGAAACGCTTCTGTCGGCCACTCATGTGGTACCGGAGACGGTCTTGGACCCATTGACACCCAATAAAGCACCATCCTGAAGATGATATCCTTTTTTGTTCTGTTATCTCCTTGTCTTTTCTCCTATTGTGGGGGTGGAAGGGGCCAGACCTGAGTGGACTAGTGACTCTCACCGCACCGGGACATGGGAGAACTGCTTGTTATAATAGAATGTTGATGCATTCATTTGGCTGGGTTTATATATCATTTGGCTATCATTCGGATCCGTACATGGGCGTGTTGGGACTTTACATTATGCCATTGGGCAGTTGGTTGAGTCAGGAGCTGATTTGGGGGTGGGGGGATTTTTCTTCATGTTTTGTAGGACAGTTCTGGCCCCGTTTGGGCTAATAGGACAGCTGTGCACCTCCTGGCACCAGCATGGGAAGGGCCTCTCTGCAGGGTTTGTTGACAGTGAATTTCGCGGGAGGGTGTTATTGGTTTTGTTTAGGCATTGTATGGATCGCAAATAGGGCACAGGGATTAGGTGGCTACACGGGGCACGTAACGCACAGGGATTGGTCACCACACCGTACATGGGGTTTAAAGTTTTAAGCTGGAATGTGAGGGGGCTCGGAACATGCACCAAGAGATACAGGGTCCTCTCCTTTCTCCGAAGGCTTCGGCTTTCAATAGTGTATCTCCAAGAAACTCAGCTCACGAATGAAGGGGCACAGAAATTGGCGAAGAAATGGCGGGGACAGGTTTTCCATTCTTCAGTCTCTTCTTATGCCAAGGGGCTCCTTGTGTGGGTGACCCCTGGGGTTCCATTTGCCATACAATATGTGGAGGCCGACATCCAAGGAAGGAATCTGCTCCTCAGAGCTAAACTAGATGGAAAGGATGTAGCCATAATGAACACTTATGCTCCAAACACCGATGACCCGGACTTCTTTCATTTCCTGCAGGAGGTCCTGGTATCAGAGCTGGAGGTGCCACTACTCTGGTTGGGGGATTTCAATTGTGTCCTAGACCCAGTCATGGATAGGTTCCCACCTCGTACTGGCACTAAACCAAGGATGACAATGAAGCTCCGAGAGGTCATGGGAATGTAGGAGTTCAAGATGTATGGCGCCAAACACATCCAACCCAGAAAGTGTACACCTGCTTCTCATCCACTCATAATAAGTACAGTCGCTTAGATAGGGTCCTACTTGCAAATCCGTATGCAGACATGTCCCTTGAGGTGACCCACCAGGCGCGATTCCTATCTGATCACTCCCCTGTAGCAGGTGTGGTTAGCTGGGGAGGTCTGCTGCGTCGCCCGCGAACCTGGAGGTTGCCGGCAGAGATCCTCGAGGACCAGGGAGAAAGTATCACCTAGAAACAGTCATAACTGACTATGTAGACTTAAACTGGGGCGGGTCGGATGTGTCGCGAGGCACGAAATGGGAAGCCCTTAAGTAGCAGTGAGAGGAGCATGCATAAGCCTCACCTGTGGGGTTCGAAAGCTTCTCCAGCGGGAGCTGCAGGAGGAGGAACACCACCTCTTGGAGGTATAGGCATCAGAGGCACCCGACGCAGCGGAGAGGGGAGGGGAACATGACATTCGGGAATGCATTCAGGACATTTGGGACAGGCTCGACAAATACACCCTTACACAGTATAGACAACGCGTTTATAGGGATACATTTCCCCGACTCCTGTTGCAGGCCTATCTAGAGGCGTTTCAGCGCGGAGATCCCCCTCCAAATTTGACGCAGGGGGAAATATGTATGATTCTAAAGCCAGGTGGGGACGCCCATGAACGCTCATCGTATCGTCCAATTACGATAATAAATACAGATGTTAAAATCCTTCGCAAACTCTTGGCTTCCCGATTAGCGCCGTACATGACTCACTTGGTCCGTGAGGACCAGTGTGGCTTTATACCAGGACGTAATACGGCTATGAATTTGAGACGACTGAACCACATTTTACATGAGGTGCGGGACCGGGTATTAACACTTGGTATTAGTATCTATTGACCTCGCCAAAGCGTTCGACACAGTGGACTGGGGATATCTTCTGGAGGTCCTACGCGCTGTGGGGTTGGGCCCTAACTTCTGCTGATGGATTTGCATCCTCTACACGGCTCCCCATGCTAAAGTAAAACTAAGGGGCCCGAGGGCAGAAGAGTGGCAAATGGGAAGGGGTACACACCAGGGGTGTCCTCTCTCGCCCTTATTGTTCGCCCTGGCCATAGAGCCCTTTGCGGTCTGGGTCCGGACCACTATGAAAGACTGGGGAATTAGAGAAAGGAACACGAGGCATATTATCTCCCTATATGCTGACGACGCCTTGTTTTATTTGGCCTCTCCTGAGGATGCCCTGCCGGCACTGCTGTACCAGCTAGATCGGTTTGGGGAGGTCTCTGACTACGACTTAACCGCAGTAAGTCCCTGATCTTCCCGCTGGTGGGGCTGGCTTCAACGCCCCTGGAGTACCTCCCAGACATCGGGCTGCATTGGGAGCGGCAAGGGTTTCGCAACCTTGGGATGCAGGTGACCCCGACGGATACACAGGCGATAGCCCAGAATGTAGACCGTACAATCGCACTTTTAACAAGAGGAATCCATTGGGAAGTGGGAATAGAGTGTCCCTATTGTGGTTGGGAACAGACTTTTAGTGTTTTTGGGTACCCCTCACACACCAACAGGCCCCTTGGTGTCATGCTTCATCATCGGGGTCCTCGCATCCCTCTACGGGATGCGGCGTGCTGCGACCAACGGTTAGGTGGGAGCACTGATAGGACTATGTGTGGTGTTGGTGAGGGGGTGTATAAGTGAGTGTAGTGGTGGGGTTTAAATAGTGAGTGGGTTTAAAAAGTGCCTGGCTCGTGGGGTAGCAAAAAAACTTTATTTGACTCACCTGGGGACCTTCGCATCACCTAGCAACGGGGCGTTGCTAGGTGATGCGAAGGTCCCCAGGTGAGTCCGCTTCAGACAGAGGAGCGAGCGCAGGAGGATGGAAACAGGTCAGCTAAGTAGCGGTTGTTTTGTAGGTACATTGATACACCTGCACTTGTAAATTTCACTTTTTTAATTAAATTGAAATTTGAAATAGAAAAACGTGAGTAAGGTGGGGATTTGTGTACCCCAGTCCTGAAGAAGATGTTTTTACATCGAAACATGTTGACACACACAGGAGGTGGCGCACATTACTAACGCCAACACCTCCAATTCCCTTTTTAGTAGTACCAGCCCGGGGGCCAAATAAAGTTTTTTTGCTACCTCACGAGCCAGGCACTTTTTAAACCCACTATTTAAACCCCACCACTACACTCACTTATACACCCCCTCACCAACACCACACATAGTCCAATCAGTGCTCCCACCTAACCGTCGGTCGCAGCACGCCGCATCCCGTAGAGGGATGCGAGGACCCCGATGATGAAGCATGACTCCAAGGGGCCTGTTGGTTTGTGAGGGGTACCCAAAAACACTAAGTGTGTTCCCAACCACAATAGGGACACTCTATTCCCACTTCCCAACGGATTCCTCTTGTTAAAAGTGCATATCTTAGGGAGAACGAATCCATTCCACAGGAATATTCTCTCTCTCCCCCTTTTGTTGATACTAGACCGTACAATCGCTTCATTGCAGCAGTCGGAATCATTTTGGAACACCCTCCCACTTTTATTGATGGGCATCTCTAAGATGGTGATGCTTCCTAGGATGCGGTGCGCACTTCAGAACTCACTATGTCCGTTGTCGCCACGAGTTTTCAAAACTCTTAACTCCTTACTTACATCTCTGCTTTGAGCGGGCCGACGCAGTAAGGTAGCCCTCAATACTATCGTTCGTAACTATGAGGAGGGCGGACTGGAAGCTCCATGCTTCGACCTGTACTATTACGCGGCACAGCTACAACCCGCGGCATGCTAGTTTTCCAACGAGGATAATTGGGAGTAACTCCTCCTTTCCGAGACGGTGGACACTCAGACGCTGCAGGAAACTCTGATGCAGGGTAGAGGGATGGACATGTCTCTTCCTTATATTGTATGTCACACAGCCGTTATATGGCAGGGGGTTGTTGAGAAGGTCTTAACAAGGGCACCCTTTCACAGGGAGCTCCCGATCTGGATCCTGGCCCCATTCATAGATATGGGGAAATACATGTCTTTTCAACCTTGGAGGGAGGGTGGATAGGAGGTCCTTGCCGATCTCTTTCCCAACGAGAACTTGATCACTTACGAGCAGGCAGAGGAGAATTTTGGCCTTGGACAGGGCCAATTCCTACATTTCAGGGAAATTCAGGATGTGGTGAAGGTTACTTGGCCTCAGTACCCGGACATCCCACCATTGACACACACATTAGATATGCTTCTCTCCTGCGGTGCCGGCCGCAAATTGATTTCACTCTTGTACAAACCAATGAAGCAGGACTTAACCCCCCCCCGGTTCCGCCGTCCCGGGCAGCCTGGGAAAGGGACCTTGCAATCCAACTAAATGATGCACAATGGGCACACATAGGTTCCCTCACACGCTCAGTATCATGCAACGCCAGGTTTAAGTTACCGCATTTCAACTTCTTACACCAAACGTATTTAACCCCGATGTCCCTAAAGCATATCTCTAGTGATAGGGGAGATAACTGTCCTAGATGTGCCGCGGAGAAGGCGGTTCCTTACACTTGGCATGGGATTGTCCAATGGTTCTGCAGTTCTGGATAGAGGTGGTGGGAAGGATTGTAGCAGCCACTGACCTCCGGATGACGCATGAACCCTTGTGTTGTCTGTTGGCGCTGGTCCAGAAGCCTAAGAAAAAGAAGCTCCCATATAAGCTTTTACAATTAATGCTAGTGCTCGCCAGGCGAAGGGTAGCTATAACTTTGATGGGGCAAAGGGCCTCAGAGGTGCCCACCTGGCTCAAAGACGTCCGTGAATGGTCCCTAGCTGAGGAGGTCCACATGAAACTTACCAGAAGAGATGAGAAGTTGCAAGAAGATCTAATACTCTGGCGTGACATGTGTCACTCTGGGCTGACAGAGGGGGGATCCTCTTCGCAAGAGGCAACCAACAGCGAGGAGGGGAGTGGAGTGGATACTGTTGGGGGGTCTGATTGCGATGGGTGGCAGGGGAGTTGCCCTTAGTAATGTAGGCAGTAGATTTTAGTAGTGTACCCGGATTCTTCCCTCACTGCGGTATGATTCTAATTGATTTTCTCCTTTCCCCACTGTACATTTCCCTCCCGGATGCCACCCTTTGCCCTATAGGTCATTGATCATGTCAACTTTATGCCTACAGATGCCGATTTGATGCTAAATGTTGCTTTCTTTTTTGTTTTTTGTGTTTGTAATTGGTAAAGCAAAAAGAAAGTTTATTAATTTTTTTTTAAAAAGGATGCTCCCCTTCCACCTGAATTTGGTCAAGTACCAACCACGTTATGTTATGTTATGTTAATAATGATTTGTTAAGCGCACTGACGCCGATTGGTTTCCAGGCGCTGTTGAAGACAGAAGACGTAGCTGGAGGTTTGTGCATGCAGGATTAATGGTATGCTTGTTTGTAGAGCCAGGTCTTTAAGGCTTTCCTAAATGAGATGAGGTCAGGGCAAGTCCGGATCTCAAGGGGGAACGCATTCCACAGGCGAGGAGCCAATGTTGCAAACCTGCAGCCACCAGAACGCTTACGTTTGAAAGAAGGAGTCTGTAAGAGGCCTAGATGGGCTGAGCGCAGATTGCCGCAGAATGCGTAACGGGACATGCTTCGTGATAAGTTGATCGATGAATTTGGGGCTTTTGCAGTGTAAGGATTTAAAGATCATACACCCTGTTTTGAATCTGCAGCGCTGGGCCACAGGAAGCCAGTGAAGTTTCATAAGCAATGTGGTAGCTGGTTGCCATCTAGGTTGGCTCAGAATCAGTCTGGCGGCATAATTCTGTACCATCTGAAGGCGTTTCAGCAGGTAGAGGGGTAGGCCTAGGTAAATGGAGTTCGCACCTGGGTGATAGCCTCCGGGGTAAGGAGGCGCCAAACTTTCCGGATTTTCCTAAGTTGGAAGAAACACTTGGAGACCACCTGGCCCACTTGTGTTTTTAGTGAGATCCAAGGTGACTCCAAGCGTCTTTGCCGAGGGGGACGGAGTCGGGGCTTGTCCCATGTCAGGCGGCCAGTAGTGGGAACCCCAGTATTTGACGCTGTCTCCTGTGAGGATGTAACCAGGGCGGGAACCACAGGGACAGATGTGAAAGGCAACAGATGGGTGCGGGTTACAACGGGCTTTATTGATGCCAAAAGGTGATCTGAACAAGTCTTTCGGTTCAGGGTAGAGCGGCGGGGAGATCGACTTCGGGACCTTCTCCTAGACCGGGACTCGACCTGCAGGATCCTTCCGGGTGCATCTTGACACCTCCTCTCCCCGGGGCCGCAAAGAAAACAAAAGAAAGCAGTACGTGAGGTTGTTGTCCTGCTAGTACCACTAAGACCGGGAAAGGGAGTGAGGGACAGACCAACACGTGCTTCAACTCTATTTACAAGTGTGGGGATTGAAGGGGTGCACAGGGGGGGTAAACCGGGAACCAGGGACTCCGCTATGTTACAACGGGACCGCCCTTCCTTCCCACCCAGCCCCGGATCTTATTACGCACCTGGGCAAGTCACACACCTCCCCCGGGTGAGTGGCTGGGCGGCTCGTGGGAACGGTGGCCTCCAGGCGTCTCCTCCTCGGACGGGTCCACTTCACCGGTATGCAACTCCTCACTCCGACCTGCTTCGTTCCTTCGCCGACCTCTCTCCACGTCTCCAGCTCAGGTGTACAAGCACACCCCGGCTTCCGGTCCTTCGCTTTTGATGGTGTTCCGTCGTCCTGGAACCCCGCCCACTCGTCCTCTTCTTGGTGGTTAAAGGGCCAGTCCTTGTCCTCTTCTCGGCACGATGCAGTCTCGGAACCTGCCCCTCGATAGTCCATCTGCTGAGGGAGACAAGAGGGGGTAAGTGAAGCATGTCCCCCAGTCACGGGGGCGTTATCATGTCCAACGCCGATAACGGGGAGCAACGTCGGGGAGGCCCCGTTACACACCTCCCTCCTAGGACGCTCACGTTCGGTGAGCGGATGACGGGACAGAAAATCGGCCCCCACATTGTCCACACCTTTCCTATGCTTCACAGTGATGGAATAGGGTTGCAGGGATAAGAACCAGCGCATCACACGCGCGTTATTGGATTTGTTCCGAGCCATCCAGAGCAGGGGGGCGTGATCAGTGAACAGGGTAAACGGATGCCCCTCAAGATAGTAGGAGAGCTTCTCAACTGCCCATTTGACTGCTAAACACTCCTTCTCAATTGTGGCATACCTAAGTTCCCGGGGGACCAACTTACGACTCACATATAGTATGGGATGGTCCAGTCCATCCTGCCCAATCTGTGAAAGGACGGCCCTAATACCATACTCTGAGGCATCTGTATGTAGAGTGAAGGGCTTAGTGAAATCAGGGGAGGTCAGAACGGGTGTGGACGTGATGATATGTTTGAGGTGAGCGAAAGCGGAGTACATAGCCTCAGTGGGTATGAGGGGTGTAGTGGACTTCCCTGGATGTTTCAATGAGTCTGAAAGGGGTGTAGCGACGTGAGAAAAACGGGGAATGAAGCGTCTGTAATACCCTATCAAACCTAGGAATGCCCATAACTCCTTCCTGTTGCATGGGTAGGGGGTTTCGGCTTTGGCTCTTATTTTCTCGATCTGCGGCTCAATGAGCCCATGGCCGAGGACATACCCTAGATATTTTACCTTCTGATATGCGACTTTCGATTTTTTTGCGTTTATTCTCAAGCCTGCTCTCTCTACGGCTAAAAACACCTCGTGCAGATGTTCCAAATGAGAGGACCAGGAGGGACTATGAACCACAATGTCATCCAGATAGGCGGATGCAAATGCAGAGACGTCTTTCAGTACTGTGTTCATAAGGCGCTGGAAGGTGGCGGGGCACCGTGGAGCCCGAAGAGGAGGACCGTGAACTCGAAATGCCCTTCGTGCGTACTGAAGGCGGTTTTCCCTCGATCTTCTTCCTTCAGGGACACCTGCCAGTATCCCTTGGTGAGATCCAGCGTGGTGATGTACTGGGCTTCTCCCAAACGCTCTATCAATTCGTCGACTCTTGGTAGGGGGTAGGCGTCGAAGCTGGATATCTCATTAAAGGCCCGAAAATCCATACAAAACCTACGTGAGCCATCGGGTTTGGGGATCATTACGATCGGACTTGACCAATTGCTTTTCGAGGGCCTGATGACTCCCAGCTGTAGCATGTCCTCCACTTCTTTTTGTATCGCTCTCCGTCTGGACTCAGGTACTCTGTAGGGTTTTATCTTGATAGTTTTCCCCGGGGTCGTATCGATGCAGTGTTCTGCCATAGAGGTTCTTCCCGGTGTATTGGAAAAAAGGGGGTCATGTTGGAGTAGTATTTCTTCTAACTCCTTCTTTTGTGTTGTCGTTAACTCGTCATTGATGTCCAACTCCCCTCGGGTGGAAGGAGGTGCGACGGGGGCGGCTAAGTGGGCTCCGGATGGTAATGGACCTAACCATTTTTTTAAAAAGATTTATGTGGTACACCTGGGTTTTGTGTGGCCCTATCTGTAGTCGGTAACTGGTGTTTCCGATTGTGCCGACTACCTTGTGGGGACCCACCCATTCTGCTCGGAACTTCTGGGTTGAGGAGGGAAGGAGGATCAGGGCCCAGTCGTCTATTTTTAGATGTCGCCATTTTTTTCCTTTGTCGTAGGCGGTCTTTTGTCGTCTCTGATGGTTTTCTAGGTGGGTATAAGCCAGGTCTCTCAGTTTTCCCAACTGGGCCTTTAGGCTTTGGGCGTATTCCAGGGTGTTGGCGGTCTCCTCTGGTAATTCGTTCTCCCAAGCGTCTTTCGTCATTTCCATTAGAGATCGTGGTTGTCGGCCATATAGAAGCTCAAACGATGAAATACCGCGGCTACTTTGTCGTTGGCCTCTGATAACATAAAGGGCCAGGGGCAAGATTTGGTCCCATTCCGCCCCACTGACCTCCAACATTTTCTGTAGGGTAGTCTTGAGAGTCCGGTTATACCTTTCCACAAGGCCATCGGTTTGTGGATGGTACACGGAAGTGCGTAACTGATGTAAATCCAGGGATTTACAGACTTCCTTCATTAGTTTGGATACAAACGGGGTGCCTTGGTCCGTAAGGACTTCTTTAGGAAAACCCACTCAGCTGAACACTTCGACCATTCGTTCTGCCACCTGTTTGGTGGTAGCTGCTGTCAAAGGAAAGGCCTCAGGAAAACGGGTGGCGTAGTCAACCATCACCAGTACATGCTGGTACCCTTTTCGTGTTTTCGGGAGAGGACCAATAAGGTCCATGCCTACCCTTTCAAAGGGTTTTCCTATGACTGGAAGGGGCTGTAAGGGGACTGGGGGTGGTTTGGTCATGTTCATTTTCTGGCATATGCTACATTCTTTACAATACTTTGCAGTGTCTTTATAGATCCCGGGCCAGTAGAAGTGTCTGAGAATATTCTGGGTGGTCTTTTCTCCCCCTGTATAGCCGGCGAGCAAGTGAATATGTGCAAAGAATAGCACCTGGTTACGGAAGGAAACCGGTACCAAGAGCTGTGCCTCCTCGTTGGGGTTCCCTTCACGGTATAATAGATCATGTCTAATGATAAACCGGGGATACCTATCTGGATTGAGACCTTGAGCCTGATGGGCCTGCTCCCAAGCGTTAAAAAGGGTGGGATCGTTGGACTGGGAGAAGCGAAAACTTCTGTCTAGCACCCAAGGTTCCGGTGAGAGCATCGCGGGGCAGGGTTCACGGGGCCTGTCTGTATGTGGAGTCCGTCTTTCGTTTCTTTCTAGGCTGGCTTTAAACATAGTCAAAAAACAGGGGTTATCCGTCCCTATTATTAGATCCTCTGGCAACGAGGACAACACCCACACCCTGACTGTCTGGGTATCTCCCTCTTGGGTTTGGATGGGGAGGTGTGCTACAGGGTACGGACGTACATCCCCACGGACACAACGTATGCTAACCATTTGTCGGGGTACATATTGGGACAGGGTAACATGTTTGGTTTGGATAACCGATTGTCTACACCCCGAGTCTAATAAGGCAGGAATAGAGGCCCCGTTTACCCTGACACTTACTCGGTAGGAGCCCCCCATCTCTGCGGAGAAGAGGACAGATTTGGGGAGGTATCCCACCTCCATCGGTTCTTTCGGGGGTCTTCGTTTGGGACAGTGTCGGGCAATGTGCCCCCAATTTCCGCAGTCAAAGCATTGTGGACCGGGGGTTCCGGGGCTCGTAGGTCTCCAGTTTCGGAGCTTGGGTAAGTCTTCTTGACGAGGAGGTTTCTTCTCAGGTTTGGGAGCCGGGCGGGGAGTCTTCTCCTGTTCCCATCCTGGATTTTGAGGTTGAGCCCTGGCAAACGAGGAGGCCATTTCAATGGCCTGTGTGGCCGTAAGATTGTGATGCTGCCTTAGCCACCTCTGGGTGGCATAGGGAAGGGCCTCTAAATACTGCTCCAGATATATACGGTCCATTATTTCCTCCTTGGAGCTGGTGGAGGGGGTTAGCCATTTGTCTGCAGCCATTCGTAAACGTACGAATAAAGTCTTGGGGTTCTCCCCAGGGGCTCCCCTCTCCTTACAAAAGCGGAGGCGATAGGCCTCTGCATCTAGGCCCAGATGATCCAGGATGATCCGTTTTACCTCCAGGTAAGGGGTATCCCCTGTGAGGTTGGCTACCTGGTACGCGGCTTGCGCTTCCCCCACCAGGAGGGGTGCCAGGAAAAACGGCCATTTAACCACTGGCCACCTACAGGCGCGGGCGGCGCGTTCAAAATTCAGCAGGAACGCGTCCAGATCCTCCCCCGGCTGGTACTTCTGAAGGGAGATGGCCGCCATTCCATGGGGTATTATTCTCTCCGTACCGCTTCCTGATGCGACGGGATCAACCCAAGGAGCCGGAGGGCGTGCAGCCAATGCCTCTTTTAGCAAGTCTCTGTTGGCTTGGGCGGCGGTCAGTTGCTGCTCGGCAACCCATTCAAGCCTCTCCTGTCCTTTTGCGATCTGTTCAATCACGGTTTCCATCTTCCGTACACAGATGGGGTCTATGCCCGCATCCTCCACCACTGTAACCGGGGCGGGAACCACAGGGACAGATGTGAAAGGCAACAGACGGGTGCGGGTTACAACGGGCTTTATTGATGCCAAAAGGTGATCTGAACAAGTCTTTCGGTTCAGGGTAGAGCGGCGGGGAGATCGACTTCGGGACCTTCTCCTAGACCGGGACTCGACCTGCAGGATCCTCCGATAGCCGGTCCGGCTTCGCCGGGGTGTGGGGTCTTCCAGGTCCGTCTTGACACCTCCTCTCCCCGGGGCCGCAAAGAAAACAAAAGAAGGCAGTACGTGTGGTTGTTGTCCTGCTAGTACCACTAAGACCGGGAAAGGGAGTGAGGGACAGACCAACACGTGCTTCAACTCTATTTACAATTGTGGGGATCGAAGGGGTGCACAGGGGGGTAAACCGGGAACCAGGGGCTCCGCTATGTTACAACGGGACCGCCCTTCCTTCCCACCCAGCCCCGGATCTTATTACGCACCTGGGCAAGCCACACACCTCCCCCGGGTGAGTGGCTGGGCGGCTCGTGGGAACGGTGGCCTCCAGGCGTCTCCTCCTCGGACAGGTCCACTTCACCGGTATGCAACTCCTCACTCCGACCTGCTTCGTTCCTTCGCCGACCTCTCTCCATGTCTCCAGCTTGGGTGTACAAGCACACCCCGGCTTCCGGTCCTTCCGCTTTTGATGGTGTTCCGTCATCCTGGAACCCCGCCCACTCGTCCTCTTCTTGGTAGTTAAAGGGCCAGTCCTTGTCCTCTCCTCGGCACGATGCAGTCTCGGAACCTGCCCCTCGATAGTCCATCTGCTGAGGGAGACAAGAGGGGGTAAGTGAAGCATGTCCCCCAGTCACGGGGGCGTTATCATGTCCAACGCCGATAACGGGGAGCAACGTCGGGGAGGCCCCGTTACAGAGGACTAGCTCAGTTTTTCCCGGGTTTAATTTCAGGTGGTTTTGATCCATCCAAGCTTGGATGTACCTCATGGTCAGTTGAAAATTAGAAATAGAGGTTTCAGTATTGTCGATTGTAAAAAGCAGTTGCAGATCACCTGCGTAGTTGACCACCGCCACTTGTTTATTTCTAAGGGTCTGAATTAGGGGAAGGATGTAGAGATTAAACAGGTGAGGTGACAGGGAGGAGCCCTGTGGCACTCCGCCGGTGATAGATAGCCTGTTTGGTGCCGACTAGGTCACCCAGCTGAACTGCCTGAAAGCGGTTCTCCAGAAAGGACTTCAGCCAGCTGCCCGCTGTGCCCCGGACGCCGGCCTGGGCGACACGGTCGATCAGGATGGTATGGTCGACTGTGTCAAACGCGGCCGACAAGTCCAGGAGCACCAAGGCCTGGGGAGAGCGTTTGTCTGCGCAGTCCCGAAGGGTATCTAGTACTGTAGTTATCACCGCCTCCGTTGAATGGGTGGGCCGGAACCCCGCCTGGTGGGGTTCAAAGCAGTTAGATTCCTCCATGAAGTTGGAGAGGCATCTAGCTACATGAGCCTCCATTACCTTTGCCAGGAAGGGAAGCAAGGAAATGGGACGATAGTTTGCCTTACAAGTAGGATCTGCCCCAGGTTTCTTTAGGAGCGGTATAACCGTTGCTTCCTTGAATGGACCAATGGTGATACCAATGTAGGCTTGTTGCACATACCCCCAGTTTCTATACAGGGTAAGGACAATGCCATATTGCCCCGCATTCCTAAGTATAAAATACCACTGGCAGGAGAATAACCTCCTCATGCTATTGTGCAGGACTTAATAGGCAAGGGAGTTGTCGAAGAGACTACAAGTAACATATGCAACAGTCCTAGTCTTCCAGTCTTATAAAGGGCACCACTAGATTCTCCTAATAGTGCTAATGATGTATAGTGTCTTGTGATGGATTTTTGCGAGGTCAATAAAATTGTGGTTCCGCAATTCCCAGTGATTCCTGATATCACCACACTTCTAACTACGATTCCATCTACCGCTAAGTTTTGCTCTGTGATTGATTTAAAAAATGTTTTCTTTAGCATTCCTATCCACCCAGACAGTAGGTATCTGTTTGGATTTTCGCTGGCTGGCAAAGGTTTCTGAATCTGTCGGGCTCCTCAAGGCTATACTGAAAGCCCTAGTCGTTCTAGTCAGGCATTAAAAAGGGATTTGGATTTCCTCTCACTCTCTCCATGTAATGTATTGGTACAGTATATCGATGATTTGGTGATGGCTTCTGAGAAGGAACAGTGTCGCAAAGACAGTATGGTGTAATTATTGTTACACCTGGCACATCATGGTCATAAGGTTTCCCTTTCAATGCTTCGATATTGTCAACAGGAGGTCACCTATTTAGAACACCTTCTGTTGAAGAAGGGTAGAAGGTCAACACCAGAACGCATCAGTACCATTAACAAAATACCCTGTCCGCAAACTCAAAAAGATGTACGTGCTTTTATAGGCATCACTTCCCACTGTCTGCAGTGGATTCCTAACTATTCCTTACTAATCAAACCTTTACTTGCATTAACAACGAAAGCAGTGCATGGGTCTTTGCCTTGGATGCTAGATTGGCAGCAATCTTTTGAATAATTAAAAGCTATGCTTTGCTCTGCTCCGGTGCTGGGCACACCGGGTTATAATTAACCTTTCATGTTGTATGGCCACGAGATGGATGATTGTGCTCTTTCTGTCTTGACTCAAAAATTTGTTGATAGACAGAGACCTAGTGCTTATTTTTCCGCTGTGCTTGATCTGTCGCAAGGGCCCTCTCAAGCTGTCTGTGAGCTGTCGCCACTTGAATCAGACAATTGGCAGGACTCATACTTGATACAGCCCTCACAGTTATTGGCACCCCATGCTGAGGATACACTTTTGAATAAAACAAGGACACCGGTGCACACCTTACTGGTTATGAATTGACATTGTTTGCTAAGCATATCACGATTAAAAGATGCGCCACTCTGAATCCAGCCACGTTACTACCCCTCCCTTTCAGGGAAAGATGCGGTTGACAAACATGACTGTATTTTCTGAACAGAGGAAGAGACGAAAGGACAGGCAGACCTGACTGGTGCTCCCTTATCTGATCCCGAAGGAGAACTATATGTCTATAGCTCTTGTTTTAAATTACCAGATAGCACCCCCACTGCAGCGTAAGCTATCACTACATTGCTTTCAGTAGTTGAGACATCACAGGTCCCCTATTAATCTGCCCAGGCAGCGGAACTCATTGCCCTTAAACAAGCTTGTGAATTGAACAAAGGGTTCGTTGTCAAAATCTACACAGACAGCCAGTACTCATTTGGGGTGGTGCAAAATTGTGGGCGCCTGTGGGAAGAGTGAATGTTTCTTACCTCTCATGGTACTAAGATACAACATGGACATTTGATACTAGGATTGTTATCTGCACTAATACTTCCTAAGAAAGTGGCTATTGTGAAGTGCAGTGCCCACAAGAAAGTGACAGATGATGTAGGTAGAGGGAATGCGTTTGCAGATCCGACAGCCAAAGAAACGCCTCCGAGTAAGATGAAGAGAATGCTTGTTGCAGGCCCGGCTAGATGGGTTACTGAGAATGCCATGTTTGAAAACACAGTTGAGAATGTGAAAGAGATACATAGCGAAGCCAGGATAGAAGAATTAGCAGTGTGGCAAGAGAGTACAGCAAGTTTAGATGAAAAAGGGTGTTGGATTGATTTGACTAGAGAACAGAAATGGATGTTACCCGATACATACGAACTCCCTGCGGTTGCTATGGCTCTGGCCAAGCTCATATCAGTGCAAAAGGTATTTGAAAACTATTGGCCCGCTTTGGCGCAATGACAATATTCCCAAGACCGCTGCACATCTAGTGAAAAGTTGCATGTTTGCATAAGGCACAATCGAGGAAAAAGTACTCCCACACCATCTGGAAACTTTGTACCGCCTGCATTCCTCTTCAAAAATCTCTGAATGGACTTCATTGAGCTAGAACATTGTAACAATATCAAGCATGCCCTAGTGGTTATATGCACGTTAAGTAAAAAGGTTGAGGCTTACCCTATCAAAGACAATACACCTGCCACAATGGCGAAGGTACTCATTAAAGAGTACTTTCCTCATTTTAGAATGCCCAGAATTATCTGGAGTGACAACGGGTCTCATTTTAATGGGAAAGTGATTAGGCTAATATGTGAAGGGTTGCACATTAAGCAAAAATTCTATGCTGCTAATCAACCGCAGTCAGCAGGTCTTGTTGAGAAGTACAATGGTACGCTCTAACTGAAACTGGCAAACATTCAGGAGACAACAGGGTTGAGATGTCCAGATGCCCTTCCTTTGGCTCTTTTGTCAACTAGGACTACAGCACATTCTAGAACTGGCTTATCACCCTACAAGGTTGTTTTTGGGCGCGCAGCAAATGTCTGTGGAGTCCCACGTCCTAAAAAATACTCTGATATTGAATATCTTGTATTGCTCGATTATCATGGGCAATTAACAGAAAGTTTGCATTCTATTCACCAACAGGTGCGAGACTCTTTACCTCCTATACCAGAGGGACCTGACCACAGCATCCAACCTAGGGACTTTGTTCTAATAAAGGATTATCAGAGGAAGAAAAATTTGGAACCCAGGTGGAAAGGTCCTGAGCAAGTCCTTCTGGTTAGGCAGACGGCTGTAAAGGTTGCTGGTCAAAAGAACTGGATTCATGCAACACACTGCAAAAGAATACCTTTGCAGTTACCCGACGATCAGTGGGTCAAAGATGGAATAGGAGACGCTGATTGTGAACAGGTGCCCAGATTCGTCCCCTTTAGCGATGCTATGCTAGTTTGGACGCAAATAGACAAAGGGAACAACAATGTTTTGAATGAGGCTGTCCCACCAGAAACACAGGCATACCAGGAGCCTCTGTTCAGTTATCACAGCTTGCCTGGAGTTGCCAGGTGCAACTTACGTCCTCGGACGAGGACCACCGACTGGAAAAAAGAAAGACTAGGGATGGACTGCACAAGGCAAGAAAATACTAAGTAGCAGTGCAAGCGAGGGAGTGGAACACACAAAAAAGTTACATCCGTTTTGCTCTTGTTGTTTGAACATTAGTCAGGAAAGTATACTTTAAAAGTATAACGCCTTTATCAGCGTGTGGGCTACAAATGTGTTTGTAGAAACGCACAAGAGATTTTTTGGAAAAGGGACCACCTGCTATCCCACCTGATCTGTCACTAGCCTTTCGACTGCATACCCATTGTCGCTTGTTAACTACACATATACTCGGCCACCGGAGTTTGTGGAAGTAAAGGGAATGTTTGGATTTGGTTATCCTGGACCATTTCTGTATCATCAAAACCCACATGGTATGGGGTATCCAGATTGTGATAACAATATATATTGTGATCATTTTTATATGGAAGCACAGAATATTACACCTGTGGGTTGGCATTACAAGGAGTTGACAGTACACCGAGAGGCTGGTTATTACCCAGCTTGTTGTTCCATAGTGAATAGTACATATGCTTCTTTGTAGATCATTTGTTCAGGGACGATACTGTATGTAACGGGGCGCCTGGGACCTGGCACCCCGTACCGAGTTCGGACTCTGTACAGGAGAGAATGTTTCAGAACGGTGCCTGCACTAACCCCTCTTCTATCCCTCAGCAGACGGACTATCGAGGGTCGGGGGAAGACTTTTCCGTGATACCGGAGGATGAGAGTGACTGGCCCTTTAACTGCCCCGGAGCTGCTGAGTGGGAGGAGTCACGGAACGAACGTCCGCCGTCAAAAGAGGACGAGAGAAAGGACGAGGGGTGTTTGTACACCTGGAGCGAGGACGCAGAGAGAGAACGACGAGGGAGAGAAGCGAAGGAGACGAAGGAAGCGTCAGGAAGAGGACGAGGAGCCTTGACGGACCTGGAGACGCCAGGAGACCAACGACCCCACGTGTCGCCCAGCCACTCACCCGGGGGAGGTGCGTGGCTCGTGCAGGTGCGTAACCGTCTCAGGGGTTGGGTGGGACGCAAGGGAGGTAATACTGTCCCGTGAAACTTCCCTGGGTCCCGGTTCCCCCTCCCCATCACAAGCACCAATCCTATCCCCTCACGCCCCGTCCCTGATACTGAAGAGCGGGAGCACGCGTGGTTTGAACTCCTCACACCCTTTTCCCTGATACGGCGGCTTGCTGAGCAAAGCTCTCACGAGTCCCCTTGTGTTTTTTTCTTTTGGATACCTGGGAGGAAGCGAGATCAAGACGGAACCCGAAGAAACCCCGACCCGACGGAGCCTGACAGGCTATCGGAGGACGACCCTGCTAGAGAACCGGCGAAGGCGAAGGTCGAGGAGCAGATCCCCCAGGAGAACACCCGTTTTACGAAGGACTTGTTCGGATCATCTTTTGAGTGCAATAAAACCCGTAATTACCAAAACCCGTCTGTTGCCCTTCACTGTGAACCCCGCAAGCCCCGAAAAGCTTACAGTGGTGGAGAATGAGGGCATAGAAGCCGTCTGCCAACAGAAGATGGAAACTGTGATCGAACAACTTGCTAAAGGCCAGGAAAGGCTAGGATGGGTAGCCGAACAGCAGCTGACAGCAGCCCAAGCCAATAGAGACTTGCTGAAGGAGGCATTGGCCACGAGGGTCCCGGCACCTTGGGTGGATCCTGTACAGCCCAGCGGAACTACTGAGAGAGTCATTCCCCATGGGTCCGCCGCCATAGCTCTCCAAAAGTATCAGCCGGGGGAGGATCCGGACGCTTTCCTCCTAAATTTTGAGCGCGCCGCCCGGGCCTGCGGATGGCCGGTGGTGAAATGGCCGTTCTTTCTGGCCCCTCTCCTGGTGGGGGAAGCACAGGCCGCCTACCAGGTGGCTAACCCCACGGGAGACACTTCGTATCCGGAGGTAAAGAAGGTAATCCTGGAACATCTGGGTTTGGATGCTGAGGCGTATCGCCTGCGGTTCCGGAAGGAGAGAGGTGCCCCAGGGGAGAACCCCCGAACCCTGTTCGTGCGTCTCAGAATGGCTGCTGACAAGTGGCTGACTCCCACTGTAAGCACCAAAGAGGAAATTATGGACCGCATTTACTTGGAGCAGTATCTCGAGGCTCTCCCCTACCCCAGTCAGAGGTGGCTAAGGCAACACCACAACCTTACGGCCGAACAAGCCATCGACATGGCCTCTTCTTTCGCCCGGGCCCAGCCCCGGAATCCAGGTTGGGAACAGGAGAAGGCCCCGAGACCCACCCCCAAACCAGAGAAGAAACCGCCAAGACAAGGAGAACCACACTGTGGAACAAACTTCCTCTGGCCCTCAGGCTCTGCACAGACCATTTAAAATTCAGGAAGCAACTGAAAACTCTGCTGTTCACTGACAAAATCTAGACCCTGCCCCTCATCTGCATATATATTTAAACTCTATTTGGTATCACAGCGCAGAGATACTCCGGTTGGAGTTGATTCCAGCGCTATAGAAACCCATAAATAAATAAATAAACTCTCCAGGCCTAGGCCCTGGCAACCCATGACTCCAGGAAATGCGGGGCCCCAGTGTTTTGACTGCGGGAACTGGGGGCATATCGCTGGACACTGCCCCAAGAGAAGGCCCCCGGATGAACCTATGGAAGTTGGCTACCTTCCAAAGCCTGTTCTTTTTTCCGCCGAGATGGGAGGCACCTACAGAGTAAGTGTCAGGGTAAACGGGACCTCCATTTCTGCCTTACTTGATTCTGGGTGTATGCAGTCAGTGATTCAAACTCAGCATGCCACTCTGTCCCAGTATATCCCCAGGCAAATGGTAAGCATTAAGTGTGTCCATGGTGATGTACGTCCCTACCCCGTGGCCAACATTCCTATACAGATAAGAAAAGGGGACACCCAGACAGTGAGGGTGGGAGTGCTATCCTCTTTGCCCGAGGACCTCATCATTGGCACTGACAACCCCCGGTTTCTGTCGATGTTTAAGAACAGCACAGACCGTCTAGCTAGAAACCATGCTACAGAGAACGGTCCCCGTGACCCCTGTCCGGCCATGCTCACGCCGGAACCATGGTTAATAGACAGGAGCTTAAGTTATGCCCAGACAAACGACCCCTCTCTTTTCAACGCATGGGAGCAGGCCCATCAGGGACAAGGGCATGACCCGGACCGGTTTCCCAGGTTTACCATCAAACACGACCTATTATACAGGGAAGGAAATCCCAATGAGGAGGCCCAACTGCTAGTACCCGTGCCTTTCCGTAGTCAAGTGCTCTTCTTTGCCCATAGCCACTTGTTAGCGGGACACACGGGAGGGGAAAAGACCACTCAAAATATCCTAAGACATTTCTACTGGCCAGGCAAATATAAGGACACGGCCGTGTACTGTCAGGAATGTAGCATCTGTCAGAAGAAAAATATGACCAGGCCCCCGCAGGTACCCCTACAACCCCTTCCCATCATAGGGAAACCATTCGAAAGGGTAGGCATGGACATCATTGGCCCCCTCCCAAAGACGAGAAAGGGGTATCAGCATGTGTTGGTCCTGGTCGACTATGCGACTAGATTTCCTGAGGCCTTCCCCCTAACTGCCACAACCACCAAACAAGTGGCCGAGAAGATGATCGAGGTGTTCAGTCGAGTCGGATTCCCGAAGGAAATCCTGACGGATCAAGGCACCCCTTTTGTCTCCAAACTGATGAGTGAAGTATGCAAAAACCTCGACATAACCCAGATCCGCACCTCGGCATATCATCCGCAAACAGACGGCCTTGTAGAAAGGTATAACCGTACCCTCAAAACAACGTTGCGGAAAATGCTGGAGGTTAGCGGCGCCGAATGGGACCACCTCTTGCCCCTGGCTTTATATGTCATACGAGGCCAACGACAGAGCAGCCTAGGAGTATCCTCCTTTGAGCTATTATATGGGAGACAACCGCGATCGTTGATGGAAATGACGAAGGACGCCTGGGAAAACGAGCTGCCTGAAGAGACGGCTAGCACCCTAGAGTATGCTCAAAGTCTGAAGTCAAGATTGGGGAAACTGCGAGACCTGGCCTATACCCACCTGGAAACTCAACAACAGCGACAGAAAACATATTATGACAATGGGAAGAAATGGAGACGGCTAAGAGTTGATGACTGGGCCCTGATCCTACTTCCATCATCTACCCAGAAATTCCGAGCCGAGTGGGTAGGCCCCCACAAAATCGTTGGCACTATAGGGAACACCAGTTATCGCCTTCAGATGGGGCCCCACAAGACGCAGGTCTACCACATCAATATTCTCAAGAAATGGCTAGGACCAGCTCCCTCCGAGGTGCATGTGGTTATCCCAAGAACTGGGCACTCCACCCGAGAGGAACTACAGATCAATGACGAACTGACGGAACAACAGCAGGACGATATAAATACAGTGTTATTAAACCATGACACGCTCTTCTCCAACCTACCGGGTAGAACCACCCTAGCAGAACACAGTATCGACACGGCTCCTGGGAAAACGGTGAAAATAAGACCCTACCGAGTGCCCGAATCTAGAAGGAGAGCGATACAGAAAGAAGTGGAGGACATGCTAGACCTGGGTGTCATTCGCCCGTCCAAGAGCAATTGGTCTAGCCCCATAGTAATGATCCCCAAACCCGATGGGTCCCGCAGGTTCTGTATGGACTTCAGAGCCCTGAATGAGATATCCTGTTTTGATGCCTACCCACTCCCTAGAGTCGACAAACTAATCGAGCGTCTAGGGGATGCCCAATATATAACGACGCTCGATCTCACCAAGGGATATTGGCAAGTGCCCTTGAGGGAGGAGGATCGACGAAAAACGGCCTTCAGTACTCATGAAGGACATTATGAATTCACCGTCCTACCTTTTGGACTGCATGGAGCCCCGGCCACCTTTCAGCGGCTCATGAACACGGTGCTGAAAGACGTGTCCCAGTTTGCCTCGGCCTACCTCGACGACATCGTCATTCATAGCCCGTCTTGGTCGGAACATCTAAGCCACATACATGAAGTATTCTTGGCCCTGGAGAAGGCCGGTCTAAAGGTGAATGCAAAAAATCCAAGGTCGCCTACCAGAGAGTGAAATATTTGGGCTATGTATTGGGTTATGGGCTTATCGAGCCCCAGATAGAGAAGATCCGAGCGATTGCCGACACCCCCTTCCCCGCCAACCGCAAGCAACTGAGGGCTTTTCTGGGACTGGTGGGGTATTATCATCGCTTCATTCCCCAGTTCTCCCATGTAGCTGCACCCCTTTCGGACGCCTTGCGTCACCCCGGTAAGTCTTCCACGCCCCTCCATCCTACTGAGGCTATGTTGGCTGCCTTCTCCCGCCTCAAGCATGTCATCACCTCCACTCCGGTGCTGACTTCCCCTGATTTCACGAAGCCATTCACCCTGCACACTGATGCATCTGAATATGGGATTGGGGCCGTGCTTTCACAGATAGGCCAGGATGGTAGGGAGCACCCCGTAGTGTACGTTAGTCGTAAGTTGTTCCCGCGCGAGTTGCGCTATGCCACGATAGAAAAGGAGTGCCTGGCTGTTAAGTGGGCGGTGGAAAAACTCTCATACTACCTGGAGGGTCATCCGTTTACCCTGTTCACTGACCATGCCCCACTCCTGTGGATGGCCAGGAACAAGTCCAATAATGCGCGGGTGATGCGCTGGTTTCTGTCCCTCCAACCGTATTCCTTCTCTGTGCGACACAAGAAGGGGACTGATAACGTGGGTGCTGATTTCTTGTCCAGACATCCGCTCCCCGAACGTGAGCGTCCTAGGGGGGAGGTATGTAACGGGGCGCCTGGGACCTGGCACCCCGTACCGAGTTCGGACTCTGTACAGGAGAGAATGTCTCAGAACGGTGCCTGCACTAACCCCTCTTCTATCCCTCAGCAGACGGACTATCGAGGGTCGGGGGAAGACTTTTCCGTGATACCGGAGGATGAGAGTGACTGGCCCTTTAACTGCCCCGGAGCTGCTGAGTGGGAGGAGTCACGGAACGAACGTACGCCGTCAAAAGAGGACGAGAGAAAGGACGAGGGGTGTTTGTACACCTGGAGTGAGGACGCAGAGAGAGAACGACGAGGGAGAGAAGCGAAGGAGACGAAGGAAGCGTCAGGAAGAGGACGAGGAGCCTTGACGGACCTGGAGACGCCAGGAGGCCAACGACCCCACGTGTCGCCCAGCCACTCACCCGGGGGAGGTGCGTGGCTCGTGCAGGTGCGTAACCATCTCAGGGGTTGGGTGGGACGCAAGGGAGGTAATACTGTCCCGTGAAACTTCCCTGGGTCCCGGTTCCCCCTCCCCATCACAAGCACCAATCCTATGCCCTCACGCCACGTCCCTGATACTGAAGAGCGGGAGCACGCGTGGTTTGAACTCCTCACACCCTTTTCCCTGATACGGCGGCTTGCTGAGCAAAGCTCTCACGAGTGCCCTTGTGTTTGTTTTCTTTTGGATACCTGGGAGGAAGCGAGATCAAGACGGAACCCGAAGAAACCCCGACCCGACGGAGCCTGACAGGCTATCGGAGGACGACCCTGCTAGAGAACCGGCGAAGGCGAAGGCCGAGGAGCAGATCCCCCAGGAGAACACCCGTTTTACGAAGGACTTGTTCGGATCATCTTTTGAGTGCAATAAAACCCGTAATTACCAAAACCCGTCTGTTGCCCTTCACTGTGAACCCCGCAAGCCCCGAAAAGCTTACACTGTATAAAAACACCCTTTCTCTAGTGAATAAAAAGGATTTGAGCACTTCGGGAATGAATTCCAGATATGCTGCCATGAACTATGAGGCGCCAATATATGCACACCCAGGGTTTTTCTTTCTGTCCAATGGGACTTATTCCAATGTTTATAATGGTACCGATGATGTGGCTCTTGGAATGGTATTGCCTTTGGGTGTTCCATGTAAATATGTTCAACCTAGAACAAGATGGGTAAAAAGGACACTAACAAAAGAATTCTGTGAGGGGTGGTAACAGACCTGGAAGTGAACAGCTAGAGTGATTGTAATACACTTGGATACATCCTCTCCTCCATTTTTAAATTGGGTTGTACTGCCATGGCCGGGGGTGAAAAAGATAGAGAATATTTTGGATGCAAGTTAAAGATTCTATTCAATACTACAGCGGCTGCCTTGATAGACATTACTAATCAGTTGGAAAGCATGCAGGGATATTCAGAGCAGACTAGATATGTGGTGGATTTTATCTTGACAAAGAGTGGTGGAGTATACCCAATAATTAGAGACCAATGTGTTGTTGGTATAGAAAATTTGGAAAGAATATAACACAGCAAATTATGGACATCATTGAAAATGTCAAGGGAATTGAAAGTGGAAATTGGAGTCGGTCCCTTTTGGGTAATTGGGGCTGGATCCTAATAGAAATAATATTTTTTTATAGGAATATTATTCTTCAGTCACATTCTCATTCAATGCCTTCCCTTTTGTTGTTCCTATTGTGCCACTACTTTCCTGCCCAAAAAGAAAATATCAGCTCATGTTACTAATGCTGCTATGATGCTCCAAGCCGAAGTTGATGGCTTTATGAATATAGATGAGGGGATATTCATCCCACCATGCTGTCTCAATTTCTGATGATGAATGTAAGATATACCCAATAGCTTCACCTTGATTGCATGTCTCATTTTCATGTTATATCTGCTTCAGGCCAGTTTCCCCTGATTTTCATGATAGTAAATGTCTTTAGCTCAAGCTAAAAGGAGGGTCTGTTGGATTATGCTCGTTGAAGCTCTAGTAAGGCAATGTATAAGTTAGAATTTCCTGCGCCATTTTCTTGTTTGAGCTTCATTTTGTGTGGTCGAAACTAATCCTTCTCTGTTTCAAGAAATCCCCTTTGCTAAGTTTCGCTTCTGTAATGAAGGACTGCTTGTGCTAGTGCATAGTTTTCCCTTGATAAGGAACCTCTCCCACTTGTCTGGCAGTTAGATCGTAGTACAGGCTGGAACGGCCACAAGAATATCCTCAGTTGTGTAAGGTATGAGAATAGCAATTTTTTTTTTGTCTTTCACTGTCTGACAACATCTGTTTGGAAATTCCACCGTGGGCGTGTTCTTAGCTAACCATGCATTGTACATAATGTATCTTCATGCTTACAATTTTTTATTACCCTCTGTAGTACTCTTGCAAGACTGTGTAGATGGAACCCCGCTCTGAGCGTATACGAATAAACTATTATTGACGTATATTCTCCACTGTTTATCTGACTCTTCACTTGGCATAGAAGGCAGAGAGGTGGTCTGCTGAAAACTTTTTGTCTATAAATTTCTTTCAGACAATGTCTTTTTGGATGTGACTGTTGACCAGACTAATTTGTATGCTGAACACTATTTGAGGGGCAACGGTGCCAGACTTAAGACCCACTCTAGAGCGACCCGGTGGACTCCCACAAATCTGGATGAGTTGAAGAAGTTCTTGAGTTTAACTTTTTTGATTAGCTTGGAAAGCAAGCCATCACTGTTTTCATATTCGTCTACTAGTCCCTTGATGGCAAAGGCTGTTTTTTCTCTAACTATGAGTTGTGATCGGTATGTGCTTCTTCTTTGGATGCTGCATTTTGTTGATAATGCTTCAGCATTGCCACGAGATCACCCTGATTGTGACGGTCTTTTTAAGATTTGGCATGTCCTTGATCACTTTGTAGATTGATTTTGAGAGATCTATGTTTCGGTGAGAGAAATAGCTGTGGATGAGTCTTTGGTTCTGTTCAAGGGCTGTTTGTTTTTTAGGCATTATATTCCTAGCAAGAGGGCATGTTATGGATTTAAAATGTATATGCTGTCTGAGAGTAGTACGGGATATATCAATAATTTCAGGGTGTACACCAGTAGAGATTCCAGTATTGACCCCCCTGGTTGTTCAGACACCTTTGGAGCTAGTGAGAACATTTTTTGTGTGGGAACTTGGTAGAGAACTTTTAAACAAAAGTCACCATATATATAAGGTAACGTCTAAACTGGTGTGCAATTGTTCAGGGAATTGTTCAAAGAGGACACTGTTGCTTGTAGAAAAATCCACTCTAACCATAAAGGTTACCCAAAAGAGCTTGTTTGTAAAAGGTTGAGACATGAAAGATGTCTATATGTTGACTACCATCCATGGTGAAAGTACTTCACCTGTGACTGTCTGGGGTCCGGTTGTTGAAGTGCGCAAACCTGTATTCAATTTAGACTAAAATAAGCACATGGGTTATGTAGCTAGATTAGATCAGAGGTTGGAACCCTATGTTGCTGTTCGTAAGGCTTACATTTGGTATAAGAAATTGGCTATCCATTTATTCCATTAAGCAACCTTCAATGCTTTTGTTGTATTCAAGGATTGTACTCCAGAGTCAAAGACGACATTTAGTTCAGTTTCAGCAGTCTGTGAGGAGCAGTCTTGGTGTAGTGGAACAGGCAAGAGTTCCGAGAGCTGCAGCGGTAGAGGATGTGGCTAGGCTGAAAGATCGCCACTTTCCTGATCACATTCCTCCCACTCCCAAAAAAGACTTTCCAAGTAAGGAGTGTAGAGTCTGTGCCTGAAAAGGTATGTGAAAGGAGAGCCATAAGTAATGCCCTTATTTCCCTTCTAATCGTGAGTTGTGTGTGCCCACAGGTTTTTAATTGTACCACGCAAGGGAGTATTTGGAAGGAAACACAGGCGTAAAATATTTTACGATTGGCATTAATCTGATGTACTTCTTTAAAGTTGTTGTGTTTGTAGTTATAGTTTTGTAAAGGGGTGGGGGAATCATATCACACGCAGCCCGAATCAAGTGGATTTTTATAATGGGCATGAAGATTAGGGGCCAGATGTAGGTAATTCCTATTTACCGACTCCAAAATACCGACTCATACCGAATCGGTATTTAGGAGTCGGTAAATAGGAAGGAGGCAGATGTAGGTAAAAAATTACAGAATCTGTAAGAGTCGGTATTTACAGAATCTGTAAATACCGAATCTGTATTTCACATTGATTCCTATGGGCCTTGAAGCCCATAGGAATCAATGTGAAATACCGAATCGGTATTTACAGATTCTGTAAATACTGAATCCTGCAAGGGTGCAGGGGGTGTCACTTTGACACCCTCTAGCACCCCAAGTACAGGCATGTGTGCCATGTGGCACACATACATGCCCTAAGGGCATGTCTGTGTGCCACATTGCATAGGTGTGCATGCACAGATGTGCATGCACACCTGAATTCGGTATTTTACCACCCAATAGGATTGGGTGGTAAAATACCGACTCTTAAGGGCCTGTGGCACTCCTAGGAGTGTCACCTACATATGGATTTACAGAATCGGTATTTTTACCGATTCGGTAAAATACCGAAGTGGTAGATTTACCGAATCGGTAAATATACCGATTCTGTAAATTCAGATCCACCTACATCTCAAAAGCCAAATACCGGTCGGTAATGGTCGAATTCGGCCGTTACAGACCGGTATTTGGCTACCTACATCTGGCCCTTAATGTCTTATTTTGTCAGACAGACAGGTAGACATTAAATCACTTAACACGTGTCTCTCCCCTCAAGCTCACTAGCTCAGTGACCTAGAAGCAAGCTGTCGCTGACCCAGAAGTGGAGCTGCGGAGCTGGCACAGACATAGATACAGAGAGAGGGCTGCCCTGTCTCTAGGGCTGTGGCAGGTAGAGGCCAGTGAGTGCAGAAGAGGTGGGACAATCACAAGGGCACCGTGAGCAAAGAGGGGCAGGCCAGAGACATAGCCCAGACCACGGAGAGGAGGTTCAGAGGCAGGAGACACAAGCTCGCTGTAGACTGGAAGAGGGTGCCAGAAGGTAACTCAGGGACAGACTCTGGAGAGAGGAGGGCCTGGCCTGAGGATACCCAAGGGATAGCCGCAGTCTGGGGGGCACTTAGGATGGTGGGACGGAGAAGAGGTTTTCAACCTAAGGGACTAGGGGAAAAGCCGGTCAGTGGCAGTGAAGGAAGTGACCCGATTAGGGCCACCCGATTTACTCCAGACCACCTCTCAGCCTTCCATACAAATGAAGAGTCGGTCAGACGGTAGAGAATACAAACCAAGTATATTTATTCAGGTACACTCTAGCAGAGCCCAGTCTGCCCAGTCTCTAGGATTGCTGCAGAGGGACTGACATCAGCAAACATGGAGATACATTATATACAATTCAGAACCAATGAGGGCACGCCCAGACTGGAAATATTCCAGATGGAGGCAGCTACACAAAGAAAGTATACAATGATAAGCTTTGATCCTGAGACCGGACACACACTATGGCCTCTATCTAGTGCGAAAGGTATGCGCTAATAAGAACAATGTATTCATTAGTACATCACAGGCCAAACTTCAAAAGATGAAACTTGCCAGAGCTGCTTTTCGTAGAGAGAAAAATTAGTTTCCATCATGACTCAAAATGGCGGCCAAACATAAAACGGTGCCAGTTTTGGTGTCATGGACTGATATTTTCCGTTTGGGGGTAAGACAATTAACACAATATGTGCAACAAGCTGGGACACAGAGTATGCAGAGGCAACATGTAAAGAAAATTCCGGCAATCAAAGCCAAGAAAGCTAGGGTCTTCCAACCCCATTATGTTAGCATATTACAAAACCACCCTGATAGAGTCCATGTACCTGTTTCTTGGTGTATCCCAGCTGGAAGCCTATGCAATTTCTGTATGGCTGAATAAACATTGGAAGCGTTATCAGGTATGTAAACACAACAGCTACTGCCTATGACGCAACAGGCCCCTCCCTGATCCACAAGGTTGATGTCTAACACCATCTTGTTTTGCAAAGCGAATAATCTCGTAGCCTGGAGTTCTGCAGTAATATTTGTCACTATCCCTGCAGTCGTATTAATAAACCCTTCAACAACTCTTGTTAGCTGACAAATTTAAAGGATATTAGCCATTGGACCCCAATAGGGTAGTATGCCCTTCCCAGGATTGTGCATCATGCACACCATACAGTATTTCACTAAATGTAAAGCTGTCTTCGAAATGTTGTAATTCTGCCATACGGGGTCTAACAACTTGCAAATACACTTCGCAATAATATGGGCTGGGCCATGAGCCATTGTGACTACAGGAAGAACATATGCATCTGGCATCATCCATCTCTACTTCCCTGACGTCAATCCAACATCCCACATTGTTTAATTGTGCTGTACTTTCTTGACACATTGCTAATTCCTCTGATGTGGCCTCACTTTGTATCTCCTTCAAGTTTTCAAGTGTGTCTTTGAACATAGTAACCTCAGGCACCGACCTAGTAGAACCTGCTACAAACATTCTTTTCATTTTGGCCTGAGCTGTTTCTTTAGCTGTCTGGTCCGCAAAAGCGTTCCCTTTACCTACATTGTCAGTGACTTTCCGGTGGGCGCTACACTTCACTATTGCCAACTTCTTAGGAAGTTTCAAAGCCGACAAAAGATCTTTGTACCATGGGAAGTATGCCCAGAAGCGCCCGCAATTGTGTGCAACCCTGAAGGCATACTGGCTGTCAGCATAAATATTGACAACCAGTCCCTCAGTCAATTTGCAAGCTCTTATTAGGGCAAGAAGCTCTGCAGCTTGGGCCGACTGATAGGGTACTTTTGATGTCTCCACTATTGTACGTAGAGTAGCGATAGTTTATGCACCAGTTGTAGTGCCATCTGGTAATTTAAAGCAAGAGCCATCGACATATAATTCCCCTTGAGGGTCAGATAAGAGAACATCAGTCAGGTCTACCCGTCCTTTCGTCTCTTCTTCCGTCTGACAGATACAATCATGTATGTCAATCTCCACATTCTCAGAAGGGAGGGGTAGTAACATGGCTGGGTTCAGAGTGGCACATCTTTTGATTGTGATGTATTTCACGAACAGCATTTATTCATAACCTGCCAGACGTGCACTGGTGAGGTGCTGTGTCTTTGTCTTATTCAAAAGGGTATCCACAGCATGGGGTACCATGACTGTGCGGTCAGTATCAAGTACGAGTCGAGCCGATTGTCTTATCGAGACAGCCACGGCTGTGAACGCTCTTAGATAGCTCGGGAGGGCTCGCCCGACAGGGTCAAACACAGCAAAGAAATAAGCACACAGTTGTTGCTTATCTCCAAATGTTTGTGTTAAAATGGAAAGTGTGCAACCAGCCATCTCATGGACATACAATACAAAGCATTTGGCATAGCTAGGGGTACAAGCACTGGAGTCGAACAAATTTGCAGTTTTTAATTGCTCAAAAGACTGCTGACATTCAGGCATATAAGGCAGTCTAAGGCAGGAGTTCATGCACATCTTTTATTGTTAGAGCAAGTAGGCTTAATTACCAGCGAATAGCTAGGTATTCACGACCAGCAATAGGCAGTGATACCTATGAAAGTGGGCACATCTTTCTTAGTTTGCAGAACAGGCATTTTACAAATGGTACTGATGTGTTCAGGGGTCAGTCTCCTACCCTAATTTTGACAATAGGTGACCTAATTAGGTGACTTCCTGTCGACAATACTGAAACTTGGAAAGGGATACTTTATGGCCATGCTGAGTTAAAGGCAACAACAATTTAACTGTAATGTCCCTGCAACCATGTTCTGTATCTGAGGCGATGAGCAAGTCATCGACATGCTGAAGCAATACATTACCTGTGGGGACTGACAAGGAATCCAGCTGACCTTTCAATGCCTGACTATAGATACTCAGACTCTCCGTTTAGCCTTGAGGAGCACAACAGCACCTAAAGCTTTTACCTGCTAGGGTGAACCTAAACAGATATCTGCTTTCAGGATGAATCGGAATACTGAAGAACACATTTTTCAAATCAATGACAGAAAAAAATGTAGCAGAAGAAGGAATCAATGTCAAAAGAGTGATGTGATGTCAGGAACCACTGGGAACTAGGGAATCACTATTTTATTAACTTCACGCAAGTCAATCACAAAGCGATGAACATCTGCATGGTCATCAAAGGAACCAGAAGGTGTCCATTTGAGAATGGGAAGAATAGGTGACACCTAGACCTCTGGTCCAGGCCAGCACTACACCCAGCAGCTCTGCCAGCAGCACAGCATCGTCGCAATTCCAGAGCTCTCCTGCCCCCTGGGTTCACTTCGGCAGTCCGCCACCTCCGCGCTGGTATTTTGCCATCTGGTCCTCTTCTTGACTTCCTGGGAGGGACGTGTTTTAGCTCAGTTTTAGTGTAAGTTTTATTTTTAGTTTGTGTATTCTGTATGTGGATTTCCTGTACTTAACATATTCCACCAGGTCTTGATTCCTCTGCCGCTTCTCAGGCAGCCTTTCTCCCGCTGCTGCTGCCTCTTTGGCCCCTCCCACCATCACAGCCCCCGCCTCCCCTCCTCCAGTCCTGCCCCCTCCCCTACTTAATGGCAGCTGCTGCGCGGACGTGCCACTGGGGCGCCTAAGGCAAGTCCGTCTGCTCCCGTCCGCGACTCGACCATGACCAGCGCCAGGAACCATGGATCTCCTAGACCCCTCCGCTATGACTCAACTACCCTCCAAGCACTCAACCCAGGAAGACACGCCAACTGCGCAAGATCCGCGCCCAACACCACTCACGGGCAGTTCTCGTGCAGACCCTCCTGCAGATCCTTCACCATTGACAAAGCTCCCACGACCGCCGAAGGCATGCCCGACGCACACACCACCGAAAACATGACTTGCATCCTTCTCAACGTTCGCTCCCTGCACCGACACGCCGTAGAAATCTGGGACCTGCTCGACACCCTCTCTCCCGATGTAGCCTTCTTTACAGAAACCTAGACAAACACCACCTCCGGCCCAACATGGCCACCGTCATCCCCGACGGCCACAAGATCCAGAGAAAGGACCGTCCGCACCGCCCAGGAGGAAGAATCGCCATCGCACACAAGACTCCCTTCCGACTCTCCACATCCAGCACGAGTGACCCCCACTCCAAAACAGAACACCTCCATTTCGAGATCCAGACGAGCCCCAGGACCACGCTATGCGGCACCCTCCTCTACAGACCGCCAGGACCTCGCTCCCTCCCAGCAACCACCATCGCCAAACTCGTCGCACCCCATGCCATCACCTCCACAGACTACTTTCTACTCTGGGACCTGAACTTCCACTTCGACAACGGTAATGACCCTGACTTCACAACCCTGTGTGACAACCTCGCCAACCTAGGAGTGAAGCAGCTCGTCAACACACCCACCCACTGAGCGGGTCACACCCTCGACCCCATCTTCGCGGGAGAAACTAACATCCACTTCAGCCACACCACCCAGCCCCTCTGGACTGACCACCACTGCGTCCACTTCACCTTCAACACCACCCCGCACCCAAACTTGCCCTGTACCCACCACAACGGAACTGGAGCAAGGTCACAGAGGAGCACCTCAACACCACCATGCGCCAAAACCCCCCCATCACAACCACCGACTCAAATGGCGCAGCCAGGGAATTTCACCTCTGGGTCTCCTGCTGCGCCGACAAGCTTGCACCACTCCGCTTCTTCACCAAACAACGCCCTCTGAAGGCCGCCAGTTCACCACAGAACTTTAAGAAGCCAGACGCTCTTGCAGACACCTAGAGAAAACCTGGCGAAACCTGAAAACCATGGAAGCATTGAACAACCGCAAGATCACCCTAAAGGAGTACCACCACCACCTAAGAGACACCAAACGGACAAAGTCCAGACCAGCATGACCAACGCCAAGGAACTATTCAACGTCATATAGCAGTTCGCAAAACCCACCTGCGAAGCCACGGACATCACACCTTCCCAGTTACTCTGCGACTTGCTCAGCTCGTACTTCCATGTGAAGATCAAGGCCCTCTACGACAACTTCAGCGAACCAACAACGAACACCACTCCTTACCCACCGCAGCTGATGAGCCGACTATCACGTCCTGGGATCCGGCTACCGTCAAACTCATCACCGCGACCATGAAGAAAACTCACTCAGGAGCCCCAACGAACCCCTGCCCACCGCACATATTCCACAGGGCCGCCCCCGTCATCGCACTCAGACGCCCCATCAACGTCTCCCTGAGATCAGGCATCTGCCCAGAAGACTGGTAAAGGGTGGAGGTGAAACCAGTCGTCAAGTAAATAATGGCTGACCCAACAGACCTGAAAAACTGCCGGCCCATCTTTGACCTCCTTTATCTAAGAGAGCTCCATCCTGGATTACTTCCAGTCTGGATTCCGCAGCAACCACAGCACCGAGACAGCTCTCCTCGCCGCCACTGACGACATTCGCATGTTACTAGATCAGGGACACTCTGCGGCTCTCATCCTTCTAGACCTCTCTGCAGCCTTTGACACCATCTCACATAGCACGCTCACAGCCAGACTTCATGACGCAGGGAAACAAGGAGCCGCCCTCAGTTGGATCTAATCCTTCCTTTCCAGCAGAACCCAGAGGATTCAACTCCCCCCTTCCTCTCCAAAACCATGGAAATCAATTGTGGAGTACCCCAGGGATCATGACTCAGCACAACGCTCTTTAACATCTACATGGCCCCCTCGCCGCCATCGTCAGACAGCATGGGCTCAGCATCGTGTCCTACGCCGACAACACCCAGCTCATCCTCTAACTCACGAAGAACCCCGAAGACACCAGATTCTGCTTCCAGGAAGGAATGAAGAACGTGGCAGCCTGGATGAAAGACAGCTGCCTGAAGCTAAACTCAGAGAAGACCGAGGTCCTCATCCTCTGACCCTGCACCTCTGCCTGGGACAGCACCTGGTGGCCCTCCGCCCTCAGGAACCCACCCACCCCTACTGACCACGCTCGGAACCTCAGCATCATCCTCGACTCCTCCCTCTCCATGACCCGCTAGATCAACGCCGTCACCTCCACTAGTTTCAACTGCCTTTGCATCCTCCGCAAGACCTTCAAATGGATCTACCCACAACTGCAGAAGGACCGTCACACCCATGCACTCATAACCAGCAGGCTGGACTACAACAACGCCCTCTACGCCGGGATCAACAAAACTCTTCTACACAAACTCCAAACCATCCAGAACGTCGCAGCCAGACTTGTGCTCGGGACACCTTGTCACAAGCACATGACTCAACACCTACGAGGCCTCCATTGGCTCCCCATCGAGAAGAGGGTCACCTTCAAACTCCTCACCCACAAATCCCTCAACAACATCGGACCCAAATACCTCAACGATAGAGTGTCCGTCCACATACCAAAGAGGAACATCCACTCTGCCGACCTCGCCCAGGCAGAGGGCACCTGTATCCGCAGAAACAGAACCCGGCGGGAGGGCTTCTCCTACATCGCAGTCAAAACCTGGAACGAGCTCCCTGTGAACATCAAACACTCCCCGACCCTGTACACATTCAGGAAGGACCTCAAGACCTGGCTCTGACTGATATGGAGCCCCCCCCCCCCCAGCACCTTGAGACCCTCACGCGTGAGCAGAGCGCTATAAAAGCCCCTGCTCGACTGATTGATTGAGGGCTATTACAAATATTTGCAGTCGTCTCCTCAAACACTCCTTTCTTGATCAAATCCTGCACAATTTGCAAGAAGGCTCACTCTCTTGCCTCCGGTATTTTATACTGAGGGATACGAGGTAAAATAGCACCATCCTCGACACGTATCGAGACAGACAATATCTTCAACAAGCCCACATCTGTGTCACCTGTTGCCCACAGAGTGGGCGCCACATCTTTAAATTCAAGAGAAAGGGGTGCATCTTTGGACAGACACTGCTTAGCACACACCGCATCGGGACCCATTGTCATATAGACACCTGCTGAAGAACAATAAATCATGGCATGCAGTTTCTTTAACAAATCCAAACCCATCAAATCCTCCCCACAATTAGAGGTCAACAAGAATGGCAAATCCACAGTGAAAGGACCAATAATCAATGCAAGAGGTTTTGAAATGGGGCTCACAACTGTTACACTAGAAAAACCTACTGAAACATTATTATGGCCAGACATTGCCGCCCCAGGTACCAAGGAACGAGAAATAGAACTGTTTGTTGCACCTTAGCGGAGCCATGCAAATCCACAGTAACATACGGACCGGGTTGATCTACGAGTATCAGAACTGGTCCCTCACTCTGTCCCTGGCTGTCCTAGCTGTAAGACATGCCTGTAACCTCATCAGTGTCAAAATCATCATGATAATTCTGTCCACCCCAAGGGTCATCATAAAGTTCTGATCAGAATGACCCTGCAAGGCCACAGCATTCTGAGCCCTGTCCTGACCACCATCTCCATGACCCCGTCCCTGAGAACCTCGTCCTCTCGGGACCGCCACCTTCTCCAAAAGCACAGGGCACTCGCTACGCCAGTGTCCCTCCTCTTTGCAGTACGCACACTGGTTCAGCCCTAAAGGCGTAGTATTTGACTGCCTGCTAGTGCGTGGAAGCTGTCGGACCAAACCACCTTGTCCTCCACCATTACCTCTAGAAGCCTGTTGCAACACCATCTTTGTCTTCAAATGCTTATGCTGCTTCTCGTCCTCTCCTTATCCTCATTTTCCCTTAGTTAATAGTCCTGGGCAATATTCAAGATAACAGAAGGGGAAGAGGTGGACTAAGTACTTTCAGAAGCCTGCAACTGAGTCGCAATCTCAGGAAACAAATTAGAAACAAATCTGTTAACAAACAATCGAACACCTCCTTCGATTGACAAATCCTGTCCACTATAATCTAGAAACACACCCTCAAACCGAGTGAAAAAAATCAGACACACTCATCTTCTTTCTGACGGCAAGCTGATAACTTGTCCCAATTAACCTTCCTCGGTAGAATAAGAGAATGAAATACGTAATGATACGGCCGGGCAAAGCAAGCATCTCTGCTCTAGGCTTATCACCTGGCTTCCGTACCTGAGCCCATACTTCTATTTGGTCTAATGTACCACCCTATTCCGCAACATGATCCTGTATGTGCACTTGTCTCCAAATATCAACCGGAACTAGTAAGCCAAATAACATTTCAATATCAGCAAGCGTCATCACTGGTGGCGAGGCAGCTTCAGTCAATTCTTTATAATAGGCAGTTGGATTCTTCCTAGGATCAGGTAACTAAGTCTTAAGAGACAAGACTTCACTCCTTTTTCCTGGAGTATAAACCCATTGTTCTTGGAAACGGGCCGCCACCCCTGGTCTAGTAACAACATTGTGCTGATCCCTTAGCTCTAGTATTTAAGGGTGATATATTGGCTGAACCTCCCACATTGGAAACAGAGATACCGGGGAGGGGCTCTTCTCAAGCAGTCGCAACATTACCAATAACTTGACCAGGCACCATATCAGTAACATCTACATCATCCATAATATCATAAAAAATCTGCGGTGCTGCATCGTTGAAACACTGCTCCCAAAGACCGATCAAAGTAGCAGACATATGCTTAAGGGCATGCTGTTGTACAAAAGACTTATAATCTTTCCTCACACTCCACACACCTTCCACACCATGAATGGGGTTTCAGGCCCACTACGCAGCCTGTTTAGCCACTACCTTTTTCTCTGCATCGCCCATTTCAGATCGCACATACGGACCAATACACTCTTTAAATTCCATCCAGTCTCTATCCTCAAATCCACGTACCGGTGTCCCACTGCTCGGTAATGTCGGAAGATGGAAGAACACAGTGGGGGTAAGAACAGAAGTAGCAGGCACTAGCGTCGCTGCTGGCAGAGTCGCAGGTGTAAGAGCGGGTAAAAAAGACGCAGATACACTACGTGTGGCAGGAGTAGTCATAGTAGCCACAGATGGCGAGGACAAAGAAAGGACAGGAGGTGCCATGGGCAAAGCAGTCTGATCGACAGTAACCGAAGCAGAAACAACAGAGGCAGAAGAACCGGGTAACTGGGACTGTGAGGGAAGAGCTGGATATATCCTCTGCAGGGCTTATGGAGGTGGGGGTCGGGTATCTAACAATTCTTCAACAAACGTATCATTTTCTTCTTGGGCCACATAAGATTTATGAATATTCAACCGAAATCTCTTACCTTCATGTTCTATCCCTATCTCTTGTTTCTCTCTCTCATGTGCCACAGCTTCCTGAGTCAATGTTTGCATTCTCCTTCTTTGAGACTTTCTCTGCTTTTATGGTCTCTGTTTAGCCTCCTTTTACCACGTTCAAAGATAATCAAACATAGACTGCCTACTTCACTTCGCAAACAATTTTTCCTGCACAAAGCCAATTTTTTGTTCATCAAAAGTGCCCGTCAAAGGCCACGGCAATTCAGCATTGTCACTCGTATATTTGTGCCATAACATACTAAACATAATAGGGCCAAGGCCATGTTTCACATACATTCAAAATTCAGAGTTCCTTCTTGAGGCGCTGGCTGGCTTTCTTCCAGTCAAGCATCAGCAGAACTACGACAACAACAAGAAACCAAGAATCGACCAATCCCAGGCATTTTCAAAAGTGAATCAAATTTGTTATGTTGCCTGGCGAAGCGTTCACAAACACTTCTTACCAAAATCGGTCCTCAGACCATAACAAATACAAACCAAAATGTTACCATATTCCCAAAGAATCAAGACAAACTCACCTGGTGCACGCAGGTCAAACAAATTAATTCTCCACTGCCAACTCTTCGGACCAAACGGTCAGAGCCAAAGGCTTCGTAGTTCAGGACTCCAGTCAGGATGACCACTGGATGAGGCATTAACCGGCCGGAAAGACGGGGCAGCTGCGAGTTCAAGAACTCTCTCGTGCAGGCATCCCTGGTCCGCCCGTCCTACCCGATGATAGCCTCAACCTCCCCACCTGTCTTCAGGAGGGGAAGGGCCACTCGCCTGACGGATTCCCTGTTCGGGCACCAACTGAAGGAATTGACCCGATTAGGGCCACTCGGGTCACTCGCCAACACCTCTCAGCCTTCCATACAAATGAAGAGTCTGTGAGACAGTAGAGAATACAAACCAACTATATTTATTCAGGCTCACTGGAGCGGAGGCCAGTCTGCCCAGTCTCTGGGATTGCTGCAGAGCGACTGACATCGGCAAACCTGGAGATACATTATGTACAATTCAGAACCAACCAGGTCACACCCGGACTGGAAATTTCCAGACGGAGGCAGTTACATTAAGAAAGTACAGAAGGATAAGCTTCGATCCTGAGACCGGGCACACACTATCTTCTGGTCAAGTACGTTCTGTCCATGCCCATCGCTAGACTAGTGGGGGCAGGCCTCTATCTAGTGTGAAAGGTATGCGCTAATAAGAATAGTGTATTCATTAGTACAGCAAGGCCCAACCTTGGAAAGACAAAACTTGCCAGAGATGCTTTTTGCAGAGAGAGAAATTAGTTTTGATCATGACTCAAAATGGCAGCCAAACATAAAATGGTGCCGCAAATGCTAACTTAACATAGGGCACAATACGTAATCAACACAGCAAAAACATTTTTATTCTAACAGCAGAAAGAGGCAGGGGGCAGAGACTGACCAGACTGTAGGACAGGGAGCGACCGCCCTCTGGGTAGAGATAGAGGGGAAAATGGACGGCCCTGGGACAGGGACAGGCTCTGACAGTAGCTCTGATCGATGCAGTGGGCAGGCTGCTCAGAGGGAAGGCCCAGAAGAGACTATCCAAGGGTTAGAGCCAGGTGCAGGGGGAGAGGCAGCTCAGGGAGTAAAGCCAGGATGGGCCTGACACAGAGCAGCTGGTAAACAGGGATAAGTGTGCCTCCCTGGCAGGGTGGGCCTTGGCAGGTGCAGACGCCAGGGAGGGAGAAAGGGTGGCCACCAGAGAAGAACCGGCAGCATGGGACAGGAGAGAGACACAGAGGCGACAGCTCTGGCCCTGAGCACCGAGCAGGGAGAAGAGGTTGCAGGTAAGGGAATTCCAGGGTTGCAGTTGTGGAGCAGACACATTATCAGTGTTAGGATTACCCTCAGCCTCCAGTCTTTCATGAGGCTGCAGTAGTGGGGGCATAGGCAGCACCTCCTTTCATGGACCATCCTCACTTGGCACCGGCCCGCCTTCAATGACCCTCAACTCGTACCCGAGTAATGCGATCTCCCCCTCTCCTCTGGGGCATTGGCCTCTCACTCCTTTAAAGACTCTTCCCTTTTAACAGCCCTACCCAAAGTACCTACTACAGCCCTCACCTGAAACCAGTCTCTGGTGTCAGCTACCTCCCTCAGTTTCAAAGTCAATACCATAACCCCAGCCATAACAAGGGTCTTTCTTAGCACTAACTTCTTCAAACGTCCCACAGCAGAAGTACTCGATAGTTGAAAGATGCTTCTGAGCATACACAAGTCTGCCTCTTCTCTCCTGTGATTGGTTCAAGGACTCGTTGGATCTGTTCTCCCCAGTACAGAATTTAATCATGTTTAAAATGATTAGACACTCAGTGATGTACAGTCATGGTGTATCTTTCTGTATCCTGTAGATTCAGGCAGGATGGGCCCCTTAATGCGCATGTCTTCTGGGTGAAGAGAGTAGGTATTCCCCTACTCTCTGTACACATCTCATAAACTCCTCCTTTAGGGCTCCGGGAAATGGTCCTCTACCACTTATCTCTCTGTACGCATAACATTTACCTTAGTGCAGGGATGTAAGCGTCCCTCTTTCCTCACTGTGTCCATCCCATTGACCCCTCTGATTCGGGTGCAGGGAGAAGGCATCCCCCTTCTATGTGCACATAGAAGGGGGATGCCTTCTCCCTGCAGTGCGTATACCCACCCTTGGGTGCATGGAGGCAGGCTTTGCCCTTACCTCCTATATGTCACAAGCATTTCTCCTTAGCACAGGCTGTTGGGCGTCAACTTTTACCTGTCTCTAAAGTCCTTGTATGCACCCATTTCTAGGTCCATGGAAGTTAGCTGTGTTCTTTTTTCCTCTGTCACTTTTCCTCTCTGTAAACGTACCGCAATGGCTCCTTGGCCCATTATATGGGCTCTATTTTCTGGTTCTCTATGCTTATTGACTTTATTTTAACCCCTTGCCTTTGGCAACACATGTAGTTTTCCAGTTGTGAAATTTAGTAAGGTGTTGCTCCCCATAAAGGGTGAATTCTGCGTTTGGGGAATGCTGTTGGAGTCTTGTAGGTTTTAAGCTTTTTTTTAGGTGAAATTACAGTGGGGCAACACACAAAAATAAATGGGGGAGTTGAGGTGCGGTTTATGCTTTTAATCCTTCCGACATTGTTAGATTGAGAACTAATTTCCATCATGTCTGTAATATGTACATCCTTCTGATTTTGCATAAGTAGGCAGTTTATGCTCTTGGCTGCTTTTCCCTCCGGCAGAAGTTCTCTTTTTGGTTCCAGCCACCCATGCACTGGTGTAGCTGACTTCAGCTCTCTTTTTGGTGATCAATGGTGAGATCTCTGTCCAGTATGCTCTCCTGCTTCGTCTGTGGACCGGTGTACTGAGTAGACTGCCCAGCTTTAAATGATTTATACACATTGCTCCCACTATGGCTAGTTAAGAGGGGATTCTTGCTACTGGGTAGGGTTTAGGGGGATGCTTGCTTCTTAACCTAGTGTTTTAAAGGAGTAATAACAGTAGCAGATCAGCCTGTTTTAGAGGACTTACGAAACTGGCTTATGGGTCTTGTTTGGCTGTAGGTCTGGTGACTTGTGGGCCTGTGTTTTTTGGGTGTGAGTGAGGTGCTGACTTTTTGCCTGGTTCGGGAGGGAGGTTGGGTGCTGATGCTGGCTTCTGCATCTGGTTGAGGGAGTGCAGGCTCAACTTTGTTGCAGGGTTGGAGACTCCTTAACCTTGGGATAGACTGGAGACTCCTGTGCGTGCTCTAGAGGTGGCTGGAGACTCCTTGGCGTGTTTTAGAGGTCTCTACTATATGGGACAAAATTAGGGAGGCACTGGTGCATACGTCTAGTTTAGGAGTTTACTGGCCTAGGGGGGTGCTGTTTTCTGAGCCCAGTTTAAGTCAAGAGAGTGCTGGTTCTCGGGCCTAGTTTATATATGGGGGTGCCAGTTCTTGGTCTCAACATAATAAGGAGATGTTGCTGGTTCCTGAAGCAAGTTTATGCACCATTATTTTTCCCTCACATACAGCGGTCTGTGAAATCATCGTGCGTGTATGGCGAGCAGTGGTAAAAGTACATATTTTCCCATAAACTAGACACAGTTGTTTCTCTATCAGCCCTTATAATGGATGTATGGAGTAGGTGGGGCAAGTGGATTTTACAGGACATGTAGATCTCAGTAGCATTTTGCCCCTTGGCCAAGTAGATTGTTTCAAAAATTCCACATCTCTGAATGTTTTTTTTTCTTCCGTTTTTGCTAAACAAATTGTGCTGGCGGTATGCATGCAGTGGTGTTTGGCTGGTGGTGTGTGTGGTGTGAGTGAGCTGGTACTTGGCTGGTGGTTGGCTGGTGGTGTGTTAGCAATGACGTGCTGCTGGTCACTACACATACTGGTAGCTAAACGGCAGTGCACACACTCAATCAGCCGCCAGCCAGTGTGATTGCTTTGTCAGTCATGTGGGTATATGAAAGAGATAGACCCTTGAATGCACTGTTTGATAATGTGAGTGCTGTAAAATGCTGGGCCTGCGACTGGCGGGGTGAATGGTATTGTGTATGTCATGTATGAAATGTGTGTGACTGGTGTAAAGCAGTTGGTGCCTTGTTGTGGCTTTACAGCTCACGAGCTGTGAGCCATTGGTTCTGTTTCTTTTAAAATAATTAACAGTGTACTTCATTTTTTTGAAATTTCTTGTTAATAAAATATACATTTTTAACCTTTTCTCACCCTTCCACCAAATCCAACCAGTATGTGTGTGTACTGGAGGAATAGATGGTAGCGCAGTAATATTTTTCTTTTGTGTCTTTCTCTGCAACGGTGCACATTGTCTCTAGGGAAAATCTACCAACTCTAGATATTTTCGTAAACTAGAGACCCAGAGGAGAACAGGGTATTGTGCCTCTAGTAGATACCAACAAGTTTTCTTATCCACAATGCCCTGCAAAGCTCAAAATGTAACTAAAAGCACACATTTTCCTTGCATTACTGTGCCACGCTCTTCCAAAATAAGAACGAAAACACACATTTCCTACCACCCAGCCTTCCCCAGGTCTCCTGATAAAAATGCTACCTCACTTGTGTGGGTAGGCCAAAACTACCTGGTGTTGCAAGGGTGTCAACTGCCACACAGGTCCCCTGCAAAATCCCCTGCAAATGTGAGATTTGCAGGGGGTTATGGGTAAGAAAACATTGTGGGGTCCATGCAAGCCACACCTCTCAGGACTCCCTGTTTAATTTTTACAAATGTCTGGGTTTGGTAGGTTTCTCAGATAGACGCTGAGACCGGGATCAAAAATGCAGGTTATCACCTTGCAAAACAAGGTTGTTTTGTGATAGATCAATTTGATGTCTCCTAAGTAGGTTTTGGGCCCTTCCCCATTGAGGGAACTTGGCTCACCACACAAGTGAGGTAGCATTTTTATCAGGAGACCTGGGAAAACACTGGGTGGTAGGACATTTGTGCCAGCCTGGTCCCACAACTTTACCACACAGAAATGTGAGGAAAATTACTTTTTGTTAGTTAAATGGGAAGTTTGCAAGGGATTCTTGTTAAAAACACATGGAGAGAACCACACAAGTTAGCCCATCCTGGATTCCTCTAGGTGTCTAGTTTTCAAAAATGTACAGGTATGCTAGATTTCCCTAGACGCTGGCTGAGATAGGGCCCAAAATCCACAGCTTGGCACATAACAAAAAAAGGCCAGTTTTCAGTGCAAAAATATGATGTGTGCATGTTGCGTTTTGGGGCATTTCCTGTCGCGGGCATTAAGACTACCAACACAAGTTAGGTACCATTTTTATCGGGAGACGTGAAAGAATTCTGGGCGGGTGGAAGTTTTTGGCTCCCCACAGATTCCAGAACTTTCCATCATAGAAATATGGAAAATATGTTCTTAAGTTTAAAATTTCTTTATTGAGTTTTGGATAAACCACAGATAAACAGCAATAAACAAAATATGCGATAGGACCTCCCACAGAGTGGGGGAAGCTGTAAATTGCCTGGTTACCAACCTCAACGCTAACCCCCCCTCCCAAAATAAATGTGGGTCCCGCCCCTTCTCCCTCTCCCTCAGCTTAGCGCATGTCCAAGTTGATTATGCTTCGTTTTGAGAATTACCCTACTCCAGTTCAGTAATTGGGTGCAACCTCAAATATTTAGGGCAGGTATTTTCGTTAAACTCAGACGATAATAGGGATAAGAAGGGTTTCCACAGGGAATGAGGTGCCTTTATTAATGAGCGAAAATGAGATCCTTTCCATACCAAGAATGTGCCACACGCGATGTAGCCATCCTGTGTATGTAGGGTGGCGGGTGGAACCCCAGTGTGTGAGAATGTTTTGAAGGGACCGCCCCAGAGCTAATGCGATTTGACGTCCTCTAAGTGATTTGAGAGGAAACATGAGGGCATTTGGTAACCCCAAGAGAATGTATGCTGGGAAGCAGAGCAGTTCTGTATCAGAATGAGTACCATGACCTGTAGTACCTGCACCCAGTTAAACCGAAGATAATGGCAATCCCACAGAACGTGGGTCAGGGTGCCCGGCAAACCGCACCCACGCCAGCATAAAGGGTCTTTTGACGGGATGCATTTGTGGAGACGGGCAGGAGTGTAGTATCAATAGGTTGCTATCTTGGTGGCTGTTTCTACACTGACCACATTGCGTGCCGTATGCTTATCTTTGTTGTAGATATCCTCCCATTCACGCTGAGAGAGGGTGCGCTACAATTCCAGCTCCCACTTCATTTGACTCGGTGACCTTTTGGGGGGGAAGGGATTTGTCTGATTAGACAATACAGCTGTGATATAAGGTGAGCATCGTCTGACTTAGAGAGCAACCATTTTTCAAACACAGTGAGGCAGCGCTGGGGAAGGGGGCGAACATCTGGGTGCATGACCCAGTGTCTTATCTGTTGATAATGAAAACGTTCTGATTTGAGGAGATTGCTGACTACGGAGTTCCTCAAAAGAAAGTGGGTCCCTTTCATCAAATAAGTGCCCGTGTGAACGCCTTAGCATCCATTCCCGTTGAGAAGGAGGAATTTTCGACAATGGGTGTCAGAGGGGACGGGAAGGTAGTAAGGTTGCCCTGGCCGCCATTTTATCCCATGCATTGAGGGGGACTCTCGTGACACATGAGAGGAAGAGATTTCTGGGTCTGTCTACTTTCATCAAGAAGGCCATAGTAACCGCCCCACTAGCGCTCTGTCAATGAAAAGCCAATGCTTTTCAGACTCTGGCCGCGACCACTCAACAAACGTCTAAATCTGGGTCGCCGAGAGGTAAACTTGTAAATTTGGGATCCCAAGGCCTCCCTCTCTCCGGAGTCTGCAACTCAATTCTCGTCACAATCTAGGTTGCTTGTCTGCCCAGATAAATTAATCTAGCTCCTGCTGGAGTGTGCACAGCATACCTTGAGGTGGTTCAAACGGAAGGGTCTGGAATAGGAATAAGATCCTTGGCAGTTTGGACATTTTAATGGAGGCTATTTAACCGAGCCAGAATAAAGTGTAGTGCCTCTAGCGTTGTAAGTCTTCCCTAACCTGACGAAGCAAAGCAGTGTAATTTAGTGATACAGTGTCTTTCATTGACGGGACAGTTGTATAACCAGGTAAGGAATAGACACCGTAGCCCATTGGATGGGTAGATCCCTCTGTAAGGAGCTCAATGTAGAGGGTTAAGGGCCTGCGATTTATGTACATTCATTTTGAACCCTGCAGCTTGAGAGAAGCATTCAAGTCCTGACAAAACAGCTGGGACTGACTTGGGGGATTCTCTAATGTCAACAGTACATCATCCACATATAGGCTGATGGGGTGCCTGTCCCCCCATAAGCAGATGACGGAGACAAGCGGGTTATCTCCAATGCTTTGAGCCATTGGCTCCATGCATAAGGCAATAAGCAAGGGGTAGAGGGGACAGCCTTGGCAGGTCCCTCTCTGTATGGGGAACGGGGAGAAGTGTACCTATTCACTCAAACTGTAGCAAAAGAGTTGCTGTAGCCACTAAAAACCCAGGGAATGAACCTCGCTGGGAGACCAAAATGCTGCGTGATGCCTTCAGATACTGCCAGTTCACCCTGTCAAACGCTTTTTCGGCGTCCAGAGACAAAATCAGGTGCTCGGTATCAAAGCTCGGCGCTTTGTCTATTACAGGGAGTATGCGTTTGGTATTATCTGCACATTGGCGACCAGGTACAAAACCCGCCTGGTCCGGATCTATCAGGCCGGGCAGCAGTGGTGACTGTCTAAACGCAAGAACCCCCGTAAACAACTTCAAATCTATATTTAGAAGGGAGATGGGCCAGTATGAAGCGCATTGCCGTTTATCTCTCCCACTTTTGGGTATTACAATGACAGATGGAACCAGCAATGAGTTAGGAAGCTTAGATGACGTCCCCACAGCATTAAATATTCTTGTGAGGAGGGGAGTCAGTATAGGACAGAAGGTTTTATAAAATGTTGCTGGAAACTCATCCGGTCCAGGGGATTTAAGGGTTTTAGTTTAGCAATAGCTGAAATTACTTCTTTAATTCTAATCGAGGCTTCTATCTCCTACGCTTGGTCAGAGGTGAGAGTAGAAGTGGTAACTCCCTGTAGGTACTCGGCCTGGGTGGAAAATTCCTGTACCGTATAAAGTTCTGTATAAAATTTACGAAAGGTGTCGGCAATACCCTGATCTGTAACCCTCTCCTCCCCATTGGGAGCTATGATGGAGTCAATAGTGAATGCCTGTGGCTGTGTGCGCAGCCTATGGGGTAGGAGTCTCCCTGCTTTATCACCTCCTGTGTGGGAATTGTGAGGAAGTCTGAGATCCGCTAACTCTGCCCTATCCAAATCAAGCCCTGCTAATTGGGAACGTGCTGCCTCTAGCTGTCTTCAAACTCTCGGTGCCCCTGTCCTCTGGTGTATCCTCACCAGCTAGCCTGTCTGTTGTGTCAAGCGCTCTCTCTTTTCCCTGCATATTCTGTTCTCAGAAGCTGGGTTAGTAATAAATTGTCCCCTAACTACAGCTTTTAGAGCGATCTACAAGGTAGCTATTTGGGTTTCAGGCGTGTGGTTTACTGCAAAGTAATCTTGCAGAGTTTTTGAAATTTGCTGGACCACCTCAAGTCTGTGTAGAAGCGTGTCGCACATGTGCCAAGTACGGGGATATAGGGGACCCAGTGGTAATGAAAGTGTTAGGGTAATAGCAGAGTGGTCCGATAGGGTTCCCAGCTGGATTTCTATTTGCTGGGTGTGAGAAATGGAGGTCTCTAGTTGGCAGAGGTAGGTACCTTTGACCAAATAGGGACCCTTCTAAAAAAAAAACTGCTGACCCTCTGGGTAGCTTGGCACGAGCAGACAGGCTTATCTCAGAGGCAGCGTGTAAAGCATTGTTGAACACATACAGTAATACAGTGAAAACACCACAAATGTAAAAAAGTAATCTTTACTAGTCTGAAAACAAGACCAAACAACAAAAATCCACAATACTGTACTCAAAAATAGACTTTAAAATGGGAGAAATAGCTTAGTTCAATGGAGATGGTAAATGCAACACTTTACTCTCAAAGTACCTTGAATGGGTCACGCAATACAAACAAAAGGGTCGCAGGGAATGTGATGCGTCAGCTCCTTGCTTCAGGGGAGGTGATGCATTGGTTCCTTACTGCAGCGCAGGGGAGGTGATGCGTCGGTTCCTTAACGGAGAGGAGGTGATGCGTCGGTTTCTTCCTGTGATCCGGTGTGATGCGAAAAGATGGCGCCTCGATGCGACGATCCGGTGCGATGCGAGAAATTGGCATCTTGTTGCAATGCAACAACATTGGATCTGACGCGTGCACGCCAGACTGTCATGTGGGTATCTTCTGAGCCGCGACAGGCCCTGCGACGCGCTTCTCCGGTGATGCGACGGCGACCTCTGCGGAGGCGACACGCTTCTCAGATGATGCGACATGCTTCATTGATGATGCGACGGCGAACAACTGAAGCAGCGGCACGCTACTTCGGCGATGTGGCAGTGACACGCTGCTCCTTGTTGTGTCGCGCTTCCTGTCCTGCTCCCAGCGACTCGCAGTCTTCTCAGAGGGACCAAACAACAGTAGGCACCTCTTTTCAGACAAAATTCCAAAGCAAGGAAATTCAGGGGAACTGGTGGTGAAGTCTTGTATCCCTGAGACTTCAGGCAGGAGGCAAGCACAGTTCAAGCCCTTGGAGATTCTTCTTCAAGATTGCAAAAGTACACACAAAGTTCCTATTCTCCTCTCCTTAGAAAATGAAGTAACCACTGCAGGCCAAGCCCAACAGCACAGCACAGGGGCAGTCTCCTCTTTCAGTTTCAGAAGGAATTCATTAGTGGTGTTCCCTAAGAGGGAGTAACCGCACATTCAAATGAATATCAAGAGAAGAGTTGTGTAAGGCACATGATTTTAACAATTACTGAAGATCAAGTAGGATTGCTTGGAAGACTACCAAGGATCACTAAAGCAGATCTAAAAGACCTACCAGAGCATAAATACAAGAAGGGTCTATTCAGCACTATCCTTAAAGTAAAGAGATGACTTGTTCATCACAACAATTATTTCACCAATACAATTACAATGTATCAGTTTTTCGACAAAGATATTCTTCTTGAGACAAGATGATCAGGATGATTTTCTTTTTATTCAAAAACATCAAAGAAACAAACAGCAACAAGTGTTTTGTCGGTCCGTAGTCTGTACCCAGACTTTTTCAAGGCTAATCAATGTGGATATAGAACATTACTTATAAGGAAGAGGTGTGATAACCTCCAAGACAGAGTCAGTCACTGCGGATCATATATATGGAGGTAGGCAAAAAAGTATATGAATGGGCCCTAACAGATGCTGTCGGAGGAGTGTGTTTTTTCCCCAAGTAATTTTCTGGACACTTGGCCACTCCTGCCTGTTTGGGGAAGGAGGAAATAGACTGCTGTGGGAATGCATGTGAAAGCAGTCTGTGTGTGTCTCCAGCTAGGAGATGAGTCTCAAAGAGCAGGCAGATGTGGGCATCAGAGTGTTCCAGATAGGATAGTATGACCCAGCGCTTGATGGGGTTCTTCAACCCTTTTACGTTCAGGGCCGGAATTTTAAGAGGTTGGGACATCATGGCGGCTTAGGAGGTGGCTATGAGGCTGCCATGCAAAATTTGGGGATGTAGAGTGTGGGCTGGCATAGTATGCCCATCTACCCAGTGCTCTCGGTGAAGTAATGCAAATGGCATGAGAGGGTCGAGAGAAGAGCCAGTCTCTGGCCTTTTGTAGTATTCTCTCTTTTAATTGGAAATCGTGAACACAAGTTAGGATATCCTTGGGGGGGGCAAGAGAGGGTCTTACGTGATCCACCCGGTGCATACTATCTAGCTTGATCTTCAAATCACCTGAGGCACCAAGGATAGATCTAAAGAGGCCTACCATGTACTCTGGAAGGCCCCAGCATAGGCCTGGAGGTCTAGGTGCTGATCCCTCATGCGAAGTACCTCTTGCTGTAGTAGTTCAATCTCTTCGTCCCTGCTTGTATTTTGAGTCTCTAGGATGTCAATCAACCCTGTCTCCCAGAGAGTCCACATCTTTCCTCACCTCCTTGATTTCCTGCACGCTCTCCGTCTTCATCTGCTTAAAATCGTCGGAGTGAAGCAAACAAGGACTCGATGGAAGTACGGGTAAGTGGGACCTCCGTGTCTCCATGGTCCATCACTTCAGTGTTCCCCTCTGTATTTGTGGCTGGTATTTTGAGCACCATTTCCCTGACCGATCTGTCCTTGTTCTCTCCTTTTGTGGTAGCCATGATCAGCTCTCTGGGAGGTCGGAGGTCGGCGGTCGGCCGCCCCCGCCTAGGACTGAACATGAGGCACTTGCCCTTGCTGCTATGCCCCAGGAAGATCCGGCTCTCCTGGTGTCCCAGCAGTGACCTTTTGCTTGGGGCCTTCAACTTGGGGGTAAATATGCTATAAGGCAACCATAATCCTTTCCCTCTACAGAAGTCTAAAAGCTCCCTTGTGCGGACAATCTGCCTCTCTTGACTGCCCCTCTGTCGTCTGCTCCCTCCTGTTCCCTACCAGAAGCAGTGTTCAGGTCTCTAGGAGCTCTGGCTTCTTGTAAACGCCTGAGCCAGAGGCACCGTTCAGCCGCTCACCCAGTTCCACCAGCAGCCTTTGTGTGAAGGGGCCGCTACTTGTCCCGGGGCCTATACACCAGTGGGGGGGGGGGGGGGGGGGGGGGGGGGGGGAAGACCACTCCTCTTGGGCCTTCACCAGTCTACATCGTGTTGCGGGAACAGTCTCTTTCTCCTCTTGTTTCCAATGCAGGGGGAAGGGGGGAACGGCCGATGTCGCGCACCTCTGGTCAGGAGGCTGGGCGCAACCCTCACCTGGGCATGCACTGCGGCGTTGTGGACGAGGCTCTCCTGGCTGCCCGCTCGATTCCTGTGGGCCGATTGTAGCTGGGAAGAAGCAGTGTCAGCTTCGAGGGAGTAAGTAAATCAGGCACGTCCCACGCTGCTGCTTGGAGCCTCCGCTGGTGTATGCTGGCCTTCCCGTCCTAGACAGCGCTCTGCTGTGGCTTAACAAGCCCCTGCCTAAACTCCCAGCGGTGTCTGCGCCCGGCAATTCCCGCTCACCTCTCTTAGCCCCTCAGGGTTGGGCCGCGCTTGTCACAGATCCGGGGGGGGGCACTCCCCCAGCGCACACCGCTCATCTAGACTCCCGGGCCTTGACTGTCCTCCGCTAATCTGTCCTTTCCGCGCGGCCCCGTCCTGGCGCCTATCACAATCAGGGCCGGATCCGCTAATGCTGCTGCAGATGCCTCCACCAGCTATCGAGGCGTGTATAGGGACGCGGCGCTGCTCCACTGTACCGCTCCCTATCGTTGGCAGTCACACCAACTTGCGTCTGCTGCGTCACAGGGCCCGGTGCAGCTTTGCTCATGGCCGCTCCCTGGAACACTTTGCCCTCCAACAGCTCGGCGATGGAGGGCCCGAACCTCAATCAAGGATTCCCAGCTATTCAGTGCTGCTTTTGGAGTGCCCCAGAAGCACAGGGGCTCATCTAATGGCTCCTCTACTCAAAGCTTAGGCCGAGGCCCGGAATCAGACCCGGAGCGACGAGCAGGGACGTCCTACTTGGTTGCCATCTTGGCCATGCCGCCATAAATGGGTTTTTCTGACAAACTTTGATGTTTATAAGGGATTTTAGGTATAGAAACATTAAGAAAAACATACAAGTCTGCCCATCCTGAGTTCCCCAAGGTGTTAGTTTAAAAAAATGTACAGGTTTGCTAGGTTGCCCTAGATGCCAGTTGAGCGAGGGTCCAAAATCCACAGCTGGGCACATTGGAAAATAGGTCCAGTTTTCAGTGCAAAAATGCAATGTTTCCACGCTGCGTTTTGGGCATTTTTGTGTTATGGGCACAATGACTACCCACACAAGTGAGGTACCATTTTTATCAGGCGTCTTAGGGGAACTCAAAATAGTAGAACATGTGTTATTACCCATTGTCTTTCTCTGCATTTGTGCACTCCAAATGAATGACAGTGTATAAAAAAAAGTCATTTTAAAAATTGCCCTCCAATTCACATGCTAGTATGGATATCCACAAATTCAGAGACGTACAAATAACCACTGCTTCTAAACTCCATATCTTGTTGTCATTTCAGAAATACATAGGTTTCCTTGATACCAATTGTGCACTTGAAGCACTGGAGCATGTGAAACATTTTGACTACTTGGGGATAAGACTAAGCGACACACTTGGCTGGGAGCAACAACTGGAAAATAGCTATCTTACCCTTTGTCACAGGTCAAAATCAATACCGAGAAACCACGAGCAAAAGCCCAGAGCAGATCTCTGTATGGAGCAGAGATATGGGGGTACATTAACACAAATAAACTGACGATATCAGAAAACATCTTTGCTTGATTCCCTTATTTCAGTATCACTACCCCTCTGATTCCATTATGTTTGGACCTAGGGATAAAAAGAATTGGTGACATGGTCTCATTGAAAACCTTAACATACTGGCTACGCGTCCGTTGTTTATTTAACAGTTCAGCTGGCGGAGAGGGAAAGGAAGATGGCGGATTGACTCCGGTCCTGGAGGGCGCCTACCATTATCCACTCTTTAGAGCCTGGCTGAGCCGCCGTTATTCCTGCCTGCTGCAGCCACCGATGGGGCTATGAGAAGCGATGAGGATTTAGCATTCAGTGAAATCAACAAAGGCAATTTTAAGGTAATTTTCAAAGCGAGGGAGGAAAAAACAAAAGCTAACGACCGCAGCTGTTCTTAGGCGCCTTTTTGTCCTCTGGATGTGCCGGATTGCACAGACAAGCTTAGCGGTGTACGGCGGCCAAGCAGCGAGGTGGTTTTCTGCTAGATCACCATCACTAACGCTGCTGCTACTGCTCCCGCAACCACAACTGCAGAGTGCCAGCGGTAACGGGTGCAACTGGTGTAACTGGTGGACGTGAAGCAGCTGCAGGGGAGCGTCTACGCGGTTGAGTTCCCACCTTGAGAAGGGAATGGCTCCACCACGAACCACCTGTCGAGGACGTGCGAAGGTCCCAATGGAATCTGGGGGTACAGCGTGACAGAAAGGCGGCAGAGACTACAGCGATCAAGTTCCACTGGGAGTAGAGCCGGTAAGCGATATTGCACTTGGGGTCGCATGCAACTTAGGCAATTCAAGTTCTGCCATTGCAACAGGCCCCATGTGGGGAAGCCAATTTTGAAACTTCTACGCTCTGGGAGGGCAACAGCACTTCTCAAATCCTGTGGTTCAGAGACTGCCGTCCCGGGTCTACCAGTTCTTGAACACCGCTGTACATGAGGGCTGGGGTTGGTGTGGAAGGTCCTGCCATATCCACGGCGTCTACTGTCTCTCTCAACCAAAGTTTTGTCAGTTGCACTGCACCACTAGCAAAAATTCAAGATGTAACTGCGGCTGAACCTGTTCACGGAAAAGTGCCTGATTCAGCTTCCTTTCCCGCTGACACTGTTTTGGCTAATACAGATCAGACTTTAGAGCCCATTGGGTCGTCTAAAGAGGACTCTTTGGCAAATCTAAAACAGCTAAACAACAACTTATTGAGCACTGGCCTTGGCAAGGTGGGTGAGAATGGCGAAAATTGCAAAAATGGTATTTACAAGAAGCGGACCAGTGTTTTCAACGGCAGTGGGAGCAATAGTGAATGCAACCCGGACAGCCCGAATGTTCAGATCTCTCTTTCAATGCTGTTGCACGGGGACAGGACATTATGTCTAGTCCTAATAGTGAAGTAGAGGCCCCCAACATTCCTAAAAACACCCGGGGAGGGGGAAGCTGTTAAAGGGAAAGCCCCAAACCAGTCCGGGCAGGTAAAGGTGGCAAAGGCCGGAGCCAAGACAAAGTTGACAGAGGTGATGGGTTGTCTCAAGGGAACAGTAAGTTCTGCTAAGCTCGGTTCGGGGGTGAGCCCATTGCGGAAATGGGTTTCTTCAAAAGGCGAAGTAAAATCCATTATTTCTAGGCTATTTAATCCGGGGGATCCTGGTAATATTCTAACTGTTACATCACACAATGATCGCCTAGAACCGGAGGCAAACATTCCAGCAAACATCCCAGAGGCTCCATTAGTTGCTGGTATGGGCGCTGAGGACCTGTACGGACAGGGCAGCTTACAAAACGGGTCTATTGAGGGGGGGTCAAGGCTTTTTCTAAATGACAACAGCCACAGAGACAGTACAAGCTATGGAGTCTACATCTTCCACTTCTACAATCCTTCCTACACTGTCTCCCACCCCCACTATACCCCGGTCAGTATCTCCCTCATTATTGCCTGTAAAGGAAACAGGAAGTGTGAGCAACATTAAGCATACCCAGCACGCTGGTAGGGACTGCGAGGATGAGGAACCTTCACTTTCCAGTATTATGCAGGCACCCGCCATTCAGAGAGCGGAAGCACAAGACTTATCAGCAGGCCAAGGTTGACAGTATTGAGATCAAGCAAGCTCTGTCAGAAGTGAACGTCAAGGTCTCTCAGCTATCTTCTGAGGTTTCCGACCTTCAACAATGGGTGGCAGCCGCAGAGGAGGTTAATACTCATACTGTGAATCTGGTTAAATCACAAGACTCCCAAATGTCTATTATGCAATTTAAGATTGAAGATCTTGAAAACCTGTGGGGTCAGAATCTGAGGATCTTTGGAATTCCGGAAGGCCGGGAAGTGTCTGACCCACGGGCATTCATCGTAAATCTTTCACAGAAGGCTTTCCCTGATCTAGAAGACTGAGATCTAGACACACAGGTTCAGCGAGCGCATAGAGTGCCTTTATTTCTCTCACAAAGCAGCCAAGCCAAACCAAATTTTGCAAGGCCTATACTTGTGTTTTTGGGCAATTTCCTGCTTCGTCAAGCAATTTACTTTAAGGCACGTCCTTGGGCTCCTGTCAAAGTGTATTCGTCTATCTTTGTGCGCTCAGACTTGTGTAAATCGACGATGGACAAGCGATGGCAGCTTCGTCAACTTATGGACCCCTTTAAAGCTGTGTGCATGCAGGTTTTTTTTACAGGAGCCACCTCGCCTAAAAATCATTAAGGATGGTCGAACACATTTTTTTTTCAATGAACAGGAGGCTAAAAAGGCACTTTTTAAGTGGCAGCCTACTTCTAAAGATTGACTTGATGGTTAATGGTGGTTAAAGTACTCGACAAAAAGTTCCAAATTATGTTTTGCCTTTTACAGTACTGCTAAATTGTGTTTTTTTTGTTTTTTGGGATCTTTTTCTCAATCTTTTGTTACTTCATGTCCATTTGGGGGTGGTGTGGCTGGGATGCGGTGGGCTCACGAGGGTTCTTGGGGGTGGGGGTAAGGGTAGCGTCCTCTGTATGCGGTCACTCCAGGACAGCAAGGAAGGGGGTGATTCCTTTTCTTAGATACAGGGTAGGGGGTTGGAAGGGTGTGGGGTAATTGCTGCATGGCCAACTTTGGTCACTTTTCTGGGCTACTAGATGGGGGTTGCCAGGAAGGGAGGGGGATAAATAGCCAAGGCTCAGTAAAAAAGGCACAGATGAGCACAGGATTATGGAACTTTTGTTTTTGCGGGATGGAGATTGGTCTGAATTTACACATTTTACACGAAGCCGTGTGTTAAATTTATGTGATGAAATGTATCTGGGCTCAATCAGGCCAGTAAAAGACGATTGGTAGCAGAAGAATTTAAGGTATTTAAACCTCAAATAGTCGGGCTTGCTGAAACACATCTGGCCTTTAAGGATAGAACCCTCTTAAAACAACTTGGTTATGATTTACTTGTATGCACCTCACAGTCAGTGTCTATTCGAGGGGTGGCCTTACTGAAGTCTAAACAATGCACAGTATCAGTGTTACATACTATGGCCACCTCTAAGGGAAGATGGGCAACTGCCCAACTTTTGATTTTTGGCAGTAAGGTGACGATATGTATTGTTTATGGTCCGAATATAGACTGCCCTGAGGTCATTTCCTTTTTGTGTTCTGATCTGTTGGAATGGGCAGGGGAACTTATAGTTATGGGAGATTTTAATTGTACCATACATAAAAAAAAATGACACTACAAATACTGTAACACGAAACCGAATGGTTCAGACGAGGGTAGTTATACATGATCTACTTCATATACATCAATTGGAGGATGTCTGGAGAAAATTATTTCCCACAATACCAGGCTATACCTTTTCTCAAATCCGCATAAACAGCACTCCAGAATCGATATGATTTTTACCAATAAAGCCATGCTAGAAAATTCTTCCATGGAGGTCTGTCCGAAAGTCACATTGGACCATAACCCTATTATGCTGAGAGTACATTTTCAAGTTTGGGGGGAGGGAAGGTGCCAACAAAGGAATTTTCATTTCCAAGGCACCTTCTCAGAAACCCTGACTATGTAAATTACATGCAAGTAACGCTGAGGGAATACTTTGAGAATAATCTACATGCTGCATCTTAAGCAATCGTTTGGGATTGTCTGAAGGCATATGTGACAGGGGCAACACTACCATATATAATCAAACAGAACCGTCAAATGCAAGCTTGGAAGAAAATGAGCACAGGCAGTATTTAGAATTGGAGCAGTTACATGCCTGAGCGATTGCCTTGAAGGACACTGGCGAATCATTGATTTATTCTCAGCTTATCAAAGTAAGAGCGAAGCTCAGGAGAAGACTGAGGGACAGAGTAGCTAACAGCTTTCATAAGTTTAAAACTAGACAATATGAATATGAAGAACGGTGGGACGGGTCTTGGCCTATCAGTTAGCAGATCAGAGGGTTAAGTCGCATATTAAGAAAATTAAAGGAGCAGATGGTCTAGTCAATACCAAATCCCAAGATATAATAGAACAATTTAGGTTATTCTATGCTGAGCTTTATAGTGACTCAGCCAGTTTTAATCAGCAAATAGCTATGGATTATATACTAGAAAGCGCCGTGCCTGTTTTGGATCAACTTAAATCCGACCAATTGGACAGAAATGTTGATCTAATAGGAATAAACACAGCAATCAGTGCATTACCTTCAGGCAAAGTGGTAGGCGAATATATAATTTCTCTTGAGTTTTATAAAACTTTCAAGGATATATTGGTCCTGGTTCTTCTTGAGCTGGTTAATGAAATATTGCAAGGTGGGGATGCACCCTCCTCTTGGAACATAACTAACATTATTGTTTTTCCTAAAAAGGAGAAACCTGTGGAGGATAGGAGCTCATACTGACCAATATCGTTAACCAATGCGGACACTAAAATATTTAAAAAAATTATCGCCTCTCGTCTAGCTCCTATAAGTCATCTTTTGGTATCCGAACAACAACATGGTTTTGTCCCGGGTCAGGACACAGATGCTCACATAAACACAGCTATTGCTGTATTCGATGTTGTTGGCCACTTAAATCAGCAGATTGGGATGCTGATGTTGGACGCAGAGAAAGCCTTCGACTGAGTGGCTGGGGGGTCTTTATGGTACACAATGTCATCTCTAGGTCTCCGTTAGAGGTTTATCTCGGCAGTTCAGAAACTATATTATAAACCAACTGCTGCTATCAGTCTTAATGGTCTTTCTTCTTTTGGTATCCAGAGGGGTACGCAGCAGGGTTGCCCGCTATCCCCACTATTATTTGCTCTTTACATTGAACCTTTTATTAGGCATATGCTTCATAATGTTCTCATTTCTCCAGTGTCCCTCAATGGTATGGTTTTAAAAGTTACTGCGTAAGCAAACAATATCGCTATATACACACTATGAGACCAGTAGAAACTATAGCCGTGATAACTCAAGAGGCTCAGCACCTCATTTTTTTTTCAGGCTATAAACTAAACCTAAACAAGACACAGTCAATTTTAAATTTTCAGCTCGAAACAGCCCCACCCTCTCTAGGAATCACCAGAACTGCTACATATCTTGGAATCTGCCTTAGTTGTCATACTGATGATGTTATTGCTTTAAATTATGAGTCACTGCTCAAAAAAGTTGTTGCAAATATGCGTAATTGGCATAAGTTACCACTTAGTATTATTGGGTGGTGTAATGCAGTAAAAATGAATATCCTTCTGAAGTTTCTTTACCTGTTTCGTACTATTCCACTGAGGGTTCCCCTGTCATTCTTTAAGCGGCAAGGGAGTGCTGTAGGCAGTTTTAAATGGGGTTATTGCAGGGGAAGGAGAGCTCTTAGGCATATTAAGTTAACATACGAACAAGGTGGTTTTAAACCCCCAGACTTTAAAGCTTACTTTTGGGCAGCTTTTGTAAATCGGATTCAGAGTCTAGTCAAGGGACCTGGTTCGGGTAGGATTTGGCTTGCGTATCAGCTGGCCTGTGGCTCAAACATGGGGTTTTTACTGTACAATATGGCTGACCCGAATTATTATAAAAGGGTTTGATTCAAGATCATCAGACATGTAGCCCGGATTTGGCAAGATATATGTAAAGCCTATGCACTACCCGAATAGCACAAATATACTACTCTTTGGGGAAACCCGAGATTGTCTGAAATACTTTTTGATTCTGTGGGGAGAGGGTGGCAACGTTGCGGCATAACTCAGCTTGGGCAGCTGTATGATGAGCAATGCTTTAGATTGTTTGCATCACTTAAAGAGAATTTAAGGTAGCACATAATTCGTTTTTAAAATTCTTACAAGTCATGGAATATTTTATTCAAGGAGTGGGCTTATCAGCCCTATCCAGCTCAACTGAGGTATTATGTGCGATTTTTCAGACTTCAGGCCGGGGCTGCATAGGGAAAGTCTACCAGACATTTCTAGCGGCCGCTAATGATGATGGCATAGAGATCACAGCTAAATTAAACCAGATTTTTGAAAAACCGAGATTACAAACGAGGAAATGCACAAATCATTGTCTATAATAAACACTTCAGTTACCTTGGTTAACCTGAAGCTACAACAACATCGGATTATATTTATGTTGTACTATACCCCAGAGGTTGTCTCTAAGTGGGCCACGTCTTAAGCTTCTTTAAAGTCACGCTGCCCAAAGTGCCATGCATATGCCACTGATCTCCAACATATGTTTGTTACATGTTACAGAAATTCTATTGGGGTAGAAGCCTATCCGTGTAATCTAACGAAATTTCTAGTTTCGATTATTATATTTTGTGCTCGGTTATGCATAGCTAAGGCATGGATTCAAATACTGAGTCCAAAAATCACAGAATTTTAGGTATTACTGAGGGGGGTTTATGAAATGGAATTGGCCTTAGCAAAAGCTAGGGGTCCACGCTCAAGGGTAAAATTTGAAAGGGTGTGGTCGAGCCTGCAGTGGGACTAGTAGATGCATTGTCTACAATATGTCATTCTATGCTATTGTTTGCAATCATTTGAACTTTTCTAATATTGTCAATGCCATTTTTTTTCTTCTCTCTCTCTCTTTGCTCTTTTTTGTGCTTTGAAGATGGATATTTGTGTTGTTATTTTGTGCCATTTATGTTTATGGTATATAACTGATGGCTAATAAAAAATAAAAAATAAACATACTGGCTATGCTTGTGGACAACACCACAGCTTTCTTATTACTGTAACTCCCTGAAGGAGGTTCTGATGATTAGTAGCACCAAAAGTCTACACTGGTTTAAACATGTTGCAAGTTGGTATACATAACTTGGTATGTCGGAATTATGGGAACGCCTAGAGAGGGCAACTAGAGGAGACCTATTAAGACTCAAGACTAGGTATTGGGAGAGCGCTATGTCACCAGATCAGCAAGTGGTCAATTAAGATCATAGTTTTTATGCGCGAAGTCATGCCCTAGTTATGAACCTTTTCTGGACCAAATTACAACACCTCTTGCCCAAAGTCTTTATGTTAGATTTAGGTACTGCAACCTCTTATTAAAGTTCCCTAGCAATCAGGCTGTTTGACTATCACTAGAACTATGCCTTGCCTGTTCTATAACACAAGAGACAGAAGAACATATACTCTTTTTCTGTACTAAATATCAAACGATCCGCAGGGGGTGGATATGATCTATCTGCTGAAAAATTGGAGTACAGCAACATCAGGCTGCCTATAGAATTCTGAAAACAGATACTACAGGACCAATAGTTTTTGCAGTCAGTCGTTGTTTATTCTCCTTTTGGATCAATCGACATAAGTTTTTATCCTAGACTCTGCTGACTGCTATTATCAGAATACATTTTTGTGATAATGAAATGTTGGTTATCAGGACAAAGGAACTAGGTATTGTATACAAGATTTTTACTCCAAAGCCTCCCAAGTGGTGTGCCTCCTAATTGCATGGCAGTCCACAGGATGGGTGCTTGTTTTAATGGTTGTAACGTTTTATCTCTGTTTTCTTTACCATACATTTTAGATGTAACCCAAGAATGTTATCTTGTTTTAAGTGTTTTAACTGTAAAATCTTGAATGTATTTGTATACTTTGATGGTTTTTAAGTAAACAACCGAATAAAGTTATTCAAGGAGAAATGAGAATGAGTAATGCATTAGGGTGTCCAATTTTACATGCTGTTCATACTTATATAGTATGTTTAGGTATTACACATGTCACAATCTATTTGAATTTCAATTTTCAAGACTATTTTCTTTTATTTGTATTTTGTTTTTTTAACATAACAGAGGAATAAAATACATCTAAAAGAAAATGAGTCATGTGTGACTGGTGTACAACAGGCTATCACTACTGTTCTAAAAAAAGAGTGACATTTTATAATTTGCATTATAAACACTTCTATTGCATTCAAATAATACTGGTTAATGTATTGAAATGCAAAATTACATCCTACACATGCATGGGAGGTGGCCATGTAGAATTGTTTTTAAGGTTAAGGAAAATCATCACCAGATTGACTTCCAGTGCACAAATGCAAGCATGATGGTACTCTTGTAAAGTTTTTTCTAAAATACATTCAGTGGTCGATGTGCATACGATGTTCATGATTTAAAAATATTTTAAGACGGATGTCCAACAATCGTGGCAGGAGAAGAGAGGATGGCACACAGACTTGAGGGGGCTCACATTTATAAACAGCAGAGTGAACAGGAGTAGGAGGAGTTGAAAAACAAAGCAAAGGAGATAACGCAGTCCTTTGTGCAAAGCAAAGTCTTAAGTTACAGTGGAATAATACATTCATAAACAAAAAATAAAAAAAATAATCCAATCAAAACACCACGAGACTGTAATGCTCTTTGGGTGGCACTACACACAAATATGGAATAAAGCTACTGAATAAGAACAAGGGAAGGGAGACAAGTAAGTAACTGAATCTTGAGCAAAGAGTGGACAGAGAGCCCACTACAATGGGTACAATAGGTCTGTTTGCCAATATACATCTGTAGCAGTCTTTAGATGAGACCTACAACTAGACAAACAGGTCATCTTCTATCTTGAGAACTTTTTGAATACACAGTTACATTATTTGCAATCTCCTCTAGGAAAGACTAATGCTCATTTAGTCTTAATTTCGATGCACTAGCATTGCTCACTTGTTATGTAGCCATTTAAATAGCAGTGTGTGAAAGCAAGGAACTGGGGCACACTGGTACTCACCCGACGACACAATGCAAATTGCCATTAAAAGTACATGTTCTTCTTCATGGAGAGCCAATTTCTTGAGGCCAATCTGGAATTTTACAAGCGGTTCCAGCAGCTCTAGGTTGTGGCCAGCTAGTAAAGAAAGGCAACAATTATTTCAAAAAGGTAGTTTCGACTATCAATTACAAATCATCTCTCTCTATATATATATTCACTGAAAAAACATAACGGTTAACGTATGTTTTAGTAAGGTTAAACTGTCAGTACAAACATACAGTTTTAAATTAACATAACCACTGAAATTCACCAGTTATAGTGGAAAAGTAAATAGTTTAAAGTAAGATATAATTACAATTCCAAGCTTTAGTTTTTCAGTGAATTCCATGTGAAGTAAGATGTCCATTGCCATGTGTGGGGTGGGGTTGGGTGCAGGGCCTAGCCTGTGTCTAGGCTCTGCATTCAATCTCCCAACCACCCATCGCGCACAGCCAACAGCTGTGCACCAGTTGGGAGCATGACCTGGCAGCACCCAACTCCTGCGGGTGTGCATGTCTGACTATTTCATGTAGCAATATAAAGGATGTAATTTTAAGTAAGGAAGACCTACTGACTGTCGTGGAACACCAAATTATAAAAAACAGGCCTATTGGCTTTATCAAGGGGTCAGCACATCAACAAATATAAAGCATAAATATTGTTTTTGTCAAGAAGTCATCAACAATTATAATCAATTGAATATTTAATACATTTACAGATTGCAATCTATACTACTATATTAAAGGAATAACTTTCAGCCTTTGAGGCGGGTAAACTCGGGAACCACAGCGCCAATCCACACACTCGATACACCGTTGGAATCGTCAGGGTGTGTAGATGGTTATAGGCTATATACATTTAAAAAAAAAACGTTATTTAAAAAAATTACAGTAAAAAAAACAGTAGTCCGTCCGAATTAGTGCTCACATCAGTAGCGCCGGGAGGAGCGGCGTCCAGGAGCGCGAGGAGTGGCGGACATGGCGCGGGGAGGAGCGGTGACGTGAGGACCAGTGGACAGGCCAGCGGCGGTGCGAGCAGCGGACAGGCTGGGGGAGCGGCGGCTGAGGTAAGGGAGCGGCGGACATGGCGCGGGGGAGGAGCGGTGACGTGAGGAGCAGTGGGCAGGCCAGCGGCGGTGCGAGCAGCGGTCAGGCGGGAGGAGCGGCGGCTGAGGTAAGGGGACCCATGTCGGGGCAGGCGGGGGTCGGGGCAGGCGGGGGACGGGCCGGGCGGGGGCCCGTGCTCCCGGACAAGGTCGGGACGGGCTGCTAGTGTTTAATAAAAGTGGTTGTCATAATTCATTTTTTTAGTAAAGCTTTATTAAAAGGAAATGTCAACATGTCTGAGTCTTCTGGCAACATTTTTCAGGCCACAAAGTGTAGCCATTGAACCCACCACAAGAGGTCCCTGCATTCCAGCTGAAGAACATATAGCTTCAGCTCAGAGTTATTTAAAACATATTAGAACATTGGAATTTTGAGCACTCCATTGTAGATAATGGAGTGCTCCAGGCTTCAACATTCTGATGTTTGTTCACAGCTGCTAAAGCTTGTGGGGATTTCAACCCCTGGGGCTCTGTCATTCTTTTGTAAAGCCTGAAGGGATTTCAACCCCTCGGGCTCCGTGAGGCCTTTGTTTTACAAATTAGAACATTCTGTCCTCTAGGGGTGGAATGTTGTAATAGCCTTAGAGCCCTAAGTAGCAGGCTCTACTTCGCCGAATGCTGGGGCGGGCCTTTCATAGGCAGTAGAGTCCGCTACAAAGGGTTCTAAGGCTATATTGTAAGTTCTCCTGGGGTCATGGATTCAGTTACCCAGGAGACTAACTGCATTTTTGTTATGTTGCTGAGGGATACTGCACTACCCAAATCACCCCTTACCATTAACAAAATGGTTGGTGGAGCCTCTGCCCCTTCTATGGGCACCAACAAGAAGAAAATATATCATTTTAAATAGCACTAGGGCTTTATGGGGCGCTCACTGCACAAGCAGTGATTAATAATTTAACGACTCCTGCCACTCATTTATTATTCTTTTCTTTCTTTTATGGGTGCCCCAGTGCCTAAATGGGGCTCTCACAACATGCCAAATGTAGACGGGAGCCCAAAGACTTCTGCAGACTTTCCAGTCAACAATAATACTGGGTGCTGGCAGGCGCCAGCATTTTTTTTTTTTTTTTTTACAGTGGATGCCCTGGTACAGCCGGGATTTGTAAGGGAGCCCCAGGGCCACCACAATGCCTGTCAGCTTCCCACCCAGCACCCAGAGTGTGTGCTAGTAGGAGCCGGCCTCTTAGTGTTTTTGTGGGCGCCCAACACCTATCACCTTTAAATAAACTGGAGGCTTTGGGGGTGCACAGAGTCTCCATAGCCCCTATTGGCTTCGCTGGTGGAAGTCAGACAGTTTTACTTCAAAGTAGGTGCCCAGGTACCCACCAGGGTATCCTATCTTTAAATAGTTGTGGACCGAGAGGGGAGCCCTAGGGGCACCACAGGCCGTGCCAGCTTCCCTGACGTGAGGAGGACACATTTTTTCGGAGGGGTGCCCTGGTGCATCCACATGTCCATATATGCTGGGGGGCTACAGGGGAAGCCCCATATTTTATCTCTGCTCTTGCACTGGGAGAAAAGTGTTAGCTCTCACCGAGTAGGAGCCATATTTGAGCCCTGGGGCATTGTCCCCAAGGCCACTGTATGGCTGGGGTAGGCCACTGCATATCTTCCCTAAAACATGATTTGGCACTAAGGGTAGGGATCTCTGGAGATGCAATTCAGCTTGGGAAAGTGGGGTCACATACCCCTCTCACTAAAAAAACATTTGGCCCCAGGAGATGGGGTCTCTGTGCCATAAATTGGCTCAGGAAGGGAGATGCTCACCACCCAAAACAAAGACATTTTGGCCTCCAGGGGATGGGGTCACCAGGCCCTACGCCTCTCTCCTATATAAATATGCTTTGCCAACCTCCCAGGGCCCTGGCTCACCCTAGATGGCTTTAAAGAACTTTTACAGGGTATCCTTCGCTAAGTTGCAGTAAAAAAAAAAATTTTTTAAAAAAATTACCCCGGGGGTAGGATGGTAGACTGCCCCCCCCCCCCCCGCCCGAAAGGCCTTACCCTGCCTCCCTCCCTGTGTTTTTCTTTTTACATGTTTTAATGACAGGTGATTGAGTCTCCAGGTCCTAAAATGACTGCTGTCACATCTTTGGTGATGTGGTGGCAGCCAATAAGATCTAATCTTGAGATCTCTCTGCTATGTAGACTCTATTCCGTGAAATGTACAATTTTTATTTAACGTTAATTTCTCACAAACTACAGAATGGATTTACACCAAATGAAAGAAAACACTATTTGGACTAAAATCTTGCTTTCTGCCAAATGACGTTTAGCAGTTTTTGCGACCAAGACCACGGACGTGGTCGAAACACGTCTTTTTGCCTGGTAAATAAAATACCGATAAATTGCTCAGCGGGCTCGCGGAGTTTTTTTCTTCGATTATCTTCACTTTTGGAACATATATATATATACTTATTGGGAACATTTCGAGGCGATTCGTCAAACGATGTCAAAGATATAGGCAGGTCAAAAATGCTTTTTCTATAAAAGCTCGGTCCTAACTATAACAACCTACTGGGGACTGCCTTGTAGGAGATATATACATATAATATATAAATCAAACACTCAATTTTTTTCGTAATCACGAACGACAGAGAAACGGACACTTGCTTTTCTTCTAGAAGCAGGTATTAATTTTTTTAATGTTCTTGTGAACTGCCATGTGCTATATGCAGACGCGTTTCGGTGAGCACAGTCGCCTTGCTCACTGGAACTTGAGTGTTAATATAGATATATGCAAAAACCTCAGTTTCCCTCGCGTTGCCGTCTCACATTCAGCCACTAACAGGAACCAGGCACGGACCAAAGTGTGTGTATATATATATATATATATATATATTCACTGAAAAAACCATAGGTTATAGTGGATATATAGTTAGGAATTTGCATTTACAAAACCTTGAAAATTCAATGAAAAAACCATTGCTTTTAGGCCATATATAGTTAGGGATTTGCATTTACAAAACCTTATTTTACTCGCATAAAACCATTGAAATTCCATATATAGTTAGATGCGCTAACTATATATCGCGCACCCGCAATCCACTGCTGATGATGTCACATATTACATCATTCATGACATGGTCAGTGACATCACTGATGACATCACTGATGACAACTCAAATGACATCACTGATGACATCTCAAATGACATCACTGATGACATCACTGATGACAACTCAAATGACATCACTGATGACAACATCCAGTGACTGTATGTTTCTGTAAAGTTAAAATATGTCTTACATATTGAAGAATGAGTGGATGTATAAGTGTCTGGATGAAGGATTTAGTAGGTGCATGACTGATTGTATGAGGGAGTGATTAAATGTGTCTCACTGAGTGCATGGGTTAGTGATTAAACTGTATTAATTTGTGCATCATTATATCTGTTGTTCTGTAAACTGCTGCATGTGTTGATCAGTAGCTATATGAGTAACTATATGGGTTATTGATTGGTTGCCAAAGTATTTGTGTGGGAAACTGAGTGTGTGTGTATGGGTGGCTGGGAGGTGTGTGACTCTGTGCATAGATGTGTGAGCAGTTGATTCACTAGGTGTATGAGTTCAAGAGTGCATGTGGAAACAGCTATATGGGCGGTTGACTGTGTGCATGAGTGTATTGGTGAGTGAATGGATATCTCAGTGCTACATGTCAAAGTAAGTACATATGTAAAACACAGTACATGTGAGAGTTAACATATATAAATAACTGTGCATAAGAGCCAGTGAATGTGTGAGTGGCTGTATGGATCATTGTGAACATGTATCAAGGATTGTATAAGAGAGTAAATATGTGTTAGAATATGTTTCAATAAGTAAGGTGTGTATAACTGTATAGTTGAGGAATTGGAGGTGTGTTTGATTCTTTGCATGACTGTCTAGGTGTATGAGTAACTCCATGGATGAGTGACAGTCTGTGAGTGTCTGTTTTCACTGAGTGTATCTAAGGATATATCAGAGTCTGTAGAGGTTCATCGTATTAACACATGAATGATGTCATCTGTGATGTTGTCAGTGATGTCATTTGAGTTGTCATCAGTGATGTCATCAGTGATGTCATTTGAGATGTCATCAGTGATGTCATTTGAGTTGTCATCAGTGATGTCATCAGTGATGTCATTTGAGATGTCATCAGTGATGTCATTTGAGTTGTCATCAGTGATGTCATCAGTGATGTCACTGACCATGTCATGAATGATGTAATATGTGACATCATCAGCAGTGGATTGCGGGTGCGCGATATATAGTTAGCGCATCTAACTATATATGGAATTTCAATGGTTTTATGCGAGTAAAATAAGGTTTTGTAAATGCAAATCCCTAACTATATATGGCCTAAAACCAATGGTTTTTTCATTGAATTTTCAAGGTTTTGTAAATGCAAATTCCTAACTATATATCCACTATAACCTATGGTTTTTTCAGTGAATTTCAATGGTTTTTTAATAGCAAATATGAAAAGCTTTAAAATGTCAAGTACGTGATAGATAAAAACATTTTCGTATTTATGCACGCTGATGTGCTTTGAACGCTGCACCCCCCCCCCTCCCCTCTTTTCTCTTAGTAGTACTCTCTCTTTGCAGATAGTGAACGGTAGTTAACGCAGACCTTTACCCCCGTTGTAATCCGTCGTGCCTGCTTGTCTCTCCATTTGATTGATTGTTATCCAAGCATTTACTGTTTTAGAATTGGTTCTCTTTGGATCATTCTCTATTTACAAACAAGCACAAAGTCGCAATACTCTGTTTAGTCTTTGCAGATAGTGAAAAATCAAGTAAAAAAATAAAAGTAATCGAGCAAAATCAGTAGGCCACTAATTGGATCTCTTTCTGACCTCGCTAAAATAGAAATATTAGGAACAACCCTTCATGAGAAATCGAAAATAGTGAGATGAACTGAGCTCCACACCATGAGGGCTGCAAGACAGCTCGACTCCGTCACCCACCCCGCCCAAAATAACGACAAACCCTATGCAAATATTAAAAATATAGACAACACACCAGCAAAGAAACAGGGTAAAACATTTTATTAAATAACTATTTACATAACTATTTTATACTTTTTATTGCCCGATCCGGCTAGCTCAATCGATCGAGCATGAAACTCATGCACTCTGATAGCAAGCGTTGCTACTGATGCTATGCAGACCAAAACTGGTTTTCAGTTTGTACATTTTTCTAGATTTTTCCATCCAAGGTTGGTTGACTTTGTAGAACGATGGCTTCAGATTTTCAACATACGGTGTGGTGGCGCGGACTGGGAGGGGGCGCTTCGCTCCTGCCCCCTCCCCAAGTAAGATTTTCATACGTGAAAGTACGTTAATGGTTTTGGTCCCTGAGTTGCTTCAATGTCACTGCCATTCTCAAATGGCATAAGTTCTGGATGTTGGGTGCCATAGTTCAGAGTTCTGAGCAGTGCTTGTAACACTGTCTGAAGCTTATTTCCACCTACTGCAGCTTCACTATTCTCAAAGTAAGTGAGTGTCGTTTGTGGACCTGACTGCATTTGAAAACAATGTGATATGTTACCTTCCTAAACAGCTTGACGGAGGCCCCTGAGGGGCGGTGTGATGGCCATGGACTCGGAGAAGACGCTTGGCTCCGACACCCTCCCCAAGTCTTATAGCACTGGTGTAGCCTGAGATCGCCCCCGACATAGGCGGCCGGCTCCCGGGGTCCGGCGGAACTTTTTGCCTTTTGATGACTCTTCAATTCTGGACCTTGTCCCACAATCCGTTTGACCTGAAGACACGCTGTAGTGGGGCGCCCCTTTACCGTTTCAGTTGCCATTCCGCCCGCTTTTGCTACACTGTGCCTCTTCCGCCATTCAGCTGTTTACCGCCCGCTCTTGCGACTACAGCGTCTCGCTCATCATGTAGTTGAGTTGCTCCCGCTCTTGCGGTGCAGCGATAGGCGGCTGCCACAGGACTCTCAAAAAAGCGGCCGGCTCTTCGGTTTTGGGCCTGGTCCACTAAAATGGCCCTGGGACACCTTTGAACTCGGACGCTTCCCTGATAGGGCTTGGGTCCCATTCTCGAAAGCGTCCCCTCAGCCGTGAAGATTCTACAAAAGTCTTGGGGGCCCCCGACTCCCGCAGGCTTCTGGTGGGGAGCGGCTGCCAGGTCTGCTCGTGGAATGGCCACGACGGAGCTACGAGATGGTAGTGCTCTCATGCTGACGCCAGCTTTAGTCTGAAACATCCAGAAACACTGTAGACTACCAATTCGATCAGTTCCGGTAGCGCCCCAACATGACCCGGAAGAGAAGAACTTGCCCTCCCCTCTTTGACTGATGGTTCTTGTTGCCTGTCCCCTCTGTTGTCATTTAACAGAACTTTTTGGACTGCTGAAAGGGGTTGTGTTCCGAACGCTGGTTGGTGGAGACATTTTGACTATATTCTTGACCTGCGTTGTCGCGTAATGCGTTATATGACACGCCGCGTTAGCGCACCCGGAAGTGATCCGCGGCGCGCAGCGCGTAACGTAAGCATAACAGGTCATGTGACTTGTTAATAAAACTTTTCATTGGTTCATTTTACTTTTGTTATTTTAATGATGAAAAGCTTGGTCATATGACCTACAAATTACGCTTTTTATTGTTTTCGAACATTATTTTTTTTAAAACATATGTTATAATATTCCAGGCTAATGTACTTTCCCGGAAAATGTACAACTGTCCTGCAAGTAAAATATATTCCTTTTTCGAGAAAAAGGGCGTTTCTTCGTTCTATGACGGAGCCGTTGAGTAAAAGAGACTCGGCCTGCTGTCTTAGTCGCCGATACGCCTGATTATCAGATTCTTATCGATCACTTTATGTTGCAGGAGTGGAAAACACAACTGCCCTTGACCATTTATCTTTACTGCGTTCCTACATATTATACCTTTTATCCGTCATGTAATTGGACTGCTTTATTTCACTTGCCTTTTACTGATTCGAAAACAGTGACTAAAAGTAAAAACTTTACCAATGTAAATACTACTACCGTGTTTTGTTTTAAAAACTTTTATTGTGAAAATGTCAGTATACAAATACGGGCCTATAACCACGTGGGCCGGCCACGGAGCAAACTGAAATCGTATATGATGAGGAGACATTTACACTGTAGAGGAACGTAACGAGCGGGCCATTAGGTTGCAAGAACTAAGGTGTCTAACAGTTGCGGAATCGGTGGACATACATTTTGTAATTAAAATAAGACAGGACCACTTACAATAAAATTTTCTAGATATACATTTGCGGGCAAGGAGTTACGAGTCCCATTTATACCGGCGCCATTTTGGGCGAGGCCGGGCAGGTCCAAGATATAGTCAAAATGTCTCCACCAACAATCGGCCAGACCAGAACCCCTTTCGGCCCTTTATGCTACAAGATGGTGTCTTCCATTCAGAAAATATTGTTGGCAGCATTTTGAAAGGAAAGATAAACAGCCGTTCTCCTAGTGAGTCTCACATTGTTACATTTAGGAAGAATGTTGAAGAGTAATATGTGGAAAATCTGAAGCCATTTTTCTACAAACTCTCAATCAGCATTGGATGGAAAAAAAAATCCTGAAGAATGTACAAACTGAAAACCAATTTTTGTCTGTATAGCATCAACAGCAACGCTTGAGTCAGCTTTGTGTCAAGCCGCCATTTTCATTCAATCAATAGCGTCCCCCTGCACACATTCAGGAACCTGGTCGTGTCTTCAGGTGAAACGGATTGTGGGACAAGAAGCAGAAATGAAAAGGAAAAAAGTTCCGCCGGACCTCGGAAGCCGGCCGCCTATGTCATGGGCGATCTTTGGCCACACCAGGGCAATAGTGAAGCTGCAGCAGGTGCAAAAGAGCTTCAGACAGTCTTACAAGCACAGCTTTTCTAAACATTTTTTTGTATTTTTGCACAGTTTTATATATTTTTTTTGTTTTTGATGGAGGGGAAACAACAAAAAACAGGCATTGAAAAAAGCTCAACAGTGCAGGGCGCCTTGTGCTGGTTCCGACCTATTCACACATCGGTCCACTACTGACATCACCTCATAAGCCAACGGGGCACCCCACGCCGACTTTCGGCGCAGCATTGTAGGATGGCCACACCAGTGCGGCAACTTGCTGGACACCACCTCGGTGCCATCCGGATCTCGGCGCGTTTGAGTCACTGTACCGCAAGAGTGACCGCAACTCAGCTGGACACGCCGACTTTCGGCGCAGCATTGTAGGATGGCCACACCAGTGCGGCAACTTGCTGGACACAACCTCGGTGCCATCCGGATCTCGGCGCGTTCGACTCACTGTACCGCAAGAGTGACCGGAACTCAGCTGGACACGCCGTCTTTCGGCGCAGCATTGTAGGATGGCCACACCAGTGCGGCAACTTGCTGGACACCACCTCGGTGCCATCCGGATCTCGGCGCGTTCGAGTCACTGTACCGCAAGAGTGACCGCAACTCAGCTGGACACGCCGTCTTTCGGCGCAGCATTGTAGGATGGCCACACCAGTGCGGCAATTTGCTGGACACCACCTCGGTGCCATCCGGATCTCGACGCGTTGTGCTGCCTTCGGCCTATTCGCACATCGGTCCGCTACTGACGCCTCCTCACGTGCCAACGGATTTTCTACGCTTTTTGTAGCCCTATGCCGCATAACAGGTCATGTGACTTGTTTATAAAACTTTTCATTGGTTCATTTTACTTTTGGTTTCCTAAAGATGGAAGGCTTGGTCATATGACCTAAAAATAACACTTTTCATTGGTTTAGAACATTTTTTTTTCCCAAACGATTAAAGCCCCACCTTGTTTCTGGATCATTCAGACTGAAGCTGGCGTCAGCATGAGAGCACCACCATCTCGTGGCTCCGTCGTGGTCATTCCGCGAGCATTCATGGCTGCCGCTCCCCACCGGAAGCCTGCGGGAGTCGGGGGCCCCCAAGACTTTTGTAGAATCTTCACGGCTGAGGGGACGCTTTTCGAGAATGGAGCCCAAGCCCTAGCAGGCAAGCGTCCGAGTTCCAAGGTGTCCCAGGGCCATTTCAGTGGACCAGGCCCAAAACCGAAGAGCCGTCTGCCATTTTAAGAGTCATGTGGCAGCCGCCTATCGCTGCACTGCAAGAGTGGGAGCAACTCAACAACATGGTGAGCGAGACGCTGTAGCCGCAAGAGCGGGCGCAACTCAGCTGGATGGCCGCCACCTGGGGAGGCCCGTTCACGCCGCCTCCCCCACGCCCCCCCCCCCCCCGGGCCACCCCACGCCAATTTTCGGAGCAGCATTGTAGGATACCAAAACCAGTGCGGCAGTTTACTGGACATCACCTGGGTGCCATCAGCATCTCAGCGCGTTCTGCTGCCTTGGGACTATTCGCACAACAGACCGCTACTGACGAGGCCTCCCCCCGCACCACCCGGGACGCCCCACGCCAATTTTCGGAGCAGCATTGTAGGATCCCAAAACCAGTGCGGCACCCAGGCGACATCACCTGGGTGCCGTCCAGAACTCTGCACGTTGTGCTGCCTTGGGACTATTCGCACAAAAGACAGCTTCTGACCATTGTTGCTTTTTTGGGTGAAAAATGTTTAAATGTTTTTACAGTTTTTGTTCCGTTCATTATATTTAAAAGTTAATAAAGTTTTATAATCTTACTTTGTTGGAGTGTTATATATTTTTTTTAAAAACGGGTGAATGGGGCCTTGAATCGGGTTATTGTCATGTGTGGGCTTTGGAAGTGTGCTGCTGCAGGATCGGACATTTCAAACTCAAATGCACGTTCTTTTTCTTACCTTTCCGAAGCATGGAGCGCAATAGCAGGCAGAGAAAGGGTGATGCACGTGTTGAACACTACCTGACCTGGCAAGTTGCTGGCAGTGCCCCCCCGCCCGCTCCTGAAAGAGAGCACACACACACCGCCGCCCCGAGTACTTCACAAATCTTTAAAAGACCATGCGCTTGTTCATGAGGCTTAAATGGTTTATCACCTCTTCTAGAACCCCTGCATCGAACCTCTGACGTTTCCTGGAAAAATTACCACGTAACACAATACCAAGCCCTGTCAGCTGAAACCCCCGAGGAATCGTGGGGCATATTATCAAGGGGGTTTATCGCCGCTTTTTTGGCTTTAAAAGCCATGAAAGCGGAGATAAAATTATCTCCCTATTACCAAGCTGTCGCTAACACAAGTTAGTGACAGCTAAAAGGAGATAGCGACCATCTTGGGCCCCGCTTTGCATGTCAGTGATACTTATCACTAATGACATGCAAAGTGGGCGTGCCAAGATGTTAGCGACTGGAAACAGTCCCTAACATCGCTATCTCCTATTACCAACTTTTGGAGATATTCGCGCGAAGCGCGAATATCTCCAAAAGCTAACACCTGCCCTGAGCAGTTCTTAGCCATGTTATCCAATGGGAGGTGGATAACATGGCTAAGAGCATTTGCTCGATAATACATGAATATCGCTGACTTTTCTGCGATAATAGCAAGGTTTATCTGCGATAAAAATCGCCGATGTGCGGCGATAATTTTTGTCTCTAAACAAGTTAGAGACAAAAATTATCGCTAGTTGTTCGTAATATGCCCCCGGGTTTTTGCTTGCAGAAATCGGAAGGCGGGAGACTAGCACTAAAATCAGTAGTCTCACGCCTGAATCGGGAGGGTTGGCATGTCTGGATTCTCTACAGCTGGGGCCATAAACTACATCCGCAGGGGTAGGTGATAGCCTGGGACCAGCCTGGCATCTAAAATGGCTGCCGTGCACGACAAAATTGTGGCATTGGAAAAAAGGCAAGATGGCGCAGCCGCTGGAAGAGATGTATCAACATATATGAGCCTCCTCAGCCACCCTCAGGAAACATAGGGGATTAGGATACGTCTCCCGCACCCCCTTATACCTAGTAATTTAATTAACGAAGCACAAAATGGCGAATTCCCGTTTCGCTACCAGTTTGCGGCCCAGTTCGCGGCCCGTGAAGCGCTTCTACCGTGAAAAATCATTTTTTTTTTATTTTCCCCACGGGACCCTTTAATAACTCCAACAACATTACTAGGGGGTCAAGAGGGGTATACCTTGCCCCCTTTCATTAAATTCCCCCTTCGTTTTTCACCTCTTCTTCTCTCTCGATCCTACCGAGAGATAAGATGGCGGCCGCTCCGGACTGTCACGCAGCAAAAAAAAAAAAAGCTCACGCACAGCCGCTGGAAGAGATGTATCAACATATATGAGCCTCCTCAGCCACCCTCAGGAAACATAGGGGATTAGGATACGTCTCCCGCACCCCCTTATACCTAGTAATTTAATTAACGAAGCACAAAATGGCGAATTCCCGTTTCGCTACCAGTTTGCGGCCCAGTTCGCGGCCCGTGAAGCGCTTCTACCGTGAAAAATCATTTTTTTTTATTTTCCCCACGGGACCCTTTAATAACCCCAACAACATTCCTAGGGGGTCAAGAGGGGTATACCTTGCCCCCTTTCATTAAATTCCCCCTTCGTTTTTCACCTCTTCTTCTCTCTCGATCCTACCGAGAGATAAGATGGCGGCCGCTCCGGACTGTTTAGAATGTTGACAGACACCGGAGAGCCAATCAGCTTTCTGCACGCAAAGTTCTGTTTCGCGAAAAGTAAGCGAACCGGTGCGCAGCCTGGAGCGCTGTTACAGATATATATCTTGTTTTAAACGTTAATTTCTCAAAAACTACTGGAGCACATATATTGAGACCTAGCAAAGGCACATCGGGCTAACAGTCCCTACAATTTTGCCAAGTTTCGTGCAAATCCATTCAGCCGTTCGAGCTAAAAGTGAGTCCAACCGCCCTATGGAAATTAACATGGGAAAAACGCGTTTTGGGACCCCCTTTTTTCTCGGCCCCCCCTTGATGAAACCCCCCCAAATTTTCAAGGGCTGCTCAGAAACAAAATGTGCCATTTTCCTGAAAATTTCAGCCGATTCCGTCCACAAACGCCAAAGTTATTAGACATAGAATTTTCAAAAATCCCATAGGGAATAAATCCTAACTATATATACCTACTGGCGATAGCCAGTAGGTAATATATATATATATATATTCAATGAAAAAACCATAGGTTATAGACCATATATAGTTAGGAATTCGCATTTACAAAACCTTATTTTACTCGCATAAAACCATTGAAATTCCATATATAGTTAGTTGCGCTAACTATATATCGCGCACCCGCAATCCACTGCTGATGATGTCACATATTACATCATTCATGACATGGTCAGTGACATCACTGATGACATCACTGATGACATCTCAAATGACATCACTGATGACATCACTGATGACATCTCATTTGACATTACTGATCACATCACTGATGATATCATTCATGTGATAATACGATGAACCTCTTCAGACTCTAATATAACCTTAGATACAATCAGTGTAAACAGACACTCACAGACTGTCACTCATCCATGGAGTTACTCACACACCTAGTCAGTCATGCAAAGAATCAATCACACCTCCATTTCCTCAACTATACAGTTATACAAACTTTACTTATTCAAACATATACTAACACATATTTACTCTCTTATACAATCCCTGATACAAGTTCACAATGATCCATACAGCCACTCACACATTCACTGGCTCTTATGCACAGTTATTTATATATGTCAACTCTCACATGTACTGTGTTTTACATATGTACTTACTTTGACATGTAGCACTGAGATATCCATTCACTCACCAATACACTCATGCACACAGTCAACCGCCCATACAGCTGTTACCACATGCACTTTTGAAACCATACCTCTAGTGAATCAACTGCTCACACATCTATGCACAGAGTCATACACCTCCCAGCCACCCACACACACACTCAGTCTCCCATACAAATACTAAGGTAACCAATCAATAACCCATATAGTTACTCATATAGCTACTTATCAACACATGCAACAGTTTACAGAACAACAGACATAATGATGCACAAATTAAGACAGTTTAGTCACTAACCCATGCACTCAGTGAGACACATTTAATCACTCACTCATACAGTCAGTCATGCACCTACTAAATCCTTCATCCAGACACTTATACATCCACTCATTCTTCAATATGTAAGACATATTTTAACTTCACAGAAACATACAGTCACTGGATGTTGTCATCAGTGATGTCATTTGAGATGTCATCAGTGATGTCATCAGTGATGTCACTGACCATGTCATGAATGATGTAATATGTGACATCATCAGCAGTGGATTGCGGGTGCGCGATATATAGTTAGCGCAACTAACTATATATGGAATTTCAATGGTTTTATGCGAGTAAAATAAGGTTTTGTAAATGCGAATTCCTAACTATATATGGTCTATAACCTATGGTTTTTTCATTGAATTTCAATGGTTTTTTAAATGCAAATTTCTAACTATATATAGTCTATAACCTATGGTTTTTTCAGTGAATTTCATTGGTTTTTTAAAAGCTAACATCTGTAGCTGTAAAATGTATTATTCTTTAAATCCCAAAATATATTTAGATGTTTATTGATAATTTTTTTTTTAATATTTTTTTTCTTCGCTTCTAGTTCGCGAACCGGGAAGCTTTCCGTTAGCTCATCTTGATGCCGCGATCTAGTCCGCGAACCGGTCAACGTTACGTTAGCGGAACAGTGACGCGCCGCGGAAGCGCGACGTATCACGTTATCGCGTAATGCGTCTAATGACGCGCCGCGTTAGCGCTCCCGGAAGTGCTCCGGACCGCGAACCGGAAGCGATCTGGGACGCGGCGCGCGCCGCGTAACGTAAGCGGAACAGGTCATGTGACTTGTTTATCAAACTTCTCATTGGTTCATTTCACTTTTGGTTTCCAAATGATGTATGACTAGGTCATGTGACCTAAAAATAACACTTTTCATTGGCTCAGAACTTTTGTTTTCCCCAAATCAAGTAAACCCCTCCTTATTTCCTCACTCTGACTTTCATCTTGGTGAGAGAAAGACCATTTATCTGAAGATCCACAATGGCTTCCATTGTTGCTGCAGCTGGTGCACCCCCACCACCACCTCCACCTCCCCATAAGAAGAGAGGACCACCCAGTCAAATTATGACTAACAGAGAGGAGGAAGATGAGGAAGAAGAAGAAGAGGAGAGAGAGGGACAACAATTTGTTGATGAGTTGCCCCGGGTTTCTAAACGAAAAACCAGTTTCATCTGGCAGTTTTTCACCATCCCTCCTGGAACCAAGAAAGTGAATGCAAAATATGCCACCTGCCTCATCTGTGACCACAGATTATCGAGAGGCACAGAAAAGAAGTACAGTATGGGGAACTATACAATGCACCGTCACATGAGCAGGTGGCATCCCTTGAACTACAGCCGGGCTGAGTTGAGGGATCTTGAAGACAATCCGACGGCAACTCCTGTGGCAAGATCTACATCCACATTGTCTTTGACGGGAAGAGAGGCACAAGAGACTGTGCCAAACATCCAACGTAACTTCCAGCACATGAAGGTGTCTTGTATTTACTGTGGTGCTATGCTGTCATATGGCAACATGAGTGTCAACCTCATGAACATTGCATATGAAAATCATAAGTGCCCTAATGCACCCAAAAAGTAATTTTCTTTTTTTTTGCTCCAGTTGAGCCGTTTTGAAAGCCTGTTTTTTGTTGTCTCCCCTCCTTAAAAAACACAAAAAAAACATAAAACAGTTCTAAAAATACAAAAAAATCAAAAAATGTTCAAAAAATTACAAAAAAAACATAAAACAACAAAAACAAAAAAAAACAGTTCTTTTCAGAACTACCTCCCCTTTCAAACAAAATTGCTAGAATGTTTATCACTCTGGCAAGCTCTATTTCTTTTGGTTCGCTTCAAGTTCGCTGACCGGTTCGCGAACTTTAAGCGAACTAAAAAAAATATTTTTTTAAAAAAAAAGAAGAGTTAGTATAAGGGAAGTAAACAGAGAATAATGTAAAAAGAAAGACAGCTAGAGAGAGTAAATGAGAGATACTGTCAATGACATCATCAGCAGTGCATTGCGGGTAAAAAGAGTGGAAAACATTTACCTTATAATTCTTGTTACCTTTTTTAAATATTTTTTCATACTTTCAATCTGTAAAACAAAGAACAAACATTTCAAAAAATATTAAAACATGTATTTAAAAATTAGAAAAGACAAGGGAAAAGGTTCAAAAACAAACAGTTTTTCAACAACTTTGACATTTACAGAAGTCTCTGCTTCTCTACGTTCCCTACACAATCCTAAAGATATATATTCGAAAGAAACTGTATCTTGATATTGCTGAACTGAGGCCTATTTTGAAACATGATGTTTTTCTTGCACTGCTAATGTCTCACAATAGTGATGCAATAGCAGCGCAAAAAAGATGTAAAGTCATAATAAAATTGTGTCTAACATTGTAAATGATTGTTTTAGGATGCAAATAAGATGTGTGCTTTCAAGAGCTTTCTTTGAGGTGAGGCCTCTTTTTTTTATAAAAAAAAAACACTACCCAGAAGTACAGCACTCTAAGCATTAAAATTGATATTTACAGAACTCACCTTACCCATATGTACCACACATTTCTAAATGTATATCATAAGGACAAAAAGCATAACATTAATTATACATGTTAAATGGTTTATTTTTGCTGTTCTCAGAATGTATCAAATTTCACTTAAATCAGTGACTTGAAGGTATTCATCATGTAACAGCGGGGAAAAAAAAACACAATCAAAATGACTGTGTTTAAAAAACCCATACAACCTAAGAAATCTGATTTCAAAACTTCTTAAAATTAACTTACTTTCAATGACGTCGAAGGATCTCCTATAAACAGCATCCACTCTGTTGTGCTTTAAATATTTTCAGCCCGCCACTTTCTGAAAGAAAACCTCCATCGATACGTGAAATATGTTACATAGAAAAAAAACTTCTCTCATTATATCACATGTTTCCACTAGGCCAAATCATGTTGCCGCGATTCGCAAATCTTGTAATTCTTCCAATCAAATCCCGACATTTTCTATTTTCGCAACTTTCAAAAATAAAATATTTGAGATTATTTTCACAATCCTGGACTACTAATATCTTACTCTTCTTTGTCAGTCATGTTCTCCTTTTCCTATGACACTGATACTGCTTACTATGAAGCAGACTTACTTGCATTAGGTTTATATAGTTGAATTTTTAATCGAGACAGCATTGCAGACTTACATTCCCTCTACTTAAAATTTTGGTTTTAAAAACACCAGGTAAGAATTTTTAAGGTCAAACGGCAATTTTTTTTTGAACGTTACAACAGAATCATTACAGAATGACCAGCCGTTTCCAGACTTTAAGTAAGCTGTATAATGTCCTGATGTTGTTGATGGACCATCGTGATAGATAATTGCTACAGTAACAAAAGTCCTCCCTGATATTGACAGCTGAGAAGCCACAAAATTTTTTATTAAAGTTGACAATTTTGTTCCATCAGGCCTACATCGTTGCATCATTAAAATGACATACTGGCCATATCTACGTATAAATAATGTTGACATCATATCACATTTACATTGGCTACACTCCATGTTGTGATCCGCTGCATTTACTAGCTTATTAAAGGAGACTGATTTACTGTCTGGCAAAGTTAAATATATAAATCTTTCTGAGTCTACACTAGTAGTACTTGATACCATACAGTTCTCGCAGTCATGCTGCCATTGATAAGAAAGCCCAAACAGGTGATCTACATCTACACCCTCAACTTGCAATATATCAAGCATATACATTAAAAACTCCTGACAATCTTGCTGATTATTTTCAGAGAAGTCTGTTTGACCTGAACATTCATCTAACAGATAACGAACTTCAGACACACTTTCTACTTTTGTTCGATCACTGCTACATTTCTCGAAAACAGAATTCAACAAACAGCATAAAATTTGTTCAGAATTCAACAGAATCTGTTCTTTTAAACTCTCTAGTGAAAAGAGAACATTAACCACTACATTTGCATAGCAGTTGACACCAGAACTGTTTTCAAATTGAAAACCGACAACATCTTCAACAGAATCCACTTTCTTTCTGCTAACAATTTTCGGTTCATTGACTTTTAGTCTTTTTGCAACAACCTCCCTACTATTACTGCTATTTCTACGTTTGCGGCCTACCACACGTTTCTCAAACAAAGGATATTGAGGCAAATGTGGCGCATACTCTCTTCTTAACCTATTGTATTCCTTAACACAATCTAGATCCGCACAAATGTTTGTGACATCACAGTCAATCAAGTACAATCCCGATAAAGTTCTAACTCGTGACAATGCCACATATGCCATACCCTCCTTGAACACAGAACTGCCAATATTCACCAATGCACAGTCTACACTTAAACCTTGCGATTTATGGATTGTCACCGCATATGCCAAGCAAACAGGAAACTGTTTACGGCGAACATATAAATCTTTAACAAGCAAAAACCTAGCAGAACAACGACCAATTTGCTGTACTTCCTCAATGCCATCAAATTTAATTTTTAAAAATTCTATTCCATCTCTATTTCTGTATTTCTCAAAATCAACAACATTACCCATTGATCCATTTACCAGACCTCTTTCTACATGTAAATTCCTTCTCAAAATAATTCGGCAATTTAAACACACATTCAAAGTCTTTTCAAAACCCGCTGTTTTAGATATAGTCTTCTCTAATGAATCCAATTTTGATTTCAAATTGTCTGACAAAATAATTGTTGATCCCATATGCTCTAATTTGTCGATAGCTTCAAGTTTCACAATCTCTTGCTTTTCTAAATTCAACATTTTGTTGTTGAAGATGGCACATTCTGCAAGAGTTGGCATGAGACATATCCCGGATTTCTTCTCAGTAATTTTCTGAAAAATATTCTCAGGCACAATATCTTGTTTGGGATACAAATTTGACAGTAACCGTGCATTTAAAGCTTCTTTCCCATGCTCGGTCACTTTTCCAATTCTAATATCTTGTAGAATATTCTTGTAATCTTCATCCTTTGCCTGACGCATATTTTGATGCAGTTCTGCATAATTGAAGTTTAACCATATATTGACGTTGCCAATGCTCCCTAGGCACTTCCTGGTATCTTCATGCGTGAGTATTTTGAACACAGGTTGACCTTTTACTGGTGTCAGCTGTAGAAGATCTCCGAAAACAATAATGTGTTTCCCACCAAATAAGACATCATATTCAGTTTTAAGTACTTCTTGCATTCTCAAATGCACAAAGGCAAGCATGACATTGGAAACCATGCTTACTTCGTCAATGATAAGTAGTTTCATTTTCCTCAAAACTCTTGAAACTTCACAGCAAGCATCTCCAGATAACTTGTTGTATTGTAATTTGTTGTCATGCTCCACCGGCAGCATCAATAGACGATGCAAAGTAATACCTTTAATATTATGTGCTGCCAGTCCAGTAGGAGCGGTGACAACACAAGACAGCGATGACTCAGTCCTTTCCTGCAAATAACAAGAGATTGCTTTAATGAGGAAACTTTTTCCAGTTCCCGCTTCTCCACTCACGTACAGTCGGACAGGCTTCAACGACGTACACGAGCACTCTTTCTTCTCATGACTTAATCCGTGCTCAATTTCCTTGGTAACTTCATCATATATTTTCCTCTGCTCAACGTTGAGTTGTTTTTCCAAGTCTTGTAAGTTAACTGAATCCTCCTGAGCATGTGCCATGGCTCTTTCTACTTCATTCATAGCAGTGGCAGCTTCATTTTCGATAATAGGTCCTCCAAGTGGATCTTGACTCAATGAAACAGAACTCTGACTGTCCTGAGAACTGTCTCTGGCAATCTCGGCTGCAATCGTTGCTTCCTGCTCAATTTCCAAAGTTAGCATTTCTTGATATTTAGAAAAAGCAGGACATTCTATGGACTCCTTGGCTGCATTGAAAGAGTCTTCGTAACAGAGGAAATCTCCAAGCAGTTCCTCTTCTGCACGCCAAGGCTTGAAAAGTTGCAAAAGTGCTAAATAGAAAAACTCCTTTTTTTCTGGAGATTCGCCACTTAATTTTCGATGGTTTACTAATTGGCATTTTCTTTGCTTGACCAGGCATCCCTCACTTCCAATTACAGCATACACTCCTTTCTCAATATCTTCTTTGATGTTCCTCTTGAATATATAATTTTGGAGAACCTCATATAGACAAATATTCTCAAGGTGACTGCTTCGATTTGGATAATATGTATCCAACATGTTGGTCTTCAAAATGTCGGTACTGTTTGGTTCCTTTTCTGCCAAATACTCAATTTCCCGAACAGGTTTTAGAACTCGATTTCGCGTTGCAGCAAGACCAAGACTCGCCCAAACGAGACTCCTGGATTTGGCATAGAGACTTGCTGAAGACAATCGATCAGAACATTCGTAAGCTCCGATTTCTCGATGCGACAACATCTTCAGACTGAAACTGTACAACTTCTTGCTGAGGCTCTTTTCATGGGAAATGTCCTCCCACATATCCTTCAGTTCGGTCTTTTCTTTTTTGGTGATGTAAGATGTCACATACCGAGCCACAGCCATACAGTTGTCAGCCACAAACTGTATATCCATGTTGGCATTCCACATGGACAAAATCACTGGGTTGTAGTCATTGATGTACTTGGACTCTTCGTTCCTTTTCAAATTGTATGTATTCTTGGGTGATTTCCTCGTCACATTATGTCGCAGCGAAGACATCAAACTGTTCACTCTTCCTTTAGAAATCACCGGTCGTGGAAAGTTGAAACGACATTTGGTGTAGAACTTGTCCTTGTTTCTGAATTTACGACGACAGTACTTTCCACAACGATGGCTTTGGAAACGTAGAACTTGTTCTCTTAGACTTTTCTTCTCCGTTGCGTTTGGAACAGCACACGTAGAATACTGTTCGATGAAATTCATCACTAAGTCATCCGGATCTGTTCCAAATTTAGGTGCATCCTTGATCCACAGCAACATATGTATATGAGGGGCACCTCTTGCTTGGTACTCCTTTCTCCAGAAGAAATCCAACACCTCTCCAAGAGGTGGATTCTTTTTATTTGTGATGAAAGACATCATAGCTTCAAATCTATGATTGAAGTACCTGCATACATTCACAGGATCCAAAGAACACAGTTCTCCAGGTGTCTTGAATTCAATGTTTTCAATATTTCCATTTGCCTCTCGTAGAAATTCAAGTAAGTCATCCCAGCCATACTCGGCACAGCTCAGAGTGAGGAACCATGTCGGAGTTCCTAAGTTCCTCAGCATACATTTTAAGTCACCATGACGACGGTACCAGTACTCATTAGTACCACGCTGACACGCCATGAGATTAATTAAGTGAGAATCCAAAATACTGTCTTGGACATTGACTTTATGCATAAAGTCACTTGCCGAGATGTTTCGCATCTGTATACCACTTTTTAAGATGTGGTTCACTGCATATGACAGTCCAGACAGATCGCTTTCAAACAGGAGATGAAACAAATAGGGAATGCATTGCCGAAACCTAGGATCTTCTGCATACAATCGTAAAGTCCGGTATTCAGACGCAGGAATTTCACGAGGTCGCTCATCATATCTTCCTCCTTGACCTGTGGGAAATAGCTGTGGGAAACACCGAGCTTCCAAACTTTCCTCCCAAACACTAATGGGACTCCCTTTGGCTTGTTTCATTTGAAACAACTCAATAGCATTCCCCATCACTTCCTTGGAATGCAAAGGATGAACACTATAATGTTCATATATTTCTTCACTTTTAGAGGCCTCTACTTTCTCAATTTGGCCAGCACACAAATCGCTATCCTCTTCATCACTTACTTCCTCTTCTGCAACATATACATTCTTATAGTACTTATTATTTTTCTTCAAATACACTGTTGCCTTTTTGACTTTCCTAACATCCACTAAATCTTGCCATATTTTCTTATTCTTTGTCGGAACCCCATTAACCAAGATAACCAGAGGTTCCTCTTCCACTTTTTCTATTCCAATTGTGTTAATGTTTTTGTTCAAATCTAGAGGCAAATAAACAACTCTTCCCTTTAATCCTCTCTGTAAATCTGCTGGAGGCAATTTCCCTGTCTTTGGCTCCATTCTTACAATAGCCTGAAAGGGATGGATACTTTGAATCAAAATAGATTCATAAGTATTTAAATCCTTCAATTCAGAAGGAATCTCAACCAATTCCAGATTATTATGAACTGCCCTAGCAGGCATCTGGTTTTGGTTTAATTTATTACAACAATAAGTACACACACGTTGATCCGATCCCAAATCAAAATAATTTTCTACCATCAAGTATGTGGCTAAATCCTTCCATTCACTATTATTTTCCCTTTCACTTTTTGCATATAAATCCACTACCTTAGTCTGATTCTTATAATAAGTGCGTCGACAACATACACAAGTGAAATTAGGCCTCTCACTTGATTTCATCTGAAACGTGGCAATTTCCTTCTGAAAATTATCTGTACTGGAAACCTGTACATTATCTTCCACATTACCCTCTACTTCAGGGTCAATTTGAACATTCTCATCTTTACTACCAAAGTAACAAAACTCAATTTCTTCACAAAGATTCTTCACATCTATTTCAGAACCATGCAAAAGAGCAGCACATAACTGTTTAAGCATAATTGCTGGACTCTTAGCATAATACAACATTCTCACTAATTTTCTCACTTTATTATGATGCACTGCTAGCATCCTGAAATGATGAAAAACACTCTGGCATACTCTCCTGGAAAGACAAGCCAGTGAATGACCACGCAAACCTGTCATTTGTCTCACTCTGCAAGGATCTAAATCTTGCAACAACTTCATTTTCTGCTTCAAACTTTTCTTATTAAATGTCCGTATAAAATCACATAGCAAATTGATGGAAACCTGTCGCACACTGCAAATAGAACTACACTTCCAAATGTACACAGGACCCTTAGGACGTCTTCCTAAAACCTCATCACTTAGCGCCTCTTCTGTCTCTGTTGTCACAAGTAGTTCTTTTTCAACTGGACAACCATCCTTCACTTCATAAGCTCGACCACTGATGTCAACTGCATGCACCAAATCATTATCCTGAAAATAAGTCTCCTCATTAAAAAATGCCTCAGAACTTGAACTATGCATCCATTCTCCAGAAAAAACTTCACAAAAGTTAGTACGATTTACTACTCTCTTCCATCTACTTTTTGTTTTGAAATCAGAAATTACCTTGCTTAGTTTCCTAATTCTATTGATTACCAAAATAAACAACTTTCGCTTGATTTCAAAAGCATGATCAATAATTTTCTCTACATTTTTCTTCTTCCTATAAAATGCCGCTTTCTGTTGGCCTTTCTTTTTAATATTTTTCAATAAATTAACTAATATCCTATTACGGAACATTCGTTGTCGAATGTCCCTAAACTGTTGTTTCCTTCTACTATCATGCACAGAGTTATCTCTTCCTCTACCAGTAACATTTGTGATGGGTCTCTCCTTTCCATTTAAATTACTTCTCTTTTTGTTAAGAGACACATTTTTTTGAGCAAAATTTTTTTTACTACAAATATTTCTTAAGAATGATTTCGTGCTCTTACCCGGACCTTTCTTGGTGTTTTGACAAGTATTTGGGGAAGAGGACTGCTGCAATAAAACATCATCCTGCTGTCTTTGACGTTTTCTAGCCTTTCGTATTCGACTTCTGGAAGGCATTTTCCAAACTATGAAAGAATCTGCAGTTGAATCTGTGAAAAAATATAATATAAAATGTTATTAACCACTATTACCAAACAGTAAATAAATAACAGTCATCTAAAACTTAATGCTGTACTAATTATTTAACATAGCAAATATTTTCCACCAGCACTGCATCACAAAAATGACACTCAATGGTACAAAACAGGCATACAACACTCATAAATCACTCCCTAATATTTTAAATCATTAATTCAGGATGACGATAAGATGTAGCCTATCTAAAGGTTTGTTTAGGCCCAGATCTTTGGACTGGGGTGAATGTGTGTCATTGATCCACATTCAGTCCATCACCTGTTTTGTTTATTTGAGGTGAGGCCAACACATGGTTGCAGATAAGATTTTCACTGAAAAAAAACCAAGGTAAAAAAACATGTGAAGGCCTACCAATGAAGTAAATCATTAAATGAAAACCAATACATTTCTGGAAATATGCACTACTAGTGCTTCATAAGATGTTTTGGATCATATTTATAAGTTATTTGAGTATCTAGTATGCTATTTTACATTCTTCATGGTGCAAATTTATTGTAAATACGCTCCCACCTGCGGTTGGCAAATTTAGATTTTGATTATGGGAGTTAGATAGGCATGTTAATAATTTCCCAAAAATGGTATATAACCCCAAACAACCTTTGAAGCAAATGCTCTTAGCCATGTTATCCACCTCCCATTGGATAACATGGCTAAGAAATGCTTGCAAATGTGATAAAAAAAGGCCTGCAATGCATGAATAACGCAGAAAAATCAGCGATATTCATGCATTTTCCAACAAATGCTCTTAGCCATGTTATCCACTTCCTATTAAATAACATGGCTAAGAACTGCTCAGGGCACCATGAGGAACGCTTTCCATTTAAAAAGGGAAAAATAACATCAAAGACACTAAAATGCCTTCTAAATATGAACCCAAACAACCTATGAAGCAATGTGAAAAAAAACTGCCGCAATGCATGAATATAGCAGAAAAATCAGCGATATTCATGCATTTTCCAGCAAATGCTCTTAGCCATGTTATCCACTTCCAATTAAATAACATGGCTAAGAACTGCTCAGGGCCCCATGAGGAACGCTTTCCATTTAAAAAGGGAAAAATAACATCAAAGACACTAAAATACCTTCTAAATATGAACCCAAACAACCTATGAAGCAATGTGAAAAAAACGGCCACAATGCATGAATATAGCAGAAAAATCAGCGATATTCATGCATTTTCCAGCAAATGCTCTTAGCCATGTGATCCACTTCCTATTAAATAACATGGCTAAGAACTGCTCAGGGCCCCATGAGGAACGCTTTCCATTTAAAAAGGGAAAAATAACATCAAAGACACTAAAATGCCTTCTAAATATGAACCCAAACAACCTATGAAGCAATGTGAAAAAAAACGGCCACAATGCATGAATATAGCAGAAAAATCAGCGATATTCATGCATTTCCCAGCAAATGCTCTTAGCCATGTTATCCACTTCCTATTAAATAACATGGCTAAGAACTGCTCAGGGCCCCATGAGGAACGCTTTCCATTTAAAAAGGGAAAAATAACTTCAAAGACACTAAAATGCCTTCTAAATATGACCCCAAACAACCTATGAAGCTCTAACAGTACATATCCTGAAATTTAATTCATTTCAAAATTCGTTTTTAAACACAGCATATAAATCAATTGTATACCTGCATTCATGAAGAAATGACTAAAAATGTCCTTGAGACACATGAAAGTGTTTTCTGGAATGCCCTAGCACCATTTTTGGGACACTATTAACATGGCTAGGTAACTCCCATAATCAAAATCTAAATTTGCCAAGCACAAGTGGGAGCGTATTTACAAGACACTTGTCCCATGAGGAACACTTTACATTTTAAAAGGCGAACACAACATCTTAGACACTCAAATACCTTATAAATATGGCCCAAAACAACCTATGAAGCTCTAGCAGTACATATCTAGAAATGTAATTGATTTCTTAAATCGTTTTTAAAAGCAACATATCTGTTTCAGCTTACATAACAGACCATGAAATGGCCTCCATGTATTACAATATCTTGTGTAACTGCATGCCAGAATGTTACACCAAATATGCAATTATAATTTCTCTTTGAAACTAATTCTATTAGTATATCACTAGAGACAAAACCACATTTTAAAAACACAGCTTTCTTCATCATTTTCTCCTTAAATCATACTATTCTCTATCTAAATTAAATAAATCTTTTCTCACCTTAGCAAATATTTTTTGAGTTTTGAAAACAGTCTCAGAAATACACCAAATTGTCTTCAGCAGAAGAAAAAGGATGCACTCCAAAGGCTGCAGCTATTGAAAGCACAGAAATACAGATATTCTTTTCACATATCTCTCATATTAGCCAATCATACCTCTTCCCTCACTTTTTTCAAATCAAAACCCTTCCCCCCTCTGCCCTGTCTGCCTTGTTTCCATAGCAACCACCTCCTGGAAGACCTCTCATGTTTGCAAATTCACACAACAATGTTTCAATTGAACTCTGAACTCTCAGTGCACCTGCGTATCCAGTGCAATCTTTCATTAAATGTTTCTTCCTTGACCATTCAAATTACATCTTTCAAAGAACACATCCATGCACCCTAACTTTCTGTTTTCAGAAATGGAAATGCACCAATCACTGCTAATGAATCATTAGCATTGTAAATCCACAGTTTTTTTTCTTTAGAAACTCCTACTGTTTCAACTGCCCTTTCATTACCACACTTCATCTGACTGCAGAACAACCTTCTTCCACCATGTTTAACGTCTGGATTGTTGGACATAGTTACATCCACTGGGCTCAAAGGTATGCTGAGAGCAGAAATTTACACAACCTCAATTTACAAGATGTGGAAATTAAGTGGTTGGGCCAAAGAGGATTAAAATGTCACCAATTGATACCATTGGTGAAAACCTTTATGCATTTGCCAAAACCTGACCTGTTAATAGTGCACTGTGGAGGTAATGATTTGGGCACTTTGACAGGGGTAGGTCTGGAAATGCTTTTAAAGGACACCTTGGAGCAATTAATGGCACTTTTTCCTCAAACTGCCTTGGTATATTCCAATATATGCCAAAGACAGAAATGGAGGTGGTCCAACCAATTTTGTCCACAAATTGAGAAAGCGAGGAAGCATGTAAACAAATCTGTTTCAGCTTACATGAGAGACCATGGAATGGGCTCTCTGTACAACAATAACTTGCGTTACTACATGCAAGATATCTACAGAGGAGATGGAGTTCACTTCTCAGATGAGGGCAACAGAATTTTCATTCTGAATTTAAGACTCTGCATTGGTACCTACTTATAAGTACCTAAATGTACCATAAACCCAAAAGCTCTTCTCAGAGCTACCCTACATCTGATCACTCACAATTATTATTTTTCTCTAACTTTTTTCACTAATTTTCCACAAAATTCGCTCCCCGGAGCGCTACCCGGTTCGCTAACCGAAAGCTAACCTCGCGGAATTTTTTTAAAAAAAATTTTTTTTCCGCACATATAAGCCTCCTCAGCCACGCTCAGAAAACCTAGGGGGTCAAGATAAGTCTACCATGACCCCTTCTACCCATTCTAAACATTATTTGCCCTCCATCTTGTATCTTAATGCGAACGAAACACAAAATGGTGGACTCCCGTGACGCTTAAGGTTCGCTAACCGGGCAGCTTCCCGGAAAGCGGTCCTAAAAAAAGGCGGGAAAGTAATTTACAGAATAACGACTAGAAACACTCTCACCAAATATAGATTAGCTCATACTACATAACAATCCCTTCCATTCTCACAAATTTCATTGAAATTCCATTTAGCCATTTAGCCTGTAGACCTCTCCAAGTACCGTGAGGTAAATTACTTCACAAAACACATCTGAATTGTTGGAATTGACAACCAATGAAAATGTTACTTTCATTTTCTACTTTTATTACCTGACATTTGATTGGTTATATACCTGTATATATATAAAGGGAGAGAAGGAAACACAGCCATTTTGACTACTACTTCTTGTTGTACCTCCTATTTCAAAAGCTTCAAAAAACTTCAACTTCTTTGTGAAGGTAAGTTATAATTTAATATATTGTGCACTATGACTTAATATAGTAGACTTTTTCTGCTACATATACACTATCCCTCTGTAGTAGTAGTGTCTTGGTTAAATCACATACACTTTTTTTTAGTCCTATTTCCACTCTCATACTATACACTGCCAAAAGATAAATTCACTGATAAAAACTGCCTATCTAAAATTAATCCCAACAGTGCCCTATCTCTACTAATATATATTTTTTTAATCCAAATTTCAGGCAAAATGGAAGGCGAGCAGCAAGTTTCATTTTCGATTGAACTGAAGGAGAGCAGCCAAGACAAACTTGATGACTTTATGGATGACAGTAGAGACCACGAACTTCTACAATGTGTTGAAGCAGTAGACAACTTGCTTCAAAATGAAAAACAATTACACCCTATAATAAATTATGACATTTCTGACAATGAAATGTTAGAAAATTTAATAAAGTATGAAACACAATCATAATAAAAAAAATAAATAAATAAAGAAAACAAAAAAAAACAAGAAAAACAACAAACAATTAACATACAGTATTAGAAAAGTCTTTCATTCTTTTATCCATAAAGTTCGCTGCCCAGAAAGCTATCCGGTTCGCGAACTTGGCGCTTACCACGCAAAAAAAAATTTTTTTTTTTGGACCCTCCTAGGCCCTTTTAAAACCTCCACATAAAACCTAGGGGGTCAACGAGGATCTACTATGCCCCCTTATGGTAATTTCCCCCTTTGTTTTGGCCTCCTCTTGTCTCTCGATCCTACCGAGAGACAAGATGGCGGCCGCTCCGGACTGTTTAGAATGTTGACAGACACCGGAGGGCCAATCAGCTTCTCATCGCAAAGTTCCGTTACGCGAAAGGTTCGCGAACCGGATCGCTGCCCGGAGCGCTGTTACAGATATATATCTTGATTTAAACGTTAATTTCTCAAAATCCACTGAAGCACATATATTGAGACCTAGCAAAGGCACATCGGGCTAACAGTCCCTACAATTTTGCCAAGTTTCGTGAAAATCCATTCAGCCGTTCGGGCTAAAAGTGAGTCCAACCGCCCTATGGAAATTAACATGGGAAAAAGGCGTTTTGGGACCCCCCTTTTTTCTCGGCCCCCCCTCCACAAAACCCCCCCAAATTTTCAAGGTCTGCTCAGAAACAAAATGTGCCATTTTCCTGAAAATTTCAGCCAATTCCGTCCACGAACGCAAAAGTTATTAGGCATAGAATTTTCAGAAATCCCATAGGGAAAAAATCCTAACTATATATACCTACTGGCGACCGCCAGTAGGTAATATATATATATATATATATATATATATATATATATATATATATATATATATATATATATATATATATATATAGCAGCCCTTGTTCACATGCAGGGAGTAGCTGATTTTTTGTGACATTGAAAGTGCATTTGTGCCCCGCCTGCTGCCCGCCTCCAAAGATGGTCATGTGACCAAACTATATGTACAACAGACTATCATTCTAGGTGTCCGTTGTTAGGAAGACAGAATCGTTTCTATATGGTTCTATTGCTGAAGGTAAAGCAATTATAAAATAAAAAAACGCAATTCAAATTTAGCATATTTACAATACTCTGCATAAATGCATTTTGTACGTATCATTATGTCAGTTTTTATAAAAGACAATTGATCAAAACAATTCATGATTACAATTGGTATAATAACTGGTTAAATCCAGTAAATCACAAAGAAAAAACCAACATACATGTTCGTACAGGATAAAAGTACTGATAATTTCGACTTACTTTATGTCTATATGGACAAAAGAAGGGAGAGCAAAGTGTGCAAAAAGGGCAAAAAAGTGCTACAGTGCTAACGACCAAAAAGCTAAGGCAACCCTGGCCAGTGTGCAAAGAGGCTTTGTGTAAAGTGCATACTTTCATATCTAAAAAATGATAAACTCCATGATATATATTATATTACTAAAAGAGAATGCACTTAAAAAATATTATCTGTATTAAAATGAGGAAATGAGCCATATTATTCTAATCGAAGGAAAATATAAAATGCAATTCTAAAAACATTATTTTCATCATGGTTTCTTGTTTTTAAAAGAATGTAAAAGTTAGTGCAGTGATGAATTACATAGTGATAAAACATGATTCTTTTAAGGGAAAAAAGAATGCCATAGATGTAAAAATGGCCGGAGAAACGGAAAATAGAAAAGAAGAAAATTATCGATATGTGTACATATACATATACATGTTACTATATATACATCAAGTACAAATAATAAAACCCTATAGACAACAGGGAACCTGACTATCTATTAAATTTCATAAATAGTAGTAATTATTAGTTTCCATTATATACAGGTGCATAAATGGGCAACAGGGAACCTGACTACCCATTTGAACAAAAAGGCATCTAATCATGACAGTAGAGCCTAGCCAATTTTGACTGAATCAATAGGAGGTAAAGAAATATGAGAGCAAAACAAATTTGGGGCAACAGGGTAGAAGAGACTGCTTCCTAGTTACGTTATGCTTAAAGAAAGTTGTAGATATCTTCGGTGTTATTGAGGCCATTCGGCCATTTACTGTCGAATTCTAGAATGAAGCGCGTCTCAAGTTGTCGCAATAACAGTTCTCTGTTGCCTCCTCTCCACAAGGGCGGTACTGATCCCACCACAAAATATGTAAGACAATTAAGATCTTTATTGTGCCTCAATGCAAAATGGCGTGCTACTGGATAGGTGGGATCATTATGTAGTATTGCCCTAGGGTGTTGCAGAATTCTGACGTGCACCTGCGCTTTTGTAATTCCAATGTAGTGTAATCCACAGGTGCAGGTCAGAACATAGACTGCAAAGTCAGTCTTGCAATCATGACAACCCTTGATTGGAATGTCTATTGAGCTGAATGGTGTATGGTAATGTGTCTTATTCTCACCTAATTTACATGCCCTACAATGTGTACATTTGCGAAAACCAGGCTTGACCTTTAACCATGTATCCTTTTGTTTAAGTTCTGGGCTGCCTACATCTAAAGAAGCTCCCATATTTCTAGCCCTACGAAAGGTTACTATTGGTTTATGTGGTAGGGTAGGATTAAGAATGTTATCAGTAAGAACTATCCTTCTGGATGATCTTTTTAATGGCATTCTCCTCACTGTTGTAAGCAGTGATAAATCTGGGTCAGGTATTGGTCAATGTGTCTGGATCAGTAGGGGACTCAAGGTGTCTATGCAGAATTAGGTTTTGGCAACAGGCTCTCTCTGCTTCTTAACCTAGCTTTAGCCAAAGCTTGGTTAAAGATGCGATCTGAGTAGCCACGTTCTTTAAAACGGACCCTGAGAACATTAACACAACTCTCAAAATCTGCAGCAGAACTGCAAATTCGTTTAATCCGTAACATTTCTCCAAAAGGGATGCTATATATTGTGTGCTTAGGGTGAAGACTTGAGGCATGTAGTGTGGTGTTGCCTGATGTTGGTTTGCGATGTAGGGTAGATTCTAGTCTATTGGCTCTCCATTAGTCCTCCAATAAGTAAAATTCTATCTGCTGAGGACTAATGTGAGAGGTGAAGCTAAGATTGAGGGAGTTTACATTGATTTCATCTATAAATAATTTTGCCTCATCTTCGCTACCTTGCCAAAGAATGAAAATGTCGTCAATATATCGTAGATATTTGACAATTTTTTCTCTGACCCATACCGCATGCGTGACGCCAAGGACCTGCTCCTCCCACCAGCCTACGTGCATATATATATATATATATATATATATATATATATATATATATATATATTAACTCACTCTCTCCTCTGTAAAGAAGACCACCAGGGACACAGCGCGATTCTAACTTGTGATTTAATCAGGATAAGTGGAGTGACCGGTTTCACCTTGTGCCTTTTTCAAAACGCCTTTGTCCGTATGCCGTGTCAGCTCCCACACAGCTTTATACAAGCTACGCATTCCAAGTGGTGGTGGGCTCACCTGAATCGGATTGTCTTTGCTCGTGTTGGGGACTCCTAGTTCCAAAATGAGACGTGCTGGCAATCTGGTTACAGGATGATGGGGATATATTATATATATATATATATATATATATACATATATATATATCCATCCTACCAGCTTTTTACCCTCTTTAATTTTTTTTATTGTGTCACTCCATTCATGAATCGTTAGTATGTGTTAACCCTTTCATACACTTTTATAAAGAACCCTAATATGTGTGGGTATGGTCGAAACTTCCAGTGGAAAGATGGGCGACTAATTTGAGGCAGTCTACTCCTACCCCTCATTCTGACCCCATAAAAGCAAATGAGAACTTTAACAATTAGCTGGAATCTTCGCTTGATTTAGTTTTCCCGAAGAAAGAGTTCTGTCATCTGATAGGCCCGAATAAGAAAGCATGGCATTCCAATACTTTGAGACAACTTAAGAAATCCTGTAAGCAACTTGAAAGGTCATGGAGGAAGGATTTTACATTAATAAGTAAGGGCAAATATAGAGAGGCAATCAGGGTTTATAAGAATAAAATACAATCTGCTCAAGCCAGCTATTATCACACACAAATTATCAGCATCTAATGCCCCTCAGGAAACATTTTAAAATTATGACATCTCTTCTTACCCTCCCTAGTCATCCCAGTGATGGCGATAATGCATTAAAGCGTTGTGAGGAGTTAGTTAATTTCTTCTCTACTTAAGTTCATAACATCTACTCTAGTCTTCATCAAAGGATCCCCCATATTTAGATATGTCTCTGGTACCACAAAAGGCTATATTGGAAGAGTTTCCTTTGCTGTCCTTGCGTGGATTGCAGGATCTCCTGAAGCGGCTGAAATCTGGAGCTCCTGCTGACCTTGCCCCTCTGGCCATCTTGAATTTGGTTTCTGAGACGATTTTCCCAGTTATGCTGGATGTAATAAATGCCTCTCTTTCGACGGGTCAAGTGCCTGGTCGTTGGAAGCAAGCGAGAGTCAAGGCCCTCTTAAAAGAGAGTAATTTGGATCCTGAGGATTGGGCCAATTATCACCCCATTTCATTACTTCCTGGAATTAGTAAATTAGCAGAAAAATATGTAAACCCTGCATTGGCAGCTCATCTTGAGGAGAATGACTATCTTCACCCGACTCAGACGGGATTTAGGCGTTATCAGGGCACGGAGATGGCCCTTCTTGCTGTGGTCGAAGAATCTAGAAAGATTTTGGACGAGGGAGGCTGCGCTGCTAATATTTTACTAGATCTTAGAGCGGCCTTTGATACTGTGAACCATCAAATCTTGATTCAAAGACTCAGGGAGGTGGGAGTCACAGGTATTGCCTTGTAATGGCTACAGTCCTTTCTGACAGACAGATTTTTTATCGTCTTTGAGGAAGGAGCACTTTCTAAGGAAAGACCTTTGGAGTATGGAGTTCTCCAGGGCTCATCACTTAGCCCTACCATGTTTAACATTTACACGAGGCCTTTGGTGGGGGTGGTACTTCCCTGGGGAATCCATGTTGTGACTTATGCTGATGACACCCTATTAGTGGTGTCCCTTAGTCAGCAAGATACATCTGTGCCGGGTATAGCTGCCTGTCTTACTAAGGTATCTGAATGGATGGACCTGTCCTTTCTGAAGCTGAATGTGGCAAAGACAGAAATTATGATCCTGGGCCATGAATCTCCGAGTAACTTGACCTCATGTGGCCCAGCTGTCTTGGTGTTTTTCCTGCCTTAAAGAAACAAATTAAGAGCTTGGGCGTTTGGTTGGACTGCAACCTGAACCTCTCTGCCCAAGCATGTGAAGTAGCAGGGACCTGTTATGGGCTTCTTAGATGGATACGTAAGGTCCTTCCTTTGCTCCCATTTGATGCGAGGCAGATGTTGTTCCAGGCCCTTGTCCTGTCTCGGTTAGAATATGCGAATGCAGTTTACTTGGGTGCGCCACAGGGAACCATTAAGAGATTACAGATTGCCCAGAATTGTGTGACCCGTCTCTTGCTGAACATCCCTAAACAGAAGTCGGTAAAGGTCGCGCTTGGTCTGTTGCACTGTCTCCCTGTTCAAGAAAGAATCCGGTTCAAAGCCATGTGCATTGTCCATAAGTCCATCTCTGGTAATCGCCCCTCTTTGATTCAGCCCATGGTGCAACTTTATTGCGCCAGGCGACAATTAAGATCGAATGATAAGCGATTGCTTGTAGTCCCGAGGCTCAAACGGGCCCGGTCTGGAGGCCGGCTGTTTTCCTTCTAATGCGGCTACATCAGCTCCCAAATTTCATGCGTCTTGAACCCGATCATTTTAGATTCAGGAAGCAGTTGAAGGCTTTCCTCTTTCCGTAATTAGTGGGGACAGAATGCTGTCACATGAAGCGATGGGATGCTCTTGGGTAGCAATGCGCTATATAAGTACGTATTCTATTTGAACTCTTTTCTCTCTGGTGACTATCTTTCGAGATTTATTTGTTATGAAGCGCCCTAATCTTCAACCTACTGGGGACTGCGTGGTAGGACTATCCCCCTAATGTAGGCGAATCTGCAGGCTCCTCTAAGAGGAAATCGACTACCCCATAAAGGGAGAACAGAGTTGGGGCCATGACGCATCCCTGTCGGACCCCTCGATTGACAAGGATGCGTTCTGTTAGTTGTCCCTGCTCTCCCCACCTGACCTGGGCGGAAGTCATCTCGTGGAGCTGAATTAAGATTTTTTGAATGAGAGTGGGAGATACCCATTTCACCAAGTGTTGACCAGAGTCTAGATCTGGGGACCAGGTCAAAGGCAGTCTTCAAATTGATGAAGGCGAGATAGAGACTGCCCTTGCCCAGCACCACTATTTTCCAGTAAATGAAGAGGAGTCTGAACACTTGGGCCATTGTCCTGGTCTTTGTTCTAAATCCGGCCTGATACTGGGACATAATTGATTCCTCCTCAGTCCATGACTGGATCCTATGCAGAAGCATCCAGTCAAAGACCTTCCCCATAGCATCGATCAGACTGATTGGTCTGTAGTTCGCCTGGTCAGCTCCGTCTACCTTCTTGTAGATGGGGACAACCTCGGCCACTTTCCATGGCGCAGGGACTGACATTCTGTTGGCTATTTCATTGGCTAATAGTGCGATGAAGCGGGCCCAGTGATGGAGGTCGGCCAGAAATAGGTTCCCGGGTAAGCCATCAGGACCAGCTGCTTTGGATGGAACAATTTTATTTATTGCGGCTTCTACCTCCTGTATGATAAAGCACTCCTCTTCTGCCCTAGGCATATTGGGATGATCTAGCTCCCCTCCATTGTTAGCCTCTGGTGATGAGTAGAGACCTTTAAAGTGATTATACCAGGTCTGACCGGTGATGTAATTAGGGGGTGGTTATGCGCCCGCCTTGCTTCCCCAGGTGACCAAATTCCAAAACATGCTGGTATCCTTGGAAGAGCATGCACTTTTTAATTGTTCCCACCGTGATTCATCCCATTTTAAATTTGCCTCCCTCTGGGTCACTTTGTAGGATTTTCTAGCCGATTTTATAAGGGCCTGGTTTTTCCCTTTAATGGCTTTCGCCAGTATCGATAATTTTTCCCTGCATTCTTTATTATACCAGGAGTATGGGTCCTTGATGGTATGACTAGATTTTTTAGACGTATTTGGGCCTTGAAAGTAGATGTCAATTTGTGAAACAGTGTGCATGTGGGCATTGTACGCATCTGATTTTCGGCTTGTGCTTAGGGCCGCAGCTTGCAATTTGGCCGTGCCTGTATTCAGCTCGTGTTTGATCCCAGCGATCTTAGCGTCGCTCAAAGCTACCTTCTTCCATTTTAGACACTGGTAACTATTAGGGGAAAGTTTTCCAGCTGGTAATAGGGTGCCTCCCATAAGGGCTTCAAAGTTAAACCCAGAGGGTTGTGATCGCTCTCTATGGTCGTTCCCACTATCATATCGATCAGACTCCCCCATAGTTTTAGGTCAAGGATGATATAGTCGATCCGCGATGGGCAGTTAGCTCTATTGTAGGTGTTGGCGCCCTGCTTGTCAGACGGTGACCTTCCATTGCCTGGCCTTAGCCCATACTCCATGGTGATGGCATTAAGTTGGAGTACCTGCTGTGTCTATTTTTTGACTAAGTGAAGATCTAGTTGAGGAATTGCCTGTCTACAATCTTGATGGTCTAGTCCAGAAAAGTCTTCCTGGGCCAGTGGTTCAAAGGTGCAATTAAAGTCCCCTGTGACTATCACTCTTGCCTGAGGTGGGCAATTAGGTAGACATTCATCTAATGCTGCCAAGGTGGCTGATGGTCTGCCTCCCTTGGTCCCTCTTGCATAAACATTAAGAAGTTCAATTGTCGGTCCCCCTCTAGGTCCTCTAATACTTAGCCTTGTGAGGTCTGGGCTTGAGCTTGTTTGAGGAATAATTCGGCAATCAAGGGCGATCCTTATCCAGACAGTGAGACCCCCCCCCCGTCGATATTGTTGGTGGGTGGAAGCAGGTAGAGCCTACTTTATGAATAGGAACCAAGGTCCACGTCTCCTGAAAAGTACATACATCAAAGCCTTCCACTAGTTGGTTCCAGTGGGGCAGGGGAATTTTACTGCTAAGGCCTCTACATTCCAAGACAAGATCTTCAATCGCTGTGGGGCCCTTTGACAGGGGGCAGCGCTTTGTATGGGAGTGTAGATGTAGATTGTCTGATGGGACAACAATTGTGAGGCTACGTGCACGCAGTTATCGGATGTTTGCTCTTCCCAGATTGAAGTAGGTCTACATGGTGGACTGTCACCAGTACAATTTGGGGAAGTGAAAGAACTGGAAGTGGCTAGAGGGCTAGCTGTGTGGTTAGAGCTGTATACCACACTGGATAGATAAGAACGGTAAAGGGCTGCATCCCATAGTCAGTCATTTGTCTCTAAAGAAGAACTGCTTGCCAAGGCCCCAAAAGGCTGTGTAACTTGTTTACTACCCTGCTTTAGTGTTGGGAGATGCCTAAATTGGATGGAAGACCCATTGGGCGCATGTACGAAATGCTAAAGCAAGGACATTTTCTGCTGTCTCCGTACCCCGTAGGGTGATCTCGATGTTATCCAATTGGCGTGTCGGTAAAGAGCATCTCCCTGCTGAATGTCGTCTCTAATCACTGATCAACAGCCCCTAACATGTCTAATTCAGTGAGTCACTTTATTTATCAAGGAGCCTGGGCTCTCGTAGGTGTTCTTGATATTAAGTTTCGGGACGTTGGACATGAGAATTGTTTTGGGTTGCTGCAAGCTAGTTCTAGTTAACTGAACTGGAAGGTGAGACTTGTCTCGGTTTCCATACATAGGGAGTTGAATTGCCCTGGTTGTGTTGCTGGCCGTTGTGGGGCCGCTCGCTTCATAAGCTTGTCTTGTATATGAATGTCAAAACTGCTCTTTCTCGCAGCCAAAGGGTCATTTCGCACTTGTGTATGGGTGGAAGTAGAAGAAGTGACTGAGTGCAATGGGGCCATTAGAGATATGTCCTTTGCTAAGAAGTACTGGTTTCATTGATGGTACATTGTTAACTGTAAGGGATGGATTATTGCTATTTACAAGGATATCATGCTGTGTGCAAGGCCAAACTGCCCCTAATAACGTTTTAACTAGTGTGGTGAGACCTGCCACCATAGTTTTCAGTGTTCCGATTTCATCTCTAAGTGATTGTAAGATCAATTTGGTGTCTGAGGGCTCTGATTCATTTTCTGTGCAGTTTGTCGCAAGATCACCCATCAACCCAGGGATAGTTTACACAGCCTCAGTTACGTTTTGATCGACACTAAAGATCTTAATGGGTGAAAATCTTTTCACACAGTGGATTACTGGTTCTAAGGGTAGAGGTTTTGAACTGGTACTATCAGTAGAGGTAATATGAGGATGAGGTGTATCCTTGTTAATTAATGCTGGCTTATTGGATACAATGGGCACCCTCTTGAGGGATTGCTTTTGAAACATTGTTGGAATAACTGGGGGGCAATGTAATCTAGGGCTAGACGCCGTTCGTGCAAAGACTCCCTTGTGCCGAGATAATTTACTTCTTTACTGAAAGAAAGGATAGGTTGTGACTCGGTTTGACGAAATTTGGATACGAGAGCCCCGTTATTCTGAGGAACATATGTAAAACGGAGGAAAACGTATACTGACAAGGCAACACTATACACATTAATATGTGTCTAACTTAGGATAACTCAAGTTCTGATCACCCTTTGGTTTCGCCAATATTTTGATTAAAGATAGACAATCGCCCTGACGAAGTCCATAAGCTGTAAAAGTTAGGACGAAACACGTGTTGGCAAAGCAAAAAAGAATGGAAAAGTACTGAGTGACTGAAAAGAAGAATATAAAGAAGAAGTTTTGAAATATATTGGACTTACTTTCTATTCTTTCTATAATTTTTCTGTATTGGTCTATGGATTGATTCTGAGATGAGTTTCTAGTATTGCTCAGGAGGAGAATTTGGTTATGTTTCTTTGATAGACAGACTTTGTTTGTCTATACTTACAGTTATAGGCAGGGACTGTATCTCAGCCTTAGAGCATATGCTAGTCTAATAAAATTCATGATAATATAAACACTATAAGCGCAAAATCCCCTCTTGCCTTTCGAAAATTAACTGTATAATCTAGGGCTTAACAGGGGTCCGTCTATTGGTACACCGGAGGTGCTGGGCGCAGTCTGGGTCCCCTCTAAAATGACCTCGCACTCGTTAATCAGAGTATCTATCCGGAAGAGTCCACAATTGCTTCCCTGGTATTTAGGTGTCCTCTTCGCCCTCTTCCCTTTAACTGCTCAAGGTCCCCCATTACCACTCCAGCCCTCCATAGTTTTCCTTTTCCCCATGGTGCTCCCTCAGTAGATAGTGGCCACTAGTGCCAAAAAGGGTTAAAGTACTTTCACAAAATGCGCCTCTAAATCGATGGCCTTCTTCAACGGTGGAAGAGCATTTTTGTTAAGCGGGAGCAATTGGAAGATCCTTAGCAGTCAAGTAAGCAGTCAAGTAAGAACAGAGTCAGTAAGGCAAACTCGCATGTAGGCCCAGGCAGGAAGGAAAATTAAAAAGAAAAAGGATGAGATGAGCCACTGTGCACAGTACCTTTCAAAGTGACTTTCGATTGCCGAGTTAGTCCTAGATGCGAAGGCAAGGGGGGGGTGGCACTGCCCTGCCTCTTCCAGGCAATTACGGGCAAGGACAGGCCTGCTCTTGGCCCGGGCTTCCCCGCAGGAGCTTGCAGGATAATTTATGCACCTCCTGGCACGATGCAGCTGGCAGTGGCATTGAGGCTGCTTGGAGTTGGAGTCCTCGCTCCTCTCCCCTCTCCCTGTGATGGCAGCGGTGGGTCCCCGGTGCTGCGGACAGTTACACGCCTTGGCTAGCCCCAGCACAAAGGTGCTTCTTAGCTTTGTGTGAGAACGGTGTGCCATTCTTATGCTTGTTTTTTTCATTTTCTGACAGTATTGTATATATCTGATAAGTCCAAAAAATTATATTTGATAAACTCAATTTTATGGTAACTAAATTACATTTTATTTGGAGAGAAAATGGTTATAAGAGTTATAAGAGTAACAAACATTTTTGAGAAAATATAGGAACTATACGAGGTAATGTATGAGTGGTTTTGTGGGGGGCTTTGTATGTTTAATGACAGGTAAGACGCTTCATCTGTGTAGGCAAATGGGACAGTTTGTCTGATTTGTAGACTAGGTCTGAGAGAAACTGGTTCAAAATCTGTTGCTTTGAATTCGTTTGTAGTATATTTATTTGCTGCTTAATACATGGTGTAATTGGTAGTAACAAAACTGTAGATTCAGAGTTAAACCTTTAGTTTGCAAGGCATTAGAAAACAATAAGTTACTTACCTGTAACTGTAGTTGTCTCACAAAGCAATGTAACAGAACTACAATACCCAGAATTCAAAGAAAAACATTCTTGGAGAACAGCACATCATATATACACATGTACATATTTACACAGCTTACCCCAGTATTGGGATCTTTCATAGATTCACATGCTTGAATTATTACCCGTCGACAAGTTGGGAGTCCCCGGTATATCAAAATAGCAATGCAAAGCCAATACAAACCAGAGACCAGGCCTAGGCACATTTCAGTTTTGTAACGTTTCCCTACTGTTTTGCAAAAGAGAGCAACATTAAGCCTGACCCTATCAGGGACTCTCACCCTCTAGAACACTCCTGAGAGAACCTTAGACCCCCAGGTTTTCGAATCACGCGTGCAAAAAATACACCTGCAAAAATCAGAAAGGCGTGCCTCTCAGGGGAGGAGGGTGTGTTGCATGTAAATCTACGAAAGATTCCATCATCATCATCAATATTCTTTATTTCGGCACATTTGCCATAAAAGATAAAACAGCTTTTTACAGTTAAAAACAATGAATTGGATCAGATCAATTAATCAAAAAGTCATAGAAAAACAGCAGCATAGTTCCTTAATTCATATCATCATACATAAAATGTTAGTTGATCCGAGAGCATTAAAATTATTAAAATGATGATTGCATAAAGCTATTATTTAAAATTTGAGATATTATTCTGCAGCCCTGGGTAATAAGCGTCTTCTCTTAATCCAGAAGTTTTCCAAGTATTTGGCCACAGCAAACACGATCATGCCTGAAAGATCTGTTTTAAAAACCCTATATGCCTGCAGACAATGGGTGAAGCCCAGATTTTTACAGACCGGTACAATCCAGTGCCTACTTGCCCGCGCATAAGTTTGGCAAAAGAACAATATGTGCAGCTCTGTTTCCTGCTCATAGTTGCACCCTGGGCAGAAGCTCAAGGAGGGCTCGGTCCATTTGCTAGTGTAGGCACGGATCGGTAAACTTCCATACCTCCATTGTAGGTACAGTTTCCTAGTAGTAGTTGGGAATATGACATCTAGGATTCCCTCCAGCTTATATGTGTCCTTAGTCTGTAGGAAAGAGTCAGTCAGGGTACCAGACTGTGTGCCATGTCTGCGTTCCTCGATTTTGCTTTCGTGGTACAGTAAGAGCAACTGCTTCCGAGAGATCAAAGGGCAAGCAGTCGCAGGATCAGACCACAGATTAGCTAATCCCAGATGCCCCAGCTCATTTTTTATGTAATGAAACCAGGAGAATTTCCCCAGATTCGGATAGGTCAAGATTTCCTGCAGCTCGGACCTGTAGTTCATAAGCTCTGGTGTGGTCCAAATTCTGCGCCAAAAGGTTAGAGGCCTGGCACCCAGATTTTCGTCAAGTGGTCTCAGTCCCAGATCAAGCCTCATCGGCAACAAGGGGGTACTAGGAGGGAGTGATAGGAGCTGCCTGATAAATTTATTCTCAATTGCCACCATCTCACGTTTACAGGTGTGGCCCCAAAGTTCACTTCCATACATGACAACTCCCCTGGCCTGCACTCTATATAGCTCTAATGGGGGTCTTGATGGTGGATTTGTTTTTATTTACAAGGCTAACAACACCTCCCGCCAGTTGGGCCAGTTTAAGTTGGGATTTTATTTGATGGTGACTCCAAGACATGTTCTCATTAAGAGTCACCCCTAGATATTCAAATGTTCGGACCCTTTCCAGCCTATTTACACCAATACACGGGTTGGGACGTGTTTTTGGTGGGGGATTAAAGATCATATATTTGGTCTTGAGAGTATTAATCTCAAGACCATACTCTTCACAAAATGCCTCGAATCCAGTAAGGACTCGTTGAATCCCTATAGGAGATTTGGACAGCAGCAGGGTGTCATCCGCGAACATGATCGCCGGCACCCTGCTGCCAGCCAGTCTGAGGGCATCGCTGTCCTCTATCCTATTTAGATGGGCAATTACCCTGTTGACATAGAGGCAAAACAGGGTCGGTGCCAAAACACAGCCCTGTCTTACCCCCCTGTCAACGGAGAATTTGTTTGATAAAGAACCATCCCGGCCACATCTGACCTGCGCATAGTTATCCGTATGTAATAGGACAATTATTTTTAAGAGGTGGTGCGGTACCCCCATGTTTAAGAGGATAGACCAAAGTTTTCTACGGGGTACGAGATCAAAAGCCGCCCGTAGATCTACGAAAACGGTATAGAGGCTGCCACCCTCCATCTTTACCGTTTTCCAGTGCAAAAGGGCCAAGCGGAAAATTTGATCTATGGTAGAGACTTCTTTCCTGAACCCTGCTTGGTAAGTGCTCAGGACAGAATGATCAAGCATCCACTCTAGTAGGCGATCCAGGATCAGTCTAGTGAAGACCTTTTGTGGAACATCAATAAGGCTAATAGGCCTGTAGTTGGCTGGGAGCAGAGGGGAGCCCTTCTTAAAAATTGGAACAATCTCTGCCCCCAGCCAAGTACTAGGAACCTCCATCCCACCTAGAATTGAGTTGAATAGGACCTGTAAGTATGGAGCCCACACAAATGGTTTGTGCCTGAACAAGTCTCCTGGAAGCTTGTCTAGACCCGGTGCTTTCTCCGCTGTCAATTTAGCAATTGCGACACCAACCTCTGCCACAGTAAATTCTTCCTGATCCACTCAGAGAGCAGAATCCACCATTAGAGTGCCTGAATCCTCTACATGCTCTATACTATCCTGTTCATATAAGTTGCGAAAATGAACCTCCCAGACATTAGGAGCAATATTAGCTTCTATCGCAGGTATTGGATGTACAGAGCCAGTTTTAACTACCTGCCAAAATTTCCGGGCATCTCTAGTGTTAAGGGCTCCCACCATTTCAGACCAATTATCATTATCATTGCCCCATTCAATCTTGGCATTTTGGATAAGATGTTTATAGTCGTTCCTTTTAGCCCTGATCAGCACAATGCTACCCCTTTATTTCATGGCCTCAAGGAGATCAGCTTTCCAATACTGGAGAACTACAGTTACAGTATTTGAACTTTCATAGATTCACATGATTGCATCAGAGTAGCTAGCAGTTAGCAACAATTTTTCTTCTCAACATAGTGTTTCGAATCCATATTGCAAACATTTAGACGAAAAGATATACTTTACACCATCATTCTTAAAGTTCTGATTGTATTCAGAAAACCATTGTACAACTTTATTGTTTAAGTAAGAGGCCATATGAGGAAAAAGGAATTTAAACACACACATATATATATATATATATATATATATATATATATATTCAATGAAAAAACCATAGGTTATAGACCATATATAGTTAGGAATTCGCATTTACAAAACCTTATTTTACTCGCACAAAACCATTGAAATTCCATATATAGTTAGTTGCACTAACTATATATCGCGCACCCGCAATCCACTGCTGATGATGTCACATATTACATCATTCATGACATGGTCAGTGACATCACTGATGACATCTCACATGACATCACTGATGACATCACTGATGACATCTCAAATGACATCACTGATGACATCTCATTTGACATTACTGATCACATCACTGATGATATCATTCATGTGATAATACAATGAACCTCTTCAGACTCTAATATAACCTTAGATACAATCAGTGTAAACAGACACTCACAGACTGTCACTCATCCATGGAGTTACTCACACACCTAGTCAGTCATGCAAAGAATCAATCACACCTCCATTTCCTCAACTATACAGTTATACAAACTTTACTTATTCAAACATATACTAACACATATTTATTCTCTTATACAATCCCTGATACAAGTTCACAATGATCCATACAGCCACTCACACATTCACTGGCTCTTATGCACAGTTATTTATATATGTCAACTCTCACATGTACTGTGTTTTACATATATACTTACTTTGACATGTAGCACTGAGATATCCATTCACTCACCAATACACTCATGCACACAGTCAACCGCCCATACAGCTGTTTCCACATGCACTTTTGAACCCATACATCTAGTGAATCCACTGCTCACACATCTATGCACAGAGTCACACACCCCCTAGACACCCGCACACACACACTCGCTCTCCCATACAAATACTTGGGCAACCAATCAATAACCCATATAGTTACTCATATAGGTACAGAATAACACATGCATCATCTTATACAACAACAGACATACTGATGCACACATTCAGACAGTTTAGTCACTAACCAATGCACTCAGTGAGACACATTTAATCACTCTCTCATACAGTCAGTCATGCACCTACTAAATCCTTTATCCAGACACTTATACATCCACTCATTCTTCAATATGTAAGACATATTTTAACTTTACAGAAACATACAGTCACTGGATAATGTCATCAGTGATGTCATCAGTGATGTCACTGACCATGTCATGAATGATGTAATATGTGACATCATCAGCAGTGGATTGCGGGTGCGCGATATATAGTTAGTGCAACTAACTATATATGGAATTTCAATGGTTTTGTGCGAGTAAAATAAGGTTTTGTAAATGCGAATTCCTAACTATATATGGTCTATAACCTATGGTTTTTTCATTGAATTTCATTGGTTTTTTAAAAGCTAACATCTGTAGCTGTAAAATGTATTATTCTTTAAATCCCAAAATATATATAGATATTTATTGATAATTTTTTTTAAATATTTTTTTATTCGCTTCTATTTCGCGAACCGGGAAGCTTTCCGTTAGCTCATCTTGATGCCGCGATCTAGTCCGCGAACCGGTCAACGTTACGTTAGAGGAACAGTGACGCGTCGCGGAAGCGCGACATATCACGTTATCGCGTAATGCGTCTAATGACGCGTCGCGTTAGCGCTCCCGGAAGTGCTCCGGACCGCGGTCCAAAAGCGATCTGGGACGCGTAACGTAAGCGGAACAGGTCATGTGACTTGTTTATCAAACTTCTCATTGGTTCATTTCACTTTTGGTTTCCAAATGATGTATGACTAGGTCATGTGCCCTAAAAATAACACTTTTCATTGGCTCAGAACTTTTGTTTTCCCCAAATCATGTAAACCCCTCCTTATTTCCTCACTCTGACTTTCATCTTGGTGAGAGAAAGACCATTTATCTGAAGATCCACAATGGCTTCCATTCTTGCTGCAGCTGGTGGACCCCCACCACCACCTCCACCTCCTCATAAGAAGAGAGGACCACCTAGTCAAATTCTGACTAACAGAGAGGAGGAAGATGAGGAAGAAGAAGAAGAGGAGAGAGAGGGACAACAATTTGTTGATGAGTTGCCCCGGGTTTCTAAACGAAAATCCAGTTTTATCTGGCAGTTTTTCACCATCCCTCCTGGAACAAAGAAAGTGAATGCAAAATATGCCACCTGCCTCATCTGTGATCACACATTGTCGAGAGGCACAGAAAAGAAGTACAGTATGGGGAACTATACAATGCATCGTCACATGAGCAGGTGGCATCCCTTGAACTACAGCCGGGCTGAGTTAAGGGATCTTGTAGACAATCCGACGGCAACTCCTGTGGCAAGATCTACATCCACATTGTCTTTGACGGGAAGAGAGGCACAAGAGACTGTGCCAAACATCCAACCTAACTTCCAGCACATAAAGTTATCTTGTGTTCACTGTGGTGAAATGCTGTCATATGGCAACATGAGTGTCAACCTCATGAACATTGCATATGAAAATCATAAATGCCATAATGCACCCAAAAAGTAATTTCCTTTTTTTGCTCCAGTTGAGCCGTTTTGAAAGCCTGTTTTTTGTTGTCTCCCCTCCATAAAAAAAACAAAAAAAACATAAAACAGTTCTAAAAATACAAAAAAATCAAAAAATGTTCAAAAAATAAAAAAAAAATATAAAACACCAAAAACAAAAAAAAACAGTTCTTTTCAGAACTACCTCCCCTTTCAAACAAAATTGCTAGAATGTTTATCACTCTGGCAAGCTCTATTTCTTTTGATTCGCTTCAAGTTCGCTGACCGGTTCGCGAACTTTAAGCGAACTAAAAAAATATTTTTTTAAAAAAAAGAAGAGTTAGTATAAGGGAAGTAATCAGGGAATAATGTAAAAAGAAAGACAGCTAGAGAGAGTAAATGAGAGATAGTGTCAATGACATCATCAGCAGTGCATTGCGGGTAAAAAGAGTGGAAAACATTTACCTTATAATTCTTGTTACCTTTTTTAAATATTTTTCCATACTTTCAATCTGTAAAACAAAGAACAAACATTTCAAAAAATATTAAAACATGTATTTAAAAATTAGAAAAGACAAGGGAAAAGGTTCAAAAACAAACAGTTTTTCAACAACTTTGACATTTACAGAAGTCTCTGCTTCTCTACGTTCACTACACAATCCTAAAGATATATATTCGAAAGAAACTGTATCTTGATGTTGCTGAACTGAGGCCTATTTTGGAACATGATGTTTTTCTTGCACTGCTAATGTCTCACAATAGTGATGCAATAGCAGCGCAAAAAAGATGTAAAGCCATAAAAAAATTGTGTCTAACATTGTAAATGATTGTTTTAGGATGCAAATAAGATGTGTGCTTTCAAGAGCTTTCTTTGAGGTGAGGCCTCTTTTTTTTTAAAAAAAAAAAACACTACCCAGAAGTACAGCACTCTAAGCCTTAAAATTGATATTTACAGAACTCAGCTTACCCATATGTACCACACATTTCTAAATGTATATCATAAGGACAAAAAGCATAACATTAATTATACATGTTAAATGGTTTATTTTTGCTGTTCTCAGAATGTATCAAATTTCACTTAAATCAGTGACTTGAAGGTATTCATCATGTAACAGCGGGGAAAAAAAAACACAATCAAAATGACTGTGTTTAAAAAACCCATACAACCTAAGAAATCTGATTTCAAAACTTCTTAAAATTAACTTACTTTCAATGACGTCGAAGGATCTCCTATAAACAGCATCCACTCTGTTGTGCTTTAAATATTTTCAGCCCGCCACTTTCTGAAAGAAAACCTCCATCGATACGTGAAATATGTTACATAGAAAAAAAACTTCTCTCATTATATCACATGTTTCCACTAGGCCAAATCATGTTGCCGCGATTCGCAAATCTTGTAATTCTTCCAATCAAATCCCGACATTTTCTATTTTCGCAACTTTCAAAAATAAAATATTTGAGATTATTTTCACAATCCTGGACTACTAATATCTTACTCTTCTTTGTCACTCATGTTCTCCTTTTCCTATGACACTGATACTGCTTACTATGAAGCAGACTTACTTGCATCAGGTTTATATAGTTGAATTTTTAATCGAGACAGCATTGCAGACTTACATTCCCTCTACTTAAAATTTTGGTTTTAAAAACACCAGGTAAGAATTTTTAAGGTCAAACGGCAATTTTTTTTTGAACGTTACAACAGAATCATTACAGAATGACCAGCCGTTTCCAGACTTTAAGTAAGCTGTATAATGTCCTGATGTAGTTGATGAACCATCGTGATAGATAATTGCTACAGTAACAAAAGTCCTCCCTGATATTGACAGCTGAGAAGCCACAAAATTTTTTATTAAAGTTGACAATTTTGTTCCATCAGGCCTACATCGTTGCATCATTAAAATGACATACTGGCCATATCTACGTATAAATAATGTTGACATCATATCACATTTACATTGACTACACTCCATGTTGTGATCCGCTGCATTTACTAGCTTATTAAAGGAGACTGATTTACTGTCTGGCAAAGTTAAATATATAAATCTTTCTGAGTCTACACTAGTAGTACTTGATACCATACAGTTCTCGCAGTCATGCTGCCATTGATAAGAAAGCCCAAACAGGTGATCTACATCTACACCCTCAACTTGCAATATATCAAGCATATACATTAAAAACTCCTGACAATCTTGCTGATTATTTTCAGAGAAGTCTGTTTGACCTGAACATTCATCTAACAGATAACGAACTTCAGACACACTTTCTACTTTTGTTCGATCAGTGCTACATTTCTCGAAAACAGAATTCAACAAACAGCATAAAATTTGTTCAGAATTCAACAGAATCTGTTCTTTTAAACTCTCTAGTGAAAAGAGAACATTAACCACTACATTTGCATAGCAGTTGACACCAGAACTGTTTTCAAATTGAAAACCGACAACATCTTCAACAGAATCCACTTTATTTCTGCTAACAACTTTCGGTTCATTGACTTTTAGTCTTTTTGCAACAACTTCCCTACTATTACTACTATTTCTACGTTTCCGGCCTACCACACGTTTCTCAAACAAAGGATATTGAGGCAAATGTGGCGCATACTCTCTTCTTAACCTATTGTATTCCTTAACACAATCTAGATCCGCACAAATGTTTGTGACATCACAGTCAATCAAGTACAATCCCGATAAAGTTCTAACTCGCGACAATGCCACATATGCCATACCCTCCTTGAACACTGAACTGCCAATATTCACCAATGCACAGTCTACACTTAAACCTTGCGATTTATGGATTGTCACCGCATATGCCAAGCAAACAGGAAACTGTTTACGGCGAACATATAAGTCTTTAACAAGCAAAAACCTAGCAGAACAACGAGCAATTTTCTGTACTTCCTCAATACCATCAAATTTAATTCTTAAAAATTCTATTCCATCTCTATTTCTGTATTTCTCAAAATCAACAACATTACCCATTGATCCATTTACCAGACCTCTTTCTACATGTAAATTCCGTCTCAAAATGATTCGGCAATTTAAACACACATTCAGAGTCTTTTCAAAACCCGCTGTCTTAGATATAGTCTTCTCTAATGAATCCAATTTTGATTTCAAATTATCTGACAAAATAATTGTTGATCCCATATGCTCTAATTTGTCGATAGCTTCAAGTTTCACAATCTCTTGCTTTTCTAAATTCAACATTTTGTTGTTGAAGATGGCACATTCTGCAAGAGTTGGCATGAGACATATCCCGGATTTCTTCTCAGTAATTTTCTGAAAAATATTCTCAGGCACAATCTCTTGTTTGGGATACAAATTTGACAGTAACCGTGCATTTAAAGCTTCTTTCCCATACTCGGTCACTTTTCCAATTCTAATATCTTGTAGAATATTCTTGTAATCTTCATCCTTTGCCTGACGCATATTTTGATGCAGTTCTGCATAATTGAAGTTTAACCATATATTGACGTTGCCAATGCTCCCTAGGCACTTCCTGGTATCTTCATGCGTGAGTATTTTGAACACAGGTTGACCTTTTACTGGTGTCAGCTGTAGAAGATCTCCGAAAACAATAATGTGTTTCCCACCAAATAAGACATCATATTCAGTTTTAAGTACTTCTTGCAGTCTCAAATGCACAAAGGCAAGCATGACATTGGAAACCATGCTTACTTCGTCAATGATAAGTAGTTTCATTTTCCTCAAAACTCTTGAAACTTCACAGCAAGCATCTCCAGATAACTTGTTGTATTGTAATTTGTTGTCATGCTCCACCGGCAGCATCAATAGACGATGCAAAGTAATACCTTTAATATTATGTGCTGCCAGTCCAGTAGGAGCGGTGACAACACAAGACAGCGATGACTCAGTCCTTTCCTGCAAATAACAAGAGATTGCTTTAATGAGGAAACTTTTTCCAGTTCCCGCTTCTCCACTCACGTACAGTCGGACAGGCTTCAACGACGTACACGAGCACTCTTTCTTCTCATGACTTAATCCGTGCTCAATTTCCTTGGTAACTTCATCATATATTTTCCTCTGCTCAACGTTGAGTTGTTTTTCCAAGTCTTGTAAGTTAACTGAATCCTCCTGAGCATGTGCCATGGCTCTTTCTACTTCATTCATAGCAGTGGCAGCTTCATTTTCGATAATAGGTCCTCCAAGTGGATCTTGACTCAATGAAACAGAACTCTGACTGTCCTGAGAACTGTCTCTGGCAATCTCAGCTGCAATCGTTGCTTCCTGCTCAATTTCCAAAGTTAGCATTTCTTGATATTTAGAAAAAGCAGGACATTCTATGGACTCCTTGGCTGCATTGAAAGAGTCTTCGTAACAGAGGAAATCTCCAAGCAGTTCCTCTTCTGCACGCCAAGGCTTGAAAAGTTGCAAAAGTGCTAAATAGAAAAACTCCTTTTTTTCTGGAGATTCGCCACTTAATTTTCGATGGTTTACTAATTGGCATTTTCTTTGCTTGACCAGGCATCCCTCACTTCCAATTACAGCATACACTCCTTTCTCAATATCTTCTTTGATGTTCCTCTTGAATATATAATTTTGGAGAACCTCATATAGACAAACATTCTCAAGGTGACTGCTTCGATTTGGATAATATGTATCCAACATGTTGGTCTTCAAAATGTCGGTACTGTTTGGTTCCTTTTCTGCCAAATACTCAATTTCCCGAACAGGTTTTAGAACTCGATTTCGCGTTGCAGCAAGACCAAGACTCGCCCAAACGAGACTCCTGGATTTGGCATAGAGACTTGCTGAAGACAATCGATCAGAACATTCGTAAGCTCCGATTTCTCGATGCGACAACATCTTCAGACTGAAACTGTACAACTTCTTGCTGAGGCTCTTTTCATGGGAAATGTCCTCCCACATATCCTTCAGTTCAGTCTTTTCTTTTTTGGTGATGTAAGATGTCACATACCGAGCCACAGCCATACAGTTGTCAGCCACAAACTGTATATCCATGTTGGCATTCCACATGGACAAAATCACTGGGTTGTAGTCATTGATGTACTTGGACTCTTCGTTCCTTTTCAAATTGTATGTATTCTTGGGTGATTTCCTCGTCACATTATGTCGCAGCGAAGACATCAAACTGTTCACTCTTCCTTTAGAAATCACCGGTCGTGGAAAGTTGAAACGACATTTGGTGTAGAACTTGTCCTTGTTTCTGAATTTACGACGACAGTACTTTCCACAACGATGGCTTTGGAAACGTAGAACTTGTTCTCTTAGACTTTTCTTCTCCGTTGCGTTTGGAACAGCACACGTAGAATACTGTTCGATGAAATTCATCACTAAGTCATCCGGATCTGTTCCAAATTTAGGTGCATCCTTGATCCACAGCAACATATGTATATGAGGGGCACCTCTTGCTTGGTACTCCTTTCTCCAGAAGAAATCCAACACCTCTCCAAGAGGTGGATTCTTTTTATTTGTGATGAAAGACATCATAGCTTCAAATCTATGATTGAAGTACCTGCATACATTCACAGGATCCAAAGAACACAGTTCTCCAGGTGTCTTGAATTCAATATTTTCAATATTTCCATTTGCCTCTCGTAGAAATTCAAGTAAGTCATCCCAGCCATACTCGGCACAGCTCAGAGTGAGGAACCATGTCGGAGTTCCTAAGTTCCTCAGCATACATTTTAAGTCACCATGACGACGGTACCAGTACTCATTAGTACCACGCTGACACGCCATGAGATTAATTAAGTGAGAATCCAAAATACTGTCTTGGACATTGACTTTATGCATAAAGTCACTTGCCGAGATGTTTCGCATCTGTATACCACTTTTTAAGATGTGGTTCACTGCATATGACAGTCCAGACAGATCGCTTTCAAACAGGAGATGAAACAAATAGGGAATGCATTGCCGAAACCTAGGATCTTCTGCATACAATCGTAAAGTCCGGTATTCAGACGCAGGAATTTCACGAGGTCGCTCATCATATCTTCCTCCTTGACCTATGGGAAATAGCTGTGGGAAACACCGAGCTTCCAAACTTTCCTCCCAAACACTAATGGGACTCCCTTTGGCTTGTTTCATTTGAAACAACTCAATAGCATTCCCCATGACTTCCTTGGAATGCAAAGGATGAACACTATAATGTTCATATATTTCTTCACTTTTAGAGGCCTCTAGTTTCTCAATTTGGCCAGCACACAAATCGCTATCCTCTTCATCACTTACTTCCTCTTCTGCAACATATACATTCTTATAGTACTTATTATTTTTCTTCAAATACACTGTTGCCTTTTTGACTTTCCTAACATCCACTAAATCTTGCCATATTTTCTTATTCTTTGTCGGAACCCCATTAACCAAGATAACCAGAGGTTCCTCTTCCACTTTTTCTATTCCAATTGTGTTAATGTTTTTGTTCAAATCTAGAGGCAAATAAACAACTCTTCCCTTTAATCCTCTCTGTAAATCTGCTGGAGGCAACTTCCCTGTCTTTGGCTCCATTCTTACAATAGCCTGAAAGGGATGGATACTTTGAATCAAAATAGATTCATAAGTATTTAAATCCTTCAATTCAGAAGGAATCTCAACCAATTCCAGATTATTATGAACTGCCCTAGCAGGCATCTGGTTTTGGTTTAATTTATTACAACAATAAGTACACACACGTTGATCCGATCCCAAATCAAAATAATTTTCTACCATCAAGTATGTGGCTAAATCCTTCCATTCACTATTATTTTCCCTTTCACTTTTTGCATATAAATCCACTAACTTAATCTGATTCTTGTAATAAGTGCGTCGACAACATACACAAGTGAAATTAGGCCTCTCACTTGATTTCATCTGAAACGTGGCAATTTCCTTCTGAAAATTATCTGTACTGGAAACCTGTACATTATCTTCCACATTACCCTCTACTTCAGGGTCAATTTGAACATTCTCATCTTTACTACCAAAGTAACAAAACTCAATTTCTTCACAAATATTTTTCACATCTATTTCAGAACCATGCAAAAGAGCAGCACATAACTGTTTAAGCATAATTGCTGGACTCTTAGCATAATACAACATTCTCACTAATTTTCTCACTTTATTATGATGCACTGCTAGCATCCTGAAATGATGAAAAACACTCTGGCATACTCTCCTGGAAAGACAAGCCAGTGAATGACCACGCAAACCTGTCATTTGTCTCACTCTGCAAGGATCTAAATCTTGCAACAACTTCATTTTCTGCTTCAAACTTTTCTTATTAAATGTCCGTATAAAATCACAAAGCAAATTGATGGAAACCTGTCGCACACTGCAAATAGAACTACACTTCCAAATGTACACAGGACCCTTAGGACGTCTTCCTAAAACCTCATCACTTAGCGCCTCTTCTGTCTCTGTTGTCACAAGTTGTTCTTTTTCAACTGGACAACCATCCTTCACTTCATAAGCTCGACCATTGATGTCAACTGCATGCACCAAATCATTATCCTGAAAATAAGTCTCTTCATTAAAAAATGCCTCAGAACTTGAACTATGCATCCATTCTCCAGAAAAAACTTCACAAAAGTTAGTACGATTTACTACTCTCTTCCATCTACTTTTTGTTTTGAAATCAGAAATTACCTTGCTTAGTTTCCTAATTCTATTGATTACCAAAATAAACAACTTTCGCTTGATTTCAAAAGCATGATCAATAATTTTCTCTACATTTTTCTTCTTCCTATAAAATGCCGCTTTCTGTTGGCCTTTCTTTTTAATATTTTTCAATAAATTAACTAATATCCTATTACGGAACATTCGTTGTCGAATGTCCCTAAACTGTTGTTTCCTTCTACTATCATGCACAGAGTTATCTCTTCCTCTACCAGTAACATTTGTGATGTGTCTCTCCTTTCCATTTAAATTACGTTTTTTTTTGTGAACAGACACATTTTTTTGTGCAAAATTTTTTTTACTACAAATATTTCTTAAGAATGATTTCGTGCTCTTACCCGGCCCTTTCTTGGTGTTTTGACAAGTATTTGGGGAAGAGGACTGCTGCAATAAAACATCATCCTGCTGTCTTTGACGTTTTCTAGCCTTTCGTATTCGACTTCTGGAAGGCATTTTCCAAACTATGAAAGAATCTGCAGTTGAATCTGTGAAAAAATATAATATAAAATGTTATTAACCACTATTACCAAACAGTAAATAAATAACAGTCATCTAAAACTTAATGCCGTACTAATTATTTAACATAGCAAATATTTTCCACCAGCACTGCAAATGCTCTTAGCCATGTTATCCACTTCCTAAAAATAACATCAAAGACACTAAAATGCCTTCTAAATATGAACCCAAACAACCTATGAAGCAATGTGGAAAAAACTGCCGCAATGCATGAATATAGCAGAAAAATCAGCGACATTCATGCATTTTCCAGCAAATGCTCTTAGCCATGTTATCCACTTCCTATTAAATAACATGGCTAAGAACTGCTCAGGGCACCATGAGGAACGCTTTCCATTTAAAAAGGGAAAAATAACATCAAAGACACTAAAATGCCTCCTAAATATGAACCCAAACAACCTATGAAGCAATGTGAAAAAAAACGGCCACAATGCATGAATATAGCAAAAAAATCAGCGATAATCATGCATTTTCCAGCAAATGCTCTTAGCCATGTTATCCACTTCCTATTAAATAACATGGCTAAGAACGGCTCAGGGCCCCATGAGGAACGCTTTCCATTTAAAAAGGGAAAAATAACATCAAAGACACTAAAATGCCTTCTAAATATGAACCCAAACAACCTATGAAGCAATGTGAAAAAAAACGGCCACAATGCAAGAATATAGCAGAAAAATCAGCGATATTCATGCATTTTCCAGCAAATGCTATTAGCCATGTTATCCACTTCCTATTAAATAACATGGCTAAGAACTACTCAGGGCCCCATGAGGAACGCTTTCCATTTAAAAAGGGAAAAATAACTTCAAAGACACTAAAATGCCTTCTAAATATGACCCCAAACAACCTATGAAGCTCTAACAGTACATATCCTGAAATTTAATTCATTTCAAAATTCGTTTTTAAACACAGCATATAAATCAATTGTATACCTGCATTCATGAAGAAATAACTAAAAATATCCTTGAGACACATGAAAGTGTTTTCTGGAATGCCCTAGCACCATTTTTGGGACACTATTAACATGGCTAGGTAACTCCCATAATCAAAATCTAAATTTGCGAAGCACAAGTGGGAGCGTATTTACAAGACACTTGTCCCATGAGGAACACTTTACATTTTAAAAGGCGAACACAACATCTTAGACACTCAAATACCTTATAAATATGGCCCAAAACAACCTATAAAGCTCTAGCAGTACATATCCAGAAATGTAATTGATTTCTTAAATCGTTTTTAAAAGCAACATATCTGTTTCAGCTTACATAACAGACCATGAAATGGCCTCCATGTATTACAATATCTTGTGTTACTGCATGCCAGAATGTTACACCAAATATGCAATTATAATTTCTCTATGAAACTAATTCTATTAGTATATCACTAGAGACAAAACCACATTTTAAAAACACAGCTTTCTTCATCATTTTCTCCTTAAATCATACTATTCTCTATCTAAATTAAATAAATCTTTTCTCACCTTAGCAAATATTTTTTGACTTTTGAAAACAGTCTCAGAAATACACCAAATTGTCTTCAGCAGAAGAAAAAGGATGCACTCCAAAGGCTGCAGCTATTGAAAGCACAGAAATACAGATATTCTTTTCACATATCTCTCATATTAGCCAATCATACCTCTTCCCTCACTTTTTTCAAATCAAAACCCTTCCCCCCTCTGCCCTGTCTGCCTTGTTTCCATAGCAACCACCTCCTGGAAGACCTCTCATGTTTCCAAATTCACAAAACAATGTTTCAATTGAACTCTGAACTCTCAGTGCACCTGCGTATCCAGTGCAATCTTTCATTAATTGTTTCTTCCTTGACCATTCAAATTACATCTTTCAAAGAACACATCCATGCACCCTAACTTTCTGTTTTCAGAAATGGAAATGCACCAATCACTGCTAATGAATCATTAGCATAGTAAAACCACAGTTTTTTTTCTTTAGAAACTCCTACTGTTTCAACTGCCCTTTCATTACCACACTTCATCTGACTGCAGAACAACCTTCTTCCACCATGTTTAACGTCTGGATTGTTGGACATAGTTACATCCACTGGGCTCAAAGGTATGCTGAGAGCAGAAATTTACACAACCTCAATTTACAAGATGTGGAAATTAACTGGTTGGGCCAAAGAGGATTAAAATGTCACCAATTGATTCCATTGGTGAAAACCTTTATGCATTTGCCAAAACCTGACCTGTTAATAGTGCACTGTGGAGGTAATGATTTGGGCACTTTGACAGGGGTAGGTCTGGAAATGCTTTTAAAGGACACCTTGGAGCAATTAATGGCACTTTTTCCTCAAACTGCCTTGGTATATTCCAATATATGCCAAAGACAGAAATGGAGGTGGTCCAACCAATTTTGTCCACAAATTGAGAAAGCGAGGAAGCATGTAAACAAATCTGTTTCAGCTTACATGAGAGACCATGGAATGGGCTCTCTGTACAACAACAACTTGCGTTACTACATGCAAGATATCTACAGAGGAGATGGAGTTCACTTCTCAGATGAGGGCAACAGAATTTTCATTCTGAATTTAAGACTGTGCATTGGTACCTACTTATAAGTACCTAAATGTACCATAAACCCAAAAGCTCTTCTCAGAGCTACCCTACATCTGATCACTCACAATTATTATTTTTCTCTAACTTTTTTCACTAATTTTCCACAAAATTCGCTCCCCTGAGCGCTACCCGGTTCGCTAACCGAAAGCTAGCCTCGCGGAATTTTTAAAAAAAAATTTTTTTTTCCCGCATATATAAGCCTCCTCAGCCACGCTCAGAAAACCTAGGGGGTCAAGATAAGTCTACCATGACCCCTTCTACCCATTCTAAACATTATTTGCCCTCCATCTTGTATCTTAATGCGAACGAAACACAAAATGGTGGACTCCCGTGACGCTTAAGGTTCGCTAACCGGGCAGCTTCCCGGAAAGCGGTCCTAAAAAAAGGCGGGAAAGTAATTTACAGAAAAACGACTAGAGACACTCACACCAAATATAGATTAGCTCATACTACATAACAATCCCTTCCATTCTCACAAATTTCATTGAAATTCCATTTAGCCATTTAGCCTGTAGACCTCTCCAAGTACCGTGAGGTAAATTACTTCACAAAACACATCTGAATTGTTGGAATTGACAACCAATGAAAATGTTACTTTCATTTTCTACTTTTATTACCTGACATTTGATTGGTTATATACCTGTATATATATAAAGGGAGAGAAGGAAACACAGCCATTTTGACTACTACTTCTTGTTGTACCTCCTATTTCAAAAGCTTCAAAAAACTTCAACTTCTTTGTGAAGGTAAGTTATAATTTAATATATTGTGCACTATGACTTAATATAGTAGACTTTTTCTGCTAGATATACACTATCCCTCTGTAGTAGTAATGTATTTAGATAGACTTCTCTGTTATAGTTATCAATGGAGTAAGGCTTGTCTTGGTTAAATCACATACACTTTTTTATAGTCCTATTTCCACTCTCATACTATACACTGCCAAAAGATAAATTCACTGATAAAAACTGCCTATCTAAAATTAATCCCAACAGTGCCCTATCTCTACTAATATATATTTTCTTATTCAAAATTTCAGGCAAAATGGAAGGCGAACAACAAGTTTCATTTTCGATTGAACTGAAGGAGAACAGCCAAGACAAACTTGATGACTTTATGGATGACAGTAGAGACCACGAACTTCTACAATGTGTTGAAGCAGTAGACAACTTGCTTCAAAATGAAAAACAATTACACCCTATAATAAATTATGACATTTCTGACAATGAAATGTTAGAAAATTTAATAAAGTATGAAACACAATCATAATAAAAAAAATAAATAAACAAAGAAAACAAAAAAAAACAAGAAAAACAACAAACAATTAACATACAGTATTAGAAAAGTCTTTCATTCTTTTATCCATAAAGTTCGCTGCCCAGAAAGCTATCCGGTTCGCGAACTTGGCGCTTACCACGCAAAAAAAAATTTTTTTTTTTTGGACCCTCTAGGCCCTTTTAAAACCTCCACATAAAACCTAGGGGGTCAACGAGGATCTACTATGCCCCCTTATGGTAATTTCCCCCTTTGTTTTGGCCTCCTCTTGTCTCTCGATCCTACCGAGAGACAAGATGGCGGCCGCTCCGGACTGTTTAGAATGTTGACAGACACCGGAGGGCCAATCAGCTTCTCATCGCAAAGTTCCGTTACGCGAAAGGTTCGCTAACCGGATAGCTGCCCGGAGCGCTGTTACAGATATATATCTTGATTTAAACGTTAATTTCTCAAAATCCATTGAAGCACATATATTGAGACCTAGCAAAGGCACATCGGGCTAACAGTCCCTACAATTTTGCCAAATTTCGTGAAAATCCATTCAGCCGTTCGGGCTAAAAGTGAGTCCAACCGCCCTATGGAAAATAACATGGGAAAAACGCGTTTTGGGACCCCCCTTTTTTCTCGGCCCCCCCTTGACGAACCCCCCCCAAATTTCCAGGAGCTGCTCAGAAACAAAATGTGCCATTTTCCTGAAAATTTCAGCCAATTCCGTCCACAAACGCCAAAGTTATTAGGCATAGAATTTTCAAAAGTCCCATAGAGAAAAAATCCTAACTATATATACCTACTGGCGACCGCCAGTAGGTAATATATATATATATATATATATATATATATATATATATATATATATATATATATATATATTACCTACTGGCGGTCGCCAGTAGGTATATATAGTTAGGATTTTTTCTCTATGGGATTTCTGAAAATTCTATGTCTAATAACTTTGGCGTTTGTGGACGGAATTGGCTGAAATTTTCAGGAAAATGGAACATTTTGTTTCTGAGCAGCCCCTGCCAATTTGGGGGGGTTTCATCAAGGGGGGGCCAAGAAAAAAGGGGGGTCCCAAAACGCGTTTTTCCCATGTTAATTTCCATAGGGCGGTTGGCCTCACTTTTAGCTCGAAAGGCTGAATGGATTTGCACGAAACTTGGCAAAATTGTAGGGACTGTTAGCCCGATGTGCCTTTGCTAGGTCTCAATATATGTGCTCCAGTGGATTTTGAGTCATTTAGGTTCAAAAAAATATATATATCTGGGCGGAGCCTAACCACACATCTGATCTGATTGGCTGTCAGCACTTCATCCAAGAAGTGTTGGCAGCCATCTTGGGACCAATATACATGATAGCACCTCATTAAAAAGCATTGTAGTTAATAGAGGGTTTTAGGACTTTAGTTACATTATAAATCATTTGTTGATGGTACCATACTCGTTTTAGGAATTGTGGTGGGTTCTAAGGTGATTTTACCATGTGAAAAAACCTTCTGCTGTGATATCATGAATATTGTTTGAAAGAAAACTAATATCTCATGATTTTCCCACAGTGGTTTGGAAGGGGATCTATAAGCTAAACTGAAAGCATATTTTCTGTAAATTCACATTATCTTTCTCAGTCATGTGAAAATGAAGTCTGACATTCTCAGTAAAACATGTACATCCAACAAGGACAGAGACTGTCAGTTGATTCCTTTGTGTTCTACTGCAGCCTCCTAGAGTGTTCTAAAGAACAACTAGAGCGCTAACAGTCCTACTTATTACAAAGGTATGGCACACCTGAAGCCATCTTGATTGGAATAAAGTGGTAACTCTTAAAACATTTAATTTAAAAAGAAACAACATGAGGGGGTATATTTTGCCATAGAAAGTATGATTAGTGCTGCAGAATGAAAAATTAGGGCACATTTTGAGTGACTTCTCAAATCCTTTTCTATTTCATTAAAACATTCTGACATGCAGTCTCCCAAAATGGCCACCAGAGACAAAAGAGCCCAAATGTAGCCCAAATATCACCCAGATGTAGCCCAAGTATAGCCCAATGACAGAATGTCCCAGAGTGTTCTAAAGAACAACTAGAGCGCTAACAGTCCTACTTATTACAAAGGTATGGCACACCTGGAGCCATCGTGATGGGAATAAAGTGGTAACTCTTAAAACATTTAATTTAAAAAGGAACAAAATGAGGGGGTATATTATGCAATAGAAGGTATTATTAGTGCTGCAGAAAGAAAAATTAGGGCACATTTTGAGTGACTTTTCAAATCCTCTTCTATTTCATAAAAAAATTCTGACATGCAGTCTCCCAAAATGGCCACCAGAGACAAAAGAGCCCAAATGTAGCCCAAATATCACCCAGATGTAGCCCAAGTATAGCCCAATGGCAGAATGTCCCAGAGTGTTCTAAAGAACAACTAGAGCGCTAACAGTCCTACTTATTACAAAGGTATGGCACACCTGAAGCCATCTTGATTGGAATAAAGTGGTAACTCTTAAAACATTTAATTTAAAAAGGAACAAAATGAGGGGGTATATTTTGCCATATGAATTATGATTAGTGCTGCAGAAAGAAAAATTAGGGCACATTTTGAGTGACTTCTCAAACCCTCTTCAATTTCATTAAAAAAATTCTGACATGCAGACTGAAACATGCACTTTGAATACCAGCAGCAGACGTCCCTGGTGAGCAGTAGCTTTACTACAGTGATCTAATGTGCAACTAGAGTGCTAACATTCAGAATTTATGGCAAATGTGTGACACATCTGAATGCCTTCTTGATGGAACCAAAGTAAACAAGCATTGAAAATGCAATAGATCTCGCCCTCGTTTAAGTTAAAGCCATTCTGTTTGTAATGAGGTGGCTTTTTAGCTTTGCTTTTATTAGTGTTTTTTCAACTTTCATTTAAATAACATGCATCTGTATGCATATAAGTATATGTATGCATGCATTTATGTTTGTATTTATATAGATATACAGATGATATATGTTTATATATGTGTGTATATATATATATTCACTGAAAAAACCATAGGTTATAGACCATATATAGTTAGGAATTAGCATTTACAAAACCTTGAAAATTCACTGAAAAAACCATAGGTTATAGACCATATATAGTTAGGAATTAGCATTTATAAAACCTTGAAAATTCACTGAAAAAACCATAGGTTATAGACCATATATAGTTAGGAATTCGCATTTACAAAACCTTATTTTACTCACACAAAACCATTGAAATTCCATATATAGTTAGTTGCACTAACTATATATCGCGCACCCGCAATCCACTGCTGATGATGTCACATATTACATCATTCATGACATGGTCAGTGACATCACTGATGACATCACTGATGACATCTCAAATGACATCACTGATGACATCACTGATGACAACATCCAGTGACTGTATGTTTCTGTAAAGGTAAAATATGTCTTACATATTGAAGAATGAGTGGATGTATAAGTGTCTGGATGAAGGATTTAGTAGGTGCATGACTGACTGTATGAGTGAGTGATTAAATGTGTCTCACTGAGTGCATGGGTTAGTGACTAAACTGTCTTAATTTGTGCATCATTATGTCTGTTGTTCTGTAAACTGTTGCATGTGTTGATAAGTAGCTATATGAGTAACTATGTGGGTTATTGATTGGTTGCCCAAGTATTTGTATGGGAGACTGAGTGTGTGTGTGGGTGGCTGGGAGGTGTATGACTCTGTGCATAGATGTGTGAGCAGTTGATTCACTAGATGTATGGTTTCAAAAGTGCATGTGGAAACAGCTGTATGGGCGGTTGACTGTGTGCATGAGTGTATTGGTGAGTGAATGGATATCTCAGTGCTACATGTCAAAGTAAGTACATATGTAAAACACAGTACATGTGAGAGTTGACATATATAAATAACTGTGCATAAGAGCCAGTGAATGTGTGAGTGGCTGTATGGATCATTGTGAACTTGTATCAGGGATTGTATAAGAGAGTAAATATGTGTTAGTATATGTTTGAATAAGTAAAGTTTGTATAACTGTATAGTTGAGGAAATGGAGGTGTGATTGATTCTTTGCATGACTGACTAGGTGTGTGAGTAACTCCATGGATGAGTGACAGTCTATGAGTGTCTGTTTACACTGATTGTATCTAAGGTTATAGTAGAGAGTGAAGAGGTTCATCGTATTATCACATGAATGATATCATCAGTGATGTGATCAGTAATGTCAAATGAGATGTCATCAGTGATGTCATCAGTGATGTCATTTGAGATGTCATCAGTGATGTCATTTGAGATGTCATCAGTGATGTCATCAGTGATGTCACTGACCATGTCATGAATGATGTAATATGTGACATCATCAGCAGTGGATTGCGGGTGCGCGATATATAGTTAGTGCAACTAACTATATATGGAATTTCAATGGTTTTGTGTGAGTAAAATAAGGTTTTGTAAATGCAAATTCCTAACTATATATGGTCTATAACCTATGGTTTTTTCAGTGAATTTTCAAGGTTTTATAAATGCTAATTCCTAACTATATATGGTCTATAACCTATGGTTTTTTCAGTGAATATATATATATATATATATATATCTGGAACACTCCAAACTTTCTCATGCAAGTAAGGCACTGACTCCGTGAAATAGATGATTCCAAATAAGTTTATTCACTCATTTAGGCTGCTTGACGCGTTTTGGCGGTAAGCACCCGCCTTGTTCACAACATCATGACAGACTGTGGTTATATTTATACCCCTTAGTCATTGCATTACATCATGCACGTTTAACTCCTGTTTCCATGCACATTTTAGCTTGTTTTTCACATTTCACACTCGTGTCTAACCCAGTTCCCATGGTGATTTGGGGCGTCGCCCTAATTAGACTGACATAGAGGAGTTATTTTCACTTTCACAGTTAATGATTACATCATCCGCCTCCATGCGTGGTTTCGTTTCTATAGAAACCCTCCCGCACCTTGAGCCCAGTGATTTCCTCCTTCCTGCCCTGTGTGTGCCTCGCTATGCTTTGACCGACAGACCTTCGCGTGCCTAATATATATATCCTGATTCCACTCCCAACGCCTACATCCATACGGCGTTCACAAAAAACGAGAGAGACAGACTCTTTTCAAATTCAGCAGCCGCTGAGATTCTTTATTTTTTCAGTTATTTTAAGTGCATTACCGTGCCTAACCAAACGCGTTTCGGCGTGCCTGACGCCTTGCTCGCTGGTATATACATATCTTTATAAATGATTGATTGAAACCTTTTCCTTCTATCCCTTTCCACTTATGATTATTGACACAGAATAATACAAAAAAAAGCTAACGTGGGGTACTATACCCATATCACCAACAATGCTGATTTATTGTTAAAATATAATTGGGTCAGTTGCACATTTTATTTTTAAACATGTAACTAAACCGAAATGTTACTTATGTTTTGTTATGTGATGCACTGGGACTCTATATGAATGGAATATAGAGTCTGCTTTCTATGTTAATGTTTGGTTTCTCAAAAAAATGCATTTAACTTCCGGGATCAGGAGAGTGGTCATGTGACCAAGAGCAGGATTGCTCAAAACGCGTCTGTTGTTTTGCCCGAATAAAATGTAAGTTATCTCACTGGATGACATCATCACGTAACTGAGTGTTTTAAAAAACTTTAAGGAATATATATATATATATATATATATATATATATATATATATATATATATATATCAAGAAAATGCTTCCAAAAGAATGCTAAACAGCACCTCCAGGGAGAAACGGACACTTCAGTCAGGATTTCTCATATGCAGAGTTTTTTATTTCATTAAGAAGTGAAGCGACAGTGCCTCAATCTGACGTGTTTCGGCAAACACGCCAAGGTGTATTGAAGAAAGAGGGTATACGGGTGTCTGAATGGATAATTTAGTGGGTGCGTGACTGACTGTATACGTGAGTGATTAAACAGGCCATGGACTCGATAATTCTCGCTTGGGTGCCTGACCTAATCATGGGTTCACACTCTGCAACTCTGGGCATTAAGCTTGCTTAATCTCCACAACGGCCCCCCCGCGGCGGGATGCCTGGCTTTCACCTTGGGGATGCCCTGTAGGGGCTATCTCACAGGGAAAAGCCAGGACGGGTTCCCAAGGCAAGCGCGGAGATACCCCTTCGGGGGTCGATTCAGGCGCTATATAAGAAACATAATAATATTAATAATAATAATGCATGGCCGAATTACTAAACTGTGTGAATGTCTTTATCAATCTGTCAGTTGGTGTGTAAGTGGCTGTATGAGTTGGTGAGTAGCTATATGAGTGTCTATATGAGTTAATGATTGGTTGTCTGAATACTTGTATGGGTGCCTGACTGTCTCTGTGGGTGGGTTGGGGTGTGTGACTCCCTGCATTGATGTGTGAGTGGGTGATCAATTGGTATATGTGTTTATGAGTGCATCTGCAAGGGGCTGTATGGGTGAGTGAGTGTGCGTATGGCTGTGATGAAAAGTGAATGATGTCTCAGTGGTATATGTGTAAGTAACTACATATGTGAAAGGCAGTATATGTGAGTGTTAGAGTATATAAGGGACTAAATGTGAGAGTGAGTGATGGGGAGAGTGGCTATATAGTTGAATGTGTGCTAATGTCTTGTAGAAGAGAGTAAGTATGTGTTACTATCGCTGTTGATCCGGTTACAGGATTTGAGCTACTTGGCCTGGCTATTAAGAATGATTCTGGTGTCATTTTAACCGGAATCATTTGTTATAGACCTCCGGGGCCTTTCAGTGTACAACAGCAGCAATCACAGTTGGATACCCTCACTAATATGGCTGCTACGCACCATAGATTGGTGATTCTGGGTGATTTTAACTTGTGGTTAAATGGCTCCCTTGACTCAGGCTTTTATAATGTACTTCACTACTAAGGTCTTTGCCTTTTCCAGCAAGTTTCCAAGGCCACTCACAAAGCTGGGCACCTTCTTGATTTAATTTTCTCAGAAATCATTTCCTGCACATTGGTGAAATTTTGCCTATGGAATGGACGGATCACTTTCTGATTACATTCGTGCCCTGTGACAGAATACATTAGTAGAGAATGGAAGGCTCTCCTGTGGATGAGGGGTTCTGATTTGGTGTTCAAGGTTGGGGAATGTTTTTCTTTAGATAAGCAAGTCGAGGAGAATTATGCCTTCTTCGGTCTGAAAATTACACCGGCCTTGGATGCCTGTGCCCCCTTGAAAAAACATAAATGTAGGGGTAGACCCTCCGCCCCTTGGTTTGACGACAATTTGAAAAATCTGAAATTAGCATGTAAGCAGGCTGAAAGGAGGTGGAGGCGAGGCTACAAGGAGAAGGATAAGTTCTTGTGAAAATTTAAAATTGAGGGTTACAAGAAGGAGATTAGAAGGTCCAAGGCAGACTACTTTTCTTCCGTAATCTGTAAAGCCTCCAATAGCTCCAGAGATATTTTCAATATATTGAACAATCTTATTACTCCTGACTCCTGACTGCTCTAAGAATGTGATACCCCCTCTCAAGAACTATGTGAGAACCTGGCTAGGTTCTTCAATGAGAAAATACAAGTGATTATTGAAGATCTGGAGGGGGGGCCGTCTGGTAGCCGCCTGGTAGCAGGGACTGTAGCTTCTGAGGCTATGAGCACTGACGCTCTTGTGGTGAGTGACTCTGAAGGTGAGGGTATTAGCCCCGCTTGTTTGGTCATGGACCATTTATCGGAGTTTGTGCCCCTAGCGGTGGAGGATTTCAGTAGGCTGACACAGGGTATTTCCTCCGGCTCTCCTTTGGACCCAGTACCACATAAGATTTTGAAGGAGTTCGAGGAATAGCTATTTCCAACTCTCCGCCTAATTTGTAACCAGTCCTTAGTTAGTGGGGTGGTTCCACCCCAATGGAAGCAGGCACTGGTGACTCCTCTGCTTAAAAAGCCTTCCCTTGATCCAAAGTGTTTAACGAACCCATAGGCCTATTTCCCTGCTGCCTTTCCCGGCTAAGATTGTGGAACGCGTAGTTAATAACACTCTCTCTAGGCACCTGGAGCAACAAAATCTACTGGAGGAGGTTCAGTTTGGATTTCGGCCAGTCCATGGTACCGAGACGGCCTTGGTGACCGTTATGGATGAACTTCAGAGGCGCGCAGACAGAGGTCAGGCAGCGGTGTTCATCCTGCTCGACCTGTCTGCCGCCTTTGATACGGTCAACCATGAGATCCTGCTAAGAAGACTAAGCGAGGCAGGGGTGAGGGGCTGTGCCTTACGATGGTTTAGGGCCTTTTTACAGGACAGGCAGCAGGCAGTGTCCCTCCCTCCCTTTTGCTCTGCCTTCTCCAATGTGTCTCATGGTGTGCCATAGGGCTTGGCAGTCAGCCCTATTCTATTCAATGTCTATCTGAAACCCCTGATTGCAGTCATCAAGGCATATAACATTGACATTGTAAACTATGATGATGACACGCAGTTGATTCTCTCCTTTGAGGGAGAGGAGTCAACGTCAGTGCAAGTGTTTCACAATTGTTTGCGGGAAAAAGGCCGGCTGGCTACAGGATAACTCATTACAATATAATGCGGGTAAGACTGAGGTGATTTTCTGTTCAGCCAACAGGACTCCACGCGCTCTGCCTAGCAATTTCTAGCCCTCTGATGCTTCGACCGCTGTCCTACCAGTTAAAACGGTCCGTAACCTGGGCGTTATGTTTGATAATAAGCTTACAATGGAAGCTCCAGTTACAAAAACGGCGGCTTGCTGCTTTGCAATCATCAGATCTTTGAGGAAAATGTTTCCTTTGCTGATCTCGCAGGCGCGTGCGCTCGTGGCAAGGAGTACGGTTCTTAGTAGATGGACTACTGTAATGTCCTGCTGCTTGACTCTCCGAAGCTCCCTTTGGATAGACTTCAGAGGATCCAGAAAGCGGCTGCCAAGTTAGTTTTAGGAATGCCTAGAAGCTCCTCTTCTTCTGCGGCCTTGGCTAAATTGCACTGGCTCCCTCTGAAACAGAGAGTTCAGTTCAAGTCTCTCAGCCACGTTTTTAAGGCCCTCCATGAGCTGGGTCTGGCGCTCATGCGGAAATAATTTGAGTGGTATCTCCCGATAAGAAGGCTTCGCTCCTCAACAGCCAGTCTGGTGAAGGTACAGAGGTTCAGGAAAGTCAGGACAGGTGGTAGATCATTTCGGGTGGCGGCGGCCAAATTGTGGAAGGAACTCCCGTGGGAGGTGAGACAAATCAAAGACCTCCTCCCTTTTAGAAGGAGATTGAAAACTTGGCTGTTCCCCAAGATATAGTCTCTGCCCTGTATCCAACACCTTTTTTGTCCTCTGAGTTGCCCAGCACCAGAATGCCTGTAAGGTGATAGCGCGCTGCGCTTTATAAGTTAAATACATAAATAAATACTATCTGTATGAATGAGTTAGGTGGTGTGTGTGTATAACTGTTAAGGTGAGTAAATGGCAGTATGATTGATTATTTGGGTTACTGACTAGGTGTCTGAGTAACTCTATGGGTGACTGGCAGTGTGTGAGTGTCTGTATGGGTGTATGAGTGCATATATCAGTGGCTGTATTGATGAGTGAATGCGTGTAGGAGTGACTGTGTGAGTTAGTGAGTGTATGTGCATGTAGACCTCTGAATCAGTTAGCGGGTATGTACTAAATGTTATTGGTGTGTCTATGGTTTCGAGAATGGTAGTCTGTATTTTAGAGTGGGTGTATCAAAGGATATTTTAGGGTGTGAAGAGGTGCATCAGATATTATGTGGATGATGTCATCAGTGATGTCATTTGAGACGTCATCAGTGATGTCACTGACCATGTCATGAGTGATGTAATATGTGAGGACATCAGCAGTGCATTGCGGGGCGTGATTTATAATGGCCACATTTTCGGGTTTTGTGCGAGCGAAAAGTCAGCTCAACTATAACGCCCCTGAAACCTGTAGTTTCTTAAGTGAATTTTTAAGGTTTTTTAAATGGTAATCCCTAACTTTTATTTTCCCTTCACGCTGAGCCGGCTAGACTCCCTGACCTCTGGACCTCACTATAAGGGAGGAATAAGGTGAGCGACAGCAAGCGCCAGTGACAGCAAGCGCGACCATGGACTAGTGGTGGCAAGAGTGATCCACAGAGGCATAGAGGTACAGAGACAACTAGGTCAGGCAAACAAGATGGGGACGGCCCTACTCAGCCTTGTCCTGCCTGAGTGCCTGAGTGCCTGAGAGCCAGAGCCTCACCTACAGCGCCTCGCCCTCACTCTTGGGGGGCTGAGAGAAGAAGAGCTCCTTTCCTGCAATGAACCTGCAACAGCTGCCCACACTCCTCTGTCTCATCCCGTCCCACCCTGCATCTATCTTAGGAAATAGAGGGAAGTAGCCGGCAGCCAGCAGCTAGAGCCACCCAACCCCCCCCCCCCCTGCGGATCCCCTTGGACTCAGCAAGGAAAAAGCAGCAAAGGACCAGGTGGCGGCAGGGCGAGAGTAGGAGCAAGGAGTAACCCTAACATCACCAAACCAACTTGTTACAGCACATAACCATCACACTAACTCGTTATTGCCTTGGCACCAACTTCCTCCCCTCCGGACCGTTATCAGGTCTGATAGGGTAAGAAGATCTATAACAAGGCCATCACCCAAATGGCAAAGAAAGGAAGTCGCTCGTGAAAATCAAGTATATTTAGAGGCTCTGAAAAACGACATTTCCAGTAAAATTAACATCAAGGACAGTGAAAGCACCAGCAAGGGGATCACCAAAGTCACAAGAACCTGCCTAATTGAAGATCTGATAGCTAACCCAGAAGACAGTCCTCCATCCATAACAGATTTAAAAAGTGTAAATCATCCAAACGCAACATCCAAGAGGGATTAAAGAAAAAATCTGGTTAAACTTGTAAACATTGGACAACCTCCAAGGTAGATCACAAGTTTCTACCAGCCAAAAATTTACACCAAATTTACTTTTCTAAAAGGCCCAGGCAAAGCAATCTACTTAAACAACGACACCATTATGGGTCTACAATCCCCACTGCCACCTGGTGGAGCAGAACATCCTTTACCCCAAACATCAGGAACAACCACATATACAGCTGTAGAAATACACACGGTCAAAAGTCACATGGAGACCACAACCCACTGAGTACCATAATGGGGGATGGAGCTCAACGGGGCAAGGCTGATGAAACCATTGAAGTAACTGAGGGGGCCACCAGCCAAAACAAGTCGCCAAAATACCTAGGGGACCAGGAAAAAAACTTTAGGGGGCCTGAGACCGAGCACGAGAGCGAAAGGGCCGCAGAACCAGAAGGAATCCCAGAGCACCAGAGTCCCAATGACCCACATTTCCCCATCCCATCAGAACTTATTGAGCAAATCTGATGGAGAGATCATAACAACTCACGCAAAAAATAGCTCTCCACACAAGCAACCGACAATACAAGGTGGCACTCCAACCGCTGAGAAACAACAAAGGAGAACTGATCCAGCAAATCTCCCTCTACATTCGCTACACGAGGACTCGTGCACCACAGATAGCGATATGACCTTTTTGGCGTCACAAGAATGGGAGGACCTAGTGGCATCATACATCGTAAAACTCACCTTCAATAGAGCCTTTAAAAGAGCCTACTAATCCGCACACTGAGGGGAATGGAGGACTCACCGACACCTTCTGGGTAACCTTACTAAATACAATCCAGCTGTTGGCAACAGCATTGCAGTACCAAACCGATAAACTAGACGTGCAGCTGACCGTCCTCCAAACGCTAGCAAAAGCTACTTCTGGGGAGGAGCCTAGTCAGCAGCCGAGATGGCCGCCTAGCACCTCGGCTCCGCCGACCTGTGTGCCTTTTACCGATATCCTGCCTTAAATCCTGCACCTCCGTGAACCCCACTTACCTCGGAGACGCTCCTACTCCCGCTGCGACGAATTCCGGTGAAAGCGGAGCGATCCCGGTGGTGAAGAGCCTCTGCTTCCATCCCGGCCTCTCAAGTGGCCACAGCAGGGACATCGAGTTACGGAGACGGCCGGCGGCGACAGAAACAGCAGCGGCCGCTGCGGAGGGGGAGGAGCCGGTGGACTGTCTCTACAGGCTGGCGCTGGGCTCTTTTATAGCAGCTTTCCTCGGCTTGGCTGCCCAGCGCGCCTTCCCTGCAACATTTTATCGGCTCCCACACACTGTATCCCGGCCTCGCTGGAAGAGAGCCGGGATTGCTTCATTGTTGCACTCCCCCGTGGCGGGCGCCATTTTCCGCGTCTGCAACCCTGTGCCTGCCAGTGGGTTTCCCTGCTTTGCCGGCTTTCTGATAAAAGAAGTGTCCTTTCGACCGGCTGCCTTCCCATCACAGTGCCAGCTGTGCCCTGCTGACATTGCACAGATTTCTCGGGGGCGGCTCGCTGACGAGTGAGGCTTGCTTTCCGTGGCGCTCTACAGCCGTGCGCACAAGATTGTGGCCAATGATGCACCCCCCATTCCGGATCCTCCGCTGGGGCTGCGGGATGTCCTGGATGCACTTGTGGATCTGCGTATGGCCTTTCATGACTTCGCTAATGATTTGGGGGCCCGGCTCACTGAGATCCTTCCAGCTGGTCACGATGGCCCCTCAGCACTGCGCACTACGCCATATCCTCCATTGGTCGACGGTGGATCACCCGCTTTGGAGTGTACGGAGGCGACGGATGGGCGCGCCTCCGTGACTGCTGTAGTGCTCCTCGGCTTCGCCGCGGGAGAGTCCGGCGACACTGCTCCTTTGCTAGGGCCGTTGCTCAAGTCTCAGACGCCATGTTGCTTTTCTCCTTTGTTCTCTGGAGACTTGCTTCATTGCATCATTCTGGACTTGCTGTTTGTGCTCCGTCGGGCTGCTACGCTGGAACTTTCATCTGGTCTTGCACCCAGTTGCGCTGTGTTCGGTTTGGCAGTGAAGATTTCTTGTGCCCCCTGCCATCGAGCTCCAAGCCAGTTTGCCCCGTCGCCAGCACCTTGATTTCTGCACTGGATTCCACGGGGGCCCTCCCCATCCACGTTGGCTGATCTGGAATTGGACTCTGTTGTCATGCCGGTTCGAAGGGGACAGGGCTGATGATGTATTCTCTTATGCTGCAACTTCCTAAGTGTATGGCCGGGACTGTGAATGACACTTGTTGGAGGTACAGGTTGATTAGGTACTAGGTCGGGGCCTGGGGTTGGGCGGCCGTGGGTAACGTTACTGTCTGCTTTGGTGATATCCTGGGCCCTCCTCCGATCAAACGTGAATTTTTTCCTTCTTTTTCTTATCTTCTTCTTCTTCTGCATTTCGGGCACTCCTTTGGGGCGACAGACACACTGCTAGGGGGGGGGGTAGGCCGTAGCCTCTGCATGCGTGTAGGGTGGGGGGTTAATTTCTTGAACGTTTTAGTTTCTATGGGCCTCTTTTTCTTTCTTTTTCTCTTCTTATCACTTTTATCCTTTATTTCTTTCTTCCTTATTTTCTTGGGTCAGAGGGTGGATTGGGAACTGGTGGGTAGCGATTGGGGGTCACTAGGTGACGGAATTCTTTTCTATCCTTATTTACTTGCTTACAGTCGATTGTTTTGTGGATAATGCTTGCTGATTATTATGATGCTCGTTGCCCACTTCTGTCCTCATCGTATTGTTCTGACTCGGATCCTTCTTGACCTTAATGCTGTGGACTCATTTAAAAAAACTTTAAAAATTAAACCTCATTATCCTACTTCTCGGTGGCGCGATTATGTATAATGTAACTTGGATTACTTGTGCCTGCTCTGGTACGCTGCTGAGTCGCCTAATTGCTTGCTGATGTGCCTTTTATTGTCGAGGCCGGCCTGTGGGTTGTAGGCCCGTATTTGTTTGCACATACTGTCCAATAAAGGTTTTCAAAAAAAAAAAAAAAAGCTACTTCTGGGATAGAAGGAAAGCTTGTGGATCTTAATGGCCTCATAAAAAGGGGACAAGAAGCAGCAAAACTATCTCAATTAGTAAGAACAGACTGCATCTGTTCCCCAGCAAACGACAAGCTATCTACTTCACCAACAATGCTAGGGAACCTCCTGGCGGATCTAAAACTAAACACAACAATGCACCTTATTACGGAAGCCAGGTCTGGAACTACAGGCCTCAGTGAAAAACCATCAGGAGCCGGCAACGACCATCACACCACCATCAAGGAAGGGGATCCATCTCCAAAATCCAAACAAATACTAGAAGTGTCCATTTTGAACACCTCAACCAAACGAAAGGGCCGTTGCTAAGACATCTAAGAATGCGCTAGCCCGCCGCAAACAAAAAAGAAAGGGTAGGAACAGGAAGACAACAGAAGTAGGTTAAACTGACGAGAACCAGCGAATGACAGGACCTGGGGATAAAAAGCAAACAGGAGAAACCATGAAGTACAACGAAGATAAAAAGTCATCACCACCAGACAATAGATCAATAGAGACAAGGACCTTAAAAACAACATCTATACTATCAAAAGAGAAAACAAGCAAACAGACATGGCTGAAGGACATCGGCCAGCTAAATATAAGCAACTATGTAAAACACCTGAACCGGAAAATGGCACACGGAGCAAAGAAAGGAATATGGCAGAGAATCAGTCAACAGTAAAAATACAAACTGGAACACAGGTCACAAAGCAGGCCCCAGAGGAGTTCGTCCATATCACCACAGAAGTAATAAACACTGACCCACCCACAAACAGCGTCATTTATCGCAAGGAAATTAGCACCCAGGAACAACAGATGACGGTAAGCACACAAAGCCCAAACAAGTTGACCATTGAACAGGCAAAAGAAAATCACCATAGAGCCAGCACAGTAAACCACGACATAACAAATAATAACCTGCCCCCACATGGGATCAAACAACTCGAACTAACCACACGTCAGTGAATGCCGATCAACGGAATTAAAGAGACAGACATTATTCTATTTATCCCAGAATTCAAATCCAGAGGAAGAGTGGACACCGAAAAAAGGGGTAATATATTAAGACTTATCCACTCAATTGAAAACCTGAAATACATTAATACAACAGACTTGCTCATAATTGAATTTCATTCCCCACCAGACCAACAAGGCCATGAAATAACAAAGGCAACATGGATAACAAATGATCTGGCAGACCAAATCCTGGGGGAAAAGCTTAGATTCTCTCAATGGGGGATAAAGCTGGAACCAGGAAAAAGACCAGCTTACCCTACCCCCTCCTAGAAGAAAGCAATAAATATCGCCCATAAACAGTCATATCAAAATCAATTTTAAAAGGAGCAAGTAGTTACTCCCCAGGGCCCAAGAGCAATCAATTACACATAAAACACCCAACCATCCAGCAACCTGACTTGAACTGGGCAAACATACGGACAACAATAACTACAGGAGATACAAAGTGACAAAGGACACCAGGCCAGACTTCCACAAAAGTTGACGCTCAAATGTTAAAATATGTATCTGGAATATAAACGGTCTGGCAAGTAAACTGGAAGCCCCAGAAACATCAAAATACTTAAAATCATTCGTTTTGATCTTACTCCAAGAAACCTGGGAAGAGAAAGAGATACCCTTACAAGGATACACAACTCAAATCCATCCAGCTACTAGAGGCTCAACATTCGGCCACAGTTCAGGAGGCCTGGCGTCACTAGCCTCAATACTAACAATAGTAGCAATGGAAGAGATTAAGGTAAAATTCACTCCCCCTAGTGCTATACAGGCAATAGTAATAACAATCAAAAACAAATAGGCGGTTCAACCACTATATATAATAAACACATACATACACCCTCTGCACAGATTAAAAGGGGCAAGAGAACTGGTCAGCGAACTGGTAAGACTCATGGAAGAAAGGGAAATGGAGAACTTACTTCTGGCAGGCGACTTCAATCTTCACCTCTTTAGAAAAAAATCAGAAGACGAAATAGCAGAGGAACTTAACATTGCGTGGGGAATACCAAATCAAGCCTCAGCCTTCCTAAACAAGCAAATAAGATGCTCAAATCAACTAATGAAAGATCTGGAGCAGCTAAATTTGAGGGTACAAAATGGTGGATTTAAAGAGGATATACCACCGGCACTAACATACCTCTCCTCAACCACTTCGTCTCACCTCGATTTCACCCTTGCAACACTTCCACTGTTTAATATTAAAGCTTGTTCAAGGTTAGAGAAAACGGTCAAAGCGACCACCTACGACAAGAAGTGAAACTAAGCGTCACTAGTGGGAACGATATGGAAGCAAGAGAAAGCGTTGGCACAAAGTACACCTCCAACTTTAGACGGGTAAGGGGCAAGACCAACAAAACAGCCAAACTAACAAATAACGCAAAAATAATTATCCACCTGAAAACAAACTTGTCCAAGAACCAATTAGGGCCTTGGAAGAATTAGTAATGGAACTTGGAACAACATAAACCACAGAGCAAAAAGCCAGCAAAGGGTACATATCTTGCAACATATTAGGAAAGGTAACCACACCTGAGATAAAAAAAACTAAAACAGAAAATAACCCACACCCCAAGACAGCATCGCAAACAACCGAACAAAGAAGCCCTGCAAAAGGAGTTGCGAACCTCAAAGTCTCAGCTAAAAAAGATGATTCGGGGGAAGAAAAGGGAAATGAACAAGGAACTCAGGGCAGAAATTGTTTATGACTCGAAACAGAAGAACAGCGCCAGGTTCTGGAAAACAATCCATAGACTTCAACGGCCAGGCCATACTGGAATAAACTCACATATATCTGAATCTGAATGGGCACACTACTTACTAAATAATTTCAATGATATAAACCCAGAGGGGACCTACCTAGAAGAAAAACTCGGACAATCGAGATAATCTCATACGCTAACAATATAGGAACACACAAACATGAAGTAAACAAGGACACCAACCAAGCTGAGACCCAGTGCAAACTAGCAAACCTGGCAAGAGAAGTGCAGAAACAGGAAAGAGAACTGCAAAAAAAGGCAAGAGAGTTGCAAAAACAGGCAAGAAGGGTACAGAAAGAGGGAAAAGAGGTACAGAAAGAGGGGAAAGGGATGCAGAAAGAGGCGAGAGATGCAGAAACAGGCAAGAGAGGTACAGAAAGAGGGAACAGGGGTACAGAAAGAGGCAAGAGAAGTGTAGAAATGGACTTGAGATGTGCAGAAAGAAGCAAGAGAGGAGCAGAAAGAAGCTAGAAAAGTAAAGAAAGAAGCAAGAGAAGTGCAGAAAGAAGCAACAGAGGTAGATAAAAAGTAAAGAGAAGTGGTGAAAGAAGGAACTGAAACCCAGAAGGAGGTAAGAGAAGTGCAGAAACAAGCATCAGAGATGCAGAAAGAAGCAAGAGAAGTACAGAATAAGGCAAGAGAGGTACAGAAAGAGACAAGAGAGGTGCACAAAGACAAGAAAGGTGCAGAGAGAGAAAATGAGTGCGGAAAGAGGCAACGGGGGTGCACAAATAGGCAAGAGAGTTGCAGAAAGAGGCAAAGGAAGTACAGAATGAAGCAAGGGAAGTGCCGAATGAAGCAAGAGAAGTACAGAAAGAAGCAAGAGAAGTGCAGAAAGAGGTAGAAGTGAGGAAAGAGGCAACATATGTGCATAAAAAGGCAAGAAAGGTGCAGAAAGAGGCAAGAGACTACAGAAAGAACCAACAAGAGGCACAGAAAGAGACAAGAGGGGTGCTGGAAGAGGCAAGAGACGTGCAAAAAGAAGCAAGAGATGTACAGAAAGAGGCAAGAGAATTGTAGAAAGTGGTAGGACGGGTGCAGAAGGAGGCAAGAGAGATACAGAAAGAGGGAAGAGGGGGTGCAGAAATACGAAAGAGGGGTGCAGCAAGAGAGGTACTGAAACAAGACAGAGAAGTGCAGAAAGAAACAACAGAGGTACAGAAAGAGGAAATAGAGGTACAGAAAGAGGCAGGATAAGTGAAGAAAGAAGCAAGAGAAGAGCAGAAAGAGGCAAGAGTACTGCAGAAAGATCCAACATTGGTGCACAGAGGCAAGAGGGGTGCTGAAAGAGGCAAGAGAAGTACAGAAAGAAGCAACAGTGGTATAGAAAGAGGCAATAGAACTACGGAAAGAGGCAAGAGAGGTACAGAAGGAGGCAAGAAAGGTGCAGAAAGAAGGAAAAGGGGTGCAGAAAGACGCGCAAAAGGGTGCAGAAAGAAAAGGTACAGAAAGTAGCAGTAGAAGTGCCGAAAGGAGCAAAAGAGATGCAGAAAGAGGCAAGAAAGATGCAGCAAGAGGGGTGCAGAAACAGGGAAGAGGGCGCAGAAACGGGGAAGAGGGTGCAAAAACAGGGAACATGGGTGCAGAAAGAGGCAGAAGGGGTGCAAAAAGAGGCAAGAGGGATGCAAATAGAGGCAAGAGGGGTGCAAAAAGAGGCAAGAGGGGTGCAGAAAGAAGCAGGAGAAGCACAGAAAGAAGCAATAATAGTGCAGACAGAGGCAAGGGGGTGCTGAAAGAGGCAAGACGGGTACAGCAAAAAAGTAACAGAGGTGCAACAATAGGCCGAGAACTGTAGAAAGAGGTGGGAGAGGTGCAGAAAGAGGGAAGAGGGGTGCAGAAAGAGGGAAGAGGGGTGTAGAAAGAAGCTAGAGAACTGCTAAAATAAGCAATGGAAATGCAGAAATCAGCAGAAGTACAAAAAGAAGCAAAAGAAGTGCAGAAACAAGCAACAGAAGTGCAGCAAGAGGCAAGATGGGTGCCAAAAGAGGTAAGAGAAGTGTTGTAAAAGGCAAGAGGGGTGCAGAAAGAGGCACAAGAACTGAAAAAAGAACCAACAGAGGTGCAGACAGAGGCAAGAGGGGTGCTGAAACATGCAAGAGAAGTCCAGAAAGAAGCAACATAAATGTAGAAAGAGGCAAGAGAACTGCAGAAAGAGGCAAGCGAAATGCAGAAAGCAAGATAAGCGCAAAAAGAAGCAAGAGAAGTGCAGAAAAAGGAAAAAGAAGTGCCGAAAGAGGCAAGAGAAGTGCAGAAAAAGGCAAGAGAGGTGCAGAAAGAGGCAAGAGAACTGCCAAAAGAACCAACCGAGTTGCAGACAGAGGTAAGACGGGTGCTAAAAGGGGCAAGAGAAGTGCAGAAAAAAGCAACAGAGGTACAGAAAGAGGCAACAGAACTGTAGAAAGAAGCAACAGAGGTGCAGAAGGAGGCAGGAGAGGTGGAGAAAGAGGCTCGAGAGTGCAGAAAGAACCAACAGAGGTACAGAAAGAGGCAATAGACGTGCAGAAAGAGGCAGGAGAAGTACAGAAAGAAAAAAAGAGAAGCACAGAAAGAAGAAGAGAAGTGAAGAAAGAAGCAAGAGAAGAACAGAAAGAAGCAAGAGATGCACAGAAATAGGCAAGATATGTGCAGAAAGAGGCAAAAGAACTGCAGAAAGAACCAACATTGGTGCAGACAGAGGCAAGAGGGGTGCTGAAAGAGGCAAGAAAAGTACAGAAAAAAGCAACAGAGGTGCAGAAAGGGGCAAGAGAACCTTAGAAAGAGGCAAGAGAGGTGCAGAAGGAGCGAAGAAAGGTCAAGAAGGAGGAAAGAGGGGTTGTGAGAAGTTGGCCTGATATATGATGTCTCCAATTCTGGGGGCACCTTGTATCAGTCCAAACAACCCTTATGGTGTCTGGTTGTAAGTCAACCTTATAGACAAGCTATCCTAATGGTAGCATGGACTAAGCAGCCTTAAAGGCTTAACTCAAGAGGTCGTGTTAAGCGAGCTGTTTTACCAATCACAATCCTGTAATATCAAATGAAAGGACACCACACAAGTATATATTATAAAATTATATGTATTTATTACTAGAATAATCCTCTGTACTCTTTATGAGTGCAGAGGCACAAGCGTTTAAACAAAAGCACAGTTAAACATATGAAAGTTGCACAATTATGGATGAGGGCGGGTGGCCACTCAAACCATATATTAAGAAAGTGATATAAGAGATACCAATCAAACAGTGGTTAGGCCTAGGGCCTAGGGAATCGCTGGGAGCAGTCGGGACTAGCAATGCTGAAGTCGGGAAAAGCCCGCGGGATTCGGGTGCAGCGCTTAAAGCACACACATGCACCAATGCAATGGTGCGTAAAGGTTATAAAGTTACAGTTAAAGGAGACTTCCGCTTAACCTAGCAGGATGAAACTTTAGACACATACACTAGAGGTGTGTACCAGTGTAGGAACACCGGCGTTGCTGAGTTACCTCACCCACAGGAAGCGGGTGCACAGGTGCGAAGTAGTGTCGGGTTTTGTCACGCTGGTTGATGGTGCTTGGAGCTGAAGATGCTGCAAGCGTCGAGACGAGAAGTGTCCGGTCTGATCCAAGGGTGGATCGAAGATAAAGATGATCTGAAAGCAGAGGGGACAGAGTCTGGGTCACTCAGGAGTGACCAGGGTGGAACCAGGAAGGAACCAGGCAATGTCGGGCGCTTTCAGGTCACTGTCGTGAAGCTTCTCTCCGCTGCCACGTGGACTCTGGGGCACAGAGGATGTCCAGGAGAGGATCATGATCTGTCCCACGCAGACTCTCGCTGTTGGCGGTGTCGGCTTCCGGATTAGAGCAAACAACCCTTGGCAAGCGCAACCCACGCAGGATTCGAAGATGGCTTAACACTCGGACCAGGAGGGTCAGAGCGGGTGCTCCTTTTCAGGGGAGCGAGTGTAATATGTAATGTCATCAGCAGTGCATTACACGCGCAAGTTATAGTGAGTCCAACTAACTATAACGTGGAATTTCATTGGTTTTATGTCAGTAAAATTTCCAGCTAACTAGAACTGGTGTCAAACCTATGGTTTTTTCAGTGAATTTCATAGGTTTTTCAAATGCTACTTCCTAACTATAACGTGTGTAAAACCTATGGTTTTTTCAGTGAATTTCATAGTTTTTTTGAATGCTAGTTCCTAAGTATGTAATCACGTTCGTAACTACATAGTGTCACCGCCTACACGTCCTGAGAAGCGCATGTAAAGTCATGTGACTTGAAAACAAAACTTCCAATTGGTTATTAGTAGTTTCTGTTCTGGAATATACACGAAGCACTCCACCCACTTTCCTCACAATCTTTTCTACTCTCAAGAGACAACAACGTCGAGCATCTTCCGGAAGACTTTGCTGAAATGGCTGCCCTACCAGATTCATCTTCCGAATCTGAAGGAAATGAGCGACCACCGTTAAGAAGAAAAAAGGAATCTTTCATTTGGCAATTTTTCACTTATCCTGAAGATCAAAAGAAAGTGAATGCGCCAAAAGTAACCTGCACGATATGCAATTCGGAGCTCTCAAGGGGAAATCCAAATAAAAAATATTCCTTTTCTGCACACACCATGCAGCGGCATGTTAAACAAAGGAATCCTGAGCATTATGCAAAAGCATCGACAAGAGCCCTGGCCACGCTATTACCATCAGAGGTGGCCAGCACATCTTCTGGTGTACGACCTGTATCTCCATCGAGTGCTGAGATGGACTTGAGACCATATCTTGCGAAGGTGCATATGAAATGCAACAAGTGTGGAGAAATTCTTTTGTATGGAGAGCAGAGCCTCGTTCTTATTAAACTCAAAATTGACAGTCACAAATGCCCCAAGAAAAGATAAATTTCTTCACTTCATTTTCAAACTATTACATACTGAAAAATGTAGTAGCAACTTTAAGAAATCGAAAGCATTATAACACTTCTTTCCCAAAAAAAAAAAAAAAAAAAAAGTTCTTTTCAGAACTAACTCTTTCTACCAAAACGTGCTCCAAGAGCATATTATGAGATATTTTTTCGCCGCTTTATTTTAGTGCGAGACCGGGTGCGCGCACCCTCCTATCGCGTACAGGACCTGACACTTGCATGTGAAGTCATGTGACTTCTAAACAACACTTCTAATTGGTTCTTGGTAGTTTCTATTCTGGAATTTACACGCAGCACTCCACCCACTTCCATCACTTTCTTTTCTACTCTCAAGAGACAACAAGGTCGAACATCTTCCCGAAGACTTCGGTACAATGGCTACCGTTCCGCATTCATCTTCCGAATCTGATGAAAATGAGCGACCACCTTTGACAAGAAAAACGGAGGCCACGCTATTACCATCAGAAGTAATCAGCACATCTTCCGGTGGACGACCTGTATCTCCATCGAGTGCTAAAATGGACTTGAAACCATGTCTGGCGAAGGTGCACATAAAATGCAACAACTGTGGAGAACTTCTTGTATACGGAGAGCAAAGCTTTACTCTAATTAAACACAAAATTCAGAGTCATAAATGCTCCAAGAAAAGTTAAATTTCTTCACTTTATTTGGATAGTATGACATACTGAAAAATATCGTAGCAACTTTAAGAAATCAAATGCATCAAAACACTTGTTTCCAAAAAAAAAAAAAAAAAAAGTTATTTTCAGAACTAACTCTTTCCACCAAAACATGCTCGAAGAGCATATTATAAGATGTTTTTTCGCCGCTTTATTTTAGTGCGAGACCGGGTGCGCGCACCCTTCTATCGCGTACAGGACCTGACACTCCCATGTGAAGTCATGTGACTTCTAAACAACACTTCTAATTGGTTCTTGGTAGTTTCTATTCTGGAATTTACACGCAGCACTCCACCCACTACCATCACTTTCTTTTCTACTCTCAAGAGACAACAACGTCGAACAACTTCCCGAAGACTTCGGTACAATGGCTACCGTTCCGCATTCATCTTCCGAATCTGATGAAAATGAGCGACCACCTTTGACAAGAAAAACGGAGGCCACACTATTACCATCAGAAGTAATCAACACATCTTCCGGTGGACGACCTGTATCTCCATCGAGTGCTGAGATGGACTTGAGACCATATCTGGCGAACGTGCACATGAAATGCACGAACTGTGGAGAACTTCTTGTATACGAAGAGCAAAGCTTTACTCTAATTAAACAAATAATTTAGAGTCATAAATGCTCCAAGAAAAGTTAAATTTCTTCACTTTATTTGGATAGTATGACATACTGAAAAATGTCGTCGCAACTTTAAGAAATCAAAAGCATCATAACACTTGTTTCCAAAAAAAAAAAAAAAAAAAAGTTCTTTTCAGAACTAACTCTTTGTACCAAAACAAGCTTGAAGAGCATATTAGCTGATATTTTCTCGCCGCTTTCTTATAGTGCGCGACCGGGTGCGCGCACCCATCTATCGCGTCGAGACACGCATGTGCAGTCATGTGACTTTAAAACAACACTTCCAATTGGTTCTTACTAGTTTCTATTATGCAATTTACACGGAACACTCCACCCACTTCCCTAGAAAACCAGTTTATCGTAAAACTTTTAAAGCCTCCTCTTATGAAATATTCGACATCAATCACATAGCAGAGTACTAAATAGCACTATATACACTCCGTCCCTTAATTATAAGAGACTTATTGCTATGTAAAAGCAACTTTTGTTTTCCAAGATAATGTAAAATGTTGAGCCTTTTACATAATTTTATTTCACATATATGTTACTATTCTCCTTCGAGTACTAACACCGTAGAAAATACCACCAATAGCGGTGATATTTTTTACACCGAGAACGGGCGATTTCTATCGCTTACAGCCCTTACAATTATAAAGTTTTATTTCCTAAGTCTCTGATCTCCAACTGTGCAACGTGGCTCCCCTGTGTGTCGTAATAAGGTCCATAAACAAAAACTACAGAGCCAGCATTATAAACATACACAGAACCACAAAACGACAAGAGCCACCATGCTAATATATATCCTTAATATAATAAACCTCTGAGAATAAATACATATTTCCGTGGCAGCCCATAACACAAATGTAGCGTCCTCTGACTCTGCTCCATTACCAAACACCGTAACTCCCCGCCCCCCTCACTTTTCACTAAACTCCGCACTCCATCCCAGCCGAACTCCCTATTACAAACCCCCAACCTACCCTCCCTGCCCAAACCCACCATGAACCTCAAACCGCTCCTAGAAAACTTATAAGACACAGGATTACTAAAACTCAAAGAATACGCAACAGGCACATAATGTAAATAGTACATAAAGGCACATATTTTTTCCACAATACTATTTAAAAACATGTTCTATTTTTAATAAATCTATCATGCATCTGACCTTCTAGAACTGCTTTCAAAACGTGAACTATAAACCTCTACTTTTCATTTTCAAACCATACACTTTCATCTGACCCTCTAGAACTGCTTTCAAAACATGAACTATAAACCTCTACTTTTCATTTTAAAACCATACACTTTCAATTACATTATTTTTTTTCCACAATTCATGTAATGTTACAAACCTTTTCTAAAATACACCAGTCCGTATCATTTATAAGGATTTATTTTCAGTCTTCATCAGTGACACTTTCTTCACATATAATAGAAATCACTATAACTTTTTAAACGACAATGCTAACGCGGTAAAAATAACCCTTCATTTGCTTTCCTTTAAGAATGCACACTATGCACCCCACGCATGCGTTTCTTAATCTTTGTATTTGGCAGCGAATACCGACCTTGAATCGGAAGACATGAACAAGACCGCCATTGTCACATTTAAAACTGAACGTTGCATCTGCTCACACACATATCTTTCACTAAGCTAACATTCACAGAAAACAGCATTGATGTAAAAAAAGAATTGACCTTGCTTTACAACTCCCTCAAATCACTCCCTTATTTTTTAACGCATCCTCCAGTTCAAAAAAAGCTACTTTTTTAATAACCACTAAGCAATATATAAGTGACTAGACTCCTAGAAAATGTATCAAGTCATTCTGCTCCTCTCCACTGCATAGCCGGCGACCTAATTCTGTGGAGTTGCTATACAACCAGCGGTGCTGCGCCGTTTCCTGTACCATCTTGGGAAATTCAAAATGGATGTCCCTCCTGCCTTCGCAAACGAGCCGGGCCACTTAGAACTATTTCGACAGAGAATGCTTCTATACTACGGCACCTTACCACTCAACTTTGAATACTTCATATCGATTATCATATCGATATTCGTATTTCACCTGTGTGCAGCCTGTATTTCATTGCCTGAGCTGTGATTTCACGTGGGCCCTGGATTTATGTCTCTGCAATTTGGTACCTCCTGAACCGAATTACAATCACCTCATGAATCCGTTACTTGATCATGAACAGCTTTGTTACAACGGAGGGTTTATGGCCTTTGCAGCGATACAAGGAGTTCTGGGACATTGGAATATATTCGCAGCGGCGCAAGATTTCCTAGCAGAGAGCTACATCGAAAACCCACCGAGCTGCCCTATGATGGTAAAAGACGCCCCAATAATGACAGATCATGAATGCTCCTTTCATCTTCTCAATTGGATGGCTGACATGTTTTCCGATGATAACAATGATTTCATGTTAGAGGCACTTGCTGCATACTTTGCCTACACAATGGACGGTTAACTCTTTCCTAACAGCGAGCTACATCGAAAACCCACCGAGCTGTCCTCTGATGGTAAAAGAAGCTCCGATTATAACAGATCATCAGTACTGCTTTACTCTTTTCCATTGGATAGCTGACATAATTTCAAATGATAAAACTGATTTCCTGTTACAAGCAGAAGCTACCTATTTTGCCTAAACAATGCTTCAATAACTCTCAAACAACCCATTGACGTCCTCATTTCCTTTTGGTTTTCTATATTCTTCACGTTATTTTCCATATTTTCTTTTGAAGAACAGACCTATTTGCTTTACTAACAGTGGACATTATGATTTCGTGTTGTTAGACAGCTGATTCATAAAGTAATGATGTATAACCACTTGCATTTTCATATATCGTTCCTAAACTGAAAGGCCAAGAACCTTCTTCCATTTATTAAAATATAATATACTTCCTTATAAGACTGTACAATGTTTTTTTCCAACTATATTCATTTTTCTTCAACTATAGCGTTTGTATTCCATGTACTACTGACAATACCAATTACTGTGTTTTTTGCAATTTCTGTACTCAGATTACATAATGATTTGCCTTTAAAATAGTACATTTCTAAATAAACATTTCAAATATTCACGGTTTCTCTTTTAATCCATAATCTCAACTGAAATGATTTCATATTGAAAAACTATTCATGGGTTCCACATAACCTTAACTGTAGTCACTGAGAACCTTATTTATGAAGACCTTCCGCCGCCAGTGCCTCATTTTTTAAAATGGGAAAAAGTAACGCACCGGTGGCGCAAGGCCTTCATAAATAAAGTCCTGAATATTTTTTTTTCTCAACCTCACTTACTGATACTAGAACCTGCAAGCCAAATACGGCCCGTGAACTCTTTCTTAGTAGGTCGCGCACCGTAAAGACAGTTATACCACTGTTAACATTTTTTTTTTTACTGTTACTAAGCACCGACACAGTCCAGCTTCACTCAGAGTTAATCACTGCTCCCACGCTTCTACAGGCCAGACGCTATGTCGTATTTCTCTCCTTATCACCCTTTCATCTCCACAATAACAAACAGTTGTCCGCCAGCCACCAGAGAACAGACTCAGATGCAGAGGCACCAAAGAGTGAACCCATCACCAACTGCCATCTCCGGCTGTTTCCATGGTTACACCTCATTCTGCACCTTGCTGAAGGCAGAGGTCAAAAGTTCATGTCTCAACGTTCTACAGCAAACTAAGAACACTGTTTTCCCTCCAGAAACACCTGCCAATCCACAACTCTGTTACATGTCTTATTTTTTCACACCCAATAGTACTTTTCGTTTAACATAAACATTGACCTGTTCACTCTCCACTTGTTACAATCAACCAATCATTTTTATTTTTTTAACCACACCCAGCCTCTTCCTTTTTCTTTATTTAAAATTTCAACTTCTAACTACCATTCCACTTCCAGAACCGATCGGAGGACGACTACAAATCCCTTGAAAATGAAGGTCTGGCTAATAGGACACAGTTATATTCACTGGAGTGAAAAATATGCAGTAAGCAGACGAATTTGCAACCTCAGCTTACCAAATGTACCCATAACATGGATTTCCAAAAGAGGATTGAAATGTCACCAATTAATTCCATTGGTGAAAACTTTTATGCATCTCCCAGAACCAGACCTTATAATTGTGCACTGTGGTGGGAACGATCTAGGCACAATCACTGGGGTAGGTCTGGAAATGCTTCTAAAAGACACCTTTCGACAATTGATGACACTTTTTCCTCGATCTGCCTTGGTATATTCCAATATATGCCAAAGACAGAAATGGAATTGGTCCAATCACCATTGTGCACAATTTGAGAAAGCAAGGAGACATGTAAATAAATCTGTTTCTGCGTTCCTCAGAGATTATAGCATGGGTTCTATTTACCACAACAACTTGCGATACCACATGCAAGACGTCTATAGGAGAGACGGTGTTCATTTCACGAATGAGGGAAACAGAATCTTCGTCTGCAACATCAGGCTCTGCATCGGTACTTACTTATAAATGCAGAAAACACTCAATTAACACAAGGGCTCTTTTCAGAGCCACCTTATATCTAAGCACTCAAACTTCTGATTTACCTCCATTTTCACACTCTTGTAAATAGGTGTGCGCGACCGGGTGCGCGCACCCCGTATTTTTTTCGGAGAAAAATTATATCTTTTCGCGTTTAAGGGACTTACTGCACACCCCGAGAAAAGCTACGCAGCAAGACAATCTCTACCTTCTCCCCTTTCCATGTTTCAACGCTTTGAAATGAACAATATATTTACTCGCAGTGACAAAATGGCGGACAAAACTTCCTGATTTCCTTCGAATCGAACGTTAACAGACGTCACGCAGCCAAAAAAAATACCGCTCACGCGCAGCCGCTTGGGTGCGCGCACGTGTGCGCGCCTATAGATATATAATTGACTTTAACTTTAATTTTCTCAACAACTACTGAACGGATTTACACCATTCCAAAAAAAGCGTAATCTGCGAACAAGACTCTACAGTTTTGGCAAATTTCTTATAAATTCATTCACCCATTCGAACTGTAGCCGAGTCTAAAGGTCCTATGGAAAATAACATGGAGAAAACACGTTTTGGGACCCCCCTTATATCTCAGCCCCCACTTGACCAATCCCCCCCAAACTTTCAGGGAAGGAGCGCAGCGGACCGAGCCATCTTCTTTGAGAAATTCGCAAAGACTCATCCACCAGGGCCAAAGTTATTCCAAATAGAATGTTGAGGATTTCCTATGGAAAACAATCCTAACTATAACTACCTACTGGCGACCGCCAGTAGGTAATATAATATATATATATATATATATATATATATATATATATATATATATATTACCTACTGGCAGTCGCCAGTAGGTATATATAGTTAGGATTTTTTCTCTATGGGATTTTTGAAAATTCTATGTCTAATAACTTTGGCGTTTGTGGACGGAATTGGCTGAAATTTTCAGGAAAATGGAACATTTTGTTTCTGAGCAGCCCCTGACAATTTGGGGGGGGGGTTTCATCAAGGGGGGGCCGAGAAAAAAGGGGGGTCCCAAAACGCGTTTTTCCCATGTTAATTTCCATAGGGCGGTTGGCCTCACTTTTAGCTCGAACGGCTGAATGGATTTGCACGAAACCTGGCAAAATTGTAGGGACTGTTAGCCCGATGTGCCTTTGCTAGGTCTCAATATATGTGCTCCAGTGGATTTTGAGTAATTTAGGTTAAAAAAAAGATATATATCTGGGCGGAGCCTAACCACAAATCTGATCTGATTGGCTGTCAGCACTTCATCCAAGAAGTGTTGGCAGCCATCTTGGGACCAATATACATGATAGCACCTCATTAAAAAGCATTGTAGTTAATAGAGGGTTTTAGGACTTTAGTTACATTATAAATCATTTGTTGATGGTACCATACTCGTTTTAGGAATTGTGGTGGGTTCTAAGGTGATTTTACCATGTGAAAAAACCTTCTGCTGTGATATCATGAATATTGTTTGAAAGAAAACTAATATCTCATGATTTTCCCACAGTGGTTTGGAAGGGGATCTATAAGCTAAACTGAAAGCATATTTTCTGTAAATTCACATTATCTTTCTCAGTCATGTGAAAATGAAGTCTGACATTCTCAGTAAAACATGTACATCCAGCAAGGACGGAGACTGTCAGTTGATTCCTTTGTGTTCTACTGCAGCCTCCTAGAGTGTTCTAAAGAACAACTAGAGTGCTAACAGTCCTACTTTTTACAAAGGTATGGCACACCTGAAGCCATCTTGATTGGAATAAAGTGGTAACTCTTAAAACATTTAATTTAAAAAGGAACAAAATGAGGGGGTATATTATGCAATAGAAGGTATTATTAGTGCTGCAGAAAGAAAAATTAGGGCACATTTTGAGTGACTTTTCAAATCCTCTTCTATTTCATTAAAAAATTCTGACATGCAGTCTCCCAAAATGGCCACCAGAGACAAAAGAGCCCAAATGCAGCCCAAATATCACCCAGATGTAGACTAAGTATAGCCCAATGACAGAAAGTCCCAGAGTGTTCTAAAGAACAACTAGAGCGCTAACAGTCCTACTTATTACAAAGGTATGGCACACCTGAAGCCATCTTGATTGGAATAAAGTGGTAACTCTTAAAACATTTAATTTAAAAAGGAACAAAATGAGGGGGTATATTTTGCCACATGAATTATGATTAGTGCTGCAGAAAGAAAAATTAGGGCACATTTTGAGTGACTTCTCAAACCCTCTTCAATTTCATTAAAAAATTCTGACATACAGTCTCCCAAGATGGCCACCAGAGACAAAAGAGCCTAAATGTAGCCCAAATATCACCCAGATGTACCCCAAGTATAGCCCAATGACAGAATGTCCCAGAGTGTTCTAAAGAACAACTAGAGCGCTAACAGTCTTACTTATGACAAAAGTATGGCACACCAGAAGCCATCTTGATTGGAATGAAGTGGTAAGTCTGAAAACACTCAATTTAAAAAGGAACAACATGAGGGGGTTAATTTTGCCATAGAAATTATGATTAGTGCTTCAGAAAGAAAAATTAGGGATAATTTTGAGTGACTTCTCAAATCCTCTTCTATTTCATTAAAAAAATTCTGACATGCAGACTGAAACATGCCCTTTGAATACCAGCAGCAGACGTCCCTGGTGAGCAGTAGCTCTACTACAGTGATCTAATGTGCAACTAGAGTGCTAACATTCAGAATTTATGGCAAATGTGTGACACATCTGAATGCCTTCTTGATGCAACCAAAGTAAACAAGCATTGAAAATGCAATAGATCTCGCCCTCGTTTAAGTTAAAGCCATTCTGTTTGTAATGAGGTGGCTTTTTAGCTTTGCTTTTATTAGTGTTTTTTCAACTTTCATGTAAATACCATGCATCTGTATGCATATAAGTATATGTATGCATGCATTTATGTTTGTATTTACATAGATATACAGATGATATATGTTTATATATGTATGTATATATATATATTCACTGAAAAAACCATAGGCTATAGACCATATATAGTTAGGAATTAGCATTTACAAAACCTTGTAAATTCACTGAAAAAACCATAGGTTATAGACCATATATAGTTAGGAATTAGCATTTACAAAACCTTGAAAATTCACTGAAAAAACCATAGGTTATAGACCGTATATAGTTAGGAATTCGCATTTACAAAACCTTATTTTACTCACACAAAACCAATGAAATTCCATATATAGTTAGTTGCACTAACTATATATCGCGCACCCGCAATCCACTGCTGATGATGTCACATATTACATCATTCATGACATGGTCAGTGACATCACTGATGACATCACTGATGACATCTCAAATGACATCACTGATGACATCTCAAATGACATCACTGATGACATCACTGATGACATCTCATTTGACATTACTGATCACATCACTGATGATATCATTCATGTGATAACACGATGAACCTCTTCAGACTCTAATATAACCTTAGATACAATCAGTGTAAACAGACACTCACAGACTGTCACTCATCCATGGAGTTACTCACACACCTAGTCAGTCATGCAAAGAATCAATCACACCTCCATTTCCTCAACTATACAGTTATACAAACTTTACTTATTCAAACATATACTAACACATATTTACTCTCTTATACAATCCCTGATACAAGTTCACAATGATCCATACAGCCACTCACACATTCACTGGCTCTTATGCACAGTTATTTATATATGTCAACTCTCAGATGTACTGTGTTTTACATATGTACTTACTTTGACATGTAGCACTGAGATATCCATTCACTCACCAATACACTCATGCACACAGTCAACCGCCCATACAGCTGTTTCCACATGCACTTTTGAAACCATACATCTAGTGAATCAACTGCTCACACATCTATGCACAGAGTCATACACCTCCCAGCCACCCACACACACACTCAGTCTCCCATACAAATACTTGGGCAACCAATCAATAACCCATATAGTTACTCATATAGCTACTTATCAACACATGCAACAGTTTACAGAACAACAGACATAATGATGCACAAATTAAGACAGTTTAGTCACTAACCCATGCACTCAGTGAGACACATTTAATCACTCACTCATACAGTCAGTCATGCACCTACTAAATCCTTCATCCAGACACTTATACATCCACTCATTCTTCAATATGTAAGACATATTTTAACTTTACAGAAACATACAGTCACTGGATGTTGTCATCAGTGATGTCATCAGTGATGTCACTGACCATGTCATGAATGATGTAATATGTGACATCATCAGCAGTGGATTGCGGGTGCGCGATATATAGTTAGTGCAACTAACTATATATGGAATTTCAATGGTTTTGTGTGAGTAAAATAAGGTTTTGTAAATGCGAATCCCTAACTATATATGGTCTATAACCTATGGTTTTTTCAGTGAATTTTCAAGGTTTTGTAAATGCTAATTCCTAACTATATATGGTCTATAACCTATGGTTTTTTCAGTGAATATATATATATATATATACGATGCTCCCTTTTCTGGACCATGAACGAGGCGCACACCAGGGGTAATTTTATGAAGTTTTATTCCGCAAAGAAAAGCCCGACAGACGCGTTTCGGCTACACGCCTTTGTCAATGTCAGGGAGAAAAGGCTTTCAAACGTATTTATTAACAAAACAATAAAGTTCATGTCGTGAAAAAATAGGATTACGTTGAAATAAATGAGGGGGAACCAATTCAGATCAATCTTAGTGTAAATGCGGGGGCCATTTTGTAGTATGTATAGAGTTCATTCCAATCCTAATGTTTCTCCACTTTGACTCCATTTGCAATCCTTATGTACATATATACACAGCCTATTTACAATTATATGCCTTAGTTATGCAGGTATAATTCATGATTAGATATGACTGTGAAGTTCAATGCACATTTGAACATTTCGAGTCAGAGCATTGTTATCCTTATTTCCAAGATCTAGCCGTGGATGGGCATACAGCCTTACCCCTGTGTATAATAGAAAACTCTCATTTCATTTGAGATGACCCCCGCATCAGTATAAATCTATACTACTATTATAAAGCGAGAACTGTGAACCTTTGAGGCGGGTAAACTCGGGAACCACAGCGCCAATCCAAACACCCAATACATCATTGGAATTGTCAGGGTCTGCAGAGTGACATAGGCTATATACCACAAAAAAATATACGTTCCTTAAAAAATATACGTTAAAAAAAAAGTAGTCCCTTGGAAGTAGTGCCGGCCGTGTGCGGTAACGACGTGCGTGCTAACATCATCAGGAGCGCTTGGAGGAGCGGCGGACAGGAGCACATGGAGGAGCGGTGAACTTTGGCGGACTGGAGCGGGCTGAGGTAGGTCAAGCAAGGGGAGGAGCGGTTAACTTAGAAGCGCGGGGAGGAGCGGTAAACTTTGGCAGACTGCCTGCGCGATGACTGATTGCTCCCGGAGGGTCAAGCAAGGGGAGGAGCGGTAAACTTTGGTGGACTGGAGCGGGCCGTTTGGAGAGCCGGGAGGAGCGGTAAAGTTTGGCGGACTGCCTATGCGAAGCCTGATTGCCCCCGGACAATGTCGGGCGGGCTGCTAGTCTAGGTATATAATATCAACAGGACACATGAGGAGAGTCTGCAGGATGTGTGTTGTGACCATTGTTATGCTGTTCAACCATTGCGTGCAGTGTTTACATTTATCCCTTCTATAGCTAGTCACATCATCTGGCCCAAGATGGGCGACAACTCTTATTCCTGGTCCTTCCCACTTTTGTGCCCTGTGGTCATCTCTCATGCCCTTTCTAATCTCTCCTCTAAGTCAGGTGCAGGCTGCTGTTCTAACTTACTAGACTAGTTTGCTGTCTCCGTCACGTTATACGTGTACCCAAAGCTCCTCCTCGTTATTCAGTCCTGTAGGACTCTTAGACTGCATCTCTATTATGTATTTGAACTCAAGTTTCCGTAGCTTCTTGACTCTATCCCCCCCTCTCTCATCTTTGGGGATGTGATCCATACAGAAGTACCTGAGTAGATTTGAAAAAAAAAAAAATATATATATATATATATATATATATATATATATATATATATATATATATATATATATATATATATATATATATATATATATATATATATATTCAATGAAAGAACCATTGGTTTTAGGCCATATATAGTTAGGGATTTGCATTTAGAAAACCTTATTTTACTCGCATAAAACCATTGAAATTCCATATATAGTTAGATGCGCTAACTATATATCGCGCACCCGCAATCCACTGCTGATGATGTCACATATTACATCATTCATGACATGGTTAGTGACATCACTGATGACATCACTGATGACATCTCAAATGACATCACTGATGACATCACTGATTACAACATCCAGTGACTGTATGTTTCTGTAAAGTTAAAATATGTTTTACATATTGAAGAATGAGTGGATATATAAGTGTCTGGATGAAGGATTTACTAGGTGCATGACTGACTGATTGAGTGAGTGATTAAATGTGTCTCACTGAGTGCATGGGTTAGTGACTAAACTGTTTTAATTTGTGCATCATTATATCTGGTGTTCTACAAACTGCTGCATATGTTGATCAGTAGCTATACGAGTAACTGTATGGGTTATTGATTGGTTGTCCAAGTATTTGTATGGGAAACTGAGTGTGTGTGTATGGGTGGCTGGGAGGTGTGTGACTCTGTACATAGATGTGTGAGTAGTTGATTCACTATATGTATGGATTCAAAAGTGCATGTGGAAAAAGCTGTATGGGCGGTTGACTGTGCATGAGTGTATTAGTGAGTGAATGGATATCTCAGTGCTACATGTCAAAGTAAGTACATATGTAAAACACAGTACATGTGAGAGTTGACATCTATAAATAACTGTGCATAAGAGCCAGTGAATGTGTGAGTGGCTGTATGGATCATTGTGAACATGTATCAGAGATTGTATAAGAGAGTAAAGTAAATATGTGTTAGTATATGTTTGAATAAGTAAGGTGTGTATAACTGTATAGTTGAGAAAATGGAGGTGTGATTGATTTTTGGCATAACTGACTAGGTGTGTGAGTAACTCCATGGATGAGTGACAGTCTGTGACTGTCTGTTTACACTGATTGTATCTAAGGTTATATTAGAGTCTGAAGAGGTTCATGGTATTATCACATGAATGATATCATCAGTGATGTGATCAGTCATGTCAAATGAGATGTTATCAGTGATTTTATCAGTGATGTCATTTGAGATGTCATCAGTGATGTCATCAGTGATGTCACTAACCATGTCATGAATGATGTAATATGTGACATCATCAGCAGTGGATTGCGGGTGCGCGATATATAGTTAGCGCATCTAACTATATATGGAATTTCAATGGTTTTATGCGTGTAAAATAAGGTTTTCTAAATGCAAATCCCTAACTATATATGGCCTAAAACCAATGGTTTTTTCATTGAATTTTCAAGGTTTTGTAAATGCAAATTCCTAAATATATATCGACTATAACCTATGGTTTTTTCTGTGAATTTCAATGGTTTTTTAATAGCAAATATCAAAAGCTGTCAAATGTCAAGTATGTGATAGGTAAAAAAGTTTTCGTGTTTATGCACGCTGATGTGCTTTGAACGCTGCCCCCCCCCCACTCCCCTCTTTTCTCTTAGTAGTACTCTCTCTTTGCAGATAGTGAACGGTAGTTAACGCAGACCTTTACCCCTGTTGTAATCCGTCGTACCTGCTTGTCTCTCCATTTGATTGATTATTATCCAAGCATTTACTGTTTTAGAATTGGTTCTCTTTGGATCATTCTCTATTTACAAACAAGCACAAAGTCGCAATACTCTGTTTAGTCTTTGCAGATAGTGAAAAATCGTGTAAAAAAATAAAAGTAATCGAGCAAAATCAGTAGACCACTAATTCGATCTCTTTTTGACCTCGGTAAAATACAAACATTAGGAACAACCCTTCATGAGAAATACGAAAATAGTGAAATGAACTGAGCTCCACACCATGAGGGCTGCAAAACAGCTCGACTCCGCCACCCACACCGCCCAAAATAACGACAAACCCTATGCAAATATTATAAATATACACAACACACCAGCAAAGAAACAGAGTAAAACATTTTATTAAATAACTATTTACATAACTATTTTATACTTTTTATTGCCCGATCCGGCTAGCTCAATCGATCGAGCATGAAACTCATGCACTGATAACAAGCGTTGAGAGTTTGTAGAACAATGGCTTCAGATTTTCCACATACGGTGTAGTGGCGCGAACTGGCAGGGGGCGTTTGGATTCTACCCCTTCCCCAAATAAGATTTTCATACGTGAATGTTCGTTCATGCTTTTTGACCCTGAGTTGCTTCCATGTCACTGCCTTACACAAATGGCATAAGTCCTGGTTGTTGAGTGCCATACTTCAGAGTTCTAAGCAGCTCTTGTAACACTGTTTAAACCTTATTTGCACCTGCTGCAGCTTCACTATTCAAAGTAAGTGGGGTCCATTTGTGGACCTGACTGCATTGGAAAACAATGTGATACGGTGCCTCCCTAAACCGCTTGACGGAGGCCCCCGAGGGGCGGTGAGATGGCGCGGACTGAGAGGGGGCGCTTGGCTCCTGCCCCCTCCCCAAGTCGTGTTGCCCTGGTGAGGCCTGAGATCGCCCCCGGCATAGGCGGCCGGCTCCCGGGGTCCGGCGGAATTTTTTCCCTTTTGAAGAATCTTCCATTCTGGACCTTGTCCCACAATCCGTTTGACCTGAAGACACGCTGTCGTGGGGCGCCCCTTTACCGTTTTAGTTGCCATTCCGCCCGCTTTTGGTACTCTGTGCCTCTTCCGCCATTCAGCTGTTTACCGCCCGCTCTTGCGACTACAACGTCTCGCTCACCATGTAGTTGAGTTGCTCCCGCTCTTAAGATTTAACCGAACTTTTTGGACTGCTGAAAGCGGTTGTATTCCGACCGCTGGTTGGTGGAGACATTTTGACTATATTCTGGACCTGCATTGTCGCGTAATGCGTCATATGACGCGACGCGTTAGCGCACCCGGAAGTGCTCCGGTGCGCAAGGCGCAGCTTCCCACAAACGATCCAGAGCGCGCCGCGCAGCGCGTAACGTAAGCATAACAGGTCATGTGACTTGTTAATAAAACTTTTCATTGGTTCATTTTACTTTTGTTTTCCTAATGATGTAAGACTAGGTCATGTGACCTAAAAATAACACTTTTCATTGGATTAAAACATTTTTTTTCCCAAACGATGAAAGCCCCACCTTGTTTCTGGATGTTTCAGACTGAAGCTGGCGTCACCATGAGAGCACCACCATCTCGTAGCTCCGTCGTGGCCATTCCGCAAGCAATCATGGCAGCCGCTCCCCACCGGAAGCCTGCGGGAGTCGACGGCCCCCAAGACTTTTGTACAATCTTCAAGGCTGAGGGGACGCTTTCGAGAATGGAACCCAAGCCCTGGCAGACAAGCGTCCGAGTTCCAAGGTGTCCCAGGGCCATTTTACTGGACCAGGCCCAAATCCGAAGAGCCGGCCGCCATTTTAAGAGTCCTGTGGAAGCCGCCTATCGCTGCACCGCAAGAGTGGGAGCAACTCAACTACATGGTGAGCGAGACGCTGTAGCCGTAAGAGCGGGCGCTAAACAGCTGAATGGCGGAAAAGGCACAGTGTAGCAAAAGCGGGCGGAATGGCGACTGAAACGATAAAGGGGCGCCCCACTACAGCAGACAAGCCTCCGCCATGTGCTTCAAAACTGCATATGTATCTCGTGATATCAAGGTTGGGCAACCAGTACACAACAAGCAGTTACGAGTCCCATTTACACCGGCGCCATTTTGGGCGCGGCCGGGCAGGTCCAGGATCTACTGAAACATAACAAATGAGGCTGACGTCTCTGAAGCAGTTGACGAACAGCAGGACATAGCAAATAAACATGAACTCTCTAAAGCTGTTAACTCACTGCAGGACAAAACAAGTGAACCTGAAACCTCTGGAATAATTGTCGCTCAAAAGAACAACACACAAAACTCTGTAGAGCCTGAAGAAAAAAAAACAGAAGGGCACTGTAGTTTCAGACACACTTAACACTAATGACTAAACAAAGATATCGTCTGTTTATGAAGCAGTTATCATCTTGACAGAATTGACAAAGAAGTGTACAGACACCAATGCTATTAAGAAACACAAGGAAATCCTAACGCATCAGCATTCTCGGAAGAGGTTGACACAGATAACATCTTAAGGAACAAAGAAAGACCTGTTCACTCTTGACACCCCAGGTGCTGTGTATGTTGCACTATAGTGCTGCATCGAGAAAACGGACAACCCTATTGATGTGGATTTTTCATTATTGATTATTGTAAAGAAATGGCGACTCCCCCCTTTAGCAGATTAGCTAAATATTTGCGTAATTTAGGCATAAAAGTTATATTATTGTTGTTGTTGTTGTTATCGTTATAGTTCTGGTTAATTTCAAAAAATGGTTAAATATATTTACAGTTTTTGTTGCGTTCGTTATATTTAAATGTTAATAAAGTTTTAAAATCTAACTTTGTTGGAGTGCTATATATGTTTAAAAAATCGGGTGAATGGGGCCTTGAATCGGGTTATTGTCATGTGTGGGCTTTGCAAGTGTACTGCTACAAGATCGAGCATTTCAAACTCAAATGCACGTTCTTTTTCTTACCTTTCCGAAGCATGGAGCGCAATAGCAGGCAGAGAAAGGGTGATGCACGTGTTGAACACTGCCTGGCCTGGCAAGTTGCTGGCAGTGCCCCCCCGCCCGCTCCTGAAAGAGGGCACACACACACCGCCGCCCCTAGTACTTCACAAATCTTTAAAAGACCATGCGCTTGTTCATGAGGCTTAAATGGTTTATCACCCCTTCTAGAACCCCTGCATCGACCCTCTGACGTTTCCTGGAAGAATTAGCACGTAACACAATACCAAGCCCTGTCAGCTGAAACCCCCGAGAAATCATGGGGCATATTATCAAGGGGGTTTATTTCCGCTTTTTTGGCTTTAAAAGCCAAAAAAAAAAAGAGATAAAATTATCTCCCTATTACCAAGCTGTCGCTAACACCAGTTAGTGACAGCTAAAAGGAGATAGCGACCATCTTGGGCCCCGCTTTGCATATCAGTGATATTTATCACTAATGACATGCAAAGTGGGCGTGCCAAGATTTTAGCGACTGGAAACAGTCCCTAACCATCGCTATCTCCTATTACCAACTTTTGGAGATATTCGCGCTAAGCGCGAATATCTCCAAAACCTAACACCTGCCCTGAGCAGTTTTAGCCATGTTATCCAATGGGAAGTGGATAACATGGCTAAAAGCATTTGCTGGATAATGCATGAATATCGCTGACTTTTCAACGATATTCATGCATTGCGGCCGTTTTTTATCGCATTTGCGATAAACCTTGCTAATAGCAAGGTTTATGTGCGATAAAATTCGCCGAAGTGCGGCGATAATTTTTGTCTCTAAACAAGTTAGAGACAAAAATGACCGCTAGTTGTTGGTAATATGCCCCCGGGTTTTTCCTTGCAGGAATCGGGAAGCGAAAGACTAGCACTGAAATCAGTAGTCTCACGCCTGAATCGGGAGGGTTGGCATGTCTGGATACTCTACAGCTGGGGCCATAAACTACATCCACAGGGCTAGGTGATAGCCTAGGTCCGGCCTGGACAATCGGACACAGAGGAAGAGGAGTGTCAGAGGGTGCGGTAGTGAATAGGGTGAAAGGGAGGTGTCGGGCGGGCACAGGGTGTGATTCTCAGAGAAGAGCAGCGCAGATGGGGGGAAGTATATGTCCCATGCATGAGAGAGAGAGCGGGGGTGACCAGTGCGTGGGGGAGATGCTTGCGAGGGTGGGGAGCCATGCTGAGGATCGGCGGCAAGCAGAGAGTGGCCCTGGTCAAGGCATCTAAAATGGCTGCCGCGCACGACAAAATTGTGGCATTTGACAAAAACGCAAGATGGCGCAGACAATGTTTATCAATAAGGATTCATTTATAACAAAATATTTACTCGCAGTGACAAAATGGTGGTCAACACTTCCTGATATCCATCGAATCGAACGTTAAAAAAACGTCACGCAGCAAAAAAAAAAAAAAAAGCTCACGCACAGAGCAGTTTTTAGCCATGTTATCCAATGGAAGGTGGATAACATGGCTAAGAGCATTTGCTGGATAATGCATGAATATCGCTGACTTTTCAGCGATATTCATGCATTGTGGCCGATGTGCGGCGATAATTTTTGTCTCTAAACAATTAAAACGAAGCACAAAATGGCGAATTCCCGTTTCGCTACCAGTTTGCGGCCCAGTTCGCGGCCCGTGAAGCGCTTCTACCGTGAAAAATCATTTTTTTTTTATTTTCCCCACGGGACCCTTTAATAACCCCAACAACATTCCTAGGGGGTCAAGAGGGGTATACCTTGCCCCCTTTCAATAAATTCCCCCTTTGTTTTTCACCTCTTCTTCTCTCTCGATCCTACCGAGAGATAAGATGGCGGCCGCTCCGGACTGTTTAGAATGTTGACAGACACCGGAGAGCCAATCAGCTTTTTGCGCGCAAAGTTCCGTCTCGCGAAAAGTAAGCGGACCGGATCGCTGCCCAGAGCGCTGTTACAGATATATATCTTGTTTTGAACGTTAATTTCTCAAAAACTACTGGAGCACATATATTGAGACCTAGCAAAGGCACATCGGGCTAACAGTCCCTACAATTTTGCCAAGTTTCGTGCAAATCCATTCAGCCGTTCGAGCTAAAAGTGAGTCCAACCGCCCTATGGAAAAATGAATGGGAAAAACGCGTTTTGTGACCCCCCTTTTTTCTCAGCCCCCCCTTGACGAAACCCCACCAAATTTTCAGGGGCTGCTCAGAAACAAAATGTGCCATTTTCCTGAAAATTTCAGCCGATTCCGTCCTCAAACGTCAAAGTTATTAGACATAGAATTTTCAAAAATCCCATAGGGAATTAATCCTAACTATATATACCTACTGGCGATAGCCAGTAGGTAATATATATATATATATATATATATATATATATATTACCTACTGGCGGTCGCCAGTAGGTATATATAGTTAGGATTTTTTCCCTATGGGATTTCTGAAAATTCTATGCCTAATAACTTTGGCGTTTGTGGACGGAATTGGCTGAAATTTTCAGGAAAATGGCACATTTTGTTTCTGAGCAGCCCTTGAAAATTTGGGGGGGTTTTGTGGAGGGGGGGCCGAGAAAAAAGGGGGGTCCCAAAACACCTTTTTCCCATGTTAATTTCCATAGGGCGGTTGGACTCACTTTTAGCCCGAACGGCTGAATGGATTTTCACGAAACTTGGCAAAATTGTAGGGACTGTTAGCCCGATGTGCCTTTGCTAGGTCTCAATATATGTGCTTCAGTGGATTTTGAGAAATTAACGTTTAAATCAAGATATATATCTGTAACAGCGCTCCGGGCAGCTATCCGGTTAGCGAACCTTTCGCGTAACGGAACTTTGCGATGAGAAGCTGATTGGCCCTCCGGTGTCTGTCAACATTCTAAACAGTCCGGAGCGGCCGCCATCTTGTCTCTCGGTAGGATCGAGAGACAAGAGGAGGCCAAAACAAAGGGGGAAATTACCATAAGGGGGCATAGTAGATCCTCGTTGACCCCCTAGGTTTTATGTGGAGGTTTTAAAAGGGCCTAGGAGGGTCCCAAAAAAAAAATTTTTTTTTGCGTGGTAAGCGCCAAGTTCGCGAACCGGATAGCTTTCTGGGCAGCGAACTTTATGGATAAAAGAATGAAAGACTTTTCTAGTACTGTATGTTAATTGTTTGTTGTTTTTCTTGTTTTTTTTTTTTTTTTTTTTATAGTGTTTTTTTTATTTTGATTCTTTTTCATAATTTATTAAACTTTCTAACATTTCAGTGTCTGAAATGTCATTATTTTCTTGAAATATTCTTTGCAATCTGTGAGGTTGTAAAATGTCCTCATTTGCAAGGAGGGCATCTACTGCTTGGACACATTGCAGCAGTTCATTATCCAAGCTTTCATCCATAAATTCCATGTCAATTGGTTCTATTAATTCCTGGCTGCTCTCTTCCAGGTCCATCTCAAAAGAAACTTGCTGCTCGCCTTCCATTTTGCCTGAAATTTGGATTAAAAAAATATATATTAGTAGAGATAGGGCACTGTTGGGATTAATTTTAGATAGGCAGTTTTTATCAGTGAATTTATCTTTTGGCAGTGTATAGTATGAGAGTGGAAATAGGACTATAAAAAAGTGTATGTGATTTAACCAAGACAAGCCTTACTCCATTGATAACTATAACAGAGAAGTCTATCTAAATACATTACTACTACAGAGGGATAGTGTATATCTAGCAGAAAAAGTCTACTATATTAAGTCATAGTGCACAATATATTAAATTATAACTTACCTTCACAAAGAAGTTGAAGTTTTTTGAAGCTATTGAAATAGGAGGTACAACAAGAAGTAGTAGTCAAAATGGCTGTGTTTCCTTCTCTCCCTTTATATATATACAGGTATATAACCAATTAAATGTCAGGTAATAAAAGTAGAAAATGAAAGTAACATTTTCATTGGTTGTCAATTCCAACAATTCAGATGTGTTTTGTGAAGTAATTTACCTCACGGTACTTGGAGAGGTCTACAGGCTAAATGGCTAAATGGAATTTCAATGAAATTTGTGAGAATGGAAGGGAATGTTATGTAGTATGAGCTAATCTATATTTGGTGAGAGTGTCTCTAGTCGTTTTTCTGTAAATTACTTTCCCGCCTTTTTTTAGGACCGCTTTCCGGGAAGCTGCCCGGTTAGCGAACCTTAAGCGTTACGGGAGTCCACCATTTTGTGTTTCGTTCGCATTAAGATACAAGATGGAGGGCAAATAATGTTTAGAATGGGTAGAAGGGGTCATGTTAGACTTATCTTGACCCCCTAGGTTTTCTGAGCGTGGCTGAGGAGGCTTATATGTGCGGAAAAAAAAACTTTTTTTTAAAAAATTCCGCGAGGTTAGCTTTCGGTTAGCGAACCGGGTAGCGCTCCGGGGAGCGAATTTTGTGGAAAATTAGTGAAAAAAGTTAGAGAAAAATAATAATTGTGAGTGATCAGATGTAGGGTAGCTCTGAGAAGAGCTTTTGGGTTTATGGTACATTTAGGTACTTATAAGTAGGTACCAATGCACAGTCTTAAATTCAGAATGAAAATTCTGTTGCCCTCATCTGAGAAGTGAACTCCATCTCCTCTGTAGATATCTTGCATGTAGTAACGCAAGTTATTGTTGTAAAGAGAGCCCATTCCATGGTCTCTCATGTAAGCTGAAACAGATTTGTTTACATGCTTCCTCGCTTTCTCAATTTGTGGACAAAATTGGTTGGACCACCTCCATTTCTGTCTTTGGCATATATTGGAATATACCAAGGCAGTTTGAGGAAAAAGTGCCATTAATTGCTCAAAGGTGTCCTTTAAGAGCATTTCCAGACCTACCCCTGTCAAAGTGCCCAAATCATTACCTCCACAGTGCACTATTAACAGGTCAGGTTTTGGCAAATGCATAAAGGTTTTCACCAATGGTATCAATTGGTGACATTTTAATCCTCTTTGGCCCAACCACTTAATTTCCACATCTTGTAAATTGAGGTTGTGTAAATTTCTGCTCTCAGCATACCTTTGAGCCCAGTGGATGTAACTATGTCCAACAATCCAGACGTTAAACATGGTTGAAGAAGGTTGTTCTGCAGTCAGATGAAGTGTGGTAATGAAAGGGCAGTTGAAACAGTAGGAGTTTCTAAAGAAAAAAAACTGTGGATTTACAATGCTAATGATTCATTAGCAGTGATTGGTGCATTTCCATTTCTGAAAACAGAAAGTTAGGGTGCATGGATGTGTTCTTTGAAAGATGTAATTTGAATGGTCAAGGAAGAAACAATTAATGAAAGATTGCACTGGATACGCAGGTGCACTGAGAGTTCAGAGTTCAATTGAAACATTGTTGTGTGAATTTGCAAACATGAGAGGTCTTCCAGGAGGTGGTTGCTATGGAAACAAGGCAGACAGGGCAGAGGGGGGAAGGGTTTTGATTTGAAAAAAGTGAGGGAAGAGGTATGATTGGCTAATATGATAGATATGTGAAAAGAATATCTGTATTTCTGTGCTTTCAATAGCTGCAGCCTTTGGAGTGCATCCTTTTTCTTCTGCTGAAGACAATTTGGTGTATTTCTGAGACTGTTTTCAAAACTCAAAAAATATTTGCTAAGGTGAGAAAAGATTTATTTAATTTAGATAGAGAATAGTATGATTTAAGGAGAAAATGATGAAGAAAGCTGTGTTTTTAAAATGTGGTTTTGTCTCTAGTTATATACTAATAGAATTAGTTTCATAGAGAAATTATAATGGCATATTTGGTGTAACATTCTGGCATGCAGTAACACAAGATATTGTAATACATGGAGGCCATTTCATGGTCTGTTATGTAAGCTGAAACAGATATGTTGCTTTTAAAAACGATTTCAGAAATCAATTACATTTCTGGATATTTACTGCTAGAGCTTCATAGGTTGTTTTGGGCCATATTTATAAGGTATTTGAGTGTCTAAGATGTTATGTTCGCCTTTTAAAATGTAAAGTGTTCCTCATGGGGCAAGTGTCTTGTAAATACGCTCCCACTTGTGCTTGGCAAATTTAGATTTTCATTATGGGAGTTACCTAGCCATGTTAATAGTGTCCCAAAAATGGTGCTAGGGCATTCCAGAAAACACTTTCATGTGTCTCAAGGACATTTTTAGTTATTTCTTCATGAATGCAGGTATACAATTGATTTATATGCTGTGTTTAAAAACGAATTTTGAAATGAATTAAATTTCAGGATATGTACTGTTAGAGCTTCATAGGTTGTTTGGGGTCATATTTAGAAGGCATTTTAGTGTCTTTGATGTTATTTTTCCCTTTTTAAATGGAAAGCGTTCCTCATGGGGCCCTGAGCAGTTCTTAGCCATGTTATTTAATAGGAAGTGGATAACATGGCTAAGAGCATTTGCTGGAAAATGCATGAATATCGCTGATTTTTCTGCTATATTCATGGATTGTGGCCGTTTTTTTTTCACATTGCTTCATAGGTTGTTTGGGTTCATATTTAGAAGGCATTTTAGTGTCTTTGATGTTATTTTTCCCTTTTTAAATGGAAAGCGTTCCTCATGGGGCCCTGAGCAGTTCTTAGCCATGTTATTTAATAGGAAGTGGATAACATGGCTAAGAGCATTTGCTGGAAAATGCATGAATATCGCTGATTTTTCTGCTATATTCATGCATTGTGGCCGTTTTTTTTCACATTGCTTCATAGGTTGTTTGGGTTCATATTTAGAAGGCATTTTAGTGTCTTTGATGTTATTTTTCCCTTTTTAAATGGAAAGCGTTCCTCATGGGGCCCTGAGCAGTTCTTAGCCATGTTATTTAATAGGAAGTGGATAACATGGCTAAGAGCATTTGCTGGAAAATGCATGAATATCGCTGATTTTTCTGCTATATTCATGGATTGTGGCCGTTTTTTTTCACATTGCTTCATAGGTTGTTTGGGTTCATATTTAGAAGGCATTTTAGTGTCTTTGATGTTATTTTTCCCTTTTTAAATGGAAAGCGTTCCTCATGGGGCCCTGAGCAGTTCTTAGCCATGTTATTTAATTGGAAGTGGATAACATGGCTAAGAGCATTTGCTGGAAAATGCATGAATATCGCTGATTTTTCTGCTATATTCATGCATTGCGGCAGTTCTTTCCACATTGCTTCATAGGTTGTTTGGGTTCATATTTAGAAGGCATTTTAGTGTCTTTGATGTTATTTTTCCCTTTTTAAATGGAAAGCGTTCCTCATGGTGCCCTGAGCAGTTCTTAGCCATGTTATTTAATAGGAAGTGGATAACATGGCTAAGAGCATTTGCTGGAAAATGCATGAATATCGCTGATTTTTCTGCGATATTCATGCATTGCAGGCCTTTTTTTATCACATTTGCAAGCACTTCTTAGCCATGTTATCCAATGGGAGGTGGATAACATGGCTAAGAGCATTTGCTACAAAGGTTGTTTGGGGTTATATACCATTTTTGGGAAATTATTAACATGCCTATCTAACTCCCATAATCAAAATCTAAATTTGCCAACCGCAGGTGGGAGCGTATTTACAATAAATTTGGACCATGAAGAATGTAAAATAGCATACTAGATACTCAAATAACTTATAAATATGACCCAAAACATCTTATGAAGCACTAGTAGTGCATATTTCCAGAAATGTATTGGTTTTCATTTAATGATTTACTTCATTGGTAGGCCTTCACATGTTTTTTTACCTTGGTTTTTTTTCAGTGAAAATCTTATCTGCAACCATGTGTTGGCCTCACCTCAAATAAACAAAACAGGTGATGGACTGAATGTGGATCAATGACACACATTCACCACAGTCCAAAGATCTGGGCCTAAACAAACCTTTAGATAGGCTACATCTTATCGTCATCCTGAATTAATGATTTAAAATATTAGGGAGTGATTTATGAGTGTTGTATGCCTGTTTTGTACCATTGAGTGTCATTTTTGTGATGCAGTGCTGGTGGAAAATATTTGCTATGTTAAATAATTAGTACGGCATTAAGTTTTAGATGACTGTTATTTATTTACTGTTTGGTAATAGTGGTTAATAACATTTTATATTATATTTTTTCACAGATTCAACTGCAGATTCTTTCATAGTTTGGAAAATGCCTTCCAGAAGTCGAATACGAAAGGCTAGAAAACGTCAAAGACAGCAGGATGATGTTTTATTGCAGCAGTCCTCTTCCCCAAATACTTGTCAAAACACCAAGAAAGGTCCGGGTAAGAGCACGAAATCATTCTTAAGAAATATTTGTAGTAAAAAAAATTTTGCTCAAAAAAATGTGTCTGTTCACAAAAACAAAAGTTATTTAAATGGAAAGGAGAGACACATCACAAATGTTACTGGTAGAGGAAGAGATAACTCTGTGCATGATAGTAGAAGGAAACAACAGTTTAGGGACATTCGACAACGAATGTTCCGTAATAGGATATTAGTTAATTTATTGAAAAATATTAAAAAGAAAGGCAAACAGAAAGCGGCATTTTATAGGAAGAAGAAAAATGTAGAGAAAATTATTGATCATGCTTTTGAAATCAAGCGAAAGTTGTTTATTTTGGTAATCAATAGAATTAGGAAACTAAGCAAGGTAATTTCTGATTTCAAAACAAAAAGTAGATGGAAGAGAGTAGTAAATCGTACTAACTTTTGTGAAGTTTTTTCTGGAGAATGGATGCATAGTTCAAGTTCTGAGGCATTTTTTAATGAGGAGACTTATTTTCAGGATAATGATTTGGTGCATGCAGTTGACATAAGTGGTCGAGCTTATGAAGTGAAGGATGGTTGTCCAGTTGAAAAAGAACAACTTGTGACAACAGAGACAGAAGAGGCGCTAAGTGATGAGGTTTTAGGAAGACGTCCTAAGGGTCCTGTGTACATTTGGAAGTGTAGTTCTATTTGCAGTGTGCGACAGGTTTCCATCAATTTGCTTTGTGATTTTATACGGACATTTAATAAGAAAAGTTTGAAGCAGAAAATGAAGTTGTTGCAAGATTTAGATCCTTGCAGAGTGAGACAAATGACAGGTTTGCGTGGTCATTCACTGGCTTGTCTTTCCAGGAGAGTATGCCAGAGTGTTTTTCATCATTTCAGGATGCTAGCAGTGCATCATAATAAAGTGAGAAAATTAGTGAGAATGTTGTATTATGCTAAGAGTCCAGCAATTATGCTTAAACAGTTATGTGCTGCTCTTTTGCATGGTTCTGAAATAGATGTGAAGAATCTTTGTGAAGAAATTGAGTTTCGTTACTTTGGTAGTAAAGATGAGAATGTTCAAATTGACCCTGAAGTAGAGGGTAATGTGGAAGATAATGTACAGGTTTCCAGTACAGATAATTTTCAGAAGGAAATTGCCACGTTTCAGATGAAATCAAGTGAGAAGCCTAATTTCACTTGTGTATGTTGTCGACGCACTTATTATAAGAATCAGACTAAGGTAGTGGATTTATATGCAAAAAGTGAAAGGGAAAATAATAGTGAATGGAAGGATTTAGCCACATACTTGATGGTAGAAAATTATTTTGATTTGGGATCGGATCAACGTGTGTGTACTTATTGTTGTAATAAATTAAACCAAAACCAGATGCCTGCTAGGGCAGTTCATAATAATCTGGAATTGGTTGAGATTCCTTCTGAATTGAAGGATTTAAATACTTATGAATCTATTTTGATTCAAAGTATCCATCCCTTTCAGGCTATTGTAAGAATGGAGCCAAAGACAGGGAAGTTGCCTCCAGCAGATTTACAGAGAGGATTAAAGGGAAGAGTTGTTTATTTGCCTCTAGATTTGAACAAAAACATTAACACAATTGGAATAGAAAAAGTGGAAGAGGAACCTCTGGTTATCTTGGTTAATGGGGTTCCGACAAAGAATAAGAAAATATGGCAAGATTTAGTGGATGTTAGGAAAGTCAAAAAGGCAACAGTGTATTTGAAGAAAAATAATAAGTACTATAAGAATGTATATGTTGCAGAAGAGGAAGTAAGTGATGAAGAGGATAGCGATTTGTGTGCTGGCCAAATTGAGAAAGTAGAGGCCTCTAAAAGTGAAGAAATATATGAACATTATAGTGTTCATCCTTTGCATTCCAAGGAAGTCATGGGGAATGCTATTGAGTTGTTTCAAATGAAACAAGCCAAAGGGAGTCCCATTAGTGTTTGGGAGGAAAGTTTGGAAGCTCGGTGTTTCCCACAGCTATTTCCCACAGGTCAAGGAGGAAGATATGATGAGCGACCTCGTGAAATTCCTGCGTCTGAATACCGGACTTTACGATTGTATGCAGAAGATCCTAGGTTTCGGCAATGCATTCCCTATTTGTTTCATCTCCTGTTTGAAAGCGATCTGTCTGGACTGTCATATGCAGTGAACCACATCTTAAAAAGTGGTATACAGATGCGAAACATCTCGGCAAGTGACTTTATGCATAAAGTCAATGTCCAAGACAGTATTTTGGATTCTCACTTAATTAATCTCATGGCGTGTCAGCGTGGTACTAATGAGTACTGGTACCGTCGTCATGGTGATTTAAAATGTATGCTGAGGAACTTAGGAACTCCGACATGGTTCCTCACTCTGAGCTGTGCCGAGTATGGCTGGGATGACTTACTTGAATTTCTACGAGAGGCAAATGGAAATATTGAAAACATTGAATTCAAGACACCTGGAGAACTGTGTTCTTTGGATCCTGTGAATGTATGCAGGTACTTCAATCATAGATTTGAAGCTATGATGTCTTTCATCACAAATAAAAAGAATCCACCTCTTGGAGAGGTGTTGGATTTCTTCTGGAGAAAGGAGTATCAAGCAAGAGGTGCCCCTCATATACATATGTTGCTGTGGATCAAGGATGCACCTAAATTTGGAACAGATCCGGATGACTTAGTGATGAATTTCATCGAACAGTATTCTACGTGTGCTGTTCCAAACGCAACGGAGAAGAAAAGTCTAAGAGAACAAGTTCTACGTTTCCAAAGCCATCGTTGTGGAAAGTACTGTCGTCGTAAATTCAGAAACAAGGACAAGTTCTACACCAAATGTCGTTTCAACTTTCCACGACCGGTGATTTCTAAAGGAAGAGTGAACAGTTTGATGTCTTCGCTGCGACATAATGTGACGAGGAAATCACCCAAGAATACATACAATTTGAAAAGGAACGAAGAGTCCAAGTACATCAATGACTACAACCCAGTGATTTTGTCCATGTGGAATGCCAACATGGATATACAGTTTGTGGCTGACAACTGTATGGCTGTGGCTCGGTATGTGACATCTTACATCACCAAAAAAGAAAAGACTGAACTGAAGGATATGTGGGAGGACATTTCCCATGAAAAGAGCCTCAGCAAGAAGTTGTACAGTTTCAGTCTGAAGATGTTGTCGCATCGAGAAATCGGAGCTTACGAATGTTCTGATCGATTGTCTTCAGCAAGTCTCTATGCCAAATCCAGGAGTCTCGTTTGGGCGAGTCTTGGTCTTGCTGCAACGCGAAATCGAGTTCTAAAACCTGTTCGGGAAATTGAGTATTTGGCAGAAAAGGAACCAAACAGTACCGACATTTTGAAGACCAACATGTTGGATACATATTATCCAAATCGAAGCAGTCACCTTGAGAATGTTTGTCTATATGAGGTTCTCCAAAATTATATATTCAAGAGGAACATCAAAGAAGATATTGAGAAAGGAGTGTATGCTGTAATTGGAAGTGAGGGATGCCTGGTCAAGCAAAGAAAATGCCAATTAGTAAACCATCGAAAATTAAGTGGCGAATCTCCAGAAAAAAAGGAGTTTTTCTATTTAGCACTTTTGCAACTTTTCAAGCCTTGGCGTGCAGAAGAGGAACTGCTTGGAGATTTCCTCTGTTACGAAGACTCTTTCAATGCAGCCAAGGAGTCCATAGAATGTCCTGCTTTTTCTAAATATCAAGAAATGCTAACTTTGGAAATTGAGCAGGAAGCAACGATTGCAGCCGAGATTGCCAGAGACAGTTCTCAGGACAGTCAGAGTTCTGTTTCATTGAGTCAAGATCCACTTGGAGGACCTATTATCGAAAATGAAGCTGCCACTGCTATGAATGAAGTAGAAAGAGCCATGGCACATGCTCAGGAGGATTCAGTTAACTTACAAGACTTGGAAAAACAACTCAACGTTGAGCAGAGGAAAATATATGATGAAGTTACCAAGGAAATTGAGCACGGATTAAGTCATGAGAAGAAAGAGTGCTCGTGTACGTCGTTGAAGCCTGTCCGACTGTACGTGAGTGGAGAAGCGGGAACTGGAAAAAGTTTCCTCATTAAAGCAATCTCTTGTTATTTGCAGGAAAGGACTGAGTCATCGCTGTCTTGTGTTGTCACCGCTCCTACTGGACTGGCAGCACATAATATTAAAGGTATTACTTTGCATCGTCTATTGATGCTGCCGGTGGAGCATGACAACAAATTACAATACAACAAGTTATCTGGAGATGCTTGCTGTGAAGTTTCAAGAGTTTTGAGGAAAATGAAACTACTTATCATTGACGAAGTAAGCATGGTTTCCAATGTCATGCTTGCCTTTGTGCATTTGAGAATGCAAGAAGTACTTAAAACTGAATATGATGTCTTATTTGGTGGGAAACACATTATTGTTTTCGGAGATCTTCTACAGCTGACACCAGTAAAAGGTCAACCTGTGTTCAAAATACTCACGCATGAAGATACCAGGAAGTGCCTAGGGAGCATTGGCAACGTCAATATATGGTTAAACTTCAATTATGCAGAACTGCATCAAAATATGCGTCAGGCAAAGGATGAAGATTACAAGAATATTCTACAAGATATTAGAATTGGAAAAGTGACCGAGCATGGGAAAGAAGCTTTAAATGCACGGTTACTGTCAAATTTGTATCCCAAACAAGAGATTGTGCCTGAGAATATTTTTCAGAAAATTACTGAGAAGAAATCCGGGATATGTCTCATGCCAACTCTTGCAGAATGTGCCATCTTCAACAACAAAATGTTGAATTTAGAAAAGCAAGAGATTGTGAAACTTGAAGCTATCGACAAATTAGAGCATATGGGATCAACAATTATTTTGTCAGACAATTTGAAATCAAAATTGGATTCATTAGAGAAGACTATATCTAAAACAGCGGGTTTTGAAAAGACTTTGAATGTGTGTTTAAATTGCCGAATTATTTTGAGAAGGAATTTACATGTAGAAAGAGGTCTGGTAAATGGATCAATGGGTAATGTTGTTGATTTTGAGAAATACAGAAATAGAGATGGAATAGAATTTTTAAAAATTAAATTTGATGGCATTGAGGAAGTACAGCAAATTGGTTGTTGTTCTGCTAGGTTTTTGCTTGTTAAAGATTTATATGTTCGCCGTAAACAGTTTCCTGTTTGCTTGGCATATGCGGTGACAATCCATAAATCGCAAGGTTTAAGTGTAGACTGTGCATTGGTGAATATTGGCAGTTCTGTGTTCAAGGAGGGTATGGCATATGTGGCATTGTCACGAGTTAGAACTTTATCGGGATTGTACTTGATTGACTGTGATGTCACAAACATTTGTGCGGATCTAGATTGTGTTAAGGAATACAATAGGTTAAGAAGAGAGTATGCGCCACATTTGCCTCAATATCCTTTGTTTGAGAAACGTGTGGTAGGCCGCAAACGTAGAAATAGCAGTAATAGTAGGGAGGTTGTTGCAAAAAGACTAAAAGTCAATGAACCGAAAATTGTTAGCAGAAAGAAAGTGGATTCTGTTGAAGATGTTGTTGGTTTTCAATTTGAAAACAGTTCTGGTGTCAACTGCTATGCAAATGTAGTGGTTAATGTTCTCTTTTCACTAGAGAGTTTAAAAGAACAGATTCTGTTGAATTCTGAACAAATTTTATGCTGTTTGTTGAATTCTGTTTTCGAGAAATGTAGCACTGATCGAACAAAAGTAGAAAGTGTGTCTGAAGTTCGTTATCTGTTAGATGAATGTTCAGGTCAAACAGACTTCTCTGAAAATAATCAGCAAGATTGTCAGGAGTTTTTAATGTATATGCTTGATATATTGCAAGTTGAGGGTGTAGATGTAGATCACCTGTTTGGGCTTTCTTATCAATGGCAGCATGACTGCGAGAACTGTATGGTATCAAGTACTACTAGTGTAGACTCAGAAAGATTTATATATTTAACTTTGCCAGACAGTAAATCAGTCTCCTTTAATAAGCTAGTAAATGCAGCGGATCACAACATGGAGTGTAGCCAATGTAAATGTGATATGATGTCAACATTATTTATACGTAGATATGGCCAGTATGTCATTTTAATGATGCAACGATGTAGGCCTGATGGATCAAAATTGTCAACTTTAATAAAAAATTTTGTGGCTTCTCAGCTGTCAATATCAGGGAGGACTTTTGTTACTGTAGCAATTATCTATCACGATGGTCCATCAACAACATCAGGACATTATACAGCTTACTTAAAGTCTGGAAACGGCTGGTCATTCTGTAATGATTCTGTTGTAACGTTCAAAAAAAAATTGCCGTTTGACCTTAAAAATTCTTACCTGGTGTTTTTAAAACCAAAATTTTAAGTAGAGGGAATGTAAGTCTGCAATGCTGTCTCGATTAAAAATCCAACTATATAAACCTGATGCAAGTAAGTCTGCTTCATAGTAAGCAGTATCAGTGTCATAGGAAAAGGAGAACATGAGTGACAAAGAAGAGTAAGATATTAGTAGTCCAGGATTGTGAAAATAATCTCAAATATTTTATTTTTGAAAGTTGCGAAAATAGAAAATGTCGGGATTTGATTGGAAGAATTACAAGATTTGCGAATCGCGGCAACATGATTTGGCCTAGTGGAAACATGTGATATAATGAGAGAAGTTTTTTTTCTATGTAACATATTTCACGTATCGATGGAGGTTTTCTTTCAGAAAGTGGCGGGCTGAAAATATTTAAAGCACAACAGAGTGGATGCTGTTTATAGGAGATCGTTTGACGTCATTGAAAGTAAGTTAATTTTAAGAAGTTTTGAAATCAGATTTATTAGGTTGTATGGGTTTTTTAAACACAGTCATTTTGATTGTGTTTTTTTTTCCCCGCTGTTACATGATGAATACCTTCAAGTCACTGATTTAAGTGAAATTTGATACATTCTGAGAACAGCAAAAATAAACCATTTAACATGTATAATTAATGTTATGCTTTTTGTCCTTATGATATACATTTAGAAATGTGTGGTACATATGGGTAAGCTGAGTTCTGTAAATATCAATTTTAATGCTTAGAGTGCTGTACTTCTGGGTAGTGTTTTTTTTTTTAAAAAAAAAAGAGGCCTCACCACAAAGAAAGCTCTTGAAAGCACACATCTTATTTGCATCCTAAAACAATCATTTACAATGTTAGACACAATTTTATGATGGCTTTACATCTTTTTTTGCGCTGCTATTGGATCACTATTGTGAGACATTAGCAGTGCAAGAAAAACATCATGTTGCAAAATAGGCCTCAGTTCAGCAACATCAAGATACAGTTTCTTTCGAATATATATCTTTAGGATTGTGTAGGGGACGTAGAAAAGCAGAGACTTCTGTAAATGTTAAAGTTGTTGAAAAACTGTTTGTTTTTGAACCTTTTCCCTTGTCTTTTTTATTTTTTAAATACATGTTTTAATATTTTTTGAAATGTTTGTTCTTTGTTTTACAGATTGAAAGTATGAAAAAATATTTTAAAAAGGTAACAAGAATTATAAGGTAAATGTTTTCCACTCTTTTTACCCGCAATGCACTGCTGATGATGTCATTGACACTATCTCTCATTTACTCTCTCTAGCTGTCTTTCTTTTTACATTATTCTCTGTTTACTTCCCTTATACTAACTCTTCTTTTTTTTAAAAAAATATTTTTTTAGTTCGCTTAAAGTTCGCGAACCGGTCAGCGAACTTGAAGCGAACCAAAAGAAATAGAGCTTGCCAGAGTGATAAACATTCTAGCAATTTTGTTTGATAGGGGGGGGTAGTTCTGAAAAGAACTGTTTTTTTTTGTTTTTGTTGTTTTATATTTTTTTTTTATTTTTTGAACATTTTTTGATTTTTTTGTATTTTTAGAACTGTTTTATGTTTTTTTTGTTTTTTTTATGGAGGGGAGACAACAAAAAACAGGCTTTCAAAACGGCTCAACTGGAGCAAAAAAACGAAAATTACTTTTTGGGTGCATTAGGGCATTTATGATTTTCATATGCAATGTTCATGAGCTTGATGCTCATGTTGCCATAGGACAGCATTTCACCACAGTAAACACAAGTTAACTTTATGTGCTGAAAGTTAGGTTGGATGTTTGGCACAGTCTCTTGTGCCTCTCTTCCCGTCAAAGACAATGTGGATGTAGATCTTGCCACAGGAGTTGCCGTCGGATTGTCTACAAGATCCCTTAATTCAGCCCGGCTGTAGTTATTGGGATGCCACCTGCTCATGTGACGATGCATTGTATAGTTCCCCATACTGTACTTCTTTTCTGTGCCTCTCGACAATCTGTAGTCACAGATGAGGCAGGTGGCATATTTTGCATTCACTTTCTTTGTTCCAGGAGGGATGGTGAAAAACTGCCAGATAAAACTGGATTTTCGTTTAGAAACCCGGGGCAACTCATCAACAAATTGTTGTTCCTCTCTCTCCTCTTCTTCTTCTTCCTCATCTTCCTCCTCTCTGTTAGTCAGAATTTGACTAGGTGGTCCTCTCTTCTTATGAGGAGGTGGAGGTGGTGGTGGGGGTGCACCAGCTGCAGCAAGAATGGAAGCCATTGTGGATCTTCAGATAAATGGTCTTTCTCTCACCAAGATGAAAGTCAGAGTGAGGAAATAAGGAGGGGATTACATGATTTGGGGAAAACAAAAGTTCTGAGCCAATGAAAAGTGTTATTTTTAGGTCACATGACCTAGTCATACATCATTTGGAAACCAAAAGTGAAATGAACCAATGAGAAGTTTGATAAACAAGTCACATGACCTGTTCCGCTTACGTTACGCGGCGCGCGCCGCGTCCCAGATCGCTTCCGGTTCGCGGTCCGGAGCACTTCCGGGAGCGCTAACGCGACGCGTCATTAGACGCATTACGCGATAACGTGATATGTCGCGCTTCCGCGACGCGTCACTGTTCCGCTAACGTAACGTTGACCGGTTCGCGGACTAGATCGCGGCATCAAGATGAGCTAACGGAAAGCTTCCCGGTTCGCGAACTAGAAGCGAAGAAAAAAATATTTAAAAAAAATTATCAATAAATATCTATATATATTTTGGGATTTAAAGAATAATACATTTTACAGCTACAGATGTTAGCTTTTAAAAAACCAATGAAATTCACTGAAAAAACCATAGGTTATAGACCATATATAGTTAGGAATTTGCTTTTAAAAAACCATTGAAATTCAATGAAAAAACCATAGGTTATAGACCATATATAGTTAGGAATTCGCATTTACAAAACCTTATTTTACTCGCACAAAACCATTGAAATTCCATATATAGTTAGTTGCACTAACTATATATCGCGCACCCGCAATCCACTGCTGATGATGTCACATATTACATCATTCATGACATGGTCAGTGACATCACTGATGACATCACTGATGACATCTCAAATGACATCACTGATGACATCACTGATGACATCACTGATGACATCTCATTTGACATTACTGATCACATCACTGATGATATCATTCATGTGATAATACGATGAACCTCTTCAGACTCTAATATAACCTTAGATACAATCAGTGTAAACAGACACTCACAGACTGTCACTCATCCATGGAGTTACTCACACACCTAGTCAGTCATGCAAAGAATCAATCACACCTCCATTTCCTCAACTATACAGTTATACACATCTTACTTATTGAAACATATAATAACACATATTTACTCTCTTATATAATCCCTGATACAAGCTCACAGTGATCGATACAGCCACTCACACATTCACTGGCTCTTATGTTCAGTTATTTATATATCTCAACTCTCACATGTATTGTGTTTTACATATGTACTTACTTTGACATGTAGCACTGAGATATCCATTCACTCACCAATATACTCATGCACACAGTCAACCACCCATACAGCTGTTTCCACATGCACTCTTGAGCCCATACATCTAGTGAATCAACTGCTCACACATCTATGCACAGAGTCATACACCTCCCAGCCACCCACACACACACTCAGTCTCCCATACAAATACTTGGGCAACCAATCAATAACCCATATAGTTACTCATATGGCTACTTATCAACACATGCAACAGTTTACAGAACAACAGACATAATGATGCACCAATTAAGACAGTTTAGTCACTAACCCATGCACTCAGTGAGACACATTTAATCACTCACTCATACAGTCAGTCATGCACCTACTAAATCCTTCATCCAGACACTTATACATCCACTCATTCTTCAATATGTAAGACATATTTTAACTTTACAGAAACATACAGTCACTGGATGTTGTCATCAGTGATGTCATCAGTGATGTCATTTGAGATGTCATCAGTGATGTCATCAGTGATGTCACTGACCATGTCATGAATGATGTAATATGTGACATCATCAGCAGTGGATTGCGGGTGCGCGATATATAGTTAGTGCAACTAACTATATATGGAATTTCAATGGTTTTGTGCGAGTAAAATAAGGTTTTGTAAATGCGAATTCCTAACTATATATGGTCTATAACCTATGGTTTTTTCATTGAATATATATATATATATATATATTACCTACTGGCGGTCGCCAGTAGGTAGTTATAGTTAGGATAATTTTCAATGTTAAATCTCAACATTCTATTTTGAATAACTTTGGCGCCGGTTGACGAATCTGCCTGAAATTTTCAGGAAAATGGTCTCATGGCGGTCCGGTCCTTCCCTGAAAGTTTGGGGGGGATTCGTCAAGCGAGGGCCGAGATAAAAGGGGGGTCCCAAAACGCGTTTTCCCCATGTTAATTTCCATAGGGCGGTCGATTTCACTTTTAGCCCGAACGGCTGAATGGATTTCCACCAAACTTGGCAAAATTGTAGGGACTGGTAGCCCGATGTGCCTTTGCTATGTCTCAAGATATGTGCTCCAGTGGATTTTGAGTAATTAAGGTTCAAAAAAATATATATATCTATAGGCGCTCTCCCGTGCGCGCACCGGAGTGCGCTCCAGGCGCGACACGCGACTTGCGCGCAGGAAGCTGATTGGCTCTCAGTTGTCTGTAAACATTCTAAACAGTGCGGAGCGGCCGCCATCTTGTGTCTCGGTAAAATCGAGACACAAGGGGTATGAAAAAAAAAGGGGCAAATGACCATAAGGGGGAAGAGTAGACCCCCTCTGACCCCCTAGGTTTGATGTAGGGACTAAAATAGGGTCCTGCAGGGCATTAAAATTTTTTTTTCGTTTTGCGCGGGGGAAGCGCATGGTACGCGCGCCGGCGAAGCACGGGGAAAATCCAGGACCATATTTATGAAGGCCTTGCGCTGTTAGTTTTGCGCTTCCTGTGCGTCAATTTTTGTGACGCACCAGCGGTGTAAAAAAATGCGCATTGTTATGCAATATTTAAAAAGTGACGCATCTATCTAGATGCGTCACTTTTTAAATATAGTGCAACGAGGTACATTTTATTACACTGCTGGTGTTATGCGTCACTTTTCTGTGCGCACTCCTTATGACATTCCAGATGTGTCATATTTAATGTATGACGAATCATGTTGCAAGGAGTTACAGATACGTCAGTATTTCTGACATATCTGTAAACATAAAAGTGATGCGAGGCAGGTGCAAGATTTTGACGCAACAGCATCCTAAAAGTGACGCAGAGAAATCTTATAGATTTCAGTACGTCGTTATTACCAAGCTTTTTGCGGGGGAATGCCCCCTTTGCATACATTATACCTGATGCAGATACAATATGGCGCAGAGTTTTAAAAAGTGACCCATGTACCTAGATGCGTCACTTTTTAAAAATAGCGTCAGGTATAATGCATGCAGAGGGGGTGTTCTCCCGCAAAAAGCTTTGTAATAGCGACGCAGTGAAATCTTTGAGATTTCACTGCGTCAGTTTTAGGATGCTGTTGCGTCAAAATCTTGTGCCTGCTTTACAGCAGGTGTTAGACTGAGGCAAGACCTTTCACATGCTGCTTTCCCCATTTGAAAGGACACATTACTGGAGTTGCGTCACTTTTGTGACGCACTCCAGCAATGCGTTACTTGGAATGTCATAAGGAGTGCGCACAGAAAAGTGACGCATTGCACCAGTAGTGTAAAAAAATGTGCCTCGTTGCGTTATATTTAAAAAGTGAGGTATCTAGGTAGATGGGTCACTTTTTAAAATCAAGTGCCACATTATATCTGCGTGAGGTATAATGCATGCAGAGGGGGTGTTCTCCCACTAAAAGCTTTGTAATAGCGACGCAGTGAAATGTTTGAGATTTCACTGCGTCACTTTTAGGATGCTGTTGCATCCTTTAAATATAGTGCAACGAGGCACATTTTGTTACACTGCTGGTGTGATGCGTCACTTTTCTGTCCACAGTCCTTATGACATTCCAGATGTGTCATATTTAATGTATGACGAATCATGTTGCAAGGAGTTACAGATACGTCAGTATTTCTGACATATCTGTAAACATAAAAGTGATGCGAGGCCGGCGCAAGATTTTGACGCAATAGCATCCTAAAAGTGACGCAGAGAAATCTCATAGATTTCAGTACGTTGTTATTACCAAGCTTTTTGCGAGGGATTGCCCCCTCTGCATACATTATACCTGATGCAGATACAATATGGCGCAGAGTTTTAAAAAGTGACCCATGTACCTAGATGCGTCACTTTTTAAAAAATAGTGTCAGGTATAATGCATGCAGAGGGGGTGTTCCTTGCAAAAAGCTTGGTAATAATGACGCAGTGCGTCACTTTTAGGATGCAGTTGCGCCAAAATCTTGCGCCTGCTTCACAGCAAACCTTTCACATGGTGCTTTTTCCATGTGAAAGGACACATTACTGGAGTTGCGTCACTTTTGTGACGCACTCCTGCAATGCGTTACTTTTGTGTTTACAGATATGTCAGAAATACTGACATATCTGTAACTCCTTGCGAATTGATTAGTCATATATTAAATATGACATATCTGGAATGTCATAAGGAGTGCGTCCAGAAAAGTGACGCATCGCTATTTTCACGTAGCGATGCGTCACTTTTCAGAAATGAGGCCTCCAGTTTATTCACTGTGTCATAACTTTCTTTTCTAACACTCACCTTCTTTCATTCCTCCTACTTCACTTCCTTTCACCTCTCATACCTTTCTGTTCTTTCTTACTCATTCTCCTTTCAATTATCAATGCACTATTTTTCATTTACTCTTCATTTTTTAAGATTATAGCTCTTTGATGAGAATTGGAGGTAGTTCTGAAAAGAACTTTTGGTTTTCTTCTTTTAACTGAACAGGAACAAAAACAGGGAATAGAAACTGCTCAACAGGAGCAAAAAGAAAAGAAAAAAATTAGGGGTGGGAAGGGCAGTGATGGTTCTCCAATGCCCGAACCATGAGCAGGACACTTTGCTCCCCATAGGTGAGGAGTTGATTGCAGTATCTGCATCTGACGACCCCATGGTTGAATGCAGGTTGAATGTTTGCTACCTGCCCCTGAGATTGTTCTCTTCCAGAAGAAGTTGCTCCTCCTGTTGATGTAGAGGCCCCATCTCTGGGAACCTCTTGTGCCAGAGCCCTGACACTTTCCCGGGCAAAATTCTGGGGGTGCCTCCTCTCCACATGGCGAATCATGGTGAAGTTGCCAAAAGAGTATTTTTTTGGGGGGTTACCCCGTGACAGGACCTGTTTGCAGATCCTGCACTCTACTTTTGGTGCATTCACCTTCTTCTGGCCTGCTGGAAACTTAAAAAATTTCCAAATAAAATGTTCCTTCACCTTTGGGGTAGGAGGCTCTTCATCAATGAAATCATTGGAGTCATCTTCACTGCTGGATGGTCTGGCAGCCATGATGAATCCAGGAATATGGAGCAGCAAAAAAGGCAGGTCTTTCAGTCACAAAAGTGAAAGAAGAAGTGAAGGAAATGGGTGGGGATTTCATTCATTGTAAAAAAAAACTGTTAGCAACCAATGAAAAGTGTTATTTTAGGGTCACATGACCCGACGCGTTTACGCTGCGCGCTCCGGAGCACTTCCGGGTGCGTTTACGCAGCGCGATCGTAGGCGCTTCCGGGGCGCAAACGTGGCGCGATCGTAGGCGCTTTTCCGTGCGTTTAGGCGCCGCGCACGTATGCGCTTCCGAGGGCACTTACGTTGCGCGCCGAAGTGACGTCATCAATCTTTTATAGAAATGCATAATCATTTTCCATATTAAAAAAAACAAATTTTATTTGTATGGTACGAAATGTTTTGCATTATTATTAACTTTTCATTCATATTTTTTTTTCACGAACGACAGTTGCGCTCTGGGTGCGCTTTCAGATGAGCTCTCGGAGAAGCTTACAGGAGAGCTTAGCTGAAAGCTTCCCGGAGCGCGCACCCAGAGCGCAAAAGAAAAAAATTATAAAAAAAAAATGAATACTTAAAAAAAAACAGCAAATTGTAAAAAAAAAAAAGGTTAGAAACTCGATATACAAAGGAATTAGCATTTAAAAAACCTATGAAATTCACAGAAAAAACCATAGGTTTCACACCAGTTATAGTTAGGAATTAGCATTTAAAAAACCTATGAAATTCACTGAAAAAACCATAGGTTTCACACCAGTTATAGTTAGGAATTAGCATTTAAAAAACCTATTAAATTCACTGAAAAAACCATAGGTTTCACACCAGTTATAGTTAGCTGGAAATTTTACTGATATAAAACCATTGAAATTCCCACGTTATAGTTAGTCGGACTCACTATAACTTGCGCGTGCAATGCACTGCTGATGACATCACATATTACATCACTCATGACATGGTCAGTGACATCACTCATGACACCATCCTTGTGACATAGTGACAGACCTTCTTTCACTATAATGTAACCCTTGAGACACATATTCAAAAATAGAAACTGAAATTTTTTAAAAAATGGAGATACCTATATCAGTTACAACAAGCAATTCAGTAATTCCACTATCTATATACACATCCACTCATTCACCAACAGTTCTATATAGTCACTCATACATATACTCACTCATCATATGAAGTGATACACCTATACATCCTGTTACACACCGACATTCATCCAAAAGTTACTCACACACATATTCTCACGTGCAAATAAACTATTGGACATCCATTTATTTGAATATAGAGTTATACACACACTTCCACCTTACTTCTATTTAAAATTACACATATTTATTCTCTTAAACAATCACTTATAGAAACACATACTTATTTAAACAGGAACTCTTACAATCTCTTACTCTCACATATACTCACTTATATACATCAATATTCACATATACTAGATTAAAACATATGTAGTTACTGATAAAGACACTAGTGAGACAGTCATTCACTCACTAACAAACACATATAGACACTCATCCACCCATACAGTCCTGTACATATGCTGTCTTCAAAACACATACAAATAAAGAGTCAGTCACTCATGCATCTATGTGCTAAGTAATACCCCCACCAAACCATATAGACACTCATACTGATACTAATAATAATATCAAATAACCCATATACATACGCATGTAGCTACTTATCAACACATGTAGCCACTTATACACAAAGTGAAACACTAATATATGTATTTAAATATTTAAACATAACTCACTAATATTTATTTTTCAGAAAGACACATATTCACTGGATGGTGTCATCAGTGATGTCATGAGTGATGTCACTGACCATGTCATGAGTGATGTAATATGTGATGTCATCAGCAGTGCATTGCACGCGCAAGTTATAGTGAGTCCGACTAACTATAACGTGGGAATTTCAATGGTTTTATATCAGTAAAATTTCCAGCTAACTATAACTGGTGTGAAACCTATGGTTTTTTCAGTGAATTTAATAGGTTTTTTAAATGCTAATTCCTAACTATAACTGGTGTGAAACCTATGGTTTTTTCAGTGAATATATATATATATATATATATATATATATATATATATATATATATATATATATATATATATATATTACCTACTGGCGGTCGCCAGTAGGTATATATGTATATATAGTTAGGATTTTTTCTCTATGGGATTTTTGAAAATTCTATGTCTAATAACTTTGGCGTTTGTGGATGGAATTGGCTGAAATTTTCAGGAAAATGGAACATTTTGTTTCTGAGCAGCCCCTGACAATTTGGGGGGGGTTTCATCAAGGGGGGGCCGAGAAAAAAGGGGGGTCCCAAAACGCGTTTTTCCCATGTTAATTTCCATAGGGCGGTTGGCCTCACTTTTAGCTCGAACGGCTGAATGGATTTGCACGAAACTTGGCAAAATTGTAGGGACTGTTAGCCCGATGTGCCTTTGCTAGGTCTCAATATATGTGCTCCAGTGGATTTTGAGTAATTTAGGTTCAAAAAAAGATATATATCTGGGCGGAGCCTAACCACACATCTGATCTGATTGGCTGTCAGCACTTCATCCAAGAAGTGTTGGCAGCCATCTTGGGACCAATATACATGATAGCACCTCATTAAAAAGCATTGTAATTAATATAGGGTTTTAGGACTTTAGTTACATTATAAATCATTTGTTGATGGTACCATACTCGTTTTAGGAATTGTGGTGGGTTCTAAGGTGATTTTACCATGTGAAAAAACCTTCTGCTGTGATATCATGAATATTGTTTGAAAGAAAACTAATATCTCATGATTTTCCCACAGTGGTTTGGAAGGGGATCTATAAGCTAAACTGAAAGCATATTTTCTGTAAATTCACATTATCTTTCTCAGTCATGTGAAAATGAAGTCTGACATTCTCAGTAAAACATGTACATCCAACAAGGACAGAGACTGTCAGTTGATTCCTTTGTGTTCTACTGCAGCCTCCTAGAGTGTTCTAAAGAACAACTAGAGCGCTAACAGTCCTACTTATTACAAAGGTATGGCACACCTGAAGCCATCTTGATTGGAATAAAGCGGTAACTCTTAAAACATTTAATTTAAAAAGAAACAACATGAGGGGGTATATTTTGCCATAGAAAGTATGATTAGTGCTGCAGAATGAAAAATTAGGGCACATTTTGAGTGACTTCTCAAATCCTTTTCTATTTCATTAAAACATTCTGACATGCAGTCTCCCAAAATGGCCACCAGAGACAAAAGAGCCCAAATGTAGCCCAAATATCACCCAGATGTAGCCCAAGTATAGCCCAATGACAGAATGTCCCAGAGTGTTCTAAAGAACAACTAGAGCGCTAACAGTCCTACTTATTACAAAGGTATAGCACACCTGGAGCCATCGTGATGGGAATAAAGTGGTAACTCTTAAAACATTTAATTTAAAAAGGAACAAAATGAGGGGGTATATTATGCAATAGAAGGTATTATTAGTGCTGCAGAAAGAAAAATTAGGGCACATTTTGAGTGACTTTTCAAATCCTCTTCTATTTCATTAAAAAATTCTGACATGCAGTCTCCCAAAATGGCCACCAGAGACAAAAGAGCCCAAATGTAGCCCAAATGTAGCCCAAATATCACCCAGATGTAGCCCAAGTATAGCCCAATGACAGAATGTCCCAGAGTGTTCTAAAGAACAACTAGAGCGCTAACAGTCCTACTTATTACAAAGGTATGGCACACCTGAAGCCATCTTGATTGGAATAAAGTGGTAACTCTTAAAACATTTAATTTAAAAAGGAACAAAATGAGGGGGTATATTTTGCCATATGAATTATGATTAGTGCTGCAGAAAGAAAAATTAGGACACATTTTGAGTGACTTCTCAAACCCTCTTCAATTTCATTAAAAAATTCTGACACACAGTCTCCCAAGATGGCCACCAGAGACAAAAGAGCCTAAATGTAGCCCAAATATCACCCAGATGTACCCCAAGTATAGCCCAATGACAGAATGTCCCAGAGTGTTCTAAAGAACAACTAGAGCGCTAACAGTCTTACTTATGACAAAAGTATGGCACACCAGAAGCCATCTTGATTGGAATGAAGTGGTAAGTCTGAAAACACTCAATTTAAAAAGGAACAACATGAGGGGGTTAATTTTGCCATAGAAAGTATGATTAGTGCTTCAGAAAGAAAAATTAGGGATCATTTTGAGTGACTTCTCAAATCCTCTTCTATTTCATTAAAAAAATTCTGACATGCAGACTGAAACATGCACTTTGAATACCAGCAGCAGACGTCCCTGGTGAGCAGTAGCTTTACTACAGTGATCTAATGTGCAACTAGAGTGCTAACATTCAGAATTTATGGCAAATGTGTGACACATCTGAATGCCTTCTTGATGGAACCAAAGTAAACAAGCATTGAAAATGCAATAGATCTCGCCCTCGTTTAAGTTAAAGCCATTCTGTTTGTAATGAGGTGGCTTTTTAGCTTTGCTTTTATTAGTGTTTTTTCAACTTTCATGTAAATAACATGCATCTGTATGCATATAAGTATATGTAATATATACCAAAGGTACCAGAGGGTCTAAGGTAAGTGTGCCCACAAACAAGAAACCAAACCAGGACTCACCCTAACAACCAAGTAGCGACACAGAGAGCTCTCCGTGGATGAGGACAAGTACCCATCAGTCACCATTCGGATCCGCCCTTCATCATTTGGGAATTTTATCCGTACCACCCGTCAGAGGTTTGTCAGTACTCTCTTAGGAAGTCAACCCGGTGGTAAGGGGTAGCCTCACTAAAATAAGAGGATGACAGTGTGGTGTACCACTTGATGTAAGTAAGTGGTAAACAAGATGGGACTGGGGTGTGTAGTGCAAAAGAAGTGAAGGAACAAAAAAACAAAAAAAACAAATGGAGTGGATTTAAAATTGGTTAGGGCTAAGCACCCAACAATGACTTTATTACCATTGTGCTTACCATACCAATGTTAAAAACAATATGCCTGCACTGACCAATAATGTGGGCAGCCTCAGGGCAGTGTGGTCGACTAGTTTCAGCAATATGGCGACTTATTGTAGTCAATTGCTTTCTTCAGGACCAGAAAAAGATAAAAAGCTACTACACCATGTGAAAGAAAGTAAACTAGTGAAAGAAAGTGACACCCTGATGAACACACAGCAAGTGCAGACAGTCACCTGGATGTTCTGGGTGTCCTTACAGTCTGTACACACTATAGGAAGTGGATGAGAGAAAAGGTTTACAAGTAGTGGAGGGCCACAAAGTCTCACTATAAATATATGCTTTAGACTGAAAAACAACTATATGTTATTAAAAAGCACTACCTTAGCGCCAACTTAGTGCAAAAACTTTTGGAAATTTTTTTTTTAAAAGCCAAAGGTTGATAAACTCTTACCTAGACATGTAAGGTAAGATGGCCTCACCCCACCTGGCAGTGGCTCAGGGGAAGAATGAAGCACCGCTCTAGGAAACATGTGAAACACACATTAATACATCTAATGCACGAAATATAAAACAGACAAAGTCGTCCCTCTGCTTTAAGTAAGCAGAACAGAACACGGTCAACTAGACCAATAGCAGTGATTAGATGGTAAAGAAGTGATGTAAGGCACTGTTATTCACCCCCTCACAAACACGCGAGAATCCTCCTTACCTCTCCGTCGGTACTCCTGGCCGGCGTCCTGGCCATCTGGGGAGGTACTGACTCTAGGCGAGGAGATGCTTTTATACTCGAACGTGATAGGGAGAAAGATCATGTGTGGTAGCACACTGGCGAATGACAAACAGGGTTGGAGCGACGTCATCCGGCAAATGCGTTACCGATTTTCGCTCGGTAAACAAGAACGCCGAAGGGAGCTCACCCTCGTCAGCGCACAGCTGTTTGGTGCGTAGAGATACGGCGCGTGAGCCTCGCGTCTCTCACGCGAATTCCAATTGGGTGACAGCTCAGCCCGTCACGTGGGTCACGCGCCTATCCGGGAGCATGTAATGCGCTCGTGCCTGGTAGGAAACGTGTAGGGCGCTCGTAATGGACAAGACTACTGTCACCATAGAAACGGGGCTAACAACGAGGGGAAAACAAACTAACTTTTTCTAGAAACGGAAAAACGCGTGCAGGGCATGCACACGAAAGGCAAATGTAATTCCTTTACAATGGAGGTAAAATGAAGAGCAATAAAGAATAAGTGGGCTGCATACAAATAGAGGTAAATGAGATTAAAACTTTAGGCATGACAGTATCTTAGCACACTTTGCCATAAAGTTCTAGAGACCAAACAACTAAGCCTGTCTAACTAAGACTCAATAGTGATAGGGTGACATGTCTCACTCAAGGTGTTTCAGTAGCCTACTCATTCTAATGTGGGTATAAGCGACCTGAGAGTGCAACAAATCACAGAGAGGACCACGGGATATCATCGTTAAGTCCCTCTTTATGTGTCTTCAATTTCAGGACCCATCTCTGTTCTTTTTTTAGCAGATAACTGGCCACATCTGCGGTATGTGTTGGAATGAACGGCTGTTCAAGGACAGTCCAAAGAAATTCTGTGGCTTGGTGCTTGGCCTCCAGGAAGTGGGCAGTTAACTTGGTGGCTTGTCTGGCACAACGGATCGTGCTCTTATGTTCTGATATCCGTGTGCGGATCTTCCTGGTCGTCATGCCCACGTATCTGTAATCACAAGGGCAGGTGATAAGATAGATCACGTGGTCGCTGTTACAGTTGGTAAACTTGACTTGCTTCCACGGTCTGTTGGTACCTATATCTACTTCAAGTGATTTTTTGGTTTGTGGACATGCCTGACAATTCCCACAGGGATGATGCCCCTGGACTGGGGGAAGATTCCATAAAGTGCCCACTGCTCTTGGCTTCTCCTCACGTGGTCTTGTATGAACCAATCTGTCCCTCAAGTTTGGACCCCTTTTAAATGAGACAAGTGGGCGTGGAAGGGTAAGGCGCCCAGAATTTAAGATAGGCCAATGCTTTTTGTCCGCCTTCTGGATGCCGTTAGAAAGACTGCCAAAGGTATGAACAAAGGTGAGACGTTCTAGATCCGGTTTAGGAGGTCTAGGTTCAAGAAGTGCTTCTCGATCACTTGAAGTAGATATAGGTACCAACAGACCGTGGAAGCAAGTCAAGTTTACCAACTGTAACAGCGACCACGTGATCTATCTTATCACCTGCCCTTGTGATTACAGATACGTGGGCATGACGACCAGGAAGATCCGCACACGGATATCAGAACATAAGAGCACGATCCGTTGTGCCAGACAAGCCACCAAGTTAACTGCCCACTTCCTGGAGGCCAAGCACCAAGCCACAGAATTTCTTTGGACTGTCCTTGAACAGCCGTTCATTCCAACACATACCGCAGATGTGGCCAGTTATCTGCTAAAAAAAGAACAGAGATGGGTCCTGAAATTGAAGACACATAAAGAGGGACTTAACGATGATATCCCGTGGTCCTCTCTGTGATTTGTTGCACTCTCAGGTCGCTTATACCCACATTAGAATGAGTAGGCTACTGAAACACCTTGAGTGAGACATGTCACCCTATCACTATTGAGTCTTAGTTAGACAGGCTTAGTTGTTTGGTCTCTAGAACTTTATGGCAAAGTGTGCTAAGATACTGTCATGCCTAAAGTTTTAATCTCATTTACCTCTATTTGTATGCAGCCCACTTATTCTTTATTGCTCTTCATTTTACCTCCATTGTAAAGGAATTACATTTGCCTTTCGTGTGCATGCCCTGCACGCGTTTTTCCGTTTCTAGAAAAAGTTAGTTTGTTTTCCCCTCGTTGTTAGCCCCGTTTCTATGGTGACAGTAGTCTTGTCCATTACGAGCGCCCTACACGTTTCCTACCAGGCACGAGCGCATTACATGCTCCCGGATAGGCGCGTGACCCACGTGACGGGCTGAGCTGTCACCCAATTGGAATTCGCGTGAGAGACGCGAGGCTCACGCGCCGTATCTCTACGCACCAAACAGCTGTGCGCTGACGAGGGTGAGCTCCCTTCGGCGTTCTTGTTTACCGAGCGAAAATCGGTAACGCATTTGCCGGATGACGTCGCTCCAACCCTATTTGTCATTCGCCAGTGTGCTACCACACATGATCTTTCTCCCTATCACGTTCGAGTATAAAAGCATCTCCTCGCCTAGAGTCAGTACCTCCCCAGATGGCCAGGACGCCGGCCAGGAGTACCGACGGAGAGGTAAGGAGGATTCTCGCGTGTTTGTGAGGGGGTGAATAACAGTGCCTTACATCACTTCTTTACCATCTAATCACTGCTATTGGTCTAGTTGACCGTGTTCTGTTCTGCTTACTTAAAGCAGAGGGACGACTTTGTCTGTTTTATATTTCGTGCAATAGATGTATTAATGTGTGTTTCACATGTTTCCTAGAGCGGTGCTTCATTCTTCCCCTGAGCCACTGCCAGGTGGGGTGAGGCCATCTTACCTTACATGTCTAGGTAAGAGTTTATCAACCTTTGGCTTTTAAAAATTTTTTTTCCAAAAGTTTTTGCACTAAGTTGGCGCTAAGGTAGTGCTTTTTAATAACATATAGTTGTTTTTCAGTCTAAAGCATATATTTATAGTGAGACTTTGTGGCCCTCCACTACTTGTAAACCTTTTCTCTCATCCACTTCCTATAGTGTGTACAGACTGTAAGGACACCCAGAACATCCAGGTGACTGTCTGCACTTGCTGTGTGTTCATCAGGGTGTCACTTTCTTTCACTAGTTTACTTTCTTTCACATGGTGTAGTAGCTTTTTATCTTTTTCTGGTCCTGAAGAAAGCAATTGACTACAATAAGTCGCCATATTGCTGAAACTAGTCGACCACACTGCCCTGAGGCTGCCCACATTATTGGTCAGTGCAGGCATATTGTTTTTAACATTGGTATGGTAAGCACAATGGTAATAAAGTCATTGTTGGGTGCTTAGCCCTAACCAATTTTAAATCCACTCCATTTGGTTTTTTTGTTTTTTTGTTCCTTCACTTCTTTTGCACTACACACCCCAGTCCAATCTTGTTTACCACTTACTTACATCAAGTGGTACACCACACTGTCATCCTCTTATTTTAGTGAGGCTACCCCTTACCACCGGGTTGACTTCCTAAGAGAGTACTGACAAACCTCTGACGGGTGGTACGGATAAAATTCCCAAATGATGAAGGGCGGATCCGAATGGTGACTGATGGGTACTTGTCCTCATCCACGGAGAGCTCTCTGTGTCGCTACTTGGTTGTTAGGGTGAGTCCTGGTTTGGTTTCTTGTTTGTGGGCACACTTACCTTAGACCCTCTGGTACCTTTGGTATATATTGGTTAAGTTGGGGATAGTACCCAGAGCTAGGTCTTTAAATCTCCCCTAGGTCCTCCTCTACCGTTTTGTGTTTGTTATAAGTATATGTTTGCATGCATTTATGTTTGTATTTATATAGATATACAGATGATATATGTTTATATATGTATGTATATATATATATTCACTGAAAAAACCATAGGTTATAGACCATATATAGTTAGGAATTAGCATTTACAAAACCTTGAAAATTCACTGAAAAAACCATAGGTTATAGACCATATATAGTTAGGAATTAGCATTTACAAAACCTTGAAAATTCACTGAAAAAACCATAGGTTATAGACCATATATAGTTAGGGATTAGCATTTACAAAACCTTATTTTACTCACACAAAACCATTGAAATTCGCATATATAGTTAGTTGCACTAACTATATATCGCGCACCCGCAATCCACTGCTGATGATGTCACATATTACATCATTCATGACATGGTCAGTGACATCACTGATGACATCACTGATGACAACATCCAGTGACTGTATGTTTCTGTAAAGTTAAAATATGTCTTACATATTGAAGAATGAGTGGATGTAAAAGTGTCTGGATGAAGGATTTAGTAGGTGCATGACTGACTGTATGAGTGAGTGATTAAATGTGTCTCACTGAGTGCATGGGTTAGTGACTAAACTGTCTTAATTTGTGCATCATTATGTCTGTTGTTCTGTAAACTGTTGCATGTGTTGATAAGTAGCTATATGAGTAACTATATGGGTTATTGATTGTTGTCTATCCAAAACAGGATAAAGTTTAAAGCTATGTGCATAGTCTACAAGGTAATGCAGGATCAGGGGCCTCGCTTCCTAAAAGATCACCTAATACCTTACAGTCCTGCCAGAAAGCTACGATCTTCATCACTTAACCAATTAGTGGTCCCACGTAGCAGAACAGTCACATGGGGTGACCGCTGCTTCTTAGTTGCGGCCCCCAAAATCTGGAACACCCTACCATACCACATCAAAGCCAGTCCATCGCTTCTACAGTTCAGAAAAAATCTGAAGACGTGGTTATTCAACCAATAATACAGTACACCCACCGCATCTCACCTCTAAGGAATGACATTACTGCAGTCTAGCGCCGAGACACCCAAGGGTAATTGTTCGCGCTCTATAAGTGTCAGAAAATAAATAAATAAATAAATAAATAAATTGGTTGCCCAAGTATTTGTATGGGAGACTGAGTGTGTGTGTGGGTGGCTGGGAGGTGTATGACTCTGTGCATAGATGTGTGAGCAGTTGATTCACTAGATGTATGGTTTCAAAAGTGCATGTGGAAACAGCTGTATGGGCGGTTGACTGTGTGCATGAGTGTATTGGTGAGTGAATGGATATCTCAGTGCTACATGTCAAAGTAAGTACATATGTAAAACACAGTACATGTGAGAGTTGACATATATAAATAACTGTGCATAAGAGCCAGTGAATGTGTGAGTGGCTGTATGGATCATTGTGAACTTGTATCAGGGATTGTATAAGAGAGTAAATATGTGTTAGTATATGTTTGAATAAGTAAAGTTTGTATAACTGTATAGTTGAGGAAATGGAGGTGTGATTGATTCTTTGCATGACTGACTAGGTGTGTGAGTAACTCCATGGATGAGTGACAGTCTGTGAGTGTCTGTTTACACTGATTGTATCTAAGGTTATATTAGAGTCTGAAGAGGTTCATCGTATTATCACATGAATGATATCATCAGTGATGTGATCAGTAATGTCAAATGAGATACGCAGACAGTAAATAGATAACGCCAGAGCCGGACTTCAAATCGTGATGCTTTTATTTAGAGCAAATTCGGTGCATGTATATATATATATATATATATATATATATATATATATATATATTCCATTCCTTCCTGCTTCTCCAAGCACGGCACGCAGGACACAAGCAAGGACCACCACACAGCTTTTCCAGTACACATGGTCAGTTTGTTATCACCTTTTGTTTCTCTCTGGCATGACGCGTTTCGGGTAGGCACTACCCTTGATCACATAACGGTTCAATGGTACAGAGGACCTTTAAATACTCATTTTTTTCTACATTTTGGCTAAGCACACCACGTGATTTATAGAAAGTGAAAACATACTTGTAAAGGATAGGGTAAGTGGCTGGTTCGTTATTTTTAAAGCACATTTGTAATGTATTTCTTTCTAAATTTATCATCAGAGCTATTGCACACTATAACAGCATAAATGCGCTTGCGGTAAACATGGACTGAATTTGTGCAAATTTACATGAATAAATTAATGTGGCATACATTATTGCACTGTAAATAATTTTAAATGGAATTTTAAAACTATTTACTATGTACACATTAAAAACTGTATAGAAAAATATATATATCCATATAAAAGTCTATAACAATATTTGTTAAATAAATGTACACATATCATAAATAATTATAAATAATTATAAATTCTTACAGCATGAATGCTGAGAAAACGTGCAAAATTATGCCATTCTGTAAACTTGACTACTCTCCTTCCATGTTGTACCATATTATGATCTGCTCGGTACTACCTTTTGTGCAAATTTCCTGCCTAAATGCAGTCGCATATGTGCAAATAAGCCATCTGTGCAAAATTATCAATTTTCATACATCCATGTGCAAAAATTACCAGATTAATTCATGTTGGCTATTGACAACTGGTCCCAGATGTCATGAAGAGCTCACTCCAATTCCTATATCAAAAAAGTGCTAAGTGCTGTACAAAAAAAGTGAGTAAATGCTAAAAATGATTGCATTAAAAAATGTATATTTACAGTGAAGCTTACTGCAGGTTTGTACATTATCCATTGCACATATCAATACACATATTATCAAAACACATTATCAAAAGAACGGCCAGGAGGGCTATACAAATAGATTTTTTTGCACAACTCATGGAGCTTGTATCCATATGGTATGAGTCGCTTTCATACGGTCAATTCCATCAGTCTTATCCAAGTCAATCATAGTTCTGCAGTCCTGCAGAACGCTTCGCCTAATTTGCAAGAAGATATATGAAAGCTTATTTTCTTGTACGGTTTTTTCAGAATTCTAAAAAATATACAAATGCAAATACAAAAAGAAGGTAGTGAGCATATGGCTATAAGTCAAATATGTAAATAAATCAGTAAATGACTAATTAACAAGTTACTTTAGAGAAATGTGTGTAGATCCTCTGTATTGTTAAGGCCCTGGGGAAACTTACAATTAAGATTCAAGCTGTATTTAGTCTCCAGTTGTCTTAAGAGAGTTTCCCTGTCACCTCCCTTCCTAGGCATAGGGACATGATCGATTACAAAGTACTTTAAACAGTTGATGTCCTTATTGTGCACGGATTTGAAGTGCCGTGCTACCGGATAAGCCGGATCACAATTGATGATTGCTCTTATATGTTGCAAAATTCTCACGTGCACTTGTTTCTTAGTGCTGCCCACATACCTGAGCCCACAAGCGCACGTGAGAACATACACAGCATAGTCCGTGCAGCAATTGAAATTGCCTCTGATGTTTTGTTCTTGTTCCCTGAATGGAGTACTGTATTTCGAAGTGTTGACCCCAAAGTTACAGGCCCTACAGGTTGCACATTTAAAAAACCCTTGCTTTGCCGGTAACCATGTTTTAACTGAGGTCCCTTCTACCATGGATTTAGATAGATGAGCTTCCATGGTTTTATATCTTCGAAATGTCACTGTTGGTTTCTCAGGTAACCTATATTTCAGGACATTATCTGTTAGCACTATGGGCCAATTTTTTGTTAAGATAGCCTTAATCTTGCGCTCCTGCATGCTGTAAGTGGTCACTAATCTAGGGGTCTCCATATCATTTCCTTCCTCCAATGTACTTGCTTGGTTCATAGGAAGCAGGGATTCTCTGGGTCTTTCATTGGCTTTCTGTACTGCCTTGTTTAACACGTTTTCAGTGTAACCTCTTCTTCTGAAACGATTTAAGGTTTCATTTTTGCTTTTGCCATATTCTTCCTGAGTACTGCATATACGTTTTAACCGTAGCAATTCCCCGAAGGGAATGCTAGCGATCAGGTGTTTAGGATCGGAACTAGTCACATGCAGCAATGCATTTCTTGCAGTAGGCTTCCTAAATGCGCTAGTAACCAATTTTCCATCAACTATCTGTATTCGTACATCCAGGAAGTCCACGGTAGTGGAACTACTGTGTGAGGTGAAGAGTAGGTTGCACTCGTTTACATTGATTTGATAAATAAAATCTTGAGCACTGTTACTATCACCCTTCCAAATCATAAAAACGTAATTAATAAAACGTAACCAAACAATGACCTTATGTTCAAAAATGTCCCTGTGTTTGCCCATGAGGACTTGCTTCTCCCAGAGCCCAACGTGCAAGCATGCGTAGCTCGGGGAAAAGCAAGCCCCCATTGCCACACCCTGCTTCTGTCTATACATGTCCATACCATAGGAGAAAAAGTTGTTATTAAGGCACCATGCAGTAAGTGACAATAACATTCTATTGTGCATTAGGTAATCTGCAGATCTGGTGTTCAAAAATGTGCCACCCCTTGTAGGCCACAATCATGTTAAATACTTGTGTATAATAACTCATTGTCCAGAGTCACTAAGGTTAAGTCGTTACACCTGGTGAAATCATTGATATGTCTGAGAAAGTCCCCAGTGTCTTTTATATAGGATGGCATGGCTCTTACCAGGTCTTGAAGATAGAAATCGATGTACTGGCCAACACGTTCTGTCATACTATTGATGGCCGATATGATTGAACGTCCTGGAATGGGCGTCTTCCCCTTATGTATCTTTGGTAATAAGTATATAAAAGGTATCTCAGGATTTGCATTGTGCATGAAGTTATATTCCACTGAGGTAATCAGTCCCTCACTTTTCCACTTGAGGAGTTCCTTTTTCAGATTATCTTTTGATTTGCTGTATGCCTTCATGGTTGTCTTCTCATAGCATTCTGTGTTCATGAGTTGGCGCATCACTTCCTTTTCATAGTCTGCTTTGGGCCAAAGGACGATATTCCCGCCCTTATCTGATTTTTTGACGATGACCCCTGGATTTTTTCTGATTTTGTCCATGAGTTGGTTGAACTCTCTTTGTTTTTGTTTATATATCAAAATGTCAGGAAGCACCAAAGGAGGGAGGCCACAGGAAGCACCAAAGGAGGGAGGCCACAGGAAGCACTCGTAGTTCAATTCTTTATGTCAAACCCTTGCCAGCAGGCGCCTCACCAGAATGGAGCATCAAAGTTCTTATTGCCAGCCAGACGCGTTTCAGGAATTCAATCCTTTCATCAGTGGCGCTGCAATGACATGAAAAGTCGCGCTGTTCACGTGCAGTTAATAAGTTCCCAACAACTGCCTCAGTGGGCGTGGCTGTCAACGCAGCCTTCTGGTTGTTGTAGTCTGCTTCCATAATTATTCCGTAATTATTCCCAGTGGATGCGTTTCTCTTCAAGTTCTTTACGCAAAATAATATCACCAAGTGGGTTGACGTGCAATTCTCGTGTAGCGCCTACCTCGCTTTGTAGGAAATGACTTGAACATCATGTAAGCGGCAACCCTGAATTGCCATCGAACGCCTCTTCCTTTCAATATTTCCGACTCCCATCTGTGTGCAGAAGTCAGAATGGACCCGCCGACCCGCAGTTATAGAAGTTATAACATATGGGTGACTCACTAACGGTTAAAGCTGCAGTTTGTCCTAATTGAGCATGCCATCCTCATTTCAGAAATACATATTTTTACAAAAAGAGAACTGTGCTTAGGGCCTAAGTGGGCATGCCTTATCAGTAGCTCATGCATGGATGTGAGGTAGTTGACTTAAAATGATAAGTCAAATATGGTATTTAAAAGGTGCATCTTATTAAGGTGAATAATCATCAAACAATCTTGCAGAGTATTCTAGGTTTAGTAAATTTCTCATTGCCGCAATGTCTACAATGATATTTCTGAACAATACACAAAGGTTACTTAAATTTTTTAGCAATTCACATGTGTAAAGATGTCACTAAAAAAAGAGCATAATATCTACTGAATGTGGGTAATTTCACAGATTTGCCTCAGGTTCTGCATGATGCGAAATGTTGCACCTTTTAGCACCACAGAGACTATAGAAAATTGGGTCTATATGTATCTCGCTGAACGCCTTCCAGTATAAAAAGCATATAGCAAACTGGCACATTTATTGGATGATGTAATTTGAGACTCCATCAGTGATGTCATTTAACATGTAATGAGTCATGTAATATGTGAGATCGTGAGCAATTCATGGCGGGAGCCAAAGTATAGTTTACTGAACTATAACTGGTTAATGGCAGTGGCTTACTTTTTGGTTTATAAATGTTCGTTTTCAAAAACGAACAATAAAGTCTCTTTAACTTTTGAATTTTTAGTGGGTTTCTGCTTTTTTTTAATGAAAGTAAAGATCTTATTAACATACATTGTTACACAAAAGCTGTTAAAAAAACGATTTTCCCTTTCTGTGATTACTGTCGTTATTACAGTGTAAAATTGTAGTTTTTACCTGCCTGTGATTGCATATTCTATCACCTGTTTTGTGTTTTAAACTTGTGGTTTTTCCTGCACATGATTACTTCCATTTAACGTGTTGAATTGTGGGATTTGCAGTCCAAACTCTGTAGTTTATCCCTCTCATACCTGGTGACAGTTCAGTTTCCCTCCAAATTTCTCCTTTGCTCTGTGCTAAGACCTGTATGTTTAAACAGTGCACCCCCAGCCACCATTTTGTGTTCACAAGCCAGTGAAACCAGCCCCCTGCCTCCCCCCCCCCAGCAACAGGGATATTCTACATCAGAGGTTGCTTCTGTGAGCCTTTTAAACTGTGATTACTAGGGACTGTGCACTTTGTTTTTTGGCTAGGAGAGGGAGAAACATTTTATTCAAAAAGTATTGTTAGATTTCAAGTTAGTAAGGCATTTACCTGCAGAAGTCCAAAGTGTGGATTCAGCCTGTCTGTCTCCTAGGAGATTCTGAACAGGAGAAGCAGCTTCCAACTCCCTGGCCAGCAAACCTTGTCTGAGGTCGCTGTTACCTTATATGGCCTGCTAGTGGTTGGTACATGTGTACACTGATTTGTGGTTGTATCTGGTGCTTCTATTGGATTAGGGTTGGTGTCCTCATTGGTTGGGTATTTGAGGGTTCTGATTGGTTTCTGGGTCTATGATTCAATCAATGTAGGTTTGGGACTAGGGCTAGGGTTAAGATTTCTATTGGAAGTAGGGACTAGGGCTTCCTATGTAATTGGTTGTTGGGAGCAGGGTGTGGGTAGGGTTAGACTTTTGATTGGAAGTAGCGATTAGGGCTTCTAGTGTGATTGGTTGCTGGACTAGTTGTGGGACTAAGAGTAGGGTAAGGCTTTGTATTGGAAGTATGGACTAGGGTTTCCTGTGCCATTGGTTGCTTGGACTTGGGTTGGGACTACTGGTAAGGCTAGGGCTTCTATTGGACGTAGAGATCAGGGTTTTTGAACTGATTTGGTGCTTGGACTAGGGCTAAGATTGTCTGTAAGATCCTGGTCTCCTATTGGTTCTAGATTTTAGGGCTAGTGTTGTGATTGGCTAGTGTTAGGGCTAGGGTTCCCATTGGTTGAAGGGGTCAGCTGATTCCTAGGGCTATAAAAGGCCAGGGATGGGGCGTCTCAGCCCAGGCGTCGAGGCTAAGGACAGAGAGGACAAGGGCAGTTGCCTGTTTGAGCCTGTTATGGGCAGAGAGGACAAGGGCAGTTCCCTGCTTGAGCCTGTTCAAGACTGACCAGGGCCAGGAATGCTGCCCAATATACTTACCTCCTTTATGTATCTATATACTTTCAATGTACTTAGGATCTATATATTTATCACTTTTTTTCTAATTTAGCATTTCCAATGCACCACCCTATTTCTCAGCCTATACTTCGCTCAATATATCTTCTAGCCCATCCTTCTGACTCATCTCAAACTTCTTTCTACTACTTTTTCCAATGCACTACCCTATCTCTCATCCTATACATCGATCAATATATCCTCTACATCCACTCTCTCATTAATCCCAAACCCCATACCACTTCTATGATCCCCAAAATAACCCTTTCTAGACTCTCTCCTACCCTACCCCTCCTTGCATCATCTGACACGTCTTTTACTATACTGATCCCCTAAATCAAACTTTTCTAAACTCTTCCCTCTTTTCTACCCCTCCCCAACCCTTCTTAATCCAAATAACTGACTAACATATCCACCACTAAAATTACTTTCATGTTTCACCATACTAATTCAACACTAACATGATGGGTTCCAGAGTAGCGTGGTACTTGTGCTTCAAAAATCCATGAGGGGTAGCAAGCGCTATATAAATACAAACCTCTTTCCCTCTTCTATCCCGCCCCCTACCCTTCTCTACCCAAATAACTGAATACCATATCTACTACTCAAATCACTTCATATTTTGCTATACTAATTTTCAACATTAATCATTTATGGTTTCCGAAGTAGCGTGCTACTCACCAGAAAAGCGCTTCAACACCCATCAGGGGTAACAAGTGCTATATGAATGCAAACCTTTCTTCCCCTCTGATCCCTCCGCTATCCTTCCCACTCCAAATAACTGACTAATATTCACCACTGAAATTACTTCATATTTACCATGTCAAAACCCCATCAGGGGTAACAAGCGCCTCATAAATACAAACCTTTTCCCTCCTCTATCCTTCTGCTATCATTTCAAATCCAAATAACTGACTAACCTATCCACCACTTAAAATGTACTTGCATGTTTCACTATACGAATTCAACACTAATCCTCTATGGGTCCCGGAGTAGTGTGCTAATCGCAGAAAAAGCGCTTTGACGCCTCGTCTGAGGTAGTAAGCGCTATATAAATGCAATTACAATACAATACAATACATAACTATACATGTCCTTTAACGTTTCTATTTTTCAATGAATTTATGTTTCTTTAAAGATCATGTTCAGCTCTCACCACAACCGCGCAGGGCCTTCAGCCATGTGTAGTGGGGGTTGGCCAAGGCCCACTCCCGCAGGTGGCCAACCCAGAACAGCCTGCCCTCTGAGGTCAGCATGCTACTATTGCCCCAGCCCTCCTTCTGCATGGCCTCCATTCTCTCTCTGTGTGCCCCTGAAGCCTCCCCCTGTCCTCATTGATCAGCTTGTTGCCCTTGCCCATGCCTGCCTGCCCTGAATAGTCAGTTTGCAACGTTTGCCCCTGCACTCCACCCACTGGCCCTCTATCTGCATGCCTTTTCCCACTCCTGCCTGTCCTTTGTGGTAATCCTGACACCCCTGCTGAGGGAGGCCTACCCTCTTTGGTCAGCTTGCTGCCCCTTCCTCAAATCCCTGTCCTCCATGGTCTGTTTTGGTTCCCATGCCTATGAAGGCCAGCCCTCCATGTATAGCTTCCGGCTCCTGCCTCCCTCCATGGACAGCTTCTACCTCCTTCCCATGGCGTCCATTCTCTGCATGATAGCACTCTACCACGCTCCCTTCGTGGGCTGTTGTGTTGCCCATGTCCATTAACCCTCGGCGTAAACTCCGCTCCGCTTGCAGATTTGTGGCAACTCCACGTTCCACGTAGAACACTGAGTTACTGAAAACTCCGCGCTCAGCAACGGAGCATAGTTTTTTTTGTGCTTACACTCTTAAAATGTGTCTTCACGTGCGGGAGTGACTTACCGAGATGCCTGCCATTGCCAATTAGATTTCCCATCTGTTTGCGAATGCCACAAGAATTGGTAGTCAACCGCACGTCTCCTCGTGAGTATGCGATCGCGAACAAGTCATTCGGGCGCGTCATAGGACTTCCGGCTGAAGTTTTGGGAATATGCAGAATTTGCATCTGGAGAAGAATCTCTCTTGAGCAGCATCAAAATCTTCTCGAAATGGTGATTTGGAATTAAAAAAAACTCAGATTGACATTTGGCTGTACTTTTTGTGCAAGGAGTCCTTAATCTTTTTGTACTTTTTTTTTTAAGAGGAAGGAAGTGCCCCAGAGTCTCCAACTTCCTGTTCCTGTCTAGCTCGCTCCTCCCAGTGCTTTGTCAATCTCCTGTTCACTTTCACTTTCATTTGGATTTGGAGCTGGAAGGATCACCCTTTGTGGCTGTTGCATCATATATGATCGTATTTGAGGACTTTTGAATTTGAGATTTCACAAGTAACTTGGAAAGTTGGTGTTTGTTTGATTGGACCCTCGTTTTATTTGTACTTTTCCTCTTTGGGTGGCCTGTAGTTCAGTAGGAGCCTAGTCGTTTCTTTGTAAGTAATTTTTCATCTTTTATAAAGGAAACATGTTGCTCAGTTCACTGCATTTTCTCCAACTTTTGAAATTAATTAATTTGCAACACTTATTTAATTCACTAGCCCAGTGGTCTGCCAATACTTTAGGCCTTTCAGCCAGTAGGCCCAGAGCTACTCATGGATGCATGAAACAACTGTTTTTGTGGTGTCTGTCAAATTTAAACATCATTTAGGTCATGGATGGCATTGGATTGAATGACACATTTTTTTGAGGGGTATTTCCCTTTTTTCGGGTGTGTTAAATAAATGCCTTTGTTGGATGTGCGTGGTGTGGTTGTTGTGTAACTTGCCAACCCTTTTTAGCCCTGTGGATTTTCGTTTTTGCATTGTTGCATTAAAGCTGTGTTGCTTAGCAGGCCTCCTTTGTCTGGCCATATGACCTGCTTGAGTTCATTGTTTTCCAGGCTTCCTGCCTGTCGCGAGTGACCTTTCTTTCCTTTGTTCTTCTTGGCTTACTGCTTCCATCCCCATTGCCAGCTGCAGCTCCCTAAATGCTGCATCCCGTGTGATGCACAACGCCTAACAGGTTCCATCAATTACATTTGTATTTTGGGTTTTTTTCTTTTTCTTTCCTATCCTTCCTGAGTGTACCCAGCATACCATGAAAGCCCTTGTTGTCAAAGTCTCACAAATGGCTGCAATGTTGTTATGTGTGTTTAATAAATTAGTTAATTAAATTTAATATTATTAATAATAACACTAACAAGTGTGACCACACACTAAGTTATAAATTATATTTGTTTGTTTGTACTAGTAGTAATTGAACCACAACAATAAATGCCATGTTTCATTGATGTTCTTCTTGCTTCTTTGCTTTTAGGTGCACAAAAGAGGAGGAGGCGTCATCACCCATTGTACTGTCAGACAGAGGTCCTGCTGCGCACAACTTCACATGACGTTGGAGTTCTGGACTTTTTGGTTCCGTCCAGAGGTGTCAGGGAACAACACCCAAAGACCCCGGAGTTCCACCTGCCTTGGTGCACAAATGAACAGAAACACGGGCTTCTCGATGGTGGCGTCAAAGACCAAAGGTTTATTACTGCAGGGACACAGAAGTCACAGAAACCACACATGGGCAGATTCTAGGAGCCTGTTTGAATTGTACAAAGAGGGTTGCTCCTTATATACTGAAAATTGGGCTTCGGGCAAATTCTTCACATGTTAGTACATTCCCAAACCTTTGTGTCCTAAACAATAAATATTTGGCGTTGCACAGGAATCGTCGACAATATCTGATGTCAAAACATTACGAACGAGGGGTTCCCACTTTTCCATCATAATCTCATGTCAACTTTTCATTCAAGACCCGGACCGCCTCATCGTAAATTTCGTTACCTCCCCCTAATAAAGGCCCAGAAGGAAAGGAGCAGAGCCAGGTGCAGAAGATAGAAAAACAGGATAAGGGATGTTTGTGGGTTGTAAATGGGCAAGGCTACTGGCTTCGGCCGCCTAATCGTGATCAGGACAATGGACACGAAGACCAGTTTAGCAGGACTGGCCTCGGGTAGAGGAGGCAGCCTTTGTCGAGTCATGCAGCTACAGCGTGATCTGGTTTAAGGTGCACGTGTAAGAAAGAGGTGAATCTCCGGCTAAGGCTACGTGTCCTTAATCGAAATGAAGTGATCAGAGGTTATTGCGTATGTGAGGGCAAGAAACACAAAATGGCGGCCATGATCTAAGATGGATGCCGTGGGTAGATCAGAAATGTGTTTATAAAAGGAGTACTCTTGCTCGTAGCGTAGCGAAAACACCAGGATATGCTAAATGGATCATTTGCGATTCGCTGATACCAATATTATGTATTTCCGACAATATTGAAAACACGGGTTCAAATCGTCACGGAACCTCAGACCCTCCTTTTGCCCTTACATAGGCAATTACTCAGTCTATGTCAGAGTCTAATTCTATGCTCATCAGGTCAGTGACATGCTCTTGTATCATCATCCTTTCTCGTGCCTTTTCTCCAAACGCAGGTGGTTTTCTAAGACAAGTTGCAGCACAAAGACTACACAGAGCAGGACCACACTGGATAATCAGGCAACATGAGAATAGGAATACTAAGATGATACCAATGACCATTAGAACCTTCCATCCCCACGCTGAGATCAGATTCCAAAACCACTCCATGAAGGACCAGTTTCCCTTGTCTACATGAATAGAGTCGGAAATCTTGTGTAGCTTCGAGATCGCCTCATAGACTGTTGGAGCATTATTAGGAATAAAGACACAGCAGCTCGATTGGATCATTCTGCATACCCCACCTCGATCTGCAAGTATAACGTCTAGAACCATACGGTTCTGCAACGTCATGAGTCTATCCGCCTGAAGCTCAGCTGTCAAATTGCTAAGGGCACCAGCAGTTTCGGTAATAGTAGATTCAACTACCCGTGTTAGCTGACGTATGTTTCTACTATTGGCCATAGGCCCCCAGAACGGAAGGAAGCCTTTGAAGAAGTCTCCAGCTTCCTGACCAGCAGTATCTTCCTTGCTGAAGACACCTCTCGCTACTCTGGTCCTGTGATAATCAGATGATGCAGTGTATGTTGGAGGCAACAATCGAGCAATATAACATGATCCTGAAAAGTCGGCAGGCAACCATGTATAAGCTCGATCTCGACAGATGAAGTAGGTACCCCTAGCAGTAAGAAAGGCAGGGGAAGAGTTAGCCGGAAACACATAAGTCTCTACGCACTCACTCCTCCCTATCTGAGCTCTCGGATTTCTCCCATTACCTTGCAAACAGACCTGACCTCGGTGAGGTACGACCCAGATTGGAGTTGAGCTTTTGCGCTTGCTTTCTCCTAAACTAAGGCGATACTCTGAAGTATTCCAACTTAAATATACTCGCAATTCGTCTCTAGGGTAAGATGGAGTATTATTGACGTCCTTGATCATGTCAATAATTCCCTGGACTAAAGCTTTATTGGCAGAGTTATGTTTAGTGGAACGTGGTGGACGTGGAGGATAGGTTTCAAGGGCATAAGCAAAGATGGTTTGGAGGGCCTGAAATGATCCATTGTAGCTGAAGGGCAAGACCAGATAGGGAATACCTTTATCCATAGTGTGGGGTATCAAGCCACACACCCAGCAGTCTGTAGTGTTAACTACCAGTTGGTGTTGATGCAAGAGCTGTACAAAAGTGTTGTTAATGAATTCAGAGCGTCGAGCTTGCTCATGTTCAGGAAACGAGTGAAAAGAGTGTATAGAAGAAACAGTAGAAGTAGCAGGATCAAGGGGAGGTACTGTAGTTACTGGCACAAAAATTAAACTCATACCGAAGACGATTCCACCCACCAATGTTATCAAAACAATCAAAAATGTAATGGCACATTGTATTAAAAAGCATTTGCTGTGAAGAATTCTATAAAGTCTGTTTCTGCGAACATAAATCACATTATCTCGTTGCAGCGCAGGAAGCTCCATCTTCTACAATCCGCTCGCGACCACTGATGATGTGTACGTAGATGAAAATGCCTCTATCAGCCCTGGGAGTTCCCAGAACCAACAGAAAGATCGACCTTGTGTCAGACCCCCGCAGATTCAACTAGGCACACAGCCACGACCCTACGGCTACCCAGACGGCAAGGCAATTTTAAAACAATAAAACAATAGCAAACTTCCTGGCTGAAGGCAAAAGTTCAGAATTTCAAAATATCACAATGGGCAGTTGCCTGCTTTATTTGTCCATTTTACGGTTTCGTAAATTGTATCTTTGCTTCGCAGGTACTGTCTGATCGGCAAATAGCGTTTCACTGGTGGCTGTTGCAGTGTTCAGGTTCGCAGATGACAGAGTTCTTTCTGATGCAGGGGACAAATGTTCAGAGTTCAAAGGAGTCTTTTCAGGAGGAGAGTCAGAGCTTGGAGTGTCCGTGATCAATTCGGCATCGCTGAAAGGGATGAACTTTGGCGTGCTTTCAAATTCGGAGGCACCAATTCCCTTCTTCACCCAGTCGTCGTAAGGAAGTGGCAAAGGTACACGCTTGACATGTGATGCGTGCACCCAATGCTTGCGGCCAGCTACACAAACTGCTGTTCTCGTTGCAAGCAGGACTTGGAAGGGGCCGACGTATCTGGGCTGAAGGTTCTTCGTCCTCGCGAAATTCCTGATAACCACAAGATCTCCTGGTTTCAGCTGATGCCCTGGACTCTCCGGAGGCTTTGGTAAAGCATCGAAAACCTGTTGGTGAATAAGACTCAATTTAGCAGTCAAGTCGTAAAGGTAGTCTATCAACATAGGATATTCTAGAGAACAAAATTCCTTAGGCCTTGGCACACCCCAAATATTTGCCGGGCGGCCAAAAACTATCTCATAAGGGCTAAGCCCCACTCTAGAATGTACAGTTGCTCTCGTTGATAGCAAAGCCAAAGGAAGTGCGTCTGGCCAGGCTAAACCTGTGGATGCTTGTATTTTAGCTAGTTTCAGCTTGAGGGTGCCATTGTAACCCTCCACTAAACCAGCAGACTGGGGATGGTTCGCACTGTGGAACTTTTGTTTCAGACCTAGGCCGGCACATACACTCTGCATAACTTTCCCTATAAACTCACTTCCGTTATCTGACCATACAATCCGTGGCATTCCAAATCTAGGGAAATATTCTTTGAGAAGAATTTTGGCAGTTGATAGGGCAGTGTTGTTCTTTAGTGGATATGCTTCGATCCATCTGGAAAAAGCACAGACTACCACCAGGACGTATTTCAGATTATTACAGCGATCCATGTGAATGAAATCTAACTGAATCACTTCAAAGGGGCAGGAAGGAGGAGCGAAGTGACCAGCAGGAGTTGGAGTTCCCTTGCCAGGATTATGCATCAGGCATACCATACAATTTTTCACCACTCTCTCTGCACACTTACTGATCCCATCATTCTTCCAGACCGGAGCCAACATCTTACAGATTCCTTTAGAACTTATATGCGCTACTCCATGCGCCATTGTCACCACTGCAAGCACATACGCGTCAGGCAACATCCAACGCTGCTGTTCCGTCAGATCAATCCAACACCCATTCGAATCTAACTTGCCCGTACTTTCTCTCCATACACGTTTTTCTTCCTCAGTTGCCTCTTTCTGAATCTCTTTCACACTTTCCATTGTATCCTCACACATTCCAGAGTCAGCAATCCATCTTGCAGACGTAGCAACATACATTCTGCTCATCATATCTCTAGCTGTCTGTTTAGCAGTCTCATCAGCAAAAGCATTCCCGCGACCAACATCATCCGTGATTGCTTTATGAGCACTGCACTTCACAATCGCAACTTCAGTCGGCAAGGTTAGAGATTCCAACAAGTCGTTAACTAACTGACCATGCTGAACCTTAGTCCCATGGGACGTAATGAAACCTCTTTCTCTCCACAAACGGCCAAAACTATGGGCCACGCCAAATGCGTACTGACTGTCTGTAAAGACATTCACTCTCTTTCCCTTAGCTAAAACACACGCTCTTGTTAGAGCTATTAATTCTGCAGCTTGGGCAGAATTCTGACTCACTCTTGCAGTCTCCACAATCGTCTTCAAAGTCGTTACTGCGTAAGCAGCAGTCACATCACCATTCTCCAATTTAAAGCATGACCCGTCCACATACAGCGTACCATCTGGATCTGATAATGGAGTATCCTTTAAGTCAATACGTCCTTTTGTCTCTTCCTCCGTTTTAAAACAACAATCATGTGGCTCGGAATCACTCGACTCTTGATCAATCGGCAACAGCGTTGCTGGATTCAATACATTACATCTTTTGATCTGAATATGACTCGCTAGTAACGTCAGCTCGTAACCAGATAGTCTCGCACTGGTAAGGTGTTGTGTCTTCGTTCGGTTCATGAGTGTATCCACCGCATGAGGAACCATGACCACTAGCATGTTGTTCATCACCAAACCAGCAGATTGTCGAATGGAAGCCGCAGCTGCCGCTGTAGCTCTCAAACAACTAGGCAACGCTCTAGCTACCGGATCTAATGTTGATGAAAAATACGCACAAGGGCGTTGTTTATCACCAAACGTCTGTGTCAGAACACTCAACGCGTAACCTTCTCTCTCGTGAACGTAGAGCGTGAATGGCTTGCTGTAATCAGGTGTACCCAATACAGGAGCTGAACAAAGTGCATTTCGTAATTCAGAAAAACTCTCCTGACATTCATCAGACCATGGCACCGGACTCGGAACATTTTTCCCAGTCAAAGCTACCAACGGTTTTGCTAAAAGAGAAAAATTTGGGATCCACTGCCTACAGTAAGAGGTAATACCTAAAAAGGCACGTACTCCTCTCTGTGTGCGAGGAACACTCATCTGCGTAATTGCTTTTATTCTCTCTGGGGTCAACTTTCTTCCCTCCTTTGACAAGAGATGACCTAGGTAGGTCACTTCTTGGCAGCAGTATTGCAATTTCGAAGGTGACACCTTGTGATTCAAATTAGACAAATGATGCAATAACGAAATCGTAGCTGCTTTGCAAGTTTCCTTATCATCAGCAGCCACTAAAAGATCGTCTACATACTGTACTAGAGCAGAACCTGGAGGAAGGACAAAGGAATCTAACTGGCTTTTTAATGCTTGACTGTAAATAGATGGGCTCTCACAATAGCCTTGTGGAGCGCGTTTAAATCTGAAACTTCGACCTCCTAGACAGAAACCAAAAATATCTCTGCTTTCCTCGGCTATCGGAATGCTGAAAAAGGCATTCTTCAAGTCAATGACTGAAAACCAAGTAGCTGTAGCAGGAATCAGTGTTAACAAGGCAGTAATGTCTGGAACTACAGGAAATTGCGGAACTACAATCTTATTAACTTCTCTGAGGTCGATAACAAACCTATACACTGGAGGCTTTGTAGGATCAGTTCGTTTCAAAATCAGTAGTACAGGACTGTTACAGACATTTCCTCTCGTTTCTTCAACCACACCTTTCTTAATCAAATCTTGCACAATCAATAAAAGTGCACGCTCACCTTCACTAGATATTTTGTATTGAGGAATTCTTGGAAATTTTACATTCGCTTTCAAAGTGACTACATATGGTGGTATTTCCAAAAGGCCTACATCGTTAGGACCAGTCGCCCAAAGAGTATCAGGGAGTGAACGCAGCTCTGGCGGGAGTGCATCCATTGACAAGTACATCGGAGAGGTGATATTTTTACCCAGTGTAAGCTGTACTCCTTCCGGAGAACAATACAATGTCGCATATAGTCGTTTTAACAAGTCTAAACCAAGCAGATTTTCATTACAACCTGTCGTCAAAATCAGGGGTGCTTTTAATTGACACGGTCCAACAGAAATAGACAAAGGACCAGATATAGGGTTGTAAACAGGGGCGCCTGAAAAACCTACAGAGACATTAGTTGAGCCGGACAAAGGTGCGCCAGGGAGTTTCGCATGAATGATAGAACTTTTTGCGGCACCAGTATCCAACAGAAACGGTTCGACTACACCTGATGTTGCTACTGCGACATAAGACCCACTCTGATCCACTAGAACTGATACTACTCCCTCTCTCTGTCCATGGCTGTCCTAGTACCCATTTTGCTGAAATCCCTCATCCACTTCACAATAGTCTTCAACAAGATACTGTTGAGATCTATTTTGCTGGGCAGACTGTCCATTTCGTTGATCAAAGTGATTGGAAGGACGATCATTCGTTTGTGGAGGCATAGCACCTCGCCCTCGACCTCTAGAATTCTGCACAAAACCACCACGACCTCTCTGAGCTGCTGCTGCATTATTTTGCGCTAAGATCGGACATTCATTCTTGTAGTGACCCTCTTTCTTACAGTACGCACACTGGTTCCACTGATATTGAGGCCTCGATGTACTATAATCTGTTCTTTGATACGAACCCTGTTGCGTATTAGTCTGATTTATGCGAGGCGGATACGCCTGTTGCAAAAGAACTTTAGTTTTTAAGTCTTTCGTTTTCTTGTCTGATTTCTCCTTTTCCTCTTTATCCCTATTTTCGTAGTACTGTGCAGTCGCAAGTATTTGCGCAGTTGTGGAAACAGCCCACGCACTCTCGGAATCTTTTAATTTATTGCATAACTCAGGTAACAAATTATGCACAAATTTATCGACAAACAGTCTTTGTCCTCCTTCTGTGCTCATATCCTGACCACTATGATCTACAAAAGTCTCTTCGAACCTTGTGAAAAAGTCGGAGACACTTTCGTCTTTCTTCTGCCTGCATGCGGACAACTTGTCCCAATTAACACGCAATGCGGGCATCAGAGTCTTCATTAAGTCTATTATCCTACCTGGAAGATTAGCAATTAGGGGTTCAGGCTTTGCACCACCTACTTGCTGACCATCTGCTGCAACAATAGCTGCCCAATCACCACCTAGGGCAACTGGATGATTCTCTCTACGAATTTTAGCCCAAATTGGTTGCGGAACTACGTTCCCAAATAACATATCAATGTCTGCTAAGTTCATTATACAAGCCTCAACTGTCTGTGTTAATTCCTTATAGTATCCAGCAGGATTCTTACGCGGGTCTGGCAAGGCCTGCTTCACTGCTAGCACTTCAGCTCGCTTCCACGGAATGTGTATCCACACCCTTTGGAATTGCCCTGGAGCAGCTACAATACCATTATTCTGATCAGCTTGCACAGCTACGCGCCAAATTGGAGGAACCTCCCTCATTGGATATTGGCGACTTAGCTTCGTCTTGCTTTTCTCTAAATCTCTTGGTGAACGAAGTGATGGATCATTTCTATAACTTAAAATCAGTTCCATCGCTTCTTCTATATTTTCACCTACTATCATTCCTGCAGCAAACTCTTTCTGAACCTTAATTAAATCTTCTAGATTTGATTCAACATCGTCTTCTTCTATTTCCTCACGTAACAGCGAGCACATCTCATCAAAGACATACCGCTGTGTTGGTTCTTTCCACTGCATAAACGTTTCTAGCACATCTCTCGTACTATATCTCCTACTCTTCGAAATCCATCTGAGAGCCGTGGAATCTAAAATTCCCCGTTCTTCAGTACTCGGAAGCTGACTACGTCTTTGAACAGAGTCAGAAGTAGGAGTCTTGATTAAAGTTTTATAGAAAGGAGACAGAATGTTAGATACAGAATCAGTGATTCTCCGACGAACAGAAAGTGGAGTCAACACACTCGCAGACGCAGAGAACACAGTAGAGGTAGGAACAGATAACGGAACAGTAGAAGTATCGAGAAAGATAGTTTGTGGAACAGTAGGTGTAAGCGAGGCAGATACAGGTATAGAAGTCGGCAATCCAGGAGGAGGAGGAGCCGTAGGAACATTCACATTGACCACAGGAGGTACAGGAGCTTGATTCTGAGGGGCAGGAGCAGGAATACCAGGTTGTCCAGCAACCGGCAATTGTACATTCGGTAAAGGTGGAGCCGTAGCACCTTGTGCATACGGTGGAGGTGACCGTAACAAATAAGACAACAGAGGATCGTTTTCAGAGTCCTCTAGTATCTTAGCTGTTTTCGATGGCAAGGCAGGATAGCACTTGTCAATCGCTAAATTATGCTCTCTAATGGCCACCTCTATGGCCTTCTCTGACTCGTTAACTTGCAGCTGCTTAGCTGCTTGCTCCAGAGTCAACTCTTCTTGCTCTTTTTGTTCTTTCTTTAACCTTTTCATTTCTCTCTGTTTGGATTCTTTTCGCTAGTAACGGAAAGAATCAAACATTGCCGGCCGGGCTTTCTTCCTAAACAATTTTGCTTCTAAATTGTCGAGAATTTCGGGTTCAAAACTACCATGCAGTGGCCAACTAAGGACACCATCTTTCTCAGTGTATCGGACCCACACCTCATTATAAGATATAGGACCCACACCATGTTTACAATACAAGTCATATAGGGGAGTCCCATTCGGAGGAACCAGACATGAGTCCTCCAATCGTGAGTCACTGTTGCAACCAAAACAAGACAACATACAGTTTCTCCGACTTACCATTTTGTAATCCGGAACACAGAACAAACAAAACAAGACACAGATATGTGCACCTGAACCAAGAACTTAGGCCTACCAAAACGAACTGATGTATCGATACCCAAACTAAACCAAATAGATTATCGTAACCAGAACAACCAGTGATAATCTTACGAAACCAAACCAAACCAAGAACCAAAAAAGGATTTTAACAACCCTCACGAAGTAACCAGCTAGCTATCACTAAATACTTAACTGAGGCACTGAAGACGTCACCAAGGAGAAACCCGTCACGTTTCGCTGTACTAAGGACTGCACCTCAGGTCCAAGACAGGGCGACGGTCAAGGCAACGGCCCACTGCAGCCGTCCTGAACGGGAACCCTCGTGGAAGAGAACGTCGGGCCACTTTTGCGATATGCCGGGATCGATGAAGTGGGGCGCCTCCCTCAGGAATCTTCACACGAAGCTTCTCGAACTCTTCAGGCTTTTGGACCGGTACCGAATGACGTCGCCCCACGTTGGGCGCCAATTGGAGTTCTGGACTTTTTGGTTCCGTCCAGAGGTGTCAGGGAACAACACCCAAAGACCCCGGAGTTCCACCTGCCTTGGTGCACAAATGAACAGAAACACGGGCTTCTCGATGGTGGCGTCAAAGACCAAAGGTTTATTACTGCAGGGACACAGAAGTCACAGAAACCACACATGGGCAGATTCTAGGAGCCTGTTCGAATTGTACAAAGAGGGTTGCTCCTTATATACTGAAAATTGGGCTTCGGGCAAATTCTTCACATGTTAGTACATTCCCAAACCTTTGTGTCCTAAACAATAAATATTTGGCGTTGCACAGAAATCGTCGACAATATCTGATGTCAAAACATTACGAACGAGGGGTTCCCACTTTTCCATCATAATCTCATGTCAACTTTTCATTCAAGACCCGGACCGCCTCATCGTAAATTTCGTTACCTCCCCCTAATAAAGGCCCAGAAGGAAAGGAGCAGAGCCAGGTGCAGAAGATAGAAAAACAGGATAAGGGATGTTTGTGGGTTGTAAATGGGCAAGGCTACTGGCTTCGGCCGCCTAATCGTGATCAGGACAATGGACACGAAGACCAGTTTAGCAGGACTGGCCTCGGGTAGAGGAGGCAGCCTTTGTCGAGTCATGCAGCTACAGCGTGATCTGGTTTAAGGTGCACGTGTAAGAAAGAGGTGAATCTCCGGCTAAGGCTACGTGTCCTTAATCGAAATGAAGTGATCAGAGGTTATTGCGTATGTGAGGGCAAGAAACACAAAATGGCGGCCATGATCTAAGATGGATGCCGTGGGTAGATCAGAAATGTGTTTATAAAAGGAGTACTCTTGCTCGTAGCGTAGCGAAAACACCAGGATATGCTAAATGGATCATTTGCGATTCGCTGATACCAATATTATGTATTTCCGACAATATTGAAAACACGGGTTCAAATCGTCACGGAACCTCAACGTGTGACCACAGACATCTCTTCAACTTGTGTCACTGAGTGCTGCTAACATCTGAAGAAGATTGCCCCAAAGAAAGGTACCAGGTCTTCCAGTAACAAGAAAGTTCCCAGTGAGAAGAAGGAACTGCCACTTACCAAAACTGTGTTGCCACCCAAGATCTTTTTTGGGAAACAAAAAATTGTGCCTGCAGCAGCGGTGTCCGGGGAGAAAGCTGGGAGCAGCACCCCCACATCAGTGGACCCACCCCACCAACCTAGGCCCAAGCCCTTGTCTGTCACAGAGGCAGCCAGTCTAATCATGACAACGTCAACGAGCAGTGATGTTGAAATTGACCTATAGTTGACTTATTGTTATCGCAAAGTAGTACCCAATCAACGCAAGAAACTCAGATAAGTGGACAACAACAGCCGCAACCACCGCCCACAATAATAGTTGTTCCTCCTGAAGTAGGGGCAGTTCAGGAAATCAAGCTTCCTGCAGAGGAATAAGAAGAGCAAGCCACTCTTTCAGAAGACCCATTGTCTTACAGATCCCCAGCAAGAAAAGGAGGATTATTCCATTGGGTTCTTCTGCAAGCCCCCCTTCTGATGATCAAGACGCCACTTGGATCCCACCACCTTAGCCTGGAAGTGAGACATGCAAGGAGACAAGGCTAAGGAAAAGGAAGGTTCCAGAAAGCATTAGAGTTATAGATGTAGATGTAGAAGAGGAGGATGATGATAGGCCAGTCACCATGGACATTAGTCTAGCACCAGTGGAGACCGACATTACCCCATCTCAAATTGCTGTGAGGGATGGGGCATGGATACCACCAACACAGATGACATCATCACCACCTCCAGCTTCCAGATTTGCATTTTCAAAGTCCCGCCAGCGACCTACATCCTGCACAACTACGGCATTAGAAGTACGTACTGCAGAGAGTCAAACTCCACACCCACCTAACAGTTCATCCGGCATTGGAAGTGGCACCAGCAACTCCAGAAAGTTCAGCTGCTCATTTTGGGACTTCTTTTTGGTTAGCAGGAAAGAGGTGAACATTGCAATATGCTCCATTTGTGGACAAGGTGTTAGTCAGGGTAAGCTTGGTACAAACTATAGTACATGAGGCCAAACAACCCATCTGAAAACACACCACATGATCCAGTGGGAGGCGCACCTTAGTGGCCAAAAAACTGCACCCATTGTTGTTGGTGGGGATGAAGGAGTAGAAGATCCGATCACGGTGGACGGTGAACAAGAGGGAGACATTTTCTCTGGTACATAAAGTAGCCCTGTCCCCAGCAGTGCTGTGATACCAGCCATATCCACAACAGCAACATCGCAGTGGCACAAGAGTAAGAGTCAGGCTGAGGCACCAAGGGGTCCCTGGCAAGAGAGTACAGCAACGAAACGCGTATTGAGCCAAACAACATCTGGCATCAAGAAGTCACCTGCATCAGTGGCACCAGAAAATAAACAAATCCAGGCTACCATTGTCAGCAGGTTTAGGTCAGAGGGGCAGTACAAACGCAACCACCCATCAGCACGTTGGTACAATGCGAAGCTAGCTAAAATGTTAGCGTTAGACCTTCTCCCTTTTTCTTTTGTGGAAGGGGTGGGTTTTCTTGAATGTGTGACAACCATCTGCCCAAAATCGAAGGTTCCCAGCTGGTCCTAGTTTGCCAGAGTTGCTGTTCCAGCACTACATCAGGATGTGCTGGAATTGCTTGGACAAGCTTTGCAGCACAGTGCTGTTCACACTAACCACCTGAAAACAGACATGTAGACCAGTTGCCTAGCCACTGATTACATGTGCATTAGTGCATACTGCATCTCGTTTGTGGGCGTTCGAGAAAATATATCTGCAGGTGTTGACACTGCTGAGATTTTTAATGCCACTCGGGAATATGCAACTGTAGCCATGTTTGCCATGGAGAAATCTCATACTGCTGAAAACATTTTGGAATAGTTTAACAGCAAATCTTTGAATGGCTGCACCCAAGAGGGCTTAACATTGGCTTTGTTGCCACGGACAATGGCAGTAATATAGTTCGGGCCATGTACAATGGTGGCTATTTCAAGGTCCTGTGTTTGATGCACTCCATTAACATGATTGTTCAAGACTTTCTGAAAAAGAAGACTAAGTCATCAACTTACTGACCACCTGCAGAAAAATCTGCACACATTTCAGCCATTTTTTTAAAACCCGGAAGCAGCTGAGGTTCATTCAACGTGCCAGAGTGCCAGTTGAGGTGCCAACACGTTGGAACTCAACTTATTACATGCTTGAACATCTGATTGAGCAGTACAGGCCAATCAATGAATATGGCATACAAAGAGGGGATGCTACTGTGAAAGGAATGACCCTTGAGATGGACCAATGGCCAATGGGGCCTAGTTAAATGCCTGACAGAGAAGCTACTTACTTTCAAGCTCTTCACATGTGAAGTCAGCAAGGAGGACTGTACGATGGGGCAAGCTATCCCATTGTTGCACATGCTACAGGAACAGCTGAAGGGGGTGTCTGCAATGTACACAGGTGTGGAGGAAAAAAATAAGCATATGAGTTGGTGGAGAGCTTAACCTTACGCTTATCTGAAAATACAAGGGTGCAAAGAGACATTGTGTCATCCAACCATTACATTTCTGCCACAATTCTGGATTCACAGTACAAAGCAGTACTAAACACTAACACATTGATTCCTTTTTCAGAAGTGGATGTTGCCAAGTACAACACTTGGATAGCTGCGGAAGCCAGTTGCTTAGAAAAAGAGCACCTGGGATTTAGAGGCCTGCTACTCCATCCCACAAGTACAGCAGGGCAGCTGGTGTTAATTTCAACTCCAGAGCCTGGGAGCAGAGCGGATGGCTCACAGCAGTCAAATCACCAAGAACATCAACAAAAGCAAGAGTAGGATCATCAGTCCCAGTAAAATCGGTAAATGAATAGTATGTATGGCAAGGGCTTGTTAGGTCCAGTGCTGAGGCAAAGGCAAAAGAGACAGAGCAAAGCAGAGCACCCCTGAGCATTAAACGGATGGCCAGGCCTATCTGGATGACCGAACAGAGGTCTACATTGATCAAAACCCATTGATGTATTGGTTTGGGAAAAAGGGTCAATGGACAGGGCTCAGCAGACTGGCAATAAACTATCTGGCTTGTCATGTCGCAAATATCTCTTCTGAGCATGTTTTCAGTGCCGCTGGTGCCGTTGTAACAGTGAAAAGTACCAGTCTTTTGCCCCAAAACGTGGAGAGGTTAACCATGATCAAAATAAATCAGTACTTTATACTACCGGATTACACCATACCTGAAGTAGCACAGCAGGATGATGATGACAGCGACTTAGGTAATGGAAGTAGTGTGTTAGATGACCTACTTCTGGGTGAACCACCAGAATTTGAGGACGAGCTGTACTTCTCTAACAAATAGGCTTTCAACTTGTTATTTTTTCTTTCTTCCTTATTTAATTTTATTATTTGTCTGTGTCTCTGTCTTTCTGATTTGAATCACAACAAGCCCATCACCACCATCTTACTCTTTTATTGTCGGATTGGAGTTGCAACTGTGTGTAGTCATTAAATAAGTAAGTCCACTCCTCCAGTCCTGACTCGCCCTAAATCAATTTCCGTCAAGCCAGACATTGGATACAGAATAGTACAAAATATGTGTGCCTGCCTTGTTGAGTCCCTCCAAAAAACAAGACTGATTGACTATAGCTATCCTCCTTTCCGAGCCGAGAGGGATTGCCCCTTAAGAACAGGTAATGATGATGCCATACATTGGACGCTGACTGAGTGAATGGTGTTTGTGTTGTTGTGCATGAAATGTACTAGTATTTAATCTATTCTACACAGAAAAAAGTGACTAAAGAAAATGTTTCCATTCTTGATGTTTAATAACAAAATTGTACTTCTACTGCAGGCCGATCCGTGGCATTTTAGAATATGGAATCTGGACTCACTCTGTACACTACAGAGTTGGACACCATGATAACCCTACTCTACCCGTCGCAGTCAGTCAGTAGGATCGGAGATGATTGATGGAATTACTCTGGGCATTTCATGAAGTGGCCTAAAAGGTGAACAAGTCAACAACAACCACAAGAGACCTGCAGGTCTGTGTAGTGGTAGAGGTGGTGTGTTGGTATGACTGACAGGGGTGAATTGATTTAGTTACTTAATTTGGAAAATGCTATGTGGCTGTATATGTGTGCTCTGTCTGGCTCAAAATCTAAGCTAAGTGGAGGTTGGGTGGGCACCGCGGGCCGGCTCTGTCCTGCTGCAGTTGTAGGTTAATGCTAGAAACAGAGTAGACATGATTTAGCCGTGCCACCTCTAAAAGTGTTCTTGTTGCACTCCTCCGTAATTTATGCATTTTAACCTGTTGTTTTTCAATCTACACTTACAGGCCGGCATTTACTCTGTGCTATACTGGGAAAACAACTCACACTAACCTTACCAATCTGCATCCGCCAGGCAGGCAGTGGCACCCAAGAATGATGGGCGGAGCGTCCATGGAAGGAAAGACCAAGAGGAATGCAGAGATGCAACTCCCCAATTTGACTATAACATAGTAACTCAGTATCATTCATCATCTTTTAATTAATTTGATTCATTTTTCTCTTCAATCATTAACACTGTGTGTGTTGTTGTTTAGTATGTTTGCTCTTTGCCTAATTTGACCACTACAGCTATTTTTTAATTTTCTAAGCTAGCTTTAAAAGGAAGCCTGGTACAATAGAACATAAAATGTATGTAATTTGGGTCTCTCTGAAGGCAGACAGACAAGGCAATTGCATAATAATAATAATAATAATAATAATAAACTGCTACCCTGTACTACTAGTCTAGTACAACTTATCATTAACCATCAGGTCATCATCAAGCATGCATTTCCTTTTTCACTCTTAATCGATTTATGATGGCTGTGGGCCAAGATTGTGTGTTGTCCATGTGTAGTATTTGTCTTTGTTAAACCTTTCCCTCAAATACCCCTTCCCAACCATGCATCAAACCCTAATCCTCTTCCCCCAAGCTGTGTGATTTATATTGAGGTGGGACTAATTTACATTTACACCAATAATTGATCACACACTTGCTGGGGCAGATGTGGTGAAAGCAGCACTAACTCAGGGCAGGGCAAGGATCTTTTTCTGCTTTAAAGATATATATATATATATATATATAATACCTACTGGCGTTCACCAGTAGGTAGTTATAGTTAGGATCTATTTTCCATAGGAAATCCGCAACATTCTATTTCGAATAACTTTGGCGCCGGTTGACGAATCTTCGCGAATTTTTCAAAACTGGTGGCCCGCTCCGGTCCTCTCTTATCCAAAAAGCTTCGGGGTGATTCATCAAGCGTGGACAGAGAAAAAAGGGGGGTCCCAAAACGTGTTTTCCCCATGCAATTTTCCATAGGGACCTTTAATCGCAGCTACAGCCCGAACTGCTGAACGGAATTACACCACATTTGGCAGAAAGGTAGACCTTGCTTCAGAGTTGTGCCTTTTGGTTAAATGATGTAAATCCGTTCAGTAGTTCCTGAGAAAATCAAAATCAAAATCACATATGTATCTATGGCCGCGGTGAATCCGAGCACCCTAAGCGCACCCTGCCATGCACGAGCTGTATTCTAATTGGCTGTCAACACTCCAAATCAGGAAGGGGGGACGTAGGGGCCAACTAGCCCACCAGGTTCTTCCAGTAAGCGCCACAGAGCTGAGTTGCAGGGAGGTGGTCTAGGCTGTCCCCCTTTTTACATCTCTCTGCTATGCAGCTCTGTGGCGCTTACTGGATGTACCTAGTGGGCTAGTTGGACCCTAGGGACCCTCAGGATTGAAGGGGAATTATTTTCCCAACTTAGAAAGCGCCACAGGGCGTGTTTGCACAGTGGTGAAGAGAGGGAATGGTGTAGGAAAATGGCTCTATATATACTGGACCAAAGTAAAATCAGCCGAACTACAAATTCAGATTTACTCACCTGTTATCAGGAGAGACCTCAGTGCTGCATCTTTGAGCCCAGTACTGATCCTGAAAAGTAATTCTAACCGTACTCACCAGTAATTTGAATTTCCTTCCATAGGCTAACATTGACTGGTTTCACTTAGAAATTCTTCGAAGTCTCGATTTTTTAAACTTATAAATATTCCCCTAAAATCAGCCGAACTACGAATTCCAATGAACTCACCAGGTTATCAGGAGAGACCTTCGTGCTGCATCTTTGAGCCCAGTACTGATCCTGAAAAGTAATTCTAACTGTACTTAACAGTAACTTGAATTTCCTTCCATAGGACATCATTGCCTGCATTTTGCTGAAAAAGTTTCTAAATGTCGTTTTTTGAAACGTACAGTGATGTCATTTGAGATGTCATCAGTGATGTCACTGACCATGTCATGAATGAACAATAGTTACTTACCTGTAATCTGTGGTTCTCCAGTATTGGTGTCTTTCATAGATTCACATGCCTGAATCATTCCCCGTCGTCGGAGTGGGAGCCCACGGTACATAAAAAAGTAGTAAAATATACCCTTAGTACATAATAAATAACAATATACCCAACCAGGAAGTAAAGTAGCCCCAGCTACAGTAAAGAAAAAACTTCCACAGTAGAACCTGTCCAGGTCATTATGTATGGACCAAACTGCAGCCAATCAGGCCACAGCTCCCACCAGCATGCTCTCCCCAGAGACCCAGGCTCTCAGATTTTGCAGCACCGGAGTGTACCGGAGTAAGTATAGATAAAACAGCCTGAGTGAGCCTCTGAGGGGAGGTGGGTGGGTGCATGTGAATCTATGAAAGACACCAATACTGGAGAACCACAGATTACAGGTAAGTAACTATTGTTCTTCTCCAGTATTAGGGGTGTCTTTCATAGATTCACATGCCTGAATCAGAGTAGTGAGCAGTAATAGCAACAACATATACATAGCTCTTGGACGCCAAAGCACATAGCAGTAATGCAAGAAAAACATAATGCAAAGCAATAACACAATAGGCGTCAAAAAGAGCAAGAGGAGGTGGGAGAGAAATAGCAGAGGCTCACCTTATTGGAAAAGATTACGCAGGACTGCTCTTCCCACCGAGGCATCGGTATCGCTTGAAGAATCCAGACAGTAATGCCTCGTGAATGTGTGCCTGCTGGACCAAGTTGCAGCTCTGCAGATATGCAGGAGAGGCACACCAGCAAACAAAGCAGTCGAAGAAGCGACTGCTCTCGTAGAATGTGCTCTGGGCACGGTTTGCAAGGGTTTACCTGCCTGTTGATGGCAGAGCCCTATCGCTGAAGAGACCCATCTAGCGATAGTTTGTTTTGTCACTGCACTGCCTTGTCTTGGTTTGCCATGCGCAACAAACAGTTGATCAGTCTTTCTGATGGCAGCTGTCCTGGAAAGATAGAATTTAAGACACCGTTTGATATCCAGCGAGTGTAGAGTCCGCTCCGCTGGTGTCTGCGGATGTGGAAAAAACGTTTTAAGTATGACTGGCTCGTTCAGGTGGAAATCCGATGGCACCTTGGGCATGTACTTCGGGTTGGTGCGCAGTATCACCGAATCATTTGTGAATTGCAAGAAAGGTGGTTTAGATGTAAACGCCTGTATGTCACTGACCCTTCTGGCAGATGTCAAAGCCAGTAGTAAAGCAACCTTCCAGGTGATGAATTTTAGATCAACCTTATGAATTGGCTCAAAAGGATGGCGCATAAGTTGAGCTAACACAATATTCAAGTGCCAGGATGGAGGAGGCCTACGAACTGGTGGAAACATGCGGAATAGACCTTTAAAGATTTGCTGGATAATTCTTGAGGAATATAGAGAAGTCCTGCCGTCCTGTCGGTATCTGGATATGGCCGCCAAAAACACTTTAAGTGTAGAGTGCGCCAAGCCCGATTTTGCAAGGTGTAAAAAGAAGGGCAAAATTTTGTCTGGTTCAGCATGAATAGGATGTAGATCCATAGTTTTGCACCAGGCACAAAAACGCTTCCATTTAAGCTTGTAAGTTCTGTTCGTGGAAGGTGCCCTAGCATTGTTCAGGACGTCCTGGCAATCCTGAGGAATGTTCAAATGTGCGAACTCATGGTGTTGAGGAGCCAAGCTGACAATTTTAGAGAATGAGGGTCTGGATGATATATTTTGCCATCCTGAAGTGTCAGAAGATCCGGAATTTGGGGCAGCTGAACTGGTTCGCACTCTGAGAGGAGAAGAAGCTGTGTGAACCAGTATTGTCTGGGCCACCGTGGAGCAATTAGAATTATACGACACGGTTGTCTCCTCATCTTCTTGATGACCTTGGGAACTAGAGGAATCGGAGGGAAGGCGTAGGCAAAGATTTGTTCCCAGTTCAGTGAGAGAGCGTCCCCGCAAGAGTCCTCGTGGGGAATCCAGCTCGCAAAATGGATGCATTTCTTGTTGTGGTAGGTCGCGAAAAGATCTAGATCGGGGCGACCCCATCTCTGGAAAATGCGATCCAGTGCCGGCTGATGCAGCTCCCACTCGTGAGTGCTGTATTTGGATCTGCTTAGGGAATCTGCTAATACATTGGCTACTCCCGGGACATGTACTGCTGCCAGGGTGATGTTGTGGGCTAGGGCCCAATTCCAGATTTCCTGAGCTTGCTGAGACAAACGGGCTGATCTTGTGCCCCCCTGCTTGTTCAGGTAATGCATGCTCGTCGTGTTGTCTGTTCGGATTAACACGGACGAGTTTGACAGAGTCGCTTGAAATGATTTGAGTGCGAGAAAGATGGCCCTCAACTCCAATAAATTGATGTGCCATGTCTTCTGCTGTGTGCTCCATTTGCCACTGATTGTCATCCCTTGAAGGTGAGCGCCCCAACCTTCCAGCGAGGCATCCGTGGTTACTATGAAACTGGGGACTTCTGCTAGAAAGGCGCAGCCTACTCGCAGGTTGCGTTCTTGAGTCCACCACAGAATTGCTTGTTTCATTCGAGGCGTTAAGACGATGACATCTTCGAAGGAACCGGAAATTTGCACCCATTGGTGGCCGAGTTCTTCCTGTAGTGGTCTCATCCTCAGACGACAGTTCGGGGATAGGAGGATGCACGATGACAACATCCCTAGGAAAGACTTGAATTTTCGAACTGAAACGCACTTTTTTCCGAGGAGTGCCCTCGCCAGTTCCTGGATCTTTGCTTGTCTTTCGTTTGAAATGAAGACTTGAGCTCTTTTGGAATCCAGAGTCGCCCCCAGGAAAGACGTCCTCTGAGACGGTGTTAGGTTCGATTTTTTGAAGTTTATCGAGAAGCCTAATTTTTGAAACAGGCAAAGGCATGTCTGGATATGACTGCTTGCGGTGGCATAGGAATTGGCCTTGATAAGGCAGTCGTCCAGATATGGGTAAATCTGGACACCTTGTGACCGTAAGTGGGCCGCCACCGGTGCCAACATCTTTGTGAATACCCTCGGGGCTGAACGTAGCCCGAAGGGAAGGACCTTGAACTGAAAGTCCCTGCCTGCCACTCTGAATCTTAGGAACTTCCTGTGCCTGGGGAAGATGGGTACGTGGAAGTAAGCATCCTGAAGGTCCAGGGTTGCCATGTGGTCGCCTTCCGTCAGAAACTGGAGGATCTCCTGGAGTGACAACATTCTGAAAGTCAACTTCTTGATGAATTTGTTGAGGGCACGCAAATCGAGGATGGGGCGCCACTCCCTCGATTTTTTGCGGATCAAGAAAAAACGAGAGTAAAAACCTTTTCCTCTCTGATGTTGTGGTACTTTCTCGATTGCCCCTTTCCGAATCAATGCATTGATTTGGACGAACAGCTCCCTGAGATGTGCTGGGGGTGGTCCTTTTGGGGGCGAATTTGGAGGGGTTTTTACAAATTCCAACATGTGACCTTTTGAGATTACATCCAAGACCCATCTGTCTGTTGTAATATTGGACCATTGAGAGTAATGCAGGGATATTCTTCCTCCAATTTGTGGCTGGCGTAGGCAAAGTGGCGGCAGGACGCTGTTCTCACTTTTTGTTGGCGTTGTCCCTACCCCGATAGGTAGTCTTACCTCGGGACTGTGTATAAGTATTCCGTCTTTGACCATAAGGTTGTTGTTTGTAAGGCTGGTACCTCTGGTTGCCTTGGTTGTTTGAATATTGGCGTTGCTGGTAATAACCTCCTCTGCTGGAGAAGTTACCTCTTCCTTTTGCACCACGAAAGGAAGATTTACGGTACTGTAGAGTACCTAAAGAACGTGCGGTTTCTGTATCCTTTTTAATGGACTGCAAGGCCTCGTCCACATGTGTGCCAAAAAGGAACTCGCCGTCATATGCCATATTCAACACTTTGGCTTGAACTTCTTGTCGAAAGGACGTAGATTTTAACCATCCCTCTCGTCTGAGCACTGCAGCTCCTGCCAGTTGTCTGAAACCTGTGGCCGCCACGTCCACTGCAGCGTCGATAATTTCAGAGGAAGCACATTCGCCTTCTTGTAAAATTTTGGTGGCCTCAGAGCGGTCTGGCTCAGGCAGTTTCTGGATGTATGGCGATATGTCAGACCACATCTGTCTGTCATATCTACCGAGAATTGCTAACGAGTTAGCAGCTCTAACCGTGGTGGCCGCAATAGTAGATACCTTTTTTCCAATGGTATCGAGGCGTCTTCCGTCTCTGTCCGTCGGGATGGAGATCTGAGTGGAGGGGTTCCTAGCCCTCTTCTGAGCTGCTTGCGCGATGACTGAGTCCGTCTTTGCCTGGCCGATGAGGCAAGCAGGGGAAGAGGCGGGCGCCCTATATTTCTTGTCGACTCGCGGCAATACCGCAGGAGAAGAATTTGGCGTGGCCATTATCTTAAGCCCCTCCTTCCAGATAAAGTCTATAATGGGGATAGACCAACTTTGCTTTTGAGATAAAGTCTTAAAATCATAAAGAAAGCATTCATCTTGCTTTGCTTCCATTGAAACCAGAAATCTCTTGGTAGCTTTGTCCATAATTCTATGGAAGTTCGCTATATCCACCGGAGGTGACTCAGCCTTTGGTTGTTCATCCGGGGATGGTGTATCTGCTTGATAGTCTTCATACTCCGACGAGTCCGATCTATTTAACTCCCCTTCTTCATGAGTGTCCTCATCCGAATTGTCATCATCCTGTTGGTGGGGAGATAATGGTGTGGTAGGTCGGGTATTCTGTGCCTCGTCAGACCTACCAGCCCTTGCACCTTTACTCACTTGAGGCTGTGGGGAGGTAACATGAGAGTCGCCCGACTCCGAAGGCGGGAAGCGGCGATAATAATCGCTCAGCATATATTGCAGATTCTCATAAAGTTCCATTGGCATCTGCATTCCTGGCGCAGACGTGTTCATCAATGTAGGTGTCTGAATTTGCTGTTCCTCGTCCTCTTGATCTTTGACCTGTATCAGCAAGTCAGAAGGACTCTCAGCCGCTTGGAACATGTCGTCACCAGATTCGGCATCAGAATCCAATAGCCTGTCTGGCATTTGGAGTGGCGACAATGGCGTGGATTGAGATGACCTCTTTTGCAATAAAGCCGCCGTTGTTGCTGGAGATGGAAGAGGTATGGCAGTGCTTTTTGCTGACCATACTTGCAGGTCTGTACAAGACGACAACTTAGTTGTAGGTGGATGGTCTTGCAATTGAGGCAAATCCGAGCTCTGTGTCGTCGCCCTGGACGAAGGCTCTTTCGATTTCAGAGGTGGTGTGACCTTCGTCGACGAGGTGGATCTCGTCGTCGACGAGGGAACCGTCGACGGAGAAGTCTTCATCGTCGACGGGGCCGTCGACGGGGCCGTCGACGAGACAATTTTCATCTTCGTCGACGACGCTCTTGTCGACACGTCCGTCGACGGGGTCTTTTTCGTCGTCGATGGGTCCGTCGACGCTATCTTCGTCGACGATGGTGTCGACGACAGCAAGGTCTTCTTCGTCGACGGAGCAGCCGTCGACGACGACGAGGGTTTCTTCGTCGACTGTTTCAGTGTCGTCGATGTCTTCTCGTCGACGAGAGGTGTGATAGCCTTCGTCGACGATATGGGACGGATCTGAACATGAACAAAAGTTGGAGAGGAGGCTGAGGACATCACCATAGTCGATTTTGGTGAGGAGAAAGTCAACGTAGTAGTCATGGCGGAGGCAGCCTGACTGGAAATCGGCAGCGTTGATGGTGCCTTATGCCCAGGTCTCACAGGAGACACCAAAGACTCCGTTCTTTTCAAGCTTGGAAGCTTAACAGATTTCTCAGAGGATTTCTGAGCCTTTGAAGTAGAAGGCTCCCCAGTCTGGGAGGCGATTTGGTGTCTCGTCACCTTAGCCTTCGGAGTAGGCACAGCACTCTCAGCTCTCCTTTTCTTAGACCCCTTAGTAGACTCTGAGGTGAAACTTCCTACCTCAGAAAGTGCCTCATCCTTGTTCTTTATCCTCTGCAGCCACAGCAGCAGGCGACCCTCTCTGTCCCTGAGGGTTTTAGGTGAAAATTTACGACAGATGCTACACTCCTTAACCTGATGGTCAGGATACAAACAGTAGATGCAGCGAGTATGTGGATCTTCTTTAAACAGTCTCGCCTTTCCACACGAGTCACAGGCCCTGAAGAGGGACTTAGAAGTAGACATTGTAGTAGAAATAAACTCGATTAAAGAGAAGAAATGAGCAGAGCTCAGAGGGACTCCCTATCACACGACGTGCGGTAAAAAATCTGAGAGCCTGGGTCTCTGGGGAGAGCATGCTGGTGGGAGCTGTGGCCTGATTGGCTGCAGTTTGGTCCATACATAATGACCTGGACAGGTTCTACTGTGGAAGTTTTTTCTTTACTGTAGCTGGGGCTACTTTACTTCCTGGTTGGGTATATTGTTATTTATTATGTACTAAGGGTATATTTTACTACTTTTTTATGTACCGTGGGCTCCCACTCCGACGACGGGGAATGATTCAGGCATGTGAATCTATGAAAGACACCCCTAATACTGGAGAAGATCTAATATGTGACATCATCAGCAGTGCATTGCGGGTGCGCGAAATATAGTTAGTCCAACTAACTATATAGGAGCAATTGCAATGGTTTTGTATGAGTGAAATGTCCAGCAAACTATAACACCCCTAAACCTTTTTTTGAGTGAATTTCCAAGTTTATTTTTAAAGCTAATTCCTAACTATATAAGGCCTGAAACCTATGGTTTTTTCCAGTGAATTTCAAAGGTTTTTTAAATGCTAATTCCTAACTATATAAGGCCTGAAACCTATGTTTTTTTAAGTGAATTTGCAAGGTTTTTTAAATGCTAATTCCTAACTATATAAGGCCTAAAACCTATGGTTTTTTTAAGTGAATTTGCAAGGTTTTTAAAGGCTAATTCCTAACTATATAAGGCCTGAAACCTATGGTTTTTTCAGTGAATTTGCAAGGTTTATTTTAAATGCTAATTCCTAACTATATCAGGCGTGAAACCTATATTTTTTTCAATAAATTTCAAAGGTTTTGTAAATGCTAATTCTATTAGCGGATCACGTTTATATATGTTATTATCCTTCTGGGACCACCTGAGCAGCCATCTTGTTTCTCAGGAGAAGTGAGGCACAAGAGAGCGGAAAGGGGGGCAGGGTAGAGACCCCCTGACCCCCTAATCCTTCTCAGGTTGTCCCAGAAGGACCCACAAGGGTAAACATTTTTTTAATGAAATCACGGGGTACGCGCACGGTACGCGTACATACGCAGACCTGTACGCGTACCTTGCGCGCACCCCGCAGTTTCTTTTTTTTATGCCCTTGGGGGTCCTTCTGGGACCCCCTGAGAAGGGCTAGGGGGTCTCCACCCTGCCCCCTTTTCGTGTTTTCCACTCTTGTTTTGGGCTCTCTTGTGCCTCAGTTCTCCTGAGAAACAAGATGGTGGCCAACTCTTCCTGGTTTGGACAGTTTAGAATGTTGATAGTCGACTGCCAGCAAATCAGGATCGCGCTTGCGCACGTAAGGGTACGCGCACGAACGCGTACGGTGCGCGGACCCATAAGCTCATACAGATATATATGTGTATTTGAACCTAATTTTCATAAAAACCACTGGAGCAAATTTCACCAAACATAGCAAAGGCACATCTGCATACCAGCCCCTACAATTTTGCCAAGTTTGGCGTAATTCCGTACAGCGGTTCGGGCTGTAGACTTGTCAGACCGTCCTATCGAAATTAACATGGGGAAAACACGTTTTGGGACCCCCCTTTTTTGTCAGCCCCCACTTCGAGAATCCCCCCGAAACTTTCAGGGAAGGAGCGCAGCGCAGCGAGACCATTTCAAGGAAAAGCACAGGCAGATCCCTCAATCGGCGCCAAAGTTATTCCCAATAGAAAGTTCGGAATTTTCTATGGTAGCCAATCCTAACTATATATACACCTACTGGCTATCGCCAGTAGGATTAGGATATATATATATATCTTCTCACTCAGCAAAGCAGCTGCTATGCCAATGCACTCAAATCCAGCTTTTCACAATATCCAGACAAAGAAGCGCGTGTGCTCGAAATAAAATTTATTATTTCGGTTCCAGCATGATATCAATCGGAATCACAAAACCCAACGCGTTTCGGCAAAACACACTCGCCTTGGTCACGGGTGATTAGTACTTTCGAAAATGAACCTTCAAATAAAGTTATCGTGATACTGAGTGCACTTGTAAAAATAAACAAAGGACATGGAACATTTAGCAATGGCGGCCATCTTGTAATGGTGTATAGCGCAAAAATTAACTGTTTGTGCATTTATCTGTAAATCACTCCCAGACATGGTTCTTCTCACATTATTACAGCATAATGTCTATGGCACGGTAAATTAAGTAATATTCCAAGTGGCAAATTCATCCCATGTAGAGCGGACACATTATCGGTTGTTCATGTCTTAATAAAGTTATCGTCAATGTCATTACGAACTTTATGATATCTCCAACTAATAATCCCCTATCATCCGAATTGGGGTAAATTCTAATATATGACTTTCTCCTGCAATCTATCGACAATCTGATGGTCACATCCAACAGCATATATTCAAAATTATGTAAATAACATACTTATTCAAGATATTCAGCGCAAGTGCGTCTAAATATAACAATATGTCAATACATCCCAAGTGGGGTATCAGATCATATAATGAGATTATAGTTCATGATGCTAATGTCCATCTGGAAATTATTTGAATATAGCTTGAATACATCCCAAGTGGGGTAAGAGTTCATATAATAAGATTACAGTTCATCATGCTAATGTCCATCAGAAAATTGTTCGAATATAACTTGAACTTCCCCAGTGGGAGGCGAAAGGAGAAAGTCTCACATATGATATCATATGTAATTAATCATAACATATTCCATACCCGATAGTACTTTTTCATGGTCCTGTGCATAAATGGGAGAAAAAGAGAAAGTGCACACCTGTCAAAAAACTGCACACTGTATGCTGCTCATCACAAGTTACTAATATTTGTCCCATGAAAAGTGCCTACACCTTAAATCAATAGTGATAATTAAAAACAACCATATTAAAAACCAGAGGTTCTACGTTGTCTAGCTGGGGCTTTAAGTGTTGTATTCTATAAATGGGCATAATTGGGGCAACAATTCCAGCTCAAAAGCATCACAAGAAATTACTACATTCAAATAAGAAAAATGTCTATGCACAGCAAAATTCATTCACCAAGGTGCCATGTCATTTCCTCCTCCGAATTAAGACCACCCGGAATCGGAGTATTGAGGTTCACAATGTAGCAAGTTGCGTTGCAAACCAAACTAGTAAGTCGGTGATTTTCACCATACTAAGATGGCGCCGAGCAAGCTTCGTTTATTGTGCTATGGCCTGCATAGAGTCCGTTTTTCATTTCCAAAACTACACAACACCTACGGAGTACGCGGAGTTTATGTAATGTTTGTATCAGGAGTGGAGGGGACACAGAAGCAAGCACAGGGCTGCGTTTTTTTGTTGAAGGAGACAGTCAAGGAGACACAGGTACGGGCAGAACGTGAAATAGGGGAAGTAAGAGGAAAAATCTGACACATGATAGTAATCACGTGGCATTCTATTCTTTTTGATTTTTTCAGACGCAAGTGATATAGCGAAGATAAGTTACAGTGCGAACACTTTTGAGAACAGTCGTGTGTACAATGGTGATAGAAATAGAGTTCTAAGTATGTTTACATTTGTTGTTTCAGAGTTTTGCAGCGAAGAGCATAAGGTACGTCATCAGATTAGGAGAGGCTAACTAGGTTCATATAATTTACGGAAAGTTAGCTAAAGATGGATTTGTATTTTGTTCTAACAGATAACTTACGGTTGAGGTGGATACTCGTATAGATACAACACCATATAGCAGGTATTACCAGGTACGCAAAAAACATATCACACTTATGTGAACCCCCATGTACAATGAAGCACAAAACTATGTATTTTGACTTTTGCAGAACTTCCCCTGATGAAGGCGCCAAATAGGTGCCGAAATGCATTGGGCTCATCAAGAGAAAATTGATTATATGAGTCATGTATAATGTTGAAATGTACTGAAGAAAATATGAAATTTGCAAAGCAATGAATATAAATGCATGTTGTTATGAATACTGTGAATAACAAGATGAGATGCTAGAAAGAAAAAATATGATTAAAAGCAAAACTGATAACACAAGAAAAATAGTTGGTTTATAGTGTGGAAATACAAACATAAATAAACAAGGTGCGGAGCACCAGGTGAACAGTGCGCGATTAGGTGGGCACCAAAACCCATCATAACCAATCATTGACTCAAGGAGTGATAATCCTAAATAATCGCAGCACCAATAGATTACCAAATAAAAACGTGCTTAACACGGAGTGCTCCTTACAAACCCAATTCACTAAATCCAGTATTCTATAAATGGGCATAATTGGGGCAACAATTCCAGCTCAAAAGCATCACAAGAAATTACTACATTCAAATAAGAATAATGTCTATGCACAGCAAAATTCATTCACCAAGGTGCCATGTCATTTCCTCCTCGGAATTAAGACCACCCGGAATCAGAGTATCGAGGTTCACAATGTATCTATTCTCTAACTGCCACAACTTGCGGATCTTGTCCCCTCCTCTTCATAGGAGGTAGTTAATCTATTACAAAGAATTTGAGGAGGTTGCGGTTGCTATTGTGTTGTTCCTCGAAATGTCGGGCAACAGGTGAGGTTTGTTCTTTGTTCTGAATTGCCCTCATGTGTTGTAACACCCGTGTCTTGGCAGGAAACATAGTGCTATCTACGTACTTCTTCGGGCAAGGACAAACCAGTACATATACACAATATTCTGATAGACAGGTTAGATGTTTCTCAATATTTTTATCCTTGTCCTCAATCGGATAGTGTACTTTTTTTACATTTGTGCTGTATCTACAAGCTTTACACTTCATACATGTAAAGAAACCCTGGATGTTACTGGTACTAGGTCTACTGGTATTGACCTCATTGTGGCTGACCTAGTTTCTAAGTGTCTCTGCCCTACGGTAAGTTATACTGGGCCTGTCTGTCAAGACTTCACTCAAGGTGGGTTTGGTCCCAAGAACCTTCCAGTGTTTGTTAAGGCTCTTTTGGACTCTCCATGATTTAGAGTGTAATGTGGAGATGAATCTTATCGGTTCATTTTCTCCACTTATTTCTTTCTGTTCTGGGTCCACTAGTGAGGAGTGACTGATCTTACTGGCCTTTTGAAATGCCTCATCTATAATGGTTTGGTTGTAGCCTCTCTCCCTGAAGCGCTCTTTCATGCATTCCCCTTCCTGGATAAAATCTTGATCCCTACTGCAATTCTTCCGGGCCCGGAGGAATTCGCCAAACGGAATACTGCGGATCAATGCCTTGGGATGACCGCTCTCTGCATGAAGCAGCGTATTTCCTGCAGTTTCCTTCCGAAACAACTTCATCACTAACTTTCCCTCAAATATTTCGATGGACAAGTCTAGGAACACTGCTTTACAATCACTGATCTTCCCCTCTTTGGTCAAATTGAGGTAATTCCTATTCAAGTCTTGGATGAATAGTTCGGCGAGGTCGCCAGGACCATCCCAGATGATTAATAGGTCGTCTATGTACCGCAGCCACACACTCACAGGACTGCGGTACAAAGCACTGGTCCTGGCCACTTGTTGCTCCCAGCTTGCCATAAATAGATTAGCAAAGCTGGGAGCAAAGCAAGTTCCCATCGCCGTCCCTTGTTTCTGTCGATAGTAGGTCTCATTAAAGATTAAATAATTATGTTCAAGACAAAGTGTCATCATTTGGATGATCATATTTGTATGATCCAGGTAGGAGATAGATCTTCTCTTCAGGAACAGATGACAAGCATTGATTCCATCGCCATGTCTTATCGATGTGTATAAACTACACACATCAAGTGTGATGAACAAATAACTTTCCTGCCATGTGAAATCCTTAACTTTGTTAATGAAGTCCCGGCTATCTTTCAAATATGAGGGGACTTCCTCAACAAATGGTCGTAAAAAATAATCAATGTATCTTGATGTGCCCTCTAACAGAGAGCCAATCGAAGATAGAATTGGTCTACCCGTGGGGTTCTTAGGGTTTTTGTGTAGTTTAGGTAGGAGATATAGTACCGATACCTTAGAATTGCGGTTGAGTAGAAAAGAATATTCATTCCACTCAATGAGTCCTTTTTCTTTCCATTCCTTGAGCATCTCAAAGTACAAGTTATCGGTTCTTTCTTTAGTTTGTACTGAAGATACCTCATAACAATCCCCACAATTCAGTTGACGCATACCCTCAGTAACATAGTTCTCCACATCCATATTAACCACATTGCCCCCCTTGTCCGATTGTCTTATAACAACGGAGCGATCATCTGCTAGTGATCTCATGGCAAGTCGTTCAGATTTAGTTAAATTGTCATTAGCCCAATAATTCTGTTTTGCCATAACCTTAAAATCAGCAATCATCAGAGATTCAAAAGCATCAATACTGCAGGTAGGTAAAGAGGGATTAAAGGTGGACTTAGGTTTGAAAGGATTTGGGCAATTTAGATTTGTGGTGAAGCCTAAGGTCTTAGCATCAATTGGGTCAGTTTCAGGGGTTCCAAATTCCAGGCCTTTGAGAACAATTAATGATTCCACTTCATTAATACTTTCACTGACTAGTTTAGTGATTGGAGGAGTGGAAATCGCATTTTTCACTTTAAGTTTATTCCACTTGTGTAACCGTAGTTTCCTTGTGAATTTAAAGAGGTCTATGTGTTCCTGTGAATAGCAAAAGTTAGAGGTGGGACAAAAAGACAAACCATATTGCAATACATCATGCTCGTTTTTAGAGAGAGTACGCAATGATAAATTAATTAAGTTCCTTAAATTCATTTTCCTCTTCTCTTTTGAGCCCGTGTTTCCACTCCCATAGGGGTTGTGTTTCCACTTGCAGTCTCCGCCCCGCCTGATTTGTGGCTGGTTTTGATTACGTCTTCTCCTTGATTTCCTCTGCCTCTGCCTCTTCCTTTGAATACTCTGCCTCTTCCTCTGCCCCGATCTATCTGTCAGTTCTTCTGCTGTTGCGTTTGATTCATTCGCTTGAATTCCTCCCAAAAAAGTTGTTGATGTAGTACGGTTCTTTGTTGTTTTGTCTGTTGTTTCTGGTGTTTGTCCATCTTCGGACACATCACTTTCCACTACCTCATCTCCAGATTCAGTTTCCACCTGAGTTTTATCGATATTGGCCTGCACTCCTTTCCTTGTCACATAGTCGTATTTTCTGCTGAAGGTGAACACTCTTCCAGAGCTATAATCAATTTGGTCTCCTAAGAATTTTCTTTCTTTTTAGGCAACTATTTTGTCTTCATGTTTGCCGATTCTTTTGTTGATCTCCTCCATTTTTTTGCAGAAATCTTCCGCAGTTTCATCTTTGCCTATCTCATCTTTGAGATCTGATATTGCCTTCAATAATATCAATCTATCCTTCCAAGCATGTTTTATTAGGATAGATGGCATCCTATTTGAGCAATCCATCAGGTTTTCAGCCCACTCTTCTGCCAGCTCCATATCTGGTTCCTCATAAGAAGGAGCTATCAAAATTCTTAGTCCTCTTGGGACTCTTTTTTCTTCTTGAGATTAACTAGACAACGTAGAACCTCTGGTTTTTAATATGGTTGTTTTTAATTATCACTATTGATTTAAGGTGTAGGCACTTTTCATGGGACAAATATTGGTAACTTGTGATGAGCAGCATACAGTATGCAGTTTGACAGGTGTGTACTTTCTCTTTTTCTCCCATTCATGCACAGGACCATGAAGGAGTACTATCGGGTGTGGAATATGTTATGATTAACTACATATGATATCCTATGTGAGACTTTCTCCTTTCGCCTCCCACTGGGGAAGTTCAAGTTCTATTCGAACAATTTTCTGATGGACATTAGCATGATGAACTGTAATCTTATTATATGAACTCGTATCACACTTGGGATGTATTCAAGCTATATTCGAATAATTTCCAGATGGACACTAGCATGATGAACTATGATCTCATTATATGATCTTATACCCCACTTGGGATGTATTGACATATTGTTATATTTAGACGCACTTGCGCTGAATATCTTGAATAAGTATGTTATTTACATAATTTTTAATATATGCTTTTGGATGTGATCATCAGATTGTCGATAGATTGCAGGAGAAAGTCATATATTAGAATTTACCCCAATTCGCATGATAGGGGAATATTAGTTGAAGATATCGTAAAATTCGTAATGACATTGACGATAACTTTATTAAGACATGAACAACTGATAATGTGTCCGCTCTACATGGGATGAATTTACCACTTGGAATATTACTTAATTTATCGTGCCATAGACATTATGCTGTAATAATGTGAGAAGAACCATGTCTGGGAGTGATTTACAGATAAATGCACAAACAGTTAATTTTTGCGCTATACACCATTACAAGATGGCCGCCATTGCTAAATGTTCCATGTCCTTTGTTTATTTTTACACGTGCACTCAGTATCACGATAACTTTATTTAAAGGTTCATTTTCGAAAGCACTAATCACCCGTGACCAAGGCGAGTGTGTTTCGCCGAAACGCGTTGGGTTTTGTGATTCCGATTGATATCATGCTGGAACCGAAATAATAAATATGATTTCGAGCACAAGCGCTTCTTTGTCTGGATATTGTGAAAAGCTGGATTGGAGTGCATTGGCATAGCGGCTGCTTTGCTGAGTGAGAAGGAATATTTTCAGGGCGACCTCGATCCCTGTTTTGCACCGCAGTTCCGGGGTCCCGGTGGTATGGAGGAAGGAACTTTGGAGATATATATATTACCTACTGGCGGTCGCCAGTAGGTATATATAGTTAGGATTTTTTCTCTATGGGACTTTTGAAAATTCTATGTCTAATAACTTTGGCGTTTGTGGACGGAATCGGCTGAAATTTTCAGGAAAATTGCACATTTTGTTTCTGAGCAGCTCCTAAAAATGTGGGGGGGTTCCGTCAAGGGGGCGCCGAGAAAAAGGGGGGTGCCAAAACGTGTTTTTCCCATGTTAATTTCCATAGGGCGGTTGGCCTCACTTTTAGCCCGAACGGCTGAATGGATTTGCACGAAACTTGGCAAAATTGTAGGGACTGTTAGCCCGATGTGCCTTTGCTAGGTCTCAAGATTTGTGCTCCTGTGGATTTTGAGAAATTAACGTTCAAAAAAATATATATATCTGTGACAGCGCTCCGGGTAGCGCTCCGGTTCGCGTACTTGACGCGTAACGGAGCTTTGCGAAGCGAAGCTGATTGGCTCTCTGGTGTCTGTCAATATTCTAAACAGTCGGAGCGGCCGCAATCTTGTCTCTCGGTAGGATCGAGAGACAAGAGGAGGCCAAAACAAAGGGGGAAATGACCATAAGGGGGCATAGTAGATCTTCCCTGACCCCCTAGGTTTGATGTAGAGTTTTGGTTTGCGTGGGAAGCTCCCGGTTCGCGAACCGGGAAGCGGCCTGGGGAGCGTTCTATGAGGAAAAAAGAATGATAGACTTTTCAAATATTGTATGTTAATTGATTGTTTGTTTTGTTGATTTTTTTATTTACTATGTAACAAAAAAGTTGCACAGTATATTTTAAGTCTCATTTTATATAATATCTTTTGGGTACTTTTTCAGCATTTTCAAATAAAAAAAGAATAATGTCTGAAACAATTTTAACTTATAAAATTTAAATTTATTGCTCCGATTTCTCAAAATCTAAAAGTATTTGCAACATTATTTCATCTGGTATGTCGTCCTTTTCATTCCATTCTTCAATTTCATCAACATATTTAATTAATTCTTGGTCTATAGTGTCATCCAAAAAGTCTATTTCATCCTTTTCTTCTTAAGGATTGTTATCCATATTTATTTCAAATGAAATATTATTTTCCTTTGGTTGGGCTTCCATTTTCTTGCTGTAAATTGCATAAAAAATAATTATATCAGTAGAGATAGGGCACTGTTGGGTTTAAGTTCAGAGAGGTACTTGTGAGTTTATAACAGAGAAGTTATCTTTGGGCACTGTATGGTTTCAGGCGTGAAGTAGTACTATTAAAAAGAGTCTGTGAAGAAGCCTAAGTAAATTCATAATTATACAAGCCTTTCTCAATGTTTAACTGTTACAGAGGGACAGTATATAACTATCTGAAAATGTTTTTCCAAATTAATTTAAAGTGCATAACATACTTCTCCTTTCAAATTTATAAAATAACATCTTACCTTTAAAAAGAAGTTGAAGTTATTAGTGAAAATCCTATTGAAATGTACACCAGGAAGTAGTAGTCAAAATGGCTGTGTTTCCTTCTCTTCCTTTATATATATTCAGGTACATAACCAATCAAATGAAAATTGAAAATGAAACTAACATTTTCATTGGTTGTCAATTCCAACACCTCAGATGTGTTTTGTGAAGTAATTTACCTCAGGGTATTTAGATAGGTCTACAGGCTAAATGGCTAAATGGAATTCCAAACAAATTTATGAAAATGGCAGGGAATGGTATGTAGTATGAGCTAATCTATATTTGGTGAAAGTGTTTTCAGTCGTTTTTCTGTAAATTACTTTCCCACCTTTTTTGATGGACCGCTTCCCGGGGAGCTCCCCGGTACGCGAACCAGCAGCGTAACGGGAGTCCACCATTTTGTGTTTCAGACGAATTAAGATACAAGATGGAGGGCAAATAATGTTCAGAATGGGTAGAAGAGGGCACGGTAGACGTATCTTCACCCCCTAGGTTTTCTGAGGGTGGCTGAGGAGGCCCATATGTGCGGGGAAAAATTTTTTTTTAAAGAAATTTCGCGCGGTTAGCTGCCGGTTCGCGTACCGGGTAGCGCTCCGGGGAGCGTAGTTTGTTGAAAATTAGTGAAAAAAGTTAGAGAAAAATAATAATTGTGAGTGATTAGATGTAGGGTAGCTCTGAGAAGAGCTTTTGGGTTTATGGTACATTTAGGTACTTATAAGTAGGTACCAATGCACAGTCTTAAATTCAAAATGAAAATTCTGTTGCCCTCATCTGAGAAGTGAACTCCATTTCCTCTGTAGATATCTTGCATGTAGTAACGCAAGTTATTGTTGTAGATGCAGCCCATTCCATGGTCTCTCATGTAAGCTGAAACAGATTTGTTTACATGCTTCCTCGACTTCTCAATTTGTGGACAAAATTGGTTCGACCACCTCCATTTCTGTCTTTGGCATATATTTGAATATACCAAGACAGTTTGAGGAAAAAGTGCCATTAATTGCTCAAAGGTGTCCTTTAAAAGCATTTCTAGACCTACCCCAGTCAAAGTGCCCAAATCATTACCTCCACAGTGCACAATTAACAGGTCAGGTTTTGGCAAATGCATAAAGGTTTTCACCAATGGTATCAATTGGTGACATTTTAATCCTCTGTGGCCAAACCACTTAATTTCCACATCTTGTAAATTGAGGTTAGGTACATTTCTGTTCTCAGCATACCTTTGAGCCCAGTAGATGTAACTATGTCCAACAATCCAGACAGTAAACATGGTGAGAGAAGTTTCTGCTGCAGTCAGATGAAGTGTGGTAATGAAATGGCAGATGAAACAGTAGGAGTTTGTAAAGAAAAAAAAAATGTGGAGTTTCAGTGCTAATGATTCACTAGCAGTGATTGGTGGATTTCCATTTCTGAAAACAGAAAGTTAGGGTGCATGGATGTGTTATTTGAAAGATGTAATTTGAATGGTCAAGGAAAAAACATTTAATGAAAGATTGCACTGGATACGCAGGTGCACTGAGAGTTCAGAGTTCAATTGAAACATTGTTGTGTGAACTTGCAAACATCAGAGTTCTTTCAGGAGGTGGTTGCTATGCAAAAAAGGCAGAGAGGGCAGAGGGGGGAAGGGTTTTGATTTGAAAAAAGTGAGGGAAGAGTTTTGATTGGCTAACATGAGAGATATGTGTAATGAATATCAGCATGTCTGTGCTTTCTATAGCTGCAGCCTTTGGAATGCATACTCTTTGTTCTGCTGAAGACAATTTGGTGTATTTCTGAGACTGTTTTGAAACTCATAAAGAATTTGCTAAGGTGAGAAAAGATTTATTTAATTTAGATAGACTATATTATGCTTTAAGGACCAAATTATGAAGAAAGCTGTGTTTTTAAAATGATGCTTTGTCTAAAGTGTTTTACAAATAGATGTTGTTTCTTTGAGAAATTGTAATTGAAAATAATGTGAAGTATTAGCACTGTCAGGGTGTTTTTGTACATAGGAGCTGTGCAGTGTTTTCAAATTATTACTTGAAAATCGTTTTTGAGGAAAAGGAATGCTTTTAAAATTTATCACAAGGAAAAAATGGTGTCTGTTTCTTTATAAGGCATTTGAGTATCTCTGATGTTATTTTTCTCATTTTAATTGAAGAGCTTTCGCCGTGGGGCTTGTTCCTTGTAAATATGCTCCCACCTGTGCTTGGCAAATTTAGATTTTGATACTCTGAGTTACATGGCCATGTTAAAAGTGTCCCAAAAAATGGTGCAAGGGCAATCAAAAACCCCTTTCATGTGTCTTAAGGACATTTTAAGTCATTTCCTCTTGAATGTAGGTATACAATTGATTTATATGTTGTGTTTAAAAACGTTTTTTTTTTTAAATCAATTACATTTCTGGATATGTACTGCTAGAGCTTCATAGGTTGTTTGGGGCATATTTATAAGGCATTTAAGTGTCTCTGATGTTATTTTTCCCATTTTAATTTAAGACCTTTCCCCGTGGTGCACGTTCCTTGTAAATATGCTTCCATCTGTGCTTGGCAAATTTAGATTTTGATTATTTGACTTACATAGCCATGTTAAAAGTGATCCAAAAATGGTGCAAAGGCTTTAAAAAAACACTTTCATGAGTCTTAGGGCATTTTAAGTCACTGAGGAAACACAGGTGATGTGATTGTGCAATGAGGAAAAGAAACTCCACATTTTTCAATTACATCACCTGTGTTTCCTAAGTTTATGAATAACATTGTGCAGATGAAGAGCTTACGCCGTGTGGCTTGTTCCTTGTAAATATGCTCCCACCTGTGCTTGGCAAATTTAGATTTTGATTCTCTGAGTTACATAGCCATGTTAAAAGTGTCCCAAAAAATGGTGCAAGGGCAATCAAAAACCCCTTTCATGTGTCTTAAGGACATTTTAAGTCATTTCCTCTTGAATGTAGGTATACAATTGATTTATATGTTGTGTTTAAAAACGTTTTTTTTAAATCAATTACATTTCTGGATATGTACTGCTAGAGCTTCATAGGTTGTTGGGGGCATATTTAAAGGCATTTAAGTGTCTCTGATGTTATTTTTCCCATTTTAATTTAAGACCTTTCCCCGTGGTGCACGTTCCTTGTAAATATGCTTCCATTTGTGCTTGGCAAATTTAGATTTTGATTATTTGACTTACATAGCCATGTTAAAAGTGATCCAAAAATGGTGCAAAGGCTTTAAAAAAAAACACTTTCATGAGTCTTAGGGCATTTTAAGTCACTGAGGAAACACAGGTGATGTGATTGTGCAATAAGGAAAAGAAACTCCACATTTTTCAATTACATCACCTGTGTTTCCTAAGTTTATGAATAACATTGTGCAGATGAAGTTTAGGTCTGTCCATGGACACAAAAGAGCTCTGGCCTTTGTTCAAGAGTGAAGTGGACATGACTTACTTCATTGGTAGGCCTTCACATGTATTATCTCCTCTGTACTCTGCAGCGGTGGTGCAAAAGATTTGCTATGTGGCGACATATTTTCAACTTGATGCATCTAGACAGATGTGTCATGCTGTAAAGTCCTGTGCCACATGAAACTTGCGTCAGGTTTCATATAGGTGTTTTGTTGCAGGGTGGGCATTCATTTGCATGAAAGCCCTGTAAAAGTAACACAGTGAAATTTAGAAGATTTCACTGAGTCAGCTTTATAACATTCCTGAATCAAATCCTTATGGCTGTTTGAAACAGGCATAAGGAGTGAAGCACCATGCAATGTGTGGCTTCCTCCTGTGCATTGCAGTACACATGTCGTGTTTACGATGTGACTTGTGCAATGTGTTGCTTTTGCGGCACTGATGCGTGACGCATCTGTGCTGTTTTTATTCAATGGTGTTCCACAATGTAAATGTGCCACACCATGAGTAGCAGAGCAGTGGTGCACGTTAACTGGTGCATCCCTGGGGATGTGCCAGTTAATATAAATCTGTCCCTATACATTTAAGTATGTGCAGGGGACACAGAGTCGGTGAGGCTTATCCTAGGTTAAGAAGAGATGAGTCCTGTTTACTGAAGACTTAGACATAGGCCTCACCTCTTCAGCATCGCTGGACATGGCTAAATAATAGCTGCAAAATGATACTCTTGTTAAACAATTTTACTATTCTAGTCTCTGAGATTTGTGTCTTAGTCTCCAACATCTCATTGTTGTTCTCTTTTTTTAAAGATAACGACAACATCAAGCATGAGTGATAATGAGCAATCAGTTTATCTCGATCTTAACGTTGAACTTGTCATTGAAACGTCAGTGGAAGTAGATCCCTTAGATCATTTAAATCCTGAGGATGATGAAGAATATGATGAGAAAGCTGATTTGTCAGAATTGTATGATATAGGGTGGGAAGCTGATCTGCTTGAGCCTATGTAGTAAAAATGTAAACCATTTAATTTAAAATTAAACAAAAGTTCAAAAATAGTTTGTGTGTAGTGTCTTTATTAAAATAATCAAATATGCTCGTAAAATTAGTTCAGATTTACATATAAAACAACACAGGTAAAACAATTAGCAATTGCTACTATTTGTGATTTCTAAATTTGCAAATGCACTAAAAATTATTGTATGTTAAAATAACAAGCAGGGTGTTAAGTTTTTGATGACTTATTGATTTACTGTTTGGTAATAGTAATTAATAAAAAATGGTATTATATTTTAGCACAGATTCAACTGCAGATTATTTCAAAATTTGAAAATGCCAACTAAGAATCGAATTAGAAAGGCTACAAGACGTCAAAGACAGCAGGTCCATCAATTACTGCAGCAGTCCTCTACAAAAAAAACTTGTCAAGTCACCAAGAAAGCACCGGGTAAGACCACGAAATCATTCATAAGAAAAATTTGTAGTAAAAAAAGTATTTCTACAGAAAATGTTTCAGTCCAGAAAAAGAGAAGCAATTTAAACGGAAAGGAAGGGCCAATCAAAAATGTTACTGCTAGAGCAAGAGATAACTCTGTGCATGATAGCAGAAGGAAAGAACAGTTTAGGGACATTCGTAAACGAATGTTGCGCAACAGGATAATTGGCAATTTGTTAAAAAATATTAACAAAGGTCAACAGAAAGTGGTTTTTTATAAGAGAAAAAAAAAGCTGAGAAAGTTTTTGATCAAGCATTTGAAATTAAACGAAAGTTATTTATTTGATAATCAACAGAATTAGGAAGGTAAACAAGGTAATTTATGATTTCAAAACAAATAGTAGATGGAAGAGAATAATTAATCGTAGTAATTTTTGTGATGTTTTCTCAGGAGACTGGATGCATAGTTCAAGTTCTGAGGCATTTTTTAATGAGGAGAGTTATTTCCAGGATAATGATTTGGTGCATGCAGTTGACACCAGTGGTCGAGCTTATGAAGTGAAAGATGGATGTCCAGTTGAAAAAGAAAAACTTGTGACAACAGAGACAGAAGAGGTGTTAGGTAATGAGGTTTTAGGAAGACGTCCTAAGGGTCCTGTGTACACCTGGAACTGTAGTAGTATTTGCAGTGTGCGACAGGATTCAATCGATTTGCTTTGTGATTTTGTACGGACATTTAATAAGAAAAGTTTGAAGCAGAAAATGAAGTTGTTGCAAGAATTAGATCCTTGCAGAGTGAGAGAAGTGACAGGTTTGCATGGTCATTCACTGGCTTGTCTTTCTAGGAGAGTATGCCAGAGTGTTTTTCATCATTTTAGTATGCTAGCAGTGCATCATAATAAAGTCAGGAAATTAGTTAGAATGTTGTATTATGCTAAGAGTCCAGCAATTATGCTTAAACAATTATGTGCTGCTCTTTTCCATGGTTCTGAAATAGATGTGAAGAATATTTGTGAAGAAATTGAGTTTTGTTACTTTGTAAGTAAAGAGGAGAATGTTCAAATTGACCCAGAAGAAGAGGGTAATGTTGAAGATAATGTACAGGTTTCCAGTACAGATAATTTTCAGTAGGAAATTGCCACTTTTCAGGTGAAATCAAGTGAGAGGCCTAATTTCACTTGTGTGTGTTGTCGACGCACTTATTATAAGAATCAGACTAAGTTAGTGGATTTATATACAAAAAGTGAAAGGGAAAATAATAGTGAATGGAAGGATTTCGCAACATACTTGATGGTAGAAAATTGTTTTGATTTGGGATCGTATCAACGTGTGTGTACTTATTGTTGTAACAAATTAAACCAAAACCAGATGCCTGCTAGGGTGGTTCATAATAATCTGGAATTGGTTGAGATTCCTTCTGAATTGAAGGATTTAAATACTTATGAATCTATTTTGATTCAAAGTATCCACCCCTTTCAGGCTATTGTAAGAATGGAGCCAAAGACAGGGAAGTTCCCTCCATCAGATTTACAGAGAGGATTAAAGGGAAGAGTTGTGTATTTGCCTCTAGATTTGAACAAAAACATTAACACAATTGGAGTAGAGAAAGTGGAAGAGGAACCTCTAGTTATCATAGTTAATGGTGTTCCGACAAAGAGTAAGAAAATATGGCAAGATTTAGTGGATGTTAGGAAAGTCAAAAAGGCAGCATTGTATTTAAAAAAAAATAATAAGTACTATAAGAATGTATATGTTGCAGAAGAGGAAGTAAGTGAGGAAGAGGATAGCGATTTGTGTCCTGGTCAAATTGAAAAAAGTAGAAGCCTCTAAAAAGGAAGAAATATATGAACATTAAAGTGTTCATCCTTTGCATTCCAAGGAAGTTATGGGGAATGCTATTGAGTTGTTTCAAATGAAACAAGCCAAAGGGAGTCCCATTAGTGTTTGGGAGGAAAGTTTGGAAGCTCGATGTTTCCCACAGCTATTTCCCACTGGTCGAGGAGGACGATATGATGAGCGACCTGTTCAAATTCCTGCTTCAGAATACCGGACTTTACGATTGTATGCAGAAGATGCTAGGTTTCGACAATGCATTCCCTATTTGTTTCATCTCCTGTTTGAAAGCGATCTGTCAGGACTGTCATATGCAGTGAACCACATCTTGAAAAGTGGTATACAGATGCGAAACATCTCGGCAAGGGACTTTATGGATAAAGTCAATGTCCAAGACAGTATTTTGGATTCTCACCTAATTAATCTCATGGCGTGTCAGCGTGGTACTAATGAGTACTGGTACCGTCGTCATGGTGATTTAAAATGTATGATGAGGAACTTAGGAACTCCAACATGGTTCCTCACTCTCAGCTGTGCCGAGTATAGCTGGGAAGACTTACTTGAATTTCTACGAGAGGCAAATGGAAACATTGAAAATATTGAATTCAAGACACCCGGAGAACTGTGCTCTTTGGATCCAGTGAATGTATGCAGGTACTTCAATCATAGATTTGAAGCTATGATGTCTTTCATCATGAATAAGAAGAATCCACCTCTTGGAGAGGTGTTGGATTTCTTCTGGAGAAAGGAGTACCAAGCAAGAGGTGCTCCTCATATACATATGCTGCTGTGGATCAAGGATGCACCTAAATTTGGAACAGATCCGGATGACTTAGTGATGAGTTTCATAGAACAGTATTCTACATGTGCTGTTCCAATCGCAAAGGAGAAGAAAAGCCTAAGAGAACAAGTTCTACGTTTCCAAAGCCATCGTTGTGGAAAGTACTGTTGTCGTAAATTCAGAAACAAGGACAAGTTCTACACCAAATGTCGTTTCAACTTTCCACGACCGGTGATTTCTAAAGGAAGAGTAAACACTTTGATGTCTTCGCTGCGACATAATGTGACGAGGAAATCACCCAAAAACACATACAATTTGAAAAGAAACGAAGAGTCCAAGTACATCAACGACTACAACCCAGTGATTTTGTCCATGTGGAATGCTAACATGGATATACAGTTTGTAGCTGACAACTGTATGGCTGTGGCTCGGTATGTGACATCTTACATCACCAAAAAAGAAAAGACAGAATTGAAGGATATGTGGGAGGATATTTCCCATGAAAAGAGCCTCAGCAAGAAGTTGTACAGTTTCAGTTTGAAGATGTTGTCGCATCGAGAAATTGGAGCTTACGAATGTTCTGACCGGTTGTCTTCAGCAAGTCTCTATGCCAAATCCAGGAGTATCATTTGGGCGAGTCTTGGTCTTGCTGCAACGCGAAATCGAGTTCTAAAACCTGTCCGGGAAATTGAGTATTTGGCGGAAAAGGAGCCAAACAGTACCGACATTTTGAAGACGAACATGTTGGATACATATTATCCAAATCGAAGCAGTCACCTCGAGAATGTTTGTCTATATGAGGTTCTACAAAATTACATATTCAAGAGGAACATCAAAGAAGATATTGAGAAAGGAGTGTATGCTGTAATTGGAAGTGAGGGATGTCTGATCAAGCAAAGAAAATGCCACTTGGTAAACCATCGAAAATTGAGTGGCGAATCTCCAGAAAAAAAAAGTTTTTCTATTTAGCACTCTTGCAACTTTTCAAGCCTTGGCGTGTAGAAGAAGAACTGCTTGGAGATTTTCTTTGTTACGAAGACTCTTTCAATGCCGCCAAGGAGACCATAGAATGTTCTGCTTTTCCCAAATATCTAGAAATGTTGACTTTGGAAATCGAACAGGAAGCAACGATTGCAGCTGAGATTGCTAGAGACAGTTCTCAGGACAGTCAGAGTACTGTTTCATTGAGTCAGGATCCACTAGGAGGACCTGTTATCGAAAATGAAGCTGCCACTGCGATGAATGAAGTAGAAAGAGCCATGGCACATGCTCAGGAGGATGCAGTTAACTTAGAAGACTTGGAAAGACAACTCAACGTTGAGCAGAGGAAAATATATGACGAAGTTACCAAGCAAATTGAGCATGGATTAAATCATGAGAAGAAAGAGTGCTCATGTACGTCGTTGAAGCCTGTCAGATTGTACGTGAGTGGAGAAGCGGGAACTGGAAAAAGTTTCCTCATTAAAGCAATTTCATGTTATTTGCAGGAAAGAACTGAGTCATCGCTGTCTTGTGTTGTTACCGCTCCAACTGGACTGGCAGCACATAACATTAAAGGAATTACTTTGCATCGTCTACTGATGTTGCCAGTGGAGCATGACAATAAATTACAATACCACAAGTTATCTGGAGATGCTTGTTGTGAAGTTTCAAGAGTCTTGAGGAAGATGAAACTTCTTATCATTGACGAAGTAAGCATGGTTTCAAATCTCATGCTTGCCTTTGTGCATTTGAGAATGCAAGAAGTTCTTAAAACTGAGTATGATGTGTTATTTGGTGGCAAACACATCATTCTTTTCGGAAATCTTCTGCAGCTAACACCAGTGAAAGGACAACCTATGTTCAAAATACTCACGCATGAAGATACCAGGAAGTGCCTAGGGAGCATTGGCAACGTCAATATATGGTTAAACTTCAATTATGCAGAACTGCAAGAAAATATGCGTCAGGTGAAGGATGAAGATTACAAGAATATTTTACAAGATGTTAGAATTGGAAAAGTGACCGAGCATGCGAAAGAAGCTTTACATGCACGATTACTGTCAAATTTATATCCAGAACAAGAAATTGTGCCTGAGAATATTTTTAAGAAAATTACTGAGAAGAAATCTGGAATATGTTTGATGCCAACTCTTGCAGAATGTGCCATCTTCAACAACAAAATGTTGAATTTAGAAAAACAAGAGATTGTGAAACTTGAAGCTATTGACAAAATAGAGCATATGGGAGCAACAATTATTTTGTCTGAGAATTTGAAATCTAAATTGGATTCATTAGAGAAGACTATATCTAAAACTGCGGGTTTTGAAAAGACTTTGAATGTGTGCTTAAATTGCCGAATCATTTTGAGAAGGAATTTACATGTTGAAAGAGGTCTAGTAAATGGATCAATAGGTAATGTTGTTGATTTGGAGAAATACAGAAATAGAGATGGAATTGAATTTTTAAAAATTAAATTTGATGGCATTGAGGAAGTACAGCTAATTGGTCGTTCTTCTGCTAGATTTTTGCTTGTAAAAGACTTATATGTTCGCCGTAAGCAGTTTCCTGTTTGCTTGGCATATGCGGTGACAATTCATAAATCGCAAGGTTTAAGTGTAGATAGTGCTTTGGTGAATATTGGCAGTTCTGTGTTCAAGGAGGGTATGGCATATGTGGCATTGTCACGAGTTAGAACTTTATCGGGATTGTACTTGATTGACTGTGATGTCACAAACATTTGTGCGGATCTAGATTGTGTTAAGGAATACAATAGGTTAAGAAGAGAGTATGCGCCACATTTGCCTCAATATCCTTTGTTTGAGAAACGTGTGGTAGGCCGGAAACGAAGAAATGTGACCAATAGTAGGGAGGTTATAGCAAAAAGACGAAAAGTTGATGAACCTGAAATTATAAGCAGAAAGAAAATGGATTCTGTTGAAGATGTTGTTGGTTTTAAATTTGAAAATAGTTCTGGTGTCAACTGCTATGCTAATGTAGTGGTTAATGTTCTCTTTTCACTAGAGACTTTCAAAGAACAGATTGTGAACAATTCGGAACAAAGTTTATGCTGTTTGTTGAATTCTGTATTAGAGAAATGTAGTGCTGATAGAATGAGAGTAGAAAGTGTGTCTGAAATTCGTTTTCTGTTAGACGAATGTTCAGGTCAAACAGAATTCTCTGAAAATATTCAGCAAGATTGTCAGGAGTTTTTAATGTATATGCTTGATGTATTGCAAGATGAAGGTGTAGATATAGATCACCTGTCTGGGCTTTCTTATCAATGGCAGCATGACTGCGAGAATTGTAGGGTATCAAGTACTACTAGTGTAGATTCTGAAAGATTTATATATTTAACTTTGCCAGACAGTAAATCAGTGTCCTTTCATAAGCTAGTAAAAGCAGCTGATCACAACATGAAGTGTAGCCAATGTAAATCTGAAATGATGTCAACATTATTTTTACGAAGATATGGCCTGTATGTCAATTTAATGTTCCAAAGATGTAGGCCTGATGGAATGAAATTGACAACTTTAATAAAACATTTTGTTGCTTCGCAGTTGTCAATATCAGGAAGGACTTTTGTAACTGCAGCAATTATATGTCATGATGGTCCTACAACAAAATCAGGACATTACACAACTTATTTAAAGTCCAGAAACGGCTGGTCATTCTGCAACAATTCTGTTTTAAGTTTCAAAAAGAAATTGCCTTTTGACCTTAAAAATTCTTACCTGGTATTTTTAAAACCAAAGTTTTAGGGACAGAATCTCGGGATTTGTTCTGAGGAATTTCAAGAGATTCATGGAGTAGAGGAAATGTAAGTCTGCAATGCTGTCTAGATTATTTATCCAAACTTTTGATCATAATGTCATTTTAAAAATTCAAAAATATAAACCTGATGCAAGTAGCTCTGCTTCATAGTAGGCAGTATCAGTGTCATAGGAAATGTAGAATATGAGTGAGCAACAAGGGTAAGATATTAGTAGTCCAGGATTGTGAAAGTAATCTTAAACAATTTCTTTCTGAAAGTTGCGAAAATAGAAAACGACGGAATTCCAAGAGTTGTAAATGGTTCTAACATGATTTGGCCTTGTGGAAACATGTGGTAGAATGTGAGAAATCTTTTATCATATGTAACATATTTTTCAAAACGATAGAGGTTTTCTTTCAGAAAGTGGCGGGCTGAAAATATTAACAGCACAACAGAGTGTAAACTGTTCATAGGACATCCTTCGACGTCATGGAAAGTAAGTTAATTTTAAGGAGTTTTGAATTCTGATTTCTTATGTTGTATGGGTTTTTTAAACACAATCATTTTGATTGTGTTTTTTTTCCCCGCTGTTACATGATGAATACCTTCAAGTCACTGATTTTAGTGACATTTGATACATTCTGAGAACAGCAAAAATAAACCATTTAACATGTATAATTAATTCTCTACTTTTTGTACTTATGATATACATTTAGAAATGTGAGTTAGACATGGAGAAACTGAGGCTTCTGTAAGTGTCAAAGTTAATGCATACAGTGCTGCACTTCTGGGTACTGTTTTATTTTGAAACCTGAGTAGGCCTCACCTCAAACAAACCTCTGGATAGCACACATCTTATTTGCATCCTGAAACAATCATTTAAAATGTTAGGGACAATTTTATGATGGCTTTACATCTCTTTTGCGCTACCATTGCATCACTGTTGTGAGACATCAGTAGTGCAAAAGATGCACCATGTTCCAAAATAGGCCTCACTTCATCAGCATCAAGATACTGTTAGTTTAAAATATATATCTTTAGGACTGTGTAGGGAGCCTAGAGAAGCAGAGGCTTCTGTAAATGTCAAAGTTGTTGAAAAACTGTTTGTCCTTCAACCTTTTCCCTTGTCTTTTCTAATTTTTAAATACATGTTTAAATATTTTTCAAATGTTGGTTCTCTCTTTTACAGATTGAAAGTATGAAAAAAAAGTGAATAAGTTAACAACAATTATAAGGTAAATGTTTTCTACTCTTTTCGTTACATTTCTATCACATTCACCTACTATAGGGCTTCAGACTATAGAGCTTTAAACAAAGTTTAACTAAATGTGGCAATTTGGAGCTGTGCCCGTGGCTTTTAGGTCAATGCGCAAGTGCATTGACCTAAAATGCGTGTGTACATTACCAAATCGCCGTCTCTTCCCTCAGCCGCACTCCTCCCACACCTTTGAAGTGAAGATTAGCTTCACTTCAAACGCCCCGGCTGCTTTACATCCTCATTCTGCTCTCCCAGCTCCGTCTCCTCCCCTGTCCGCCGTGTGCATTTCTCCTCCCCCCCTCCCCACAGTAACGGCACTCACACACGCAACGCCACTCACACACGCAACGCCACTCACACACTCAACGCCACTCACACACGCAACGCCACTCACACACACAACGCCACTCACACACACAACGCCACTCACACACGCAACTCATCCACGCAACGCCACTCATCCACGCAACGCCACTCATCCATTTGCAAAACCAAAAGGACAAACTCTTCTATTGTAAGACCTATTGCATTTTCAATGCTTGATTCTTTCACTTCCTTATCTATTTCATTTTCCACAATTATATCCTCTTCCATCTTTTCTTCGGTAAATAAATCTATTAAACAGCATCTCTGGTTTACTCCCTATAGCTGTCTTTCTTTTAACATTACTCTCTGTTTACTTCCCTTGTACTTACTCCTTTTTTAAAAAAAAAAAATGTTGGGGTTAGCTCCCGGTTCGCGTACCGGCGAGCGAACCGGAAAGCGAACTAAAAAAAAACAGCTTGCCAGAGTGTTACACTTTCTAGCAATTTTTGTATAAAGGGGAGGTAGTTCTGAAAAGAACTTTTTTTTTATTGTTTTTGTTGTTTTATATATTTTTTTTCTTTTTTGAACATCATTTGTTTTTTTTTGTATTTTTTGAACAATTTTATGTTTTTTTTGTTTTTTTGAAAGGGAAAGAACAAAAAAACAGGCATTGAAAAGGGCTCAACAGGAGCAAAAAAATATATATATATTTCTTGGGGCGTTTAGAGCATTGGTGTTTTTCAAATGCTAAATTAACTAACTTAATACTCATATTGGCACATGAAAATAAGGCGCCGCAATATAAACAAACAATCTTCATATGCACAAAATTTTCTTGGATGTTTGGCACTGTTTCTCGTGCCTCTGGAACCGACAAAGATATATCTGATGATGTCCTGGCCACAGAAGATGGAGGGTTGTCTTGCAGGTCACGCATCTCTGCCCGGCTATAATTTAGAGGATGCCACCTCTGCATGTGACGGTGCATAGTATGGTTCCCATAACTATACTTCTTTTCTGTGCCTCTAGATAACTCATCCTTGCATATTAGGCACGTCACATAGCGTGCATTAACTTTTTTCTGTCCTGATGGAAATGAAAAAAACTGCCAAATAAAACTATTTTTATAATGAGATACCCGGGGCAACTCTTTTAAAAATTGTGGTGCCTGTTCTTCCTCTTCCTCTTCTTCATTCTCTTCCTCCTCTGGGTTTGCAAGGAACTGTGGAGGTGGTCCTCTCTTCCTATGAGGAGATGGTGGTGGTGGTGGTGGGGGTGCACCAGCTGAAGCTACTACTGAAGCCATTTTTCACTGTGCAAAATAGGTCTTCCTTTCTCAAAGTTGAAAGTCAGAGTGAGAAAAAAGGTGGGGGCTTTCATCATTTGGAAAAAAAATAGTTCTAAACCAATGAAAAGTGTTATTTTTAGGTCACATGACCTAGTCTTACATCATTAGGAAACCAAAAGTGAAATGAACCAATGAAAAGTTTTATTAACAAGTCACATGACCTGTTCCGCTTACGTTACGCGCTGCGCGCCGCGCCCCGGATTGCTTCCGGAAAGCTGCGTTTCGCGCCTCAGTTCGCGGTCCGGAGCACTTCCGGGTGCGCTAACGCGGCGCATCATAAGACGCATTATGCGGCAACGTGATATGTCGCGCTTCCGCGACGCGTCACGATGTTGATTTCTAGCGCGGCAGTTACGCAAACGGAACGTTTACCGGTTAGCGGACCGGGTTGCGGCATTAAATTGAGCTAACGGAAAGCTTCCCGGTTCGCGAACCGGGAGCGAAAAAAAAAATATTTAAAAAAATGTAATCAAACATATCAAATATATTTTTGGATTTAAAGAAAAATACATTTTACAGCTACAGATATTAGCTTTTAAAAAACCAATGAAATTCACTGAAAAAACCATAGGTTATAGACCATATATAGTTAGGAATTAGCATTTACAAAACCTTGAAAATTCACTGAAAAAACCATAGGTTATAGACCATATATAGTTAGGAATTAGCATTTACAAAACCTTATTTTACTCACACAAAACCATTGAAATTTCATATATAGTTAGTTGCACTAACTATATATCGCGCACCCGCAATCCACTGCTGATCATGTCACATATTACATCATTCATGACATGATCAGTGACATCACTGATGACATCTCAAATGACATCACTGATGACATCACTGATGACGACATCCAGTGACCGTATGTTTCTGAAAAGTCAAAATATGTCTTACATATTGAAGAATGATTGGATGTATAAGTGTCTGGATGAAGGATTTAGTAGGTGCATGACTGACTGTATGAGTGAGTGATTAAATGTGTCTCACTGAGTGCATGGGTTAGTGACTAAACTGTCTTAATTTGTGCATCATTATGTCTGTTGTTCTGTAAACTGCTGCATGTGTTGATCAGTAGCTTTATGATTAAGTATATGGGTTATTGATTGGTTGCCCAAGTATTTGTATGGGAGAGTGAGTGTGTGTGTGGGTGGCTGTGAGGTGTGTGACTATGTGCATAGATGTGTGAGTTCAAAAGTGCATGTGGAAACAGCTGTATGGGCGGCTGACTGTGTGCATTAGTGTATTAGTGAGTGAATGGATATCTCAGTGCTACATGTCAAAGTAAGTACATATGTAAAACACAGTACATGTGAGAGTTGACATATATAAATAACTGTCCATAAGAGCCAGTGAATGTGTGAGTGGCTCTATGGATCATTGTGAACTTGTATCATGGATTGTATAACAGAGTAAATATGTGTTAGTATATGTTTGAATAAGTAAGGTGTGTATAACTGTATAGTTGAGGAAATGGAAGTGTGATTGATTCTTTGCATGACTGACTAGGTGTGTGAGTAACTCCATGGGTGAGTGACAGTCTGTGAGTGTCTATTTACTCTGAGTGTATCTATGATTATATTAGAGTCTGAAGAGGTTCACCATATTATCACATGAATGATGTCATCAGTGATGTGATCAGTAATGGCAAATGAGATGTCATCAGTGATGTCATTTGAGATGTCATCAGTGATGTCATCAGTGATGTCATCAGTGATGTCACTGATCATGTCATGAATGATGTAATATGTGAAATGATCAGCAGTGGATTGCGGGTGCGCAATATATAGTTAGTGCAACTAACTATATATGAAATTTCAATGGTTCTGTGTGAGTAAAATAAGGTTTTGTAAATGCTAATTCCTAACTATATATGGTCTATAACCTATGGTTTTTTCAGTGAATTTTCAAGGTTTTGTAAATGCTAATTCCTAACTATATATGGTCTATAACCTATGGTTTTTTCAGTGAATATATATATATATATATATATATATATAAAAAAACGAAGTTGCCTCCAACATGAAGCCACACCACGGTGAGTTGAATCCTTTATTCATGGAGTACAGGATAATCAACCCATCTAGCCAAACGCCTTTTGAGCGCAGCAGCCCTCTTGATCACTGGCACAAGGGAAAGGCAGCACACGTTCCACCTGCGTACATTTCAATGTCCGGCCTCTGTGGGCTTCTACGCATAGAATGCTGGTAGTTGTGGTTTGTGTTAAATGTTAACTCCAGTGGGTCGCATGCCTCGCCCAAATTGTTTCAAAATAATGTCCCAAGTGGCTGCTCTGAAGCTGTGCGGAATATTACCCTGCCCATACAGCCTCCATGAAGCGGACTCACCGTCCCCACAGTGTCTAAATCACTGTCGCTGCAGGCCCGCCTTGTTAGCAGTGGGGCTCCATCGCGGCGGGGCACGCCGCTAAACAGAGAAAAAATAAGTTGCCTCCAACATGAAGCCACACCACGGTGAGTTGAATCCTTTATTCATGGAGTACAGGATAATCAAGCCATCTGCTCCTTTGGAAAAGTTTCAAAAGCCAAACGCGTTTCGAGCGTAGCAGCGCTGTTGATCACTGGCACAAGGGAAAGGCAGCACACATTCCACCTGCGTACATTTCAATGTCCCGCCTCTGTGGGCGTCTACGCATAGAATATATATATATATATCTATATATATATATATATATTCACTGAAAAAAACAGGTTTCAGACGTTACAGTTAGGAATAAGCATTTAAAAAACCTTAGAAATTCACAGGAAAAACCATAGGTTTCAGGGGTGTTATAGTTAGCTGGACATTTCACTCGTACAAAACCATTGAAATTCCTTTGTTATAGTTAGTTCTACTAACTATAACTTGCGCGCCCGCAATCCACTGCTGATGATGTCACATATTACATCATTCATGACATGATCAGTGACATCACTGATGACATCTCAAATGACATCACTGATGACATCATCCAGTGAATAAGGCGTGGTTCAATATTTAAATATATATTATATATATAGCAATCTGCATTGAAGACTGAGTGGATGTGTAAGTGTCTGGATGGAGAATTTAGTAGCACTGTGATTGACCGTCTAAGTGACTAATTTAAAGTGTCTCACTAAATATATGGGATAGTGATTAAACTGTGTGAATATCTGTTTTACTGTATCTCTTGTTGTCTAAACTACTACATAAGTTGGTTACTAGCTATGTGAAAGTCTATATTAGTGTTAATTATTTAAGTGAGTATTTGGATGGGATAATGAATGTGTGTGTGGTCGGCTTGGAGGTGTGTGACTGTCCAAAGATGTATGAATAGTTGATTTAGTAGGTATATGAGGTTAAGACTGCACATGGAAATACTTGTTTGGATGAGTGAATCTCTGTATGGGTGTGGTGATGAGTAAATATATTTCTCAATGATACATGTCCAACAAAGTAGAAATATAAAAGGCAATGTATGTGACAGTTGTTGTTTATAAATAAGTATACTTAAGAGTCAGTGATTGTATGAGTAACTATCGAAAACTGTATACTTGTAATAGTGATTTTATAACACACTAAGTATGAGTTACTATCTATATGAATCAATAAAGAGGTGTTTGTATAAGTGTGTAGCTTAGTAAATGTAAGTATGATCAATTGTTTGCATAATTGAGTAGGATGAATGCATAAGTGAATAGGATGTGTGCTGGTGTGTAATGTCGATGTAGGTGTAAGTATATTTAATAATGTTCTATTGATCTTTGTTAGCATGTATGAGTGAATCTATAGGGAAGTGTTTAGATATGTGTGTAGATGTAGGCATCACTGAGTGGGTTTTTAGAAACTTGTATTGGTGTGTCATTGGTTTCAAATATGGTACTCCATATTTTATAATAAGTGTTGAAAGGTTAAACTAGTGTATGATAAGGTGTATCAGATTGTCACGTGAATGATGTCATCAGTGATGTAATCAGTGATATCATTTGAGATGTCATCAGTGATCTAATCAGTGATGTCACTGACCATGTCATGAATGATATACTATGTGACATTATCAGCAGTGGATTGCGGGTGCGCGAGTTATAGTTAGCAGAACTAACTATAACAGAGGAATTTCAATGGTTTTGTACAAGTGAAATGTCCAGCTAACTATAACACCCCTGAAACCTATGTTTTTCCAGTGAATTTCTAAGGTTTTTTAAATGCTAATTCCTAACTATAACATATCTGAAACCTATGGTTTTTTCAGTGAATTTCAAAGGTTTTGTAAATGACAATTTTTAAATGTATTAATTGTTATATTTATTTTTTTCGATACTGATTTACTACATTTTTTAAACTATTTGTTTTTAGAGATTTTACTTTTTAAATTAAATTATAATTACATTATACATTACATTACAAAATATACTTTCTCAGATGTAATTACTTTAGTTTAAATACTTTGCAAATAGGCAATATACTTTTAAGTACAGTAGTTACAGTTAATGCAATGGGCAACACAATTTCAAGAACAATGCAACATTGAGCTCAATGTGAATTTCTAGTTAAATGCTATTAGATACTTTATGGATTACTTTTCTAACCACATGACTGGATCCTAGATTCAGTCCTGGGACATCTCCTGTAAACAGTTGAGTAAAAGTGTTTTGGTTACAGAAGTGATTTTTAAGGAATATTATTGTATTTTAAAAGATGAAACTTAGAAATGTTTTCACATAGAATCACCAATGTTATCCTATGGGAGAAAATTCACTTAGCAGGTAAGTAGTGTTATCGTTGCCTTTTCTTACTTAGTGGTGGATCCTGGATCCAGCACTAATGCATCTCCAGTAAACAGTTGAAAGAATGCATTTGATTCATATAGGCCATTTTGGAGGAATATTTGTAGTTTGTGAAAATAGACAAAGAGAAACTTTTCTGGTGAAAACCAGACAATGGTTTCCTATGGAAGGAAATACAAGTTACTGGCAAGCACAGTTAGAATTACTTTTCAGGGTCAGTGCTGGGCTAAAAGATGCAGCACTGAGTTCTCTCCTAATAAAAGGTGAGTAAATCGGCATTCGTTGTTCGGATGATTTTAGGTGAATATGTTAAAGTTCCAAAACTCCACATTTAGAAGAATTTCCAAGTGAAACCAGTCAATGCTAGCCTATATAAGGAAATTAAAGTTACTGGTAAGTATGGTTAGTATTAATTTTCAGGATCGGTACTGGGCTCAAAGATGCAGCACTTAGGTCTCTACTGATAACAGGTGAGTAAATCGGAATTCGTAGTTGGGCTGATTTTAAAGGAATATTTTAAAGTTCCAAAACTCCACACTTAGAAGAATTTCCAAGTGAAACAAGTCAATGTTAGCCTATGGAAGGAAATTCAAGTTACTGGTAAGTACAGTTAGAATTACTTTTCTGGATCAGTACTGGGCTCAAAGATGCATCACCGAGTTGTCTCCTGATAACAAGTGAGTAAATCGGAATTCGTAGTTCGGCTGATTTTATAGGAATATTTTAAAGTTCCAAAACTCCACACTTAGAAGAATTTCCAAGTGAAACCTGTCAATGTTAGCCTATGGAATGAAATTCACTTAGCAGGTAAGTAGTGTTATCGTTACTTTTTCTTACTCAGTGATGGATCCTGGATCCAGCACTGGTGCATCTCCTGTAAACAGTTGAAAGAATGCGTTTAAGTCATACATGTGTTTTTAAGGGGACGGGGCCTGAGTTCACATGTGTGCAAACACACCCTATGGCGCGATTTAAGATGGGGAATTAATTCCTTCCGTCCCTGAGGGCCAACTAGTCCACCAGGTACTTCCAGTAAGCGTCACGGAGCTGCGTTGCAGAGTGTTGTAAAAAGGGGCATGGCCTCAACACCTCTCTACAATGCAGCCCCCTGGCGCATACTGGAGGTACCTAGTAGGCTAGTTGGCCCCCAGGGACCCACAGGATTGAGGAGGAATGAATTCTGTAACTTAAAACGCACCAAAGGGAGTGTTTGCAGACATGTCACCTCAGGCCACGCCCCCTTCCTTCACCACTGTGCAAACGCGCCCCGTGGCACGTTTTAAGTTGGGGAATTAATTCTCTTTCAATACTGAGGGTCCCTGAGGGCCAAATAGCCTAACAGGTATTTCCAGTATGCGCCAGGTAGCTGTGTTGCAGACAGGTGTTCAGAGGCCACGCCCCTTTTTACACCTCTCTGCAACGCAGCTCTGTGGCGCTTATTGGAGGTACCTAGTGGGCTAGTTTGACCCTAGGGAGCGTCAGGATTCAAGGGGACTTCATCTCCCAACTTAGAATGGACACAGGGCGCGTTTACACAGCGGTGAAGGGAGGGGAGGGGGCCTGAGGTGACATGTGCAAACACGCCCTGTGGCGCTTTTTGAGTTCAAAATATTTAATTGGATAAATAATAATAGGCAATAGGCTAACATTGACTGGTTTCACTTGGAAATTCTTCTAAGTGTGGAGTTTTGGAACTTAGAAATATTCCTCTAAAATCAGCTGAACTACGAATTCCGATTTACTCACCTGTTATCAGTAGAGACCTAAGTGCTGCATCTTTGAGCCCAGTACTGATCCTGAAAAGTAATTCTAACTGTACTTACCAGTAACTTGAATTTCCTTCCATAGAATATCATTGCCTGCATTTTGCTGAAAATGTTTCTGTGTCGATTTTTGAAACTTACAAATATTCCCCTAAAATCAGCTGAACTACGAATTCCGATTTACTCACCTGTTATCGGGACAGACCTCAGTGCTGCATTTTTTAGTCCAGTACTGATCCTGAAAAGTAATTCTAACCGTACTTACCAGTAACTTGAATTTCCTTCCATTGAATATCATTGCCTGCATCTTGCTGAAAATGTTTCTGTGTCGATTTTTGAAACTTACAAATATTCCCCTAAAATCAGCCGAACTACGAATTCCAATTTACTCACCTGTTATCAGGAGAGACCTCAGTGCTGCATCTTTGAGCCCAGTACTGATCCCGAAAAGTAATTCTAACTGTACTTACCAGTAACTTGAATTTCCTTCCATAGGCTAACATTGACTTGTTTCACTTGGAAATTCTTTTAAGTGTGGAGTTTTGGAACTTTAAAATATTCCTTTAATATCAGCCCAACTACGAATTCCGATTTACTCACCTGTTATCAGTAGAGACTTAAGTGCTGCATCTTTGAGCCCAGTACTGATCCTGAAAAGTAATTCTAACTGTACTTACCAGTAACTTGAATTTCCTTCCATAGAATATCATTGCCTGCTTTTTGCTGAAAATGTTTCTGTGTCGATTTTTGAAACTTACAAATATTCCCCTAAAATCAGCCGAACTACGAATTCCGATTTACTCACCTATTATCAGGAGAGACCTCAGTGCTGCATCTTTGAGCCCAGTATTGGTCCTGAAAAGTAATTCTAACTGTACTTGCCAGTAACTTGAATTTCCTTCTATAGGAGATCATTTCCTGCTATATAAAATATATATAAATATATTTAAAAAAAATATAAAATAAAAAAAACAATATTAGAAATTCAATATTTTTAAAAACTGTTTTTCAATTCATAATAAAAATATGTAATGTCATGTAAACAATAAAATATCTAAATACATATTTTTTAAAAATGTAGTAAATGAGTATCAAAAGCATAAATATAGCAATTAATACATTTAAAAATTGTCATTTACAAAACCTTCGAAATTCACTGAAAAAAACATAGGTTTCAGACGCGTTATAGTTAGGAATTAGCATTTAAAAAACCTGAGGAATTCACTGCAAAAACATAGGTTTTAGGGGTGTTATAGTCAAGCTGCCTTTTCCCTGCGGCATGACGCCAGCACTGCCACAACCAATCGAAAAGAGGCAGACAGCTTAAAGGAAGGGCGCGAGAACCATGAATTGTTTGCCAGCATTTAAGAAAGCTAACATAGCGAAACGCGGCATGCAAAGCCAATTGGAAAATAAAAGCAGTATTGACCTTAATTCCTGTGCTCTGCTTCCTTCGCAAAAAGAGTGGATAATTTGGTGTGTATATATATATATATATATATATATATATATATATATATATATATATATACACATATATATATATATATAGATGTTTAAACTAAGATGGAGGACATCAAGAAGAAAATTGAGAAACATGAAGAGGAAATTATCGCCAAAAAAGAGAGCAAGTTTTTGAGGGACAAAATAGACTATCAAACAGGAAGAGTCTTCACCTTCAGTCGCAAATACGACAATTTGAGTTGCAAAGGAATCCAAGGGAATTTGGATACTGTATATGGTACAGGAGGAGCTGACAGTGATGTCAGCGAAAGCGATGTTTCTGAGGATGGTACTCCGCAGGCTGTTAAACCAACCACAAAGGCAACACATTTTTGGGAGGAGTTTCATAGGATGAATCAGACGCTAAATCAGTACAATTGGCAAATAGACAGGGGCAGAGGGAGAGGAAGGGGCTTTGCCGGACGAGGCAGAGGAAAAATTACAGGAGATATAACAGCATCCGCAAACAAGTCAGGAGGAGCCGATGGAAAATCAGCAACAACCCCAGTGGGAGTGGAGACAAGGGGACAAAAACGACGAGGACAATGATCTCCAGAAATGTTGTAAACCTTTCTGATGGCATTTTAAATGTTGTTGAAAATTAAGTGTTAGAGTTTGGCCTCTCTTTCTGCCCCACTAGCGTATTCTCCTATCCCCGGGAAAGAATTGATTTATATCATTTTACGAGAAAATTGCGATTACATAAATGGCAAAAACGTATAGTGAAAAACACTGTGCATTCCATCGACAGCAATGCTGGGGCTCCGGCAGTTAAATCTATTAATGAATGGAGATTCTCATTACTTTGAAAGAACCGGAACCGGACAATATGGAATTACTACCTATTGATGCACAATCTTTGGGTTATAATGTTAATTTAAGTTGCCCCAATGATTTTAAGTCAAAATCTACATTTAACCCTGTGTTACCTTCTAGTGGTATTGATACATTTGAAACCTTAACTATTAATGATTTTAAGAAACTGGCGAAAAATAAACTGTGGCCCTATGACAACTTAACACAAAAACAAAGAGAAGCAGTAAAATCCCTCCAAGCAGATTGTAACATAGTGATCCGACAATCGGATAAAGGGGGAAATGTTGTTGTTTTAAGTGTAGAAGACTATGTACAGGAAGGTTTGAGACAACTTAGCCAGCAAGATTGTTATGAACAAGTCCCCAAGTCGAGAATATACGAGTCTTACTCTACCTACTATGGTATGTTAAAAAACTGGCACATGTGTGGCATTCTCGAATGGGATGAGTATGCATTTCTATTGAATCGCATTCCCAAAGTGGCCATTCCTTACTTGTTGCCCAAACTACATAAGGATCCGGCTAGACCACCAGGGAGACCCATTGTGTCCTCGATGGGTTCACTCTTGGAAAAAACGTCTAAATATATCGTCTATTTTTTATGACCTTATGTCTTTACTCTCGTACTTGCAGGATAGCAGGAACTTTCTGAAAAGATCAAGGATTTCACATGGCAGGAAGGCTTTCTTCTAATTACCTTGGACGTGTGCAGTCTGTACACCTCGATCAGGCATGACGATGGTGTGCACGCATGCGATCATTATTTGAAGTCACGTTCTATTTCATTCTACAAACATAATGAGATAATTCTTCAGATGATTAGATACTGTCTGGAGATCAATTCTTTCATCTTCAATGGCTTGTTCTACAGGCAGGAACAGTGTACGGCTATGGGCACCTGTTTTGCTCCCAGTTTTGCCAACCTATTTATGGGTTGGTGGGAGCGGCAGGTGCCCATGGTTTATGTACAATACCGCAGCCATGTAATCACATGGCTGCGGTATATTGATGATTTGTTCATAATTTGGGGTGGCAGTCAGGAACAGGCCATGGAATTCATTACCATCTTGAATACAAATGATGTTAACTTAAAATTTGAGAGTAAAGTAAGTGCTACGAACGTTAAGCTTTTAGATTTGTCGATCAAGGTGGTGGATGACAAATTGATCTCCAGTTTGTATTGTAAGGAGACTGCGGGCAATACTTTATTGCACACAGAAAGCAGTCATTCACCTACCCTAATCCGTAGCATCCCTTAAGGAGAATTTCTTCGGTCCCGAAGAAATTGCAATGCAGAAGAGGACTTTGACAAAGAATGTGAATGCATGACCATAAGATTTTTAGATAGGGGCTATAACCTAGATTCCATCCTAACTTCTCGTTCTAGAGCAGCAAAATTGAAACAAGATGAGTTATTGGTTCCCTCAGACCCAAACAAGAATCCAACACGATCAAGTACACTACCACCTTTAATTCCAGCTCATTGTCTGTACGTAAATGTCTCACGAAACACTGGAAGACCTTGCGGACTGAATCCACTGTAGAAGATGCAGTTGGTAAATATCCTAACATCACTTATAGGAAAGGCATTTCCCTAAAGGACAAACTTTGCAGCAATGATGTGACAAAAGTTAAGAATCCCGGTTCTGATATTCGTTTTTTTTTACTTGTAGGTCCTGTAAGGATAGCTGTAATGTAAAAAAGGTCTATTATCCTATCCATGATATCGAGAAGCAAATTGAGAAACATCTCACGTGCCTTTCGGATCACTGTGTCTATGTCCTCATGTGCCCATGTGCCAAGAAATACGTGGGCAGTACTATGTTTGCAGCAGAAAAACGTGTTCTTGAGCACATGAGATCTATTCAAAATAGGGTTAAATTATCTCCAATAGCCAGACACTTTGAGGAATTTCATAGGAGTAATTGTGATGTATTACTTTTTTTGTAATTGAGTACTTCCGTGTGCAAGAGTGGGGGGAACAGGATTCGGAAACTTCAACAGCTGGAATCCCAGTATATTCTAGAACTAGATTCTAAAATTCCTGGGGGCTTGAATTCGGAGGAGATGTCCTGGTATCTAGGAGAATAACCGAAATATGTATAGTTACTGTGTTTTTTTTTCCTGATTGCCGCTCTGATTGTAAATAATTCTGGTAAACATGTTGATATCTGGCTTATTTTGGCACCTTCTGCACCCTAACATCCGTGTTAACAGTGTTTTCATGTCACTATCACCAATTTTTTTAATTCGGATATGTTTTTTTAATGTAACGATGTCGGACCTGGTTGCAGGGGTATTTTTGCCTATTATATTTCTTCTTCTTTTTTTTTTCTTGTGTACAGATGATATGAGAATGGGGATACACCTTCAGCACCTTCTTTTCCGAAAAGATTAATAAAATTTACTCTACCTTCACCCCCTCTCATTCCACTATCCTACCGGACAACCCTGACGAAAACTCGCCAACATCTGACAAAGACAATGTCCATCCAGACGCAGGCTACCCCCCACGTCTAACCAACTTTCAACCACTTTCCGAAAATGAGGTATTATCGGTCCTTAAAACAATCAAATCCGGCTCTCCTGCAGACCCATGTCCCCATTTTGTGTTTTCCGAAATTGCACCGACACTCTGCCCTTTTATCACCAAACTCTTCAATCAGTCCCTCACCACTGCGTCTTTTCCAGAATCCTGGAAACACGCATCTGTAACCCCCCTCCTGAAGAAAGCCGGATCCGACATCCTTAACCCGGAGAATTATAGGCCAATTTCCCAGCTCCCCTATCTCTCCAAGGCTTTGGAGAAAATGGTCAATACACAACTATCCAGATACTTGGAAGACAACTCACTTCTGGACCCCTCCCAGACCGGCTTTAGAGCCAATAACAGCACCGAAGCAACGTTGCTGGCAGTGTCGGACAGTGTCAGATGCATCACAGATCAAGGGGGATCTGTGGCTCTGATACTGCTAGACCTGTCAGCAGCGTTTGACACGGTATCGCACGACTGCCTGCTAAACATCCTCAGGAGCAAAGGAGTGCAATCTACAGCGTTAAGGTGGATCAAATCATTCCTTAGCAACCGCACCCAAGCAGTGCACATGGGCCAATTCCATTCAAAACCCCGTCCCATCGGCTGTGGGGTCCCACAAGGGGCCTCACTAAGCCCCACTCTCTTTAATGTCTATGTTTCATCTCTGGCCGACATTGGAAGAAAGTGGGGCATCGGCATATGTTCTTATGCCGATGACACCCAGCTGATGGTGACAATGGGCGAAGGCTCGGAAACAACTAAGAAAAAACTACACAGCTGCCTCTCCGAAATGGCAGAATGGATGCGCAACCACTGCCTAAAACTAAATGCCGGAAAATCAGAGATATTACTGTTCGGAGGAGCCAAACTATCATGGAACGATACGTGGTGGCCACCGTCACTGGGATCAGCCCACATCCCGAAACAGTACGCCAGAAGCCTTGGTATCATGATGGACAACGCACTGTCCATGAAGGACCACATACGCATACTCTGGGGCAAAGGCTTTGCAATTCTCAAACTCCTGGCCAAAATTTTCTCTTGGATAGCGCTGGATTGTCGACGCACAATCACCCAGGCCCTTCTGGTTAGCCGCCTGGATTACGGCAATGCCTTGTTCGAAGGGATGAACGAGCAACTGTTCTCCTGCCTGCAGGTCCTACAAAACCAGGCGGCCAAACTGGTCTGCAACAAAGGCAAACGAGATTCGGCATCCGCATGCCTCAAAAGACTTCGCTGGTTGCCAATGCGCCAGAGGGCCACCTTCAAACTACTCGGTCACGCGCACAAAGCCCTTCACAAAACAGGCCCTACCATCCTGCAAGGAAAAATCGAATTCTATATCCCCAACAGGAATCTAAGATCCAACAATTCAGCCCTGGCGAAATCCAAACGCATTTACAAGGCAAGGACAGGCGGACGCGCCTTCTCACACCTGGCGGCTAAAAGATGGAACGAGTTACCTATGGACCTCAGACACACCACAAACTACCTTCAATTCCGCCAAAAATTAAAAACCCACCTCTTTCCCAAAAACTAACTCCCTTGCACAGTCCCAGTAGTCTCCTTTTTCTTACAGCGCTGTGATATCCCATGGGATGAGTGTCGCGCTCTATAAATACCAGAAATAATAATAATAATAATAATAACAGAACACTGTAACACTTAGCAGTAGCGAGGAAGAATATGTTTGGACATTGAATTATCCCACTTGGCAGGATACATTGTAGTTTTTGTTACAAAATCTCTATCTTCGTTTTTGTGGTACTATTCAATACCCCACTTGGGAAGCTGACAATACTAAACACAAGATATAAGGAGATAAGGAGGCTATCACAATTTTTGGGAGGATGTACCGTACTGTTTTGACTTTCAGATGTAATTACGTTGTACATGCCTTTAAATGACCCACGCAGGATATGTATATATTCTTAGAAACGTTATGTCCGTAAGGATGATGTTACAGAGCCTCATTATTATTATTATAATATTTTTTTGCCCACTTGGGAAAATCAAATCAATGTTCATAAATGCTAGGAGCTGAAAATTCAAATGACTGGCTCTGAACAAGTAATGATATTCAAAAGGGTGCCACTTTATTGATATATTGATATATATATATATATTCACTGAAAAAATCATAGGTTATAGACCATATATAGTTAGGGATTAGCATTTAAAAAACCTTATTTTATTTGCACAAAACCATTGAAATTCCATATATAGTTAGTTGCACTAACTATATATCGCGGACCCGCAATCCACTGCTAATGATGTAACATATTACATCATTCATGACATGGTCAGTGACATCACTGATGACATCACTGATGACATCTCAAATGACATCACTGATGACATCACTGACATCTCATTTGACATTACTGATTACATCACTGATGATATCATTTATGTGATAATACATCTTCAGACTCTAATATAACCTTAGATACACTCAGTGTAAACAGGCACTCACAGACTGTCACACATCCATGGAGTTACTCACACACCTAGTCAGTCATGCAAAGAATCAATCACACCTCCATTTCCTCAACTATACAGTTATACACACCTTACTTATTCAAACATATACTAACACATATTTACTCTCTTATACAATCCTTGATACAAGTTCACAATGATTCATACAGCCACTCTCACATTCACTGGCTCTTATGTTCAGTTATTTATATATGTCAACTCTCACATGGAGTGTGTTTTACATATGTACTTACTTTGACATGTAGAACTGAGATATCCATTCACTCACCAATATACTCATGCACACAGTCAACTGTCCATACAGCTGTTTCTACATGCACTTTTGAAGCCATACACCTAGGGAATCAACTGCTCACACATCTATGCACAGAGTTATACACCTCCCAGCCACCCACACACATACTCAGTCTCCCATACAAATACTTGGGCAACCATTCAATAACCCATATAGTTACTGATATAGCTACTGATTTAAACATGCAGCAGTTTACAGAAGAACATAAATAATGATTGCCAAATTAAGACACTTTAATCACTAACCCATGCACTCAGTGAGACACATTTAATCATTCTCTCATACAGTCAGTCATGCACCTACTAAATCCTTCATCCAGACACTTATACATCCACTCATTTTTCAATATGTAAGACATATTTTAACTTTACAGAAACATACAGTCACTGGGTGTTGTCATCAGTGATGTCATCAGTGATGTCATTTGAGATGTCATCAGTGATGTCATCAGTGATGTCATCAGTGATGTCATTTGAGATGTCATCAGTGATGTCATCAGTGATGTCACTGACCATGTCATGAATGATGTAATATGTTACATCATTAGCAGTGGATTGCGGGTCCGCGATATATAGTTAGTGCAACTAACTATATATGGAATTTCAATGGTTTTGTGCAAATAAAATAAGGTTTTTTAAATGCTAATCCCTAACTATATATGGTCTATAACCTATGGTTTTTTCAGTGAATTTTCAAGGTTTTGTAAATGCAAATTCCTAACTATATATGGTCTATAACCTATGGTTTTTTCTGTGAATTTCATTGGTTTTTTAAAAGCTAATATCTATAGCTGTAAAATATCTCCTTTATTAAGTGACGTATCACGTAGCCCGTGAGACGCCTCGTGATGCATCGCATAACCGTGACGTATCGTCTCTACAGCGCAAACCAAACCCAAAACGTAAGCGCGCCAAAACACGCTTAAAGATATATATATATTTTTTTAACCTTAATTAGACAAAATTTACACGTGCACATATCACAAACGTTCAAAAAACACAATATGTCGGACTCCCGTTACGCTGCCGGTTAGCTGCCCGGTTAACGTACCAGGAAGCACCTTTACCGCGAAAAATCGCATTTTTTTTTCTCACCCCCCCCAGGGAACTTTAATAGCCCCCTCATCAATCCTAGGGGTTCAGGAGGGGTCTGCCTTACCCCTTTCATTCATTTACACCTTTTTTCCACCTCTTGTCTCTCGATCCCACAGAGATACAAGATGGCGGCCGCTCCAGACTGTTTAAAATGATAACAGCCAATCAGCTACTCGTCAGACTCCTGTTACACTGCCGGTTAGCTTCCCGGTTAGCTGCCCGGTTCGCGTACCAAGACGCATCTCTACGGCGAAAAAAACGGATTTTTTTTTTTTTTTTTGGGCCCAGCGTGGCTCTATAATATCCCCTCATCAATCCTAGGGGGTCAGAAGGGGTCTACCTTGCCCCCTTTCCTTCATTTCCTCCTTTGTTTTGGCCTCCTCTTGTCTCTCGATCCTACCGAGAGACAAGATGGCGGCCGCACCGGACTGTTTAGAATGTTGACAGACACCGGAGAGCCAATCAGCTTCGCTTCGCAAAGTTCCGATAAGCGAAAAGTACGCGAACCGGATCGCTGCCCGGAGCGCTGTTACAGATCTATATCTTGATTTAAACGTTAATTTCTCAAAATCCACTGAAGCACATATATTGAGACCTAGCAAAGGCACATCGGGCTAACAGTCCCTACAATTTTGCCAAGTTTCGTGCAAATCCATTCAGCCGTTCGAGCTAAAAGTGAGTCCAACCGCCCTATGGAAAACTCAATGTTAAAAACGCGTTTTGGGACCCCCCTTTTTTCTCAGCCCCCCCTTGACGAAACCCCCCCAAATTTCCAGGAGCTGCTCAGAAACAAAATGTGCCATTTTCCTGAAAATTTCAGCCGATTCCGTCCACAAACGCCAAAGTTATTAGACATAGAATTTTCAGAAATCCCATAGGGAAAAAATCCTAACTATATATACCTACTGGCGACCGCCAGTAGGTAATATATATATATATATATATATATATATATATATATATATATATATATATATATATATATATATATATATATATATATATATATTTTCACTGAAAAAAACCATAGGTTTCACACATGCTATAGTTAGCTGGACATTTCACTCACACAAAACCATTGAAATTCCCTTGTTATAGTTAGTTCAGCTAACTAGAACCCGCGCGCCCACAATGCACTGTTGATGACGTCACATATTACATCACTCATGACATGGTCAGTGACATCACTCACGACATCACTGATGACATCTCAAATGACATCACTGATGACATCATCCAGTGAATGTGTGTCTTTCTGAAAAATACATATTTTTTATATATGTAGATCTAAAGGTCGATGGAAGAATAAATGGGTGAATAACTGTCTAAATGGATGTTTTTTTTGTAAAATTGATTGTATAACTGACTTAAGTGTATCTTAGTGAATACATGTATTAGCGAGTCATGTTTAAATATGTAAATATCTGTATCAGTGTCTCACTTTGTGTATAAGTGGCTGCATGGGTTGGTGAGTAGCTACATGAGTGTGTATATGGGTTATTAGTTGTTTTTTTTTGAGTATCAGTATGAGTGTCTGTATGGTTTGGTGGGGGGTATTACTTAGCGCATAGATGCATGAATGAGTGACTCACTGTTTGTATGTGTTTTGAAGACCACATGTATGCAGGACTGTATAGGTGGATGAGTGTGTGTATGGGTGTGTTAGTGATTAAATGACTGTCTCAATAGTATCTTTATGAGTAACTACATATGTTTTAATCCAGTAATTGTGAGTATTGATGTATATAAGTGAGTATATGTCGGAGTGAGGGATTGGAAGAGTTCCTGTATAAATAAGTATGTGTTTCTATAAGTGATTGTTTAAGAGAGTAAGTATCTGTACGTTTCTGTAAAAGTAAGTGTAGTGGTGTGTGTATAGCTGTATATGCAAGTAAATGGATGTTAGATAGTTTATTTGCATGTGTGAGTATGTGTGTGAGTAACTCTAGGGATGAGTGCTGTTGTGTAACAGGATGTATGGGTGTATGAGTACATATGATGAGTGAGTACATGTATGAGTGACTATATAGAACTGTTGGGGAATGAGTGGATGTATATGAAGATGTTGGAATTTCTGAATAGGTTGTTGTAACTGGTATTGGTATCTCCATTTTTTTGAAAATTGTAGTTTCTATTTTTGAATGTGTGTATCAAAGGTTATATTACGGTGAGAGGAGGTCTGCCACTCTTTCACAAGGATGATGTCATCAGTGATGTCATTTGAGATGTCATCAGTGATGTCATGAGTGATGTCACTGACCATGTCATGAGTGATGTAATATGTGACGTCATCAGCAGTGCATTGCAGGCACGCGAGTTATAGTTAGCTGAACTAACTATAACGAGGGAATTTCAATGGTTTTGTATGAGTGAAATGTCCAGCTAACTAACATGTTCTAAGGTTTTTTAAATGCTAATTCCTAACAAGAACGTGTGTAAAACCTATGTTTTTTTCAGTGAATTTCAAGGGTTTTTTAAATGCTAATTCCTAACTACAACGTGCCTAAAACCTATGTTTTTTTGTGAATTTCATAGGTTTTGTAAATGCCAATTTTTACATGTATTAATTGTTATTTTTTTTTAATACTGATTTACTACATTGTTTCAAACTATTAATTTTTAGATATTTTATTTTTTAAATTACATTAAATGTTTTTAATATAAATTGGGAAAAAAGTTTTTAAAATTATTGAAATTGTAATATATTTTTTAATGTATATATATATATATATATATATATTATATAGCAGGCAATGATATCCTATGGAAGGAAATTCAAGTTACTGGTAAGTACAGTTAAAATTACTTTTCAGGATCATCAGTAGTGGCATAAAAGATGCAGTATTGAGGTCTCTCGGATAACAGGTGAGTAAATCTGAATTCGCAGTTCGGCTGATTTTAGAGGAATATTTCTAAGTTCCAAAACTCCACACTTAGAAGAATTTCCAAGTGAAACCAGTCAATGTTAGCCTATGGAAAGAAATCAAGTTACTGTAAGTTTCGTTAGAATTATTTTTCAGGATCAGTAGTGGGCTGAAAGATGCAGCACTGAGATCTCTCCTGATAACAGGTGAGTAAATTGGAATTCGTATTTCGGCTGATTTTATAGGAATATTTTAAAGTTCCAAAACTCCACAGTTACAAGAATTCCCAAGTGAAACCAGTCAATGTTAGCCTATGGAAGGAAATTCAAGTTACTGTAAGTATGGTTAGAATTACTTTTCAGGATCAGTACTCGGCTATTTGGCCCTCAGCGACCATCAGTATTGAAAGAAAATTAATTCCCCAACTTGAGACACGCCACGGGGCGCGTTTGCACAGTGGTGAAGGAAAGGGACGTGGCCTGAAGTGACAACTCTGCAAACACGCCCTGTGGCGCGTTTTAAGTTGGGGAATTAATTCTTCCTCAATCCTGAGGGTCCCTGGGGCCAACTAGCCCACCAGGTACCTCCAGTATACGCCAGGGGGCTGCGTTGCAGAGAGGTGTTCAGAGGTCACGCCCCTTTTTACAACACTCTGCAACACAGCTCTGTGGTCCTTACTGGAGGTACCTGGTGGGCTAGTTGGCCACCAGGGAAACTCAGGATTGACAAGGAATTCATTCCCTGTGTGCTGTGGTCATGAATACATAGCCTCGGATTCAGCACCTTAAATTGTTCTCCTTTTTAAAAATGATTGCATTGTCTATCCTTAATCTGTGTGTTTCTTGCACGCTTTAGTGGCTGACGGGCCTGGGCATTGGGGAAGGAGGTGTGGGTGGCAGCCTTTATCTTTTGTTTAACCCCGGTCCACAGTGCAAAAATACAAATGACACTCACCTGCGGGTGGCGGGCGGCAGACAGACGGGAGCAGGGACACTGGGTCTGGGATAGGCAGGGGCCAGGGCCAGGGCCAGGGCCAGGGCCAGGGTTAGAAATAATTAAATTATGGGGACGGTGCCTAGAGAGGGCCTCTCTCGCCGTCTGACTTAGTTCTCTGGAATGCGGGTCAAATCAAGCGCACTTTTTATTGCGCATGTCACCAACAGCCGCGCCCGCCCTCCCACACCCCCCTCAAGGTGAGAGAACTGAAGAAGACTACGAGACCACGCAGACGTGGCGGCAGGCGGAGACATCTGCGCGCGACTCACCCCCTAAAATTGCACTGGCACTCCATGCATTATGTGATTAGCAGCAGAGATTTATGAAGTTTTAGCACCGAGCGAAGAGAAAGTGAGTCACACAGACGAATGCTGCGCAGCAGAGTACAGTAGTGACGAGTCAGTGACTACTGAACTAGTAAGTGTGTAAAAAAAAAAATCGTCCCCAGCCCCAAACCGGCACCTCGACAAAAAAACGGCCCCCACCCCTGGCAGCCTACCGGGGGATTGCTCGGTGCCCGGCATTGCCAGTCCGGCGCTGGTAATGAACATTCTCATCGTATAGCCTCATGAGTAGTTTTAAAATGCACTAAGAATACGTGAACCAGAACCAATGACCAGTGCTGTAATGTTGTTACTTCTTCCCTCACAGAGCACAGGATACCAGGTGAGTTAGAAACAAGTATTTATTTCTTTAACAAATAGGATCGCTATCAAACAGAGCGCCGAGCGTCTAACTGTCCCAAGCTCCGGTCGCTTTACTACCGTTTCTGCTTTGCGCTCTTTTTCCCTCGCCTACTGCGCATGCGCCGGTGTTCCGCTCTTGCTCCGGCGCGGCACGTCATCACGCCGGCCGCCGGAGGCTAGAGCGCAACACCACATATCTCCTCCTTTTTCCAATACCAATTTCAACTATATAAGTTCTAGTTCAATAGTCACTCATGTCATAGTCTTTGAACCGGGTAGGCAGGGTGACTGCCCTCCCCGTACGGGTTCGTCTTACCGGGGTGGGCTCTTCCTTGTTGCCTTCACCGGGAAGACTTCTTATGTCCTTCTGAGTGCTACTCTCCTTCTCTCCCTCCGGGGTCATGTTGGTCTCTGCTCTGTCCTCCATTCGTGAATCGTCGTTCGCCTCATTTGCCTCTATGGCCGAACTTCCTGTCTGCCTCTGCCTTCCTGTCTCCATCATTTCTCCTCCCTGGGTTTGCCCCTGATCCTCAGTTCTTTCCTCCTTGTCCGCCGGCCACTGCATGATCCTGTTGACTTTTGCCATGCGGTCTTGGGACCACACTCTCCCATCGCTGAGCAAGGCCGCTCTGCCATACACATCCTGCACTTGTAGAGGTTTGCTGTACTTGCTTTCACCTTTCTTTTGGAGAGTTGGGAGTTTGACTCTAACCCATTCCCCTTTTTCCAGGATTGTGTTGTTTGTGCTGTGCCTCTTGTTGTAATGTGCAGCGTATACTTTCTGGGCCTTCTCCAGGTTGTGTTGAACCACTGCTGGCGACCACTTGCTAGTCACTGTTTTCTCTCTCCATACCACATAGTCTCTTGTAAATGGAAACCTGCCTCGTAGGATTTGGAAGGGGCTGTACCCTAGAACCGTTGGAGTAATCCTGTATGCCCACAGCGTGTTTTGGACTTCCAATTCCCAGTCTTTGCCCTGCATTATGGCGGCCTGTATAGACCCCATCAGTACACGGTTGAACCGTTCCACTTGACCATTACATGCTGGATGGTAGACTGCTGTGTGTTTTGACTTTATCCCGTTCCTCCCCATGTACTTGTTCCATTTATCTGACGTGAACTGCGGCCCATTGTCACTTAATATCGTTCTCGGTATTCCTTCTCTCAAGAATAGCGAGGTGAGGAACTTCAACACTGCTTCTGTGTCCATGGATTCTTGCACATCTATCTCCGGCCACTTGGAGTATTTGTCTATGACCACACACAAGTATTTGGCTATCCCCTTGTTATCGAGGACAGGGCCCAATATGTCCACTGCAATGTCTTCCCATGGGCTTAGAGGTCGCTCAAATTCTCCCAGTGCCGGTCTCAATGGTCTCAGCACTTTATCCGCTCCCTGGCATTGGACACACACTCTGACTTGCTTCTCAATTTGACTGTCCACTCCTGGCCACCAGTACATTTGTTTTACTCTGCACTTCGTTTTCACTAATCCCAGGTGACCTTCGTGAAGCTGGCCCAATAGTACTGGGATTAACGTCACAGGAGGTATCACTTTGTCTCCTCGGTACAAAAAAATGCCGGAGTCACTCATCGACAACTCCTCCCGCATCTCATAGTACTTCCTCAGGTCCGCTTTGAGGTGACGTTTCTCTGGCCACCCAGAGACTAGGTATTGTTTGACTTCCTCCATTTCTCTGTCCTTCTCATACGCTAGGGCCCACTCCTGCCTGCTGATCGTTTTCTCCGAATCGTCCATTTCTGCCACCATTTCGTCAGTATCCGGTGGGGCAACTGGTGCTTCCTCCATGGCGGAGGCCCTGCTCAAATAGTCCGCTATCTATTCTGTGTCCCCGGCAGGTACTCCACGTCATACGTGTAATCCAGCAACTTGAGCGTCATCTTGGCAATGCGGGGGGTAGCTGTGTCATGGCCGCTGGATGTCAACACCTTGACCAAAGGTTTATGGTCAGTTTGCAGCTTGAAGCGGGTGCCCCAAATGAATTGTCTGAATTTCCCCATGGCCCATGTCATGGCCAGCATCTCTTTCTCAATGACGCTATATTTCTGCTCGGTAGGGGATAACTCCCTGGATGCGATGCTGATAGTTTCTATGGAGCCATCCTCCCTTTCTTGTTCCAGTACTGCTTCCAATCCTTTCTCGCTGGCATCCGTTGTCAGTATAGTGTTGCCTGCTGGGTCATGTCCATGTAGGGGGACTGCTCCACTTATGTCGTCCTTCAGGCCTTCAAACTCGCGCTGTGCCTCTTCGTCCCATTTAAATTGTGACTGATTCCTGATGAGTTGAAGGAGTCTATAGGTCTTGGTGGCAAAGTGTCTCACAAATTTACTATAATACTCCGCCATTCCGAGGAATGATCTCACTTCCTCCTTGTTGGCCGGGGCTCTGGCATCACAAATGGCCTTTACGTTCTGCCTTTTTGGGGATATGCCGTGACTTCCTATTTCGTGACCTAGGTAAGTGACGGAAGACATTCCCAGCCTGCACTTACTCCACTCAGCGGTGAGGCCCTTTTCTTGTAGTACTGTCAGCACTTTAGTCAGTTTGTTGTCATGGTCTTCAAGGTCTGTTCATAGCACGAGAATTTGCTGTCCGCGGGTTGTCTGCCGGGAGATGTCTGCTTCCCTGTCCACTGCGAATCCTGCTTCCTTTCTCCCATGGAGCTTTTCTGTTTATAGGCTGATGGGGTTTCATCAATCTTATTGACCATCTGCCTCTGCGTGCTTTCCTTCTTGGCTGCATCAGCACAGCGTTCCGATAGCTCCGCTTTCTTGACCATGGCGATGACGTCTTTGAGCGACGCTTCACTCTGCGCCCACAACTTATCCTGCACCGACTTGTTTGTAGTATGCATGACTTTCTGGTCTTTGATGTATTCATCCTGTAGCTGCCCATATTTGCATGTGATGGCTAATCGTCTCAGTGCAGCCACGTAGTCGTCTATCGACTCCCCCTCTTCCTGCTTCCTTTGCTGGAAGTTGTGTCGGTCGATGGATACACATACCGCCGGCCGATAGTGGTTGTCGAGGTCCTCCAGGGCATTCTTGAAGACGTCATCCTCAGTGTCTGCTCTTTCTTTAGGCACGATGTTAGCGAACACCCGAACACCCTCCGGGCCCAGGTTGTGCAGTAACAACCTCTTCTTCCTAGCACTGGGGAATGGCTCCCCATTCTCATCTTCCAACGCTTCCACATAGTTCTTGAAATACTCCCTCCAGTCCTCCCATTTCATTAGGGGCTCACCCGGTCTGGGTAGGAAGGGTATGGGTGCCGTAAGGGCTGTTGCCTCGTTGCTCATTCTGGGCTCTGTTCTGGGCTCTCCGTCTCGGTTCCCTGGGCTGCCAGGTGCGCTGGGGTTCCCTCCACTGCTGGAGTCTTCGCCTTGGCTTTTGGGACTGCCCGGTGTACCGCTGGTTCCACCGCTTATGGCGCTGGGGAGGTGTGCTTCACCCTCCTCCCTGTCACTGTCCCTTCTATCTGTCAGGGTATCAGCTGCGTGCCCCTCCGCGCGCTGTGCAGGTTCTGACTTGCCTTGAATTGGCTGGGGCCACGTGGGTGCTGGCTGTCCTGGGTCTGCGCTGCTGCCACGCTCTGTCGTGAATAGCGATGGTCCCTCGGGCGGGCTCACTTCCTAGAGCCACTGTTCCAGAATCGGGTTAGCTGTAGACGTCTTGTCCTCCAGTCCTGCACACTCTGTGTAACTGCAAGGGGGTCGTGGGGTGATCCCAGTCCTCGTCGCCACTGTAATGTTGTTACTTCTTCCCTCACAGAGCACAGGATACCAGGTGAGTTAGAAACAAGTATTTATTTCTTTAACAAATAGGATCGCTATCAAACAGAGCGCGAGCGTCTAACTGTCCCAAGCTCCGGTCGCTTCTCTACCGTTTCTGCTTCGCGCTCTTTTTCCCTCGCCTACGCCGGTGTTCCGCTCTTGCTCCGGCGCGGCACGTCATCACGCCGGCCGCCGGAGGCTAGAGCGCAACACCACAAGTGCAAACATTGCTCGTGGTTTATGTACAGAATGAAAAGTCCAATCAGACGTTATGTTATGTTACTTAGTTTTCTTGAGCGCACAGCTGCCCCAGCGAAGGGGCGTCCCGGCGCTATAATTGAAGAGGCAACATAACAAACAGAATAAAAAGGTAAGGAAATATTAATAAGGCAAGGGGAAGAGATACGTTTTAACAGCCTTCCTAAAAAGTAAAAGATCTTCCAAAGCTCGAATGTGCACAGGAAGCGCATTCCAAAGCTTGGCAGCCAACACAGTAAAAGAGCGACCACCTAGTCTGCTTTTTTTAAAGCGCGGAACAGACGCTAAATTTTGATTAGCAGAGCGAAGGCTACGAGATGGCATGTACAGGGTCAGAAGATGCTGGAGGATGGTGGGGGTGTCGGTTTTAAGAATTTTGAATGCAAAACACAGCGTCTTAAACTCTATACGCCTGATTACTGGCAGCCAATGTAATTTGCGAATTGTGCTGCGGGCTGAACAGAACCGTGGCAGGCCTACCAGGGCCCTGGCAGCCGCGTTCTGCACCCGTTGGAGTCGCAGGACCTCCGCCTGATTGGCACCTAAAAACAGTGAACTTGCATAGTCAAGCCTTGATGCAATGCTGGCTTGAATCACCAACTGGCGAGTGGGGGCATCAAAAAATTTGAGGATGGGTCTCAATCCACGCAGGATGCCAAAGCAAGTAGATGCCACCTTCTTAGTGTGACATGAGAAGGTGAGTTTGGAATCCAGCCACACGCCAAGGTTTTTAAGTTCGGAAACCGGTTTAGGCGGGGGGCCCAACTCGTTAGGCCACCAGTTCGTGCCCCACAGATCTGGATGTTTCCCTAACACCATCACCTCAGTTTTGAGGGCGTTGAGCTGTAAACAGTTGGTGGTAAGCCAGCCAGCAACAGCCCTCAAACCATCCGCAAAGTTGGATGCCAACTGGTCAGAGTCCCCATTGAGAACCACTGCCAGCTGGGTATCATCGGCGTAAGATACCATAGTGAGACCCCAACTCTTCGCAACCGCCGCCAAAGGTTGGACGTATAAGTTGAAAAGAGTGGGGCTCAACGCCGAGCCTTGCGGAACTCCTTGAGTAATGGCGTGAGGTTTTGATCTGAACGGTGGCACTACTACCTGAAATGATCGTTCCGAGAGAAACGATTGGAACCAATCCAACGCCTTGCCAGATATGCCCGCCTCACCAAGCCTGCGGATAAGAATGGTATGGGATACAGTGTCAAAGGCGGCACTTAGGTCTAATAAGACCAGTGCCGCCGTTTGACCTGCATCTAGTACAGAGCGGAGATGTTCAACCATATATAGGAGTGCCGTCTCTGTACTATGGCCAGATCTAAAACCATTCTGTGTGGGATCCAGAAGGTGAGCGGAGTTCAGATGTTTCGTTAAGATGTTATTCACATGGGCCTCTGTGATCTTTGTCACCCATGGAAGAAGGGAAATGGGTCGATAACTCTCCGGCTTCACTGGATCCAATCCCGGCTTCTTTATGATGGGCATAACACAGGCCGCCTTCCAGCTAGGTGGCACTGACCCGGTGGTGAGGGATTGATCCACCAATTTTCGAATCGGTGGAAGGCAAATAGACGCAGAGTCCAGAAACTGGGCCGGTCTCAAAGGGTCATCTGGCGAACCAGACTTAACCTTGGCTACTAGTAGATTAAACTCCAGTTCCGATGGTATGGGAAGAATAGTCAGGCACTGTGATGTACGCAATGTAAGAGTCGTACTGTGAGGATCAGTTTTGGGAAAAGAACGGTAGATGGTATTTACCTTCTCCACAAAAAAACTGGCTAACAAATCACAGTGCGCAAGGGAGCAAATCTCCGTGCTAGGAAGTCTGTTCGCAGTGAGCTCCTTCAAGACCTTAAAGACCAGCTTGGACGGATTGGAACTAGCCTGAAACTCTCCAGCATAGTAGTCGGCCCGAGCCTGACAGACAGCTCTATGATAAGTCTTAACCCTCGCCAGGTAGTGTACCTTTAGATCTCTGTCATAGTTTTTCCTCCACGCTCTTTCGGCTTGACGGCAGGTAGCTTTAATCCGTCTAAGTGCCTCTGTGTACCAGGGGTTAGGTTGAGAAGAGCGATTTCTGCTCCATTTAGCTGGAATGAGTACATCAAGCGCTTGGACAATCCAGTCGCAGAAGATGTTATAACCAGTTGCGACGTCCTCCTTAAGAACTAGAGGAGAGGTGGCCAAAAAACGGTGGAAGTCCTCCAGTTTGAGCTTTTTCCAGGGGCGCCTGAAAGATGTTTTATCAGGCTTCCCGGTATGACGTGTTGTCGTAGTAACACGAAGCTCAATGAGATGGTGATCACTCCATCCCATGGGTCTAGGAGGAGAGACCTCGACCAATTGAAGGTTAGTGAAAACCGGGTCAAGGATATGACCACCCTCATGAGTCGGAAGACGGACCAGTTGAGATAACTGCACTGCTTCGAGATCGTCCAGCAAACTACTAACCGCTGGCATATCAGTGGCGTCAAAGTGTATATTGAGGTCGCCGATGATGGTAATATTGGAGGAGGACAAAGACAGAGAGCTGACCAGCTCAGGAAGAGCTTTCCTAAAGGCACAGTCACTCCCTGGGGGTCGATATATCAAAAGACCTGATAAGGTTTGTGTGTGTCCGACACTGATGGAAAAATGGGCGCACTCAGCTCCAATCAGGTCCATGGGCTTCCAGGTACAAGTGTGGCAGTTTTTAAAAGCCACGGCTATACCACCTCCTCTTCCCTTACGATTTAGGGTGTGGATTGCATAGCCCGGAGGAAGGGCCAAGTTGATAATGGCCACGTCCTCATCACCTAGCCAGGTCTCCGTCATGAAGAAGGCATCAGGGCCTTCTAACGAGATAAGTTCGTATATGTCTCGATGGTGCTTCGGCAGAGACCTGACATTATGGTGCCAAAGTTTGAAGGTACTAGGAGGAGGCGGAGCCTTCTTCCGATGTAATGGTACCTGGCTGGGGGCTAACAGCGGTGCTGATAGTTCCCACCGACCACATGGGCAAGAATGGGGACCACACAAGGGATGCAGATCTGAATGTGGGCAGGGAGGCAGACTAAGTCTAATCCGGAGGAGGTCCTGACTAGAGTACAGAATACTCATAGTGGCAACACACAGGGTCCTGCCGCAGTCCGCGCGTCCTAAGTGCGGACGGGCGCAGACGGGCAGGACTCTGGCTTGACTCAGGCGTGAGTCAGGCGCTACCGCTGTGCGTCACCGCTGCGCGACAAGGGTGAGCTTTAAATATCGGCTCACCTGGGCTCCGAGAAGCGCTAGAGCGCTGCACCCAGTGGCACGTTCTGCACTAGCCACCCCCAAGATGGCGACCAGGCGCCAGGAAGAAGGTCAGAAAAAACTACAAAGTCCGCTCAAAACGCGGTGGGGGGCCCGATTATAGTGCAAGTGTGTGGGCACAATAGCGAGTAGTTAAAATCAAGGGAAAATACAATTTAGGTAGAACAAAAATACAATAACCGGATTTTTAAAACAAGGCAGCGCTAAGCACTACAATCACAGCAGCAAGGCGCGCATAAATGCTGTTACCTTTTCAAGGCCGAGCCAGTAAGCTGCTCGCCTTAAATATTGGCTCACCTGGGCTCCGAGAAGCGCTAGAGCGCTGCACCCAGTGGCACGTTCTGCACTAGCCACCCCCAAGATGGCGACCAGGCGCCAGGAAGAAGGTCAGAAAAAACTACAAAGTCCGCTCAAAACGCGGTGGGGGGCCCGATTATAGTGCAAGTGTGTGGGCACAATAGCGAGTAGTTAAAATCAAGGGAAAATACAATTTAGGTAGAACAAAAATACAATAACCGGATTTTTAAAACAAGGCAGCGCTAAGCACTACAATCACAGCAGCAAGGCGCGCATAAATGCTGTTACCTTTTCAAGGCCGAGCCAGTAAGCTGCTCGCCTTAAATATCGGCTCACCTGGGCTCCGAGAAGCGCTAGAGCGCTGCACCCAGTGGCACGTTCTGCACTAGCCACCCCCAAGATGGCGACCAGGCGCCAGGAAGAAGGTCAGAAAAAACTACAAAGTCCGCTCAAAACGCGGTGGGGGGCCCGATTATAGTGCAAGTGTGTGGGCACAATAGCGAGTAGTTAAAATCAAGGGAAAATACAATTTAGGTAGAACAAAAATACAATAACCGGATTTTTAAAACAAGGCAGCGCTAAGCACTACAATCACAGCAGCAAGGCGCGCATAAATGCTGTTACCTTTTCAAGGCCGAGCCAGTAAGCTGCTCGCCTTAAATATCGGCTCACTTGGGCTCCGAGAAGCGCTAGAGCGCTGCACCCAGTGACACGTTCTGCACTAGCCACCCCCAAGATGGCGACCAGGCGCCAGGAAGAAGGTCAGAAAAAACTACTAAGTCCGCTCAAAACGCGGTGGGGGGCCCGATTATAGTGCAAGTGTGTGGGCACAATAGCGAGTAGTTAAAATCAAGGGAAAATACAATTTAGGTAGAACAAAAATACAATAACCGGATTTTTAAAACAAGGCAGCGCTAAGCACTACAATCACAGCAGCAAGGCGCGCATAAATGCTGTTACCTTTTCAAGGCCGAGCCAGTAAGCTGCTCGCCTTAAATATCGGCTCACCTGGGCTCCGAGAAGCGCTAGAGCGCTGCACCCAGTGGCACGTTCTGCACTAGCCACCCCCAAGATGGCGACCAGGCGCCAGGAAGAAGGTCAGAAAAAACTACAAAGTCCGCTCAAAACGCGGTGGGGGGCCCGATTATAGTGCAAGTGTGTGGGCACAATAGCGAGTAGTTAAAATCAAGGGAAAATACAATTTAGGTAGAACAAAAATACAATAACCGGATTTTTAAAACAAGGCAGCGCTAAGCACTACAATCACAGCGGCAAGGCGCGCATAAATGCTGTTACCTTTTCAAGGCCGAGCCAGTAAGCTGCTCGCCTTAAATATCGGCTCACCTTGGCTCCGAGAAGCGCTAGAGCGCTGCACCCAGTGGCACGTTCTGCACTAGCCACCCCCAAGATGGCGACCAGGCGCCAGGAAGAAGGTCAGAAAAAACTACAAAGTCCGCTCAAAACGCGGTGGGGGGCCCGATTATAGTGCAAGTGTGTGGGAGGAATGTGTTCATTCTTCCGCGGGTAACCCTGGATCTCGTATGTGTCTGTGAGGCTGTTTGAGTAAGTTAGGGGTCCCTATCAAGCTTTGTCCTGATGACAACTGGGTCTACGACCGAGTTGGAAACGCCCTTGAACCAGTCGCGCAATGCCCTTTGGGCTCAAAGGGCTTCAGCCCCCACCCCCCATCCGTCGTGTGTGTCAGCCTGGGCTGAGACAGTTTCCCGGGCTGGCTGGTCTAGCGACCATCCTATTGCAGCCACACCCGAGTACTTCACAGGTCTTTAAAAGACCATTTAATTACTAACAAGGCTTTGTTGTGTTTTCACCCCTCCTTCGAGCCCCTGCTGAAAGAATTCACCCCCCGAAATTTGGCTCTCGTTGCGCTTCTGCCTTGAACCCACTGCACACAAGCTTAACTGGTTTGAACAAGCAGCCCACAGAAGGCGCTATAGCTCTCTGTTATAATGCATACTGTAAAAATTCGTTCTTGTGCAGCACGAGAATAGACTTTGATAATGCTCATTACATTAAGTGTATGCACTTATTTTCTTTGCCAAAATTACATTATAAGAAAATTAGTTCTGGTTGCACCACTGCTCTTTTATATATTTCAGCCGTCCGAGGTCGATAACATGAGTAGCATGAAGCTGGGTAACAGTAAACACCTGTTATTTTAGCGCCAAGAGTGAAGGTGCGTTTTGCACATACACCTTTTAAGTAATGTAGCCCTTGCTACCTATGAGTTGTCTGGTGGTCTTTCCACCCATCGGACATGGAGCCAGCAGTCCCCTCCTGCCTCCTTTCACCTTCACACCTCCTGTCACCCTCGCCACTGATCCACCCAGAGCTCAGGGAAGGCCCCATTACAACCTAGCATCCAGCATACCAGGGATTAACCCAGTGCCCTGCCTCATGCCAGGTAGGGCATACCAACCCAAACATTATCACCGGGCGTCTCAGGCTCCAGTCTGCCATGGAAACCAGGGAATTGTGTGCAAGTGCCAACTCTGATATCTCAAAGCACTAGAAAGCCATGCTGGTGCCACACGTTGTGTGTCATTCAAATGCTAGAAACATTATTTCTCTCAGCCTGTAAATAGAGTGTTGCTGCCACCCATCTCCAGTAAGACTGGTGCTATGGGACTCTAAAGGATATAAGACGGAGTCATCCCGGCTTGTAGAGATTCAAGCCTGTGACTATCAGTATTCAAATAGAACCTTAAGGAGGTGCGTGGATCATTGAGGTTTCCTGAAGCCTGGTGCTGTCCACTGCTGGCTTGAATCCTGCAGCAGGAAGCTAGAAGGCCAGAGGGTATGACTGATTGAACGCGGATACCCCAAAAAATTACGAAGAGGTGCCAAAAAAAGAGCATGGTGGACACCACGAGAATGTTTATTGGAGAAAAAAGTCAAACATAGGTTGGACAGAATGGTATTAGTTACAACATACTGCCCTAATTCAAATATGTTTAAAAAGGTGGTTAATAACAACTGGCATCTGGTAAAAAATCTATGAGAGGAACTGAAAAAACCTCCGTTATTCGCTTTTAAAAAAGAATCCAGTTTAGCCAACAGATTGGTGAGAGCAGCTTTGCCACCAAAAGTTCAACCTTCGATAAGGACCATGATTGGGTTGCCTCCTGTTATGGGCCACCACAAATGTGGTCGATGCAACTGTTGTGATTCAACTGAAGAAGGGGCCATCTTTAAACATAATGAAATAACGTGGAAACATGAAGCTGTCACAAATTGCAAATCGCGATTTGTGATATATGGGATTAAATGTCCGTGTAATTTGCTTTACATCGGCAAAACGAATCAAGAGATTCGAACAAGAATTCAGCAGCACAGATCAAGAATAAAACGAAAGGTTCCCAATGCCCCTATGATGAACAATTGGCAAATAAAAAAACATGGAGATAATGAACTGCGATGGACGGTTATTGCCAAAGTGGACCACGACATAAGGGGTGGCGACTTGGAGGCAAAATTTTCTAGAAAGGAAGCCATGATGATTGAAAAATTCAATTCAGCCATGGAAGGACTGAATGAACTGTCAGAAATATATAAATTGTAAAAGCATCCTGTAAACACATGCATCTAGAACCTCTCCAAAATGGCGGATGGTAGACCTACATCACAATTTGACCACCCTTCTCATGAGTTACCCAACTCAAGATGGCGCCAAAAAAGTAATACATTCACGAGAAAAGAGATCGCATTCACCCAACAATTTAGCAATATTAAATACATGCAACCGTTTTTATCACTGCAACATGACCCCCCAAATCGGCCCAGCAGTTGATAATCGATTGTAAGTATGATTTCCACTAATACTCGGGACTGGTACGGCAGTTACAAACTTGCCTATTCAAAGATGGCGCCCGTTTTTTAGATGTGAGAAACCACGTGATACGGATATATTTCGCAACCAAACGCGGAAGAATATTGACTGCCCGGGATTGATGGACCGGAGCCCGAATGAGCTAAAAATCAGAACGAATAAAAGGTGAGCATCGCGGACAAACACATCGTTAAAGATATGCTGGAACCTTGTTAGACAGTGTAATTTATTTTACTAGGGTTCAGTCACCAAAAGATTCAGAGCACGTCTTTTTACCGTAATAAGCGCGGTCAAACAGGGCAACATTTGAACTTACAAGCTGCCAGACATCTTGGTAGTTAGCGATTTTGACCTAACCAATGTCTCGCCTAAACAAAGAATAAAAATGCATTATGTTACCTTGCAGGGGCACCGCTGGTACACCCCTTCAAATCTCTTGTTTGGCCAACAAAAACTGTAAATAGGTAAGACAATTTTTTTTACCTTGATATCACAGACAGTGATCATGGCTTCCTCCATGAGTAAAACATACACGCTTGTTTTTCCTTCACAGAGTATGGGGGGTGGAGCCGGCGCCCGGGGAGGCGATGGGCGAGCGGCACTTGGCGGGGGAGAGCCATCGACACCTCTTTCTCCCATTGACTTGCCAAGTAGCCCGCTCACCTCCTGGGTGGATGGTGGTGCCGGGATGTCTGAGGCCGGGCCAGGCCCAGGGTTGAGGTCGATCGGGGGCCAGGCGGCCTCGTGGTGGAGGGTCCAAGATGGCGCCCCAGGATGGGCGCGAGGGCCGGCAGTGGATCGGACCCACGAGGTTGACATGCTCGAGGGCAGGGGTCCCTGAGGGGACAGAGGACGTGCAATGGTGGTGTGTGGTACTTGTGGGCCTGGACTCGGGCCTGGTTGGGCCGGGGGAGAGCGGCCCTTCATGTGGCCTGTCCAACATGCGTCCCCCCCAGCTGAAGGCGGGGAGAGTTACCCATCTTCTTGGGGACTCTCCTCGTCGAGGCGGAAGAATCGGGACAGGCCATCCGCGTTGGCGTGATCTGGCCCAGGCCGGTGTTCAACTGTGAAGTCCATACCCTGCAGGGAGATGGACCAGCGTAGTAACTTCGGGTTTTCCCCCCGCATCTGCATCAGCCACTGCAGGGGTCGGTGGTCGGTCTGCACCCGGAAGTGGGTACCAAAAAGGTAGGGCCGGAGTTTCTTGAGGGCCCAGACTACAGCGAAGGCCTCCCTCTCTATGGTGCTCCAGCGTTGTTCCCGTGGTAGGAGTCGCCGGCTGATGAAGGCCACCGGTTGATCAAGGCCTTCGGCGTTCACTTGAGACAGGACTGCCCCAATGCCATGGTCGGAGGCATCCGTCTGGACGACGAACTCCCGGCTGTAGTCGGGGGCCTGGAGCACAGGGGCGGAACACATGGCGGCTTTCAATTGTTCAAATGCAGCTTGACACTCGGGGGTCCAGTTGACTTTCTTGGGCTGATTCTTTGACGTGAGTTCTGTGAGGGGCCCAACCATCGTACCATAGTCTTTCACAAACCTTCGGTAATAGCCCGTGAGGCCCAGGAAGGCTCGTACTTCGGTCTGGGTGATGGGGGGCTGCCAGGATTGGATGGCGGCAATTTTTAGCTGCAGAGGGGCCACCAGGCCGCTTCCCACCTGGTGCCCGAGGTAGGTTACAGACCCTTGCCCAATTTGACACTTGCTGGCCTTGATCGTGAGGCCAGCTCGCTGAAGGGCTTGCAGCACTGCTCGGAGGTGGTGGAGGTGTTCGGACCAATGGTGGCTGTATACAGCGATGTCGTCTAGGTAGGCGGCGCTGAATTCTTCGAGCCCTGCCAGGACCTGATTGACGAGCCGTTGGAATGTTGCTGGGGCATTCTTCATGCCGAAGGGCATGACTGTGAAATGGTAATGGCCATCGGGGGTGGAAAAGGCAGAGCGTTCTTGCGCCCGGGGTGTGAGGCCGATTTGCCAGTAGCCCGCCGTCAGGTCGAAGATACTGAGGTAGCGGGCAGCTCCCATGCGGTCGATTAGTTCATCTGCCCGGGGGATGGGATGTGCGTCTGTTCTGGTGACCGCATTCAAGCCCCGGTAGTCAACGCAGAACCGGAGCTCTGGTGTGGTGCCGGGGGCAGCTGCTTTGGGGACCAGTACTACAGGGCTGGCCCAGGGGCTGTCTGAGGGCTCGATGACCCCGAGCGCGAGCATCTTGGCTACTTCTTCCTGGATGCAGGCCCGTACCCGATCTGGCACGCGGTAGGCCCGGTGGCGGATAGGGGGGCTGTCCCCCGTGTCCACATCGTGCACACACCAGGAAGTGACACCTGGGGTGAGGGAGAACAGGCTGGCGAACTGTGACAGGAGGACTCGACACTCCTGGTGTTGCTCTCTGGTGAGGGCCTCCGAGAGTCGGACCCCATCCACGGAGCCGTCTTGCTCCCGAGTCCGTAGGAGGTCAGGGAGGGGCTCGGAGTCTTCTTCAGCCCCATTGTCTGTGGCCATCAGGAGGCTGAGTTCTGTACGCACAAAGTGGGGCTTCAGTCTGTTAGCGTGGAGGACCCGGAGGGGGTTCCGGGGCGATTCCATGTCGATGAGATAGGTGGCAGGGCCCTTGCGCTCGACTACTTTGAAGGGCCCCGTCCATTTGTCTTGCAGGGCGCATGGCTCGGTGGGGGACATCACCCATACCTGTTGGCCAGGTTCAAATTCAATGGAAGAGGCATTCCGGTCATACCACTTTTTCATGTCCTCTTGGCTGGCCTCTAGGTTAGCTTTCGCCAGCTCCCTGAACCGCCGGGTCTGGTTGCGGAGGGTTAGGAGGTACCGGAAGACATCTGGAGGGTTCTTTAGCGGGGGCATCTCCCAGCCTTCTTTGACTAGGCTGAGTGGTCCCCGCACTGGGTGTCCATATAGCAGTTCAAACGGGCTGAAGCCCAGGGATTTCTGAGGGACCTCCCGATAGGCGAAGAGGAGGCACGGCAGCAGCACATCCCACTGGCGACGGAGGGGTTCTTCCAACCCCCCGATCATCCCTTTTAGTGTGCGGTTGAACCGCTCAACGAGTCCGTTCCCTTGAGGGTGATAGGGGGTCGTGAATCGGTAGGTAACCCCGCACTGTTGCCAGAGGGATTTCATATATTTAGAAATAAAGTTCGTGCCTCTGTCGCTGACGACTTCTCGGGGGAAGCCCACCCGGGAGAAGATCCCCATCAGAGCCCGGCCGACTACCGGGGCTGTCACGGTCCGCAGGGGAACAGCCTCAGGGTAGCGGGTGGCGTGGTCCACTAGCACCAAGATGAATCGATGGTCTTGTTTTGTACGCGGGTCCAGGGGTCCCACGATGTCTATCCCGACCCTCTCGAACGGGGTGGTGACCACGGGAAAAGGTTGCAGGGGGGCCTTTAGTTTGCGGCCGCTCTTTCCACTGGCTTGGCACGTGGGGCAAGATCGGCAGTGCTGGTGTACATCGTTTCTCATTTTTGGCCAGAAGAAGTGGGTCACTAGGCGACTGTAGGTTTTATCTTGTCCCAGGTGTCCTGCTAGGGGGACATCGTGGGCCAGGTTTAGCAGAAAGTCTCTAAAACGGAGCGGCACCACTAGTACTCGGCTGGCCCCCAGCTCTGCGATTCTTTGCTCACTGTACAGCAGATCATTGTCCCAGTAGACCCAGTGAGTTCCGGAGGTATCCCCTGCGCTTTGGGCGAGCGCTTGCTGGCGGAGTCCCTCGAGGGAGGGACAGGTCTTCTGTTCCTGGCGAAATTGCTCTTGTGTGGGCCCCCCCTCTTGAGGCCACTGGTCGAGGTTAGCGAGGTCGGAAGGTTGAGCTGGTTCGGGGGGGACGTCATGGTCGGTGGTTTCGGCCGGGGCGACCGGAGGCGGTGGCGCCGGCCATTCGGGTTCTTCTGGGCGGTGGTTGGCACGGGCGGCCATGGACCGGGTGGTGACACACGCCCAGTCTGGGACGCCTAACATCCCCAGGTGTTCTCTTCGTTCTACGGCTGCCCACGGAGAGCTTTCAAGGTCATTCCCCAGGAGGCAGTCTACGGGGGCATCGTCTCGGACCGTTACCTTCAACATGCCGGAGACCCCTCCCCATACGAAAGGGACGCAGGCCATCCGACACAGACTTTCTGAGTTATCGGCTGAACGTACCGGGCAGAGAATGTTCGGTAGATATTGTTCTGGGGTCACCAGGTGACAGCGGACGGCTGTTACACTGGCCCCGGTGTCACGAAGGGCTTCGGCCCGGCGTCCATTGATGCTCACCCATTGGCTGTACTTCTGGGTGTTAGCGGGTAGGGGGACCCGCGGGACCATGTCTCTCCCCCCTAAGCAGGCTAGAGCCATGGCGGCTGGCTCCCATTCTTGGTGTTCCTGTTCATATTCCTCTTGTTCCTCTGAGATCTGTTTCTCCCCCAGAGCAGCAGCGGCTACTTGGCGGGGTCTTGGGCTCTGGTACTGGGGGCAGTTTGGGTCGTTCGCATAGTGGCCGACTCGTTGGCATCGATGGCACGTAACATTGGCTCGGTAACCCGGTCGCGCCGGGGTGCTGCCCCGGTTGGCCGGGGGGGTGGTGCTGGTAGCGGGGGCGACCGGGGCGTTGTCTCTTCCTCGTCCTTGGCCCTCTCCTCCCCCTCGGGGACGGTGCTGACCATTGTTGTTCCGGTTCTGTTCGTAGGACCCATTCCGGCCCACTCTGGTGATCTCCCACCGGTCAGCTTCGGCTGCGAGCTGCCGGGGATCCGTTAACTTGCTGTCGAGGAGGTGCTGGCGGAGTTCAATGAAGCAATTGTTCGACAGATGCTCCCATACCATAAGATTAAACAGTTGTTCGTAGGTTGTGACGTTGCTTCCTTTGATCCAGCCCTCGAAGGCTCGGCTAAAGTAGTTTACATAGTCCACCCAAGTTGTACCCGGGATGCGGGTGCAGTCTCGGAACCTCTGACGGTACATTTCGGGTGTGAGGCCATAGCGGGTGAGGAGTGCAGCTTTCATATGGTCATAGGAGGTCATCTGGTGGTCCGGGAGCTGTAGCAGGGCATCGCGGCCCTCATTGAGGAATCTCCCCCATAGACCGGCTCCCCAATCGCTTCTATCGATCCGGTGTGCAGTCATAGCGATTTCATAGGCCTTAAACCATTGCTGGATGTCGTCCTCTCGGAAGTATTCTCGAACGACATCCTTGGGGATGTGTACCTTTTTCTCTGTTGCCCCTGGGGAGTGGGGTTGCTCGGGCACCCCTACTCCTTTATTCTGCTTGCGTAGATTGATCTCAGCTAGGTTCCGCTCGTGTTCGTACGCTAGTTTCTTTTCCTCGAGCTCCCTTTGTCTCTGTTTCTCCTCTCTTTCTTCTCGGAGACGCAGGTGCTCTAAGTTGATTTTTTGTTCGGCCAACTTAAGCTCAACGTCCATTTTGAGTCGGGCCATTTCCAGCTCGTGTAGTCGGGTTTTTTCTCTTTCCTGGATCTCGTCTTGCGAGAGACCCGTTCTTTGCTCTTCAGGGGCCGTGGTGGTTTTTGCTGCGGTGCTCTGATCGGGGGTTCCGGCGGCCCCGGTTTCTGCCCAAGACTCTAGGGCATGCTTAAAATCGTCTTTGGTACTTAGTCCGGTGGTAGCGATACCTAGTTCGATGCAGAATTGTTTTAGTTCACGATGGCTGTACTCATCCAATTTCTCCATCTGGAACTTCTCGGTTGATCCGCTTTCTTTAGTTGTCATTGTGATTTCGTCGTGGGGTGAGCTACTCTCTGTACGTTTATGCGGTGATTCGGATCGCGCCGCTGGCCACCAATGTTAGACGGACCGGGAGGGTCGGCCGAGGATAAGGGGAGAGGTCTCCGGGGAGAGCCGTCTCCAGCGATCGTACAGACAAGTAACTTCCCCCCCACAGACGGACACCACACAAAGTTAAAGTTCAACGAGACTTTATAGGCAATTCTTTACGTTTACGATGGAATGGTACAAGGAGGTCTGGACTCAGGGGTCCCCTCGATTCTAGTCTCTGGTTTGGGAAAAGGGTAGCGGGACAGTCTTGTTACCAAAAAGATGAAAATAGCTCTCAATCCTCGAGCTCGGCGTTCTAGATGATCGGGCCGCGGCGGAGCCAGCAGGTCCCGAGATGGACGAAGGAAGCGACGGTCCGCGGCGGAGCCTGCAGGTCCCGATGAAGATGATGGTTACAAACGGTCCGCGGCCACGCCAGCAGGTCCCGACGACGATGAAGGATATGAAGTTCACGAAGGTTGCGGCAGCACCAGCAGGCCAGACGATGGTGCACAAGACAGAGCTACGGCAGCGCCAGTAGTCCGTCAAGGATGAGTTCTTCTTTGCGTCTCTCGACTCCAAGATACAACTGCCTTCCTGCTCTGGAGCTGCCCCAGTTATAGGGCTGGTGTGCTTTGATGTCCGGACCCTCGCACTTGGAGGTCGGGAGGTCCGGGATGAGGGAGTCCAGACACCCAGCAGGGGGGTGGAGCCGGCGCCCGGGGAGGCGATGGGCGAGCGGCACTTGGCGGGGGAGAGCCATCGACACCTCTTTCTCCCATTGACTTGCCAAGTAGCCCGCTCACCTCCTGGGTGGATGGTGGTGCCGGGATGTCTGAGGCCGGGCCAGGCCCAGGGTTGAGGTCGATCGGGGGCCAGGCGGCCTCGTGGTGGAGGGTCCAAGATGGCGCCCCAGGATGGGCGCGAGGGCCGGCAGTGGATCGGACCCACGAGGTTGACATGCTCGAGGGCAGGGGTCCCTGAGGGGACAGAGGACGTGCAATGGTGGTGTGTGGTACTTGTGGGCCTGGACTCGGGCCTGGTTGGGCCGGGGGAGAGCGGCCCTTCATGTGGCCTGTCCAACAATAGTAAAATGAGATGATATGCTGAAATATATGTTTATTTTTAAGGTGGTCCCGCTTCGCGTTTTTTTGGTGATTTAAAGAAAAAAACTAGATTCACTACTAGAAAGGTAAGATGTGGATAGGTGGCTGTTGAGCTCACTAGCAGTCTTCTCTTTTATATGGGTACAAAACAAATATTTAATAAGGGTCTCCCCTCTCTCTTTTCCATTCACAGTATATGGTCCTGATGAGAACTCCTTATTAAGAGAGTTCGAAACGCGTAGACCTTGTTATCTACAGCCATAAGGATATCAAATGATACTTGTATTATGCTGATTCTTTATTGAAGTTACATTCTATGGCTTTTGCAAAAATTGTATATAATTTGTACATGTTTGTATAATACCTTTTGATATTAGAGTGTTAGGTGTGCGAGTGTGTTTGGAGTATGTTAGAAAAAGATCTTTAGTGATAGTGTGTATGAATGATATGAAGGGGATGTGGTACAATATTGAGTAATTGTATGTTTATTTATGTTTGTGTAATGCTTCTTTGAAATGTGTAAAAATTTGAAAAAATGAATGATCTAATGACAATTTGAAATTAAATAAAAATCAAAAGGATTGATAAAAAAAATCAGGTATCGCTCACATAGTGTTCTATTCGTGTGTGAGCTAGAGAAATAGACAGGTTTTTCTAATAAAGGCAGCATTGGCATCTTTTCTGTAGTAAATTATCAGTTAAAGGTAAGAAAAATCTTGAAAAAGGAATGGAATGCATGCTTTCATTGAAAGAACACAAAACCGTATGCGGGTTAGAAATAAAAACAGACTGAACGGAGACTGAAGCATAGAGGTAATTTCTAAGGGCTTTTACACGTTCTAACTTGTGTCTCTGTCAAGTAGAGGAATTCCTCGTCCCCAAAAAGTTTCCATTAGAGCTTATTAACTTAGAAACTAAAGCTAGTCAAATAGAAATAAGCTTTATTCGATTTAAATATTTAAATAATAAAAGCACAATACATTAAAAATATGCATCATATCTTATGAGTGCATTAGTGAACCATTTAAAATAACGTTCATATTGGCTAGTCATCTCTGTTCCAATTATGCAATGCTAAAGATAACAGGTAAATGCTTATTTGCACAATATGTGTGCGGAAAATCAAAGAAACATCCAGACGCTCAATTCCACCTATGTTGTAAGAGCACAAACAGAAGGGCCAACAGGAATAAGATCTGTCTCGTTAATAATGGTTATAGTAAACCCCCTTACTCCTCTAATTATTGAAAGACTTATCCAATAGGGGTCACCTTATGATCCTAACTAGATCGCAACTGGTATGTTGATAGGATCACACCCCTGTGGTAAAATACAGGCTTTCCAAAACCATTGAAGACGGAGCGTATATAACTAGGCTGGATTAACAGTCTACTAAATTCTTATTCAAAAACAGGTAGCCACAAGGACAACTAAGTGCACAAACGTAGACTTGTTATTTACACCCCACGATCTAAAGGGGTGGGGGGGAATAGAACATTACTGAACTTGCGCAAATGGAAGGAGGAAAAGACCACGGGCCCCGAGTGAGGGGTCTGCTTAACACCCATGGCCCTCAAAGAGGAAGGGAAAAGCGCGTGAGTGAGCCATTCCAACGTGCAGTCAAGCCCTTCCATGGCGATATTACCCTAGAGCTAGAAACTGCTACCTCTACTTAAGAAACTAGATGTGGATCCAGCGGAACACAAGAATTGTAGGCTCATCTCCCTACTGCCTGCTTCAGCGAAAATTCTGGAGAAGGAAGCCCAGAAGCCACTGGCCGAATTCCTTGAATCAAACAACTGCTTTCATGATTCACAATCGGGTTTTAGAACAGGATACAGCACGGAGACCGCACTTCTTGAAGTCTCTGAATCGGTTTGTGAATCTGTGAACCAGGGCACCTCAGCTATGCAGGTGCTGCTTGGTCTGTCCACAGCTTTTGACACTGTGGCCAACCCGATTCTATTGGTGAGACAGACAGGTGGGAGTGAGGGGTACTGCTCAGTCCTGGCTCCAGTTGTTCATGGAGAATCGCTCACGAGTAGTCCTACGCCCTTACGTCTCCCTCTAGGAACCCCTTGTTTTCGGGGTCCCCAAGGGTTCAGAGATAAGCCAGCTTCTATTCAATATATACCTTGTCCCTCTAGCGACTCTGGCTGAGACATGGGGTGTGAAAGTAGTCTCCTACGCTGATGACACTCAGCTGGTGTTCTCTTTCAAAGAACACTTGGAGGCTGCCTTTCTCAACTTTAAGCAATGCCTGAAAAACGTCTTGGCCTTGATGACTGAGAATTGCTTAAAGCTTAATGCTGAGAAAACAGAGGTCTTATTCTTCAGTCTGGCAGCACCATCATTTTCTAATTTGTTGTGGCCCTTAGAGCTGAACCCACCACATGACCTGGTGGATTCGTCCAGAAATCTGGGGTTTCATTTTTGCAACAACATCTCTTACAAGACCCAGGTGCACCACGTCTCCTCTAAATGTTTCTGGATGTTAAGAGCTTTGAGAAAATTCTTATACTTTCTGTTGAAGGAATCCAGGAACACCACAGTACGTGCACTGGTGACCTCCCAGCTGGACTACTCGAACAGTCTATATCAAGGACTGCCAGTTTTTCTAGTCAGCAGACTGCAGATAATTCAAAATGCAGCGGCCAGACTAGTTAGGAATGTGCCACTTCGCCATCACATTTCCCCACATTTGAGGCACCTCCATTGGCTTCCTGTAAACAGAAGGGTTAAGGCCCTCATTTTGGCCTACAGAAACATCAGAGATCGGGGTCCGGGTTATCTGAGGCAGAGATTGCAAATTTACCACCAAGTCCGGGCCCTGAGATCAAGCCACATGTGACTGCTCAGGGTTCATTGCTTCCTTAAGGCCAGGATCGGTGGCAGAGCGGTCACTGTGAAAACTATTAAACTCTGGAATGCTATGTCCCTTCACCTCCGAATGATGGAATCAGAACAGGCCTTTAAGAAGGCACTAAAAATCTGTTTTTTGCCCCACTTGCTACCCTCACCGCAAATCTGATATCTAGCGCCAGGAGACCTCTGTTGAGGTAACCTTGCACTCTACAAACCACATTTATTATTATTATTATTATTATTATTATTAATATTATTATTATTATTATAATAAATGGTCAGAAGGAACACAGCCAATGAAGGAGCACAGATGACTCCCAGGAGACCCATATCTTGAACTGCAGTGTCGCATCAAAAGCTAAGAATATTTATTGGTTATGTACGATCTGTCTACTAAGGATAGTAGTCCCACACTTAAGTACTACAGAAGAACTGTTGAGTCAAAAGAAGTTCACAAAAAGGGAACTACAGCACCTGCATAGGGATCTCTCATACGTTACAAACAATTTCACCAAACAGAATGCCAGCATCCCACATGCACTGCACAGTGACCTATTGCATAACACATGGTACCAGCACACAGTCATAGTTGGCTCTCAAGCATCAGCCAGGTTATGTTGTCTGTTCATTAACCTCACAGGCGGTAGGCACAGACAGGCTTTACTTGTCCCAAAAAGTAGCCCCAGACAAAGCAAAATGTCTTAAGCACCTCTACCTATGTAGAATAAGGTACAAGATCAAACCCATTAAGATAGAGCCACACAGGGTAGTTGTACACATAACAAGATATGAGACCAACCCAACAGCTCTATCCACCCTAACTGAACTACAGATATCCAAACCGAGCTGGACAGGATGCGTAGAATAGGAACTATAGGGGAAGATATCACATGGCCCTGAGATTTCCCTGTGAAAGATTTTTGAAGGTGGCAAAACCCCCAACTCATTGCACAAACACTTCTGCTCCAGCATCCATCTGTGGACCAAGAGTGGCTCTTAGAGAAACAATGGCAGGCTTCTTAAACAACAAATGGTCTCCTGATTCGTATGTAGGGCTGTACAACTCGGGGATAAAAAGGGATATGAGTATGTATGTATGTATTACCTACTGGCATTTGGCAGTAGGTAGTAATAGTTTGGATCTAGTTTCCATAGGAAAAGCATTTTTTGTTTTACCAATTACTTTGGCATCTTTTGCCCCTAGTTTGCCACTCACTTTAGCTGCTGTGTTGAAAGTTTCGGGGTACTTTGTCAAGCAGGGACCGGGAAAAAGAGATGTCACAAGATGCATTTTCCCCAAGAAATTTTCCAAAGGGATTTATACCAAATTTGGCAGAGAGCAAGACCTTGGTCCAGAAAGAGTGCTTTTTGTGATTTTGAGTAAATCTGTTTAGTAGTTTTGGGGTTATTAAAGAAAAAAGAAATATAGATCTCTACGGATGTGGAACCTTCCGTGTATCCCCTGCAGTGAATATGTAGCTTCATGCACCAACAGCAATGCTGTGATTGGCTGGTCTTGACCTGGGAGGAAGGTTGCGGTTACCATTTTAGATAACAGGGAACAGTCGCCGGTTGTGAGAATTTACAAAAAACGGAATAGAAGGGGCCAGGGTAGCGGCACCCTGACCCTATGTCTGCAACATAGGGGTGTATGAGGGACTAATGATTAAAAGAAATGGGCCCTCAAGGGAGGGGAATTCATATGCCCGAATCCTGAGACATGTTGATTTCTGTCAGGGGCAAGAAGATGTAATGTCTATTTTGTCCAAAGGACAACTAGACATAAAATCAAAAGTAAATGGAGATGCCCCTACTTGGCCCCGCTCCTACAGCTATCGGCTCCGTGGGTGGCTGGTAGTGCTCTCTCAGATGCAATTTCTCTTCGCTACTGGTTGAAGCTTCTGCACACATCAGGGGCATAACAAACGCCCCCGCAGCCCCACCAGTGCGGGGGCCCCACTCTCTTCAGTAAATGAAGGGGACCCCCTCAGCTCTTCTGAGAGTTGTGAGAGAGGCTTGCGCTAAAGCAAGCCTCTCTCCCTCTAAAGCAGGTGCAGGCTGCAGCCTGCTCTGAGCCCCACGCTCTGAGCTCTGGGCTGACTGAAGAGAAACAATGTAACAAGTTGCAATGTTTCTCTTCAGTCAGAGGGAGCAAGGCCTGGAAAGAGGATGCGGGTGGAGCCCCAGAAAGCAGGAGGTAGCACAGAGCACTGCCCAGGACCCTGAGAAGGGTGGGAGTGGGGGCCCTCAGAGTCAGCATTCTCCAGGGCAAAGCTCATATGAGAAAGGATGAGGCAGGTAAGCACTCTAGTTATAACGCACCATGTGGGCTTCCGCAGGGGGGCAAGGGGGGCCGAGAAGGGTGCAAGGCAGAGGAGAGAAGGGTGCAAGGCAGAGGAAAGAAGGGTGCAAGGCAGAGGGGAGAAGGGTGCAAGGCAGAGGGGAGAAGGGTGCAAGGCAGAGGGGAGAAGGGTGCAAGGCGGAGGGGAGAAGGGTGCAAGGCGGAGGGGAGAAGGGTGCAAGGCAGAGGGGAGAAGGGTGCAAGGCAGAGGGGAGAAGAGTGCAAGGCAGAGGGGAGAAGAGTGCAAGGCAGAGGGGAGAAGAGTGCAAGGGGGAGGGGAGAAGGGTGCAAGGCAGAGAGGAGAAGGGTGCACGGCGGAGTGGAGAAGGCTGCAAGGTGGAGTGGAGAAGGCTGCAAGGCAGAGGGGAGAAGGGTGCAATAGGGAGGGGAGGAGGGTGCAAGGCAGAGGGGAGAAGGGTGCAAGGCAGAGGGGAGAAGGGTGCAAGGCAGAGGGGAGAAGGGTGCAAGGTAGAGAGGAGAAGGGTGCAAGGCAGAGGGAAGATGAGTGCAAGGGGAAGGGGAGAAGGGTGCAAAGCAGAGGGGAGAAGGGTGCAAGGTAGAGAGGAGAAGGGTGCAAGGTGGAGGGGAGAAGGGTGAAAGGTGGAGGGGAGAAGGGTGCAAGGCAGAGGGGAGAAGGGTGCAAGGCAGAGGGGAGAAGGGTGCAAGGTAGAGAAGGATGCAAGGCGGTGGGCGAGAAGGGTGCAAGGTAGAGAAGGGTGCAAGGCGGTGGGGAGAAGGGTGCAAGGCAGTGGGGGAGAAGGGTGCAAGGCAGTGGGGGAGAAGGGTGCAAGGCGGTGGGGGAGAAGGGTGCAAGGCGGTGGGGGAGAAGGGTGCAAGGCGGTGGGGGAAAAGGGTGCAAGGCGGTGGGGGAGAAGGCTGCAAGGCGGTGGGGGAGAAGGCTGCAAGGCGGTGGGGGAGAAGGGTGCTAGGCAGAGAGGAGAAGGGTGCAAGGCGGAGGGGAGAAGGGTGCAAGGCGGAGGGGAGAAAGGTGCAAGGCGGAGGGGAGAAGGGTGCAAGGCGGAGGGGAGAAGGGTGCAAGGCAGAGGGGAGAAGGGTGCACGGCAAAGGGAGAAGGGTGCAAGGCAGAGGGGAGAAGAGTGCAAGGCAGAGGGGAGAAGAGTGCAAGGCAGAGGGGAGAAGAGTGCAAGGCAGAGGGGAGAAGAGTGCAAGGGGGAGGGGAGAAGGGTGCAAGGCAGAGAGGAGAAGGGTGCAAGGCGGAGTGGAGAAGGCTGCAAGGCGGAGTGGAGAAGGCTGCAAGGCAGAGGGGGGAAGGGTGCAATAGGGAGGGGAGGAGGGTGTAATAGGGAGGGGAGAAGGGTGCAAGGCAGAGGGGAGAAGGGTGCAAGGCAGAGGGGAGAAGGGTGCAAGGCAGAGGGGAGAAGAGTGCAAGGCAGAGGGGAGAAGAGTGCAAGGAGGAGGGGAGAAGGGTGCAAGGCAGAGGGGAGAAGGGTGCAAGGCAGAGTGGAGAAGGGTGCAAGGCAGAGTGGAGAAGGGTGCAAGGCAGAGGGGAGAAGGGTGCAAGGCAGAGGGGAGAAGGGTGCAAGATAGAGAGGAGAAGGGTGCAAGATAGAGAGGAGAAGGGTGCAAGGTAGAGAGGATAAAGGTACAAGGCAGAGAGGAGAAGGGTGCAAGGCAGAGGGGAGAAGGGTGCAAGGCGGAGGGGAGAAGGGTGCAAGGCGGAGGGGAGAAGGGTGCAAGGGGGAGGGGAGAAGGGTGCAAGGCGGAGGGGAGAAGGGTGCAATGGGGAGGGGGAGAAGGGTGCAAGGCAGAGGAGAACAAGGTGCAAGGCAGAGGGGAAAAGGGTGCAAGGCAGAGGGAGAAGGGTGCAAGGCGGAGAGGAGAAGAGTGCAACGGGGAGGGAGAAAAGGGTACAAGGCAGAGGGGAGAAGGGTGCAAGCCAGAGGGGAGAAGGGTGCAAGGCAGAGAGGAGAAGAGTGCAAGGCAGAGAGGAGATGGGTGCACGGCAGAGGGGAGAAGGGTGCAAGGCGGAGGTGAGAAGGGTGCAAGGCAGAGGGGAGATGGGTGCAAGGTAGAGAGGAGATGGGTGCAAGGTAGAGAGGAGATGGGTGCAAGGCAGAGAGGAGATGGGTGCAAGGCAGAGAGGAGATGGGTGCAAGGCAGAGAGGAGATGGGTGCAAGGCAGAGAGGAGATGGGTGCAAGGCGGAGGGGAGAAGAGTAAAAGGCAGAGTGAGAAGGGTGCAAGGCAGAGGGCAGAAGGGTGCAAGATAGAGAGGAGAAGGGTGCAAGATAGAGAGGAGAAGGGTGCAAGGTAGGGAGGATAAGGGTACAAGGCAGAGAGGAGAAGGGTGCAAGGCAGAAAGGAGAAGGGTGCAAGGCAGAAAGGAGAAGGGTGCAAGGCAGAAAGGAGAAGGGTGCAAGGCAGAGGGTAGAAGGGTGCAAGGTGGAGGGGAGAAGGGTGCAAGGCAGAGGGGAGAAGAGTGCAAAGGGGAGGGGAGAAGGGTGCAAGGCAGAGAGGAGAAAAGTGCAAGGAAGAGGGGAGAAGGATGCAAGGGGGAGGGGAGAAGGGTGCAAGGCAGAGGGAAGAAGGGTGCAAGGCAGAGGGGGAGAAGAGTGCAAGGGGGAGGGGAGAAGGGTGCAAGGCGAAGGGGAGAAGGATGCAAGGTAGAGAGGAGAAGGATGCAAGGCAGAGGGGAGAAGAGTGCAAGGGGGAGGGGAGAAGGGTGCAAGGCAGAGGGGAGAAGGGTGCAAGGCAGAGGGAAGAAGGGTGCAAGGCAGAGGAGAGAAGGGTGCAAGGCAGAGGGGAGAAGGGGGAGGGGGAGAAGGGTGCAAGGCAGAGGGGAGAATGGTGCAAGGCAGAGGGGAGAAGGGTGAAAGGTAGAGAGAAGAAGGGTGCAAGGCAGAGGGGGAGAAGAGTGCAAGGGGGAGGGGAGAAGGGTGCAAGGCAGAGGGCCGAAGAGTGCAAGGGGGAGGGGAGAAGGGGGAGGGGGAGGGGAGAAGGGGGAGGGGGAGAAGGGTGCAAGGCAGAGGGGAGAATGGTGCAAGGCAGAGGGGAGAAGGGTGAAAGGTAGAGAGGAGAAGGGTGCAAGGCAGAGGGGGAGAAGAGTGCAAGGGGGAGGGGAGAAGGGTGCAAGGGGGAGGGGAGAAGGGTGCAAGGGGGAGGGGAGAAGGGTGCAAGGGGGAGGGGAGAAGGGTGCAAGGCAGAGGGGAGAAGGGTGCAAGGCAGAGGGGAGAAGGGTGCAAGGTAGAGGGGAGAAGGGTGCAAGGTAGAGAGGAGAAGGGTGCAAGGCAGAGGGGGAGCATAGTGCAAGGGGAGGGGAGAAGGGTGCAAGGCAGAGGGGAGAAGGGTGCAAGGCAGAGGGGAGAAGAGTGAAAGGTAGAGAGGAGAAGGGTGCAAGGCAGAGAGTCGAATGGTGCAAGGTGGAGGGGAAAAGGGTGACAGGCAGATGGGAGAAGGATGCAAGGGGGAGGGGAGAAGGGTGCAAGGCAGAGGGAAGAAGGGTGCAAGGTGAGGGGAGAAGGGTTCAAAGGCAGAGGAGAGAAGGGTGCAAGGTAGAGAGGAGAAGGGTGCAAGGTAGAGAGGAGAAGGGTGCAAGGCTGAGGGGAGAAGGGTGCAAGGCAGAGGGGAGAAGGGTGCAAGGTAGAGGGGAGAAGGGTGCAAGGTAGAGGGGAGAAGGGTGCAAGGCAGAGGGGGAGCATAGTGCAAGGGGAGGGGAGAAGGGTGCAAGGCAGAGGGGAGAAGGGTGCAAGGCAGAGGGGAGAAGAGTGAAAGGTAGAGAGGAGAAGGGGGCAAGGCAGAGAGCCGAATGGTGCAAGGTGGAGGGGAAAAGGGTGACAGGCAGATGGGAGAAGGATGCAAGGGGGAGGGGAGAAGGGTGCAAGGCAGAGGGGAGAAGGGTGCAAGGCAGAGGGGGAGAAGAGTGCAAGGGGGAGGGGAGAAGGGTGCAAGGCGAAGGGGAGAAGGGTGCAAGGTAGAGAGGAGAAGGATGCAAGGCAGAGGGGCGAAGAGTGCAAGGGGGAGGGGAGAAGGGTGCAAGGCAGAGGGGAGAAGGGTGCAAGGTAGAGAGGAGAAGGGTGCAAGGTAGAGGGGAGAAGGGTGCAAGGTAGAGAGGAGAAGGGTGCAAGGCAGAGGGGGGGCATAGTGCAAGGGGAGGGGAGAAGGGTGCAAGGCAGAGGGGAGAAGGGTGCAAGGGGGAGGGGAGAAGGGTGCAAGGCAGAGGGGAGAAGGTGCAAGGTAGAGGGGAGAAGGGTGCAAGGTAGAGAGGAGAAGGGTGCAAGGCAGAGGGGGAGCATAGTGCAAGGGGAGGGGAGAAGGGCGCAAGGTTGAGGGGAGAAGGGTGCAAGGCAGAGGGGAGAAGAGTGAAATGTAGAGAGGAGAAGGGTGCAAGGCAGAGAGCCGAATGGTGCAAGGTGGAGGGGAAAAGGGTGACAGGCAGATGGGAGAAGGATGCAAGGGGGAGGGGAGAAGGGTGCAAGGCAGAGGGAAGAAGGGTGCAAGGCAGAGGGGGAGAAGAGTGCAAGGGGGGGGGGGAGAAGGGTGCAAGGCGAAGGGGAGAAGGGTGCAAGGCGAAGGGGAGAAGGGTGCAAGGTAGAGAGGAGAAGGATGCAAGGCAGAGGGGCGAAGAGTGCAAGGGGGAGGGGAGAAGGGTGCAAGGCAGAGGGGAGAAGGGTGCAAGGTAGAGAGGAGAAGGGTGCAAGGCAGAGGGGCAGAAGAGTGCAAGGGGGAGGGGAGAAGGGTGCAAGGCAGAGGGGAGAAGGGTGCAAGTCAGAGGGGAGAAGGGTGCAAGGCAGAGGGAAGAAGGGTGCAAGGCAGAGGAGAGAAGGGTGCAAGGCAGAGGGGAGAAGGGGGAGGGGGAGAAGGGTGCAAGGCAGAGGGGAGAATGGTGCAAGGCAGAGGGGAGAAGGGTGCAAGGCAGAGGGAAGAAGGGTGCAAGGCAGAGGAGAGAAGGGTGCAAGGCAGAGGGGAGAAGGGGGAGGGGGAGAAGGGTGCAAAGCAGAGGGGAGAATGGTGCAAGGCAGAGGGGAGAAGGGTGAAAGGTAGAGAGAAGAAGGGTGCAAGGCAGAGGGGGAGAAGAGTGCAAGGGGGAGGGGGAGAAGGGTGCAAGGCAGAGGGGAGAATGGTGCAAGGCAGAGGGGAGAAGGGTGAAAGGTAGAGAGGAGAAGGGTGCAAGGCAGAGGGGGAGAAGAGTCCAAGGGGGAGGGGAGAAGGGTGCAAGGCAGAGGGCCGAAGAGTGCAAGGGGGAGGGGAGAAGGGTGCAAGGCAGAGGGGAGAAGGGTGCAAGGTAGAGGGGAGAAGGGTGCAAGGTAGAGAGGAGAAGGGTGCAAGGCAGAGGGGGAGCATAGTGCAAGGGGAGGGGAGAAGGGTGCAAGGCAGAGGGGAGAAGGGTGCAAGGCAGAGGGGAGAAGAGTGAAAGGTAGAGAGGAGAAGGGTGCAAGGCAGAGAGACGAATGGTGCAAGGTCGAGGGGAAAAGGGTGACAGGCAGATGGGAGAAGGATGCAAGGGGGAGGGGAGAAGGGTGCAAGGCAGAGGGAAGATGGGTGCAAGGTGAGGGGAGAAGGGTTCAAAGGCAGAGGAGAGAAGGGTGAAAGGTAGAGAGGAGAAGGGTGCAAGGCTGAGGGGAGAAGGGTGCAAGGCTGAGGGGAGAAGGGTGCAAGGCTGAGGGGAGAAGGGTGCAAGGCTGAGGGGAGAAGGGTGCAAGGCAGAGAGGAGAAGGGTGCAAGGTAGAGGAGAGAAGGGTGCAAGGTAGAGGAGAGAAGGGTGCAAGGTAGAGGGGAGAAGGGTGCAAGGCAGAGGGGAGAAGGGTGCAAGGCAGAGGAGAGAAGGGTGCAAGGCAGAGGAGAGAAGGGTGCAAGGCAGAGGAGAGAAGGGTGCAAGGCAGAGGAGATAAGAGTGCAAGGCAGAGGGGAGGATGGGGAGAAGGGTGCAAGGCAGAGGGGAGAAGGGTGCAAGGCAGAGGGGAGAAGGGTGCAAGGCAGAGGGGAGAAGGGTGAAAGGTAGAGAGGAGAAGGGTGCAAGGCAGAGGGGGAGAAGAGTACAAGGGGGAGGGGAGAAGGGTGCAAGGCGAAGGGGAGAAGGATGCAAGGTAGAGAGGAGAAGGGTGCAAGGCAGAGGGCGAAGAGTGCAAGGGGGAGGGGGAGGGGAGAAGGGTGCAAGGCAGAGGGAGAAGGGTGCAAGGTAGAGAGGAGAAGGGGCAAGGCAGAGGGGCAGAAGAGTGCAAGGGGGAGGGGAGAAGGGCGCAAGGCAGAGGGGAGAAGGGTGCAAGGCAGAGGAGAGAAGAGTGCAAGGCAGAGGAGAGAAGAGTGCAAGGCAGAGGGGAGAAGGGTGCAAGGCAGAGGAGAGAATGGTGCAAGGCAGAGGGGAGAAGGGGGAGGGGGAGAAGGGTGCAAGGAGAATGGTGCAAGACAGAGGGGAGAAGGGTGAAAGGTAGAGGGGAGAAGGGTGAAAGGTAGAGAGGAGAAGGGTGCAAGGCAGAGGGGGAGAAGAGTGCAAGGGGGAGGGGAGAAGGGTGCAAGGCAGAGGGGCGAAGAGTGCAAGAGGGAGGGGAGAAGGGGGAGGGGAGAAGGGTGCAAGGCAGAGGGGAGAAGGGAGCAAGGTAGAGGGGAGAAGGGAGCAAGGTAGAGGGGAGAAGGGTGCAAGGCAGAGGGGGAGAACAGTGCAAGGGGAGGGGAGAAGGGTGCAAGGCAGAGGGGAGAAGGGTGCAAGGCAGAGGGGAGAAGGGTGAAAGGTAGAGAGAAGGGTGCAAGGCAGAGGGCAGAAGGGTGCAAGGTGGAAGGGAGAAGGGTGCAAGGCGGAGGGGAGAAGGGTGCAAGGCAGAGGGGAGAAGGGTGACAGGCAGGGGGAGAAGGGTGACAGGCAGGGGGAGAAGGGTGACAGGCAGAGGGGAGAAGGGTGACAGGCAGAGGGGAGAAGGATGCAATGGGGAGGGGAGAAGGATGCAATGGGGAGGGGAGAAGGGTGCAAGGCAGAGGGAAGAAGGGTGCAAGGTGAGGGGAGAAGGGTTCAAAGGCAGAGGAGAGAAGGGTGCAAGGTAGGGAGGAGAAGGGTGCAAGGCTGAGGGGAGAAGGGTGCAAGGCTAAGGGGAGAAGGGTGCAAGGCAGAGAGGAGAAGGGTGCAAGGTAGAGGGGAGAAGGGTGCAAGGCAAAGGGGAGAAGGGTGCAAGGCAGAGGGGAGAAGGGTGCAAGGTAGAGGGGAGAAGGGTGCAAGGTAGAGAGGAGAAGGGTGCAAGGCAGAGGGGGAGCATAGTGCAAGGGGAGGGGAGAAGGGTGCAAGGCAGAGGGGAGAAGGGTGCAAGGCAGAGGGGAGAAGAGTGAAAGGTAGAGAGGAGAAGGGTGCAAGGCAGAGAGACGAATGGTGCAAGGTCGAGGGGAAAAGGGTGACAGGCAGATGGGAGAAGGATGCAAGGGGGAGGGGAGAAGGGTGCAAGGCAGAGGGAAGATGGGTGCAAGGTGAGGGGAGAAGGGTTCAAAGGCAGAGGAGAGAAGGGTGAAAGGTAGAGAGGAGAAGGGTGCAAGGCTGAGGGGAGAAGGGTGCAAGGCTGAGGGGAGAAGGGTGCAAGGCTGAGGGGAGAAGGGTGCAAGGCTGAGGGGAGAAGGGTGCAAGGCAGAGAGGAGAAGGGTGCAAGGTAGAGGAGAGAAGGGTGCAAGGTAGAGGAGAGAAGGGTGCAAGGCAGAGGGGAGAAGGGTGCAAGGCAGAGGGGAGAAGGGTGCAAGGCAGAGGAGAGAAGGGTGCAAGGCAGAGGAGAGAAGGGTGCAAGGCAGAGGAGAGAAGGGTGCAAGGCAGAGGAGATAAGAGTGCAAGGCAGAGGGGAGGATGGGGAGAAGGGTGCAAGGCAGAGGGGAGAAGGGTGCAAGGCAGAGGGGAGAAGGGTGAAAGGTAGAGAGGAGAAGGGTGCAAGGCAGAGGGGGAGAAGAGTACAAGGGGGAGGGGAGAAGGGTGCAAGGCGAAGGGGAGAAGGATGCAAGGTAGAGAGGAGAAGGGTGCAAGGCAGAGGGCGAAGAGTGCAAGGGGGAGGGGGAGGGGAGAAGGGTGCAAGGCAGAGGGAGAAGGGTGCAAGGTAGAGAGGAGAAGGGGCAAGGCAGAGGGGCAGAAGAGTGCAAGGGGGAGGGGAGAAGGGCGCAAGGCAGAGGGGAGAAGGGTGCAAGGCAGAGGAGAGAAGAGTGCAAGGCAGAGGGGAGAAGGGTGCAAGGCAGAGGGGAGAAGGGTGCAAGGCAGAGGAGAGAATGGTGCAAGGCAGAGGGGAGAAGGGGGAGGGGGAGAAGGGTGCAAGGAGAATGGTGCAAGACAGAGGGGAGAAGGGTGAAAGGTAGAGGGGAGAAGGGTGAAAGGTAGAGAGGAGAAGGGTGCAAGGCAGAGGGGGAGAAGAGTGCAAGGGGGAGGGGAGAAGGGTGCAAGGCAGAGGGGCGAAGAGTGCAAGAGGGAGGGGAGAAGGGGGAGGGGAGAAGGGTGCAAGGCAGAGGGGAGAAGGGAGCAAGGTAGAGGGGAGAAGGGAGCAAGGTAGAGGGGAGAAGGGTGCAAGGCAGAGGGGGAGAACAGTGCAAGGGGAGGGGAGAAGGGTGCAAGGCAGAGGGGAGAAGGGTGCAAGGCAGAGGGGAGAAGGGTGAAAGGTAGAGAGAAGGGTGCAAGGCAGAGGGCAGAAGGGTGCAAGGTGGAAGGGAGAAGGGTGCAAGGCGGAGGGGAGAAGGGTGCAAGGCAGAGGGGAGAAGGGTGACAGGCAGGGGGAGAAGGGTGACAGGCAGGGGGAGAAGGGTGACAGGCAGGGGGGAGAAGGGTGACAGGCAGAGGGGAGAAGGGTGACAGGCAGAGGGGAGAAGGATGCAATGGGGAGGGGAGAAGGATGCAATGGGGAGGGGAGAAGGGTGCAAGGCAGAGGGAAGAAGGGTGCAAGGTGAGGGGAGAAGGGTTCAAAGGCAGAGGAGAGAAGGGTGCAAGGTAGGGAGGAGAAGGGTACAAGGCTGAGGGGAGAAGGGTGCAAGGCTAAGGGGAGAAGGGTGCAAGGCAGAGAGGAGAAGGGTGCAAGGTAGAGGGGAGAAGGGTGCAAGGCAGAGGGGAGAAGGGTGCAAGGCAGAGGGGAGAAGGGTGCAAGGCAGAGGAGAGAAGGGTGCAAAGCAGAGGAGAGAAGGGTGCAAGGCAGAGGAGAGAAGGGTGCAAGGCAGGGGGGAGAAGGGGAAGGGGAGAAGGGTGCAAGGCAGAGGGGAGAAGGGTGAAAGGTAGAGAGGAGAAGGGTGCAAGGCAGAGAGGGAGAAGAGTGCAAGGGGGAGGGGAGAAGGGTGCAAGGCGAAGGGGAGAAGGATGCAAGGTAGAGAGGAGAAGGGTGCAAGGCAGAGGAGGAGAAGGGTGCAAGGCAGAGGGGCAAAGAGTGCAAGGGGGAGGGGAGAAGGGTGCAAGGCAGAGGGGAGAAGGGTGCAAGGCAGAGGGGAGAAGGGTGCAAGGTGGAGAGGAGAAGGGTGCAAGGCAGGGGGCAGAAGAGTGCAAGGGGGAGGGGAGAAGGGTGCAAGGGGGAGGGGAGAAGGGTGCAAGGCAGAGGAGAGAAGGGTGCAAGGCAGAGGGGAGAAGGGTGCAAGGCAGAGGAGAGAAGGGTGCAAGGCAGAGGAGAGAAGGGTGCAAGGCAGAGGGGAGAAGGGGGAGGGGGAGAAGGGTGCAAGGCAGAGGGGAGAAGGGTGAAAGGTAGAGGCGAGAAGGGTGAAAGGTAGAGAGGAGAAGGGTGCAAGGCAGAGGGGGAGAAGAGTGCAAGGGGGAGGGGAGAAGAGTGCAAGGGGGAGGGGAGAAGGGTGCAAGGCAGAGGGGCGAAGAGTGCAAGGGGGAGGGGAGAAGGGGGAGGGGAGAAGGGTGCAAGGCAGAGGGGAGAAGGGTGCAAGGTAGAGAGGAGAAGGGTGCAAGGCAGAGGGGGAGAATAGTGCAAGGGGAGGGGAGAAGGGTTCAAGGCAGAGGGGAGAAGGGTGCAAGGCAGAGGGGAGAAGTGTGAAATGTAGAGAGGAGAAGGGTGCAAGGCAGAGACCAGAAGGGTGCAAGGTGGAGGGGAGAAGGGTGCAAGGTGGAGGGGAGAAGGGTGCAAGGCAGAGGGGAGAAGGGTGACAGGCAGAGGGGAGAAGGATGCATGGTAGAGAAGGGTGCACGGTGGAGGGGAGAATGGTGCAAGGCAGAGGGGAGAAGGGTGCAAGGCAGAGGGAAGAAGGGAGCAAGGCAGAGAGGAGAAGGGAGCAAGGCAGAGAGGATAAGGGTGCAAGGCAGAGGGGAGAAGGGTGCTCACTACTTTGTGAGAGAGCGTGGGAGAGAGTGGAGAGAGAGTGGAGTGAGATAGGGAGTGGAGAGATAGAGAGTGGAGAGAAAGAGAGAGTGGAGAGAAAGAGAGAGTGGAGAGCGAGAGTCGAGAGAGAGAAAGTGGGGAGAGACAGTGGAAAGGGAGAGAGAGAGAGAGAGAGAGAGAGTAGAGAGAGAGAGGCTAGAGAGAGAGGGTGGAGTGAGAGAGTGGAGAGAGAGAGAGTGAAGAGAGACAGTGGAGAGACAGTGGAGAGGGAGAGTGCAGAGAGAGTAGTGGAGAGAGAGAGTGGAGAGAGCGAGAGTAGAGAGACAGTGGAGAGAGAGTGGCAAGAGAGTGGAGAGAGAGTAGAGAGAGTGGAGGGAGAAAGAGTAGAGAGAGAGTGGAGAGAGAGGGGGAGAGAGAGGGGGAGAGAGAGGGGAGAGAGAGTGGAGAGAGAGTGGAGAGAGAGTGAAGAGAGAGTAGCGAGAGTGGAGAGAGAGTGGAGAGAGAGTAGAGAGAGAGTGTAGAGAGAGTGGAGAGAGTGGAGAGAGAGTGAAGAGAGAGTGTAGAGAGAGTGGAGAGAGTAGAGAGACAGTGGAGAGAGACAGTGGAGAGAGACAATGGAGAAAGAGAGAGTGAAGAGAGAGTGGAGAGAAAGTGGAGATAGACAGTAGAAAGTGGAGAGAGCGTGGAGATACAGTGGAGAGAGTGGAGAGAGAGAGAGAGTGGAGAGAGAGAGAGTGGAGAGAGAGAGTGGAGATAGGGAGTGGAGAGAGAGTGGAGGGAGAGAGTGGAGAGAGAGTGGAGAGAGAGAGTGGAAAGAGAGAGTGGCGAGAGGAGAGAGAGAGAGAGTGGAGAGAGTGGAGGGAGAGAGAGTGGAGAGAGTGGAGGGAGAGAGAGTGGAGAGAGAGTAGAGAGAGAGTGGAGAGAGAGAGTGGAGAGAGAGAGTGGAAAGAGAGTGGAAAGAGAGAGTGGAAAGAGAGAGAGTGGCGAGAGTAGAGAGAGAAGAGAGAGAGTGGAGAGCGTGGAGAGAGAGTGGAGAGAAAGTGGAGAGAAAGTGGAGAGAGAAAGAGAGTGGGGAGAGAGTAGAGAGAAGGAGAGAGAGTGGAGAGAGAGTGGAGAGAGAGTGGAGAGAGAGAGCGGAGAGAGAAAGAGTGGAGAGAGAGAGAGAGTGGAAAGAGAGAGTGGAGAGAGAGAGAGAGTGGAGAGAGAGAGAGTGGAGAGAGAGTAGAGAGAGAGAAAGTGGAGAGAGAGAGAGAAAGTGGAGAGAGAGACAGTGGGGAGAGACATTGGAGAGAGAGAGTGGAGATAGAGTGGACAGAGTTGAGAGAGAGAATGGAGAGAGAGGGAGAGAGTGTAGAGACTGAATACTGACTGACCGAGAGACTGACTGGCTGAGAAACTGACTGAGAGAGAGAGAGACTGACTGACAGAGAGAGAGACTGACAGACTGACAGAAAGAGATAGAGAGACTGGCAGAGAGAGAGAGAGAGAGACTGACTGAGATAGAGAGACTGACTCCCTGAGAGAGAGAGAGAGAGAGAGAGAGAGAGAGAGAGAGAGAGAGAGAGAGAGAGAGAGAGAGAGAGAGAGAGAGAGAGAGAGAGACTGTGATGGAATTGGGGTCACAGTGTGTATGAAGCTATGCAATGCCTCTTAAGATTGCTATTGTCTACTAATAAAAATGTATTATCAAAATTTGCTCTTTGTAGTTACATCTGCTTTTGAAATACTGCATTGTCGCATTGTCTAATGTTTTAAAACGGAAACGAGAAGGAGCAGTGGATGCATTTTTGTCAAACCTGAACGATGAGTGGGCCAGTCGTTGTATATCATGACAGGAGTCTGCATCAGGAAACCCACCTAAAATTGGGCAAACTTTCCCGTCCTACTGATGGCAGAGACCCTGTCATGAATGGACCCCCACCTATTATAACCTGCTGGCAGACTAAGCCCAACCTTTGACTCCACCATCCAGTGTTACTTATAACAGCTGTATTGTTGATAGTGGCGTAACAATAGCCCCGCATCCCCTGCAGTATGGCAGGTCGCTGGCCTGAGATCTCTAGACTGGCACGAGGATGGGAGGGGGGGCCCTCCATGTAGTTTGCAGGGGGGCCCCCTCAAGTTTCGTCACACCACTGGCACACATGCATAGCTCTTGTGCGCACAAGACTCCGATCAGCACCGCCTGGACTCCGATCAGCACCGAAGACACCGTCCGCATGATGAACTCCATCCACTCCGGTTCTCCAACCGACCCCTGCCCTCACCACGTCTTCAACAAGGCCGACGCTGTCATCGCACCCCACCTGCGGGACATCATCAACACCTCCTTCGACACCGCCACCTTCCCGGAGAGCTGGAAGCACGCCGAAACCAACAGCGGACCCCACCGAACTCAAGAATTACCGCCCCATCTCGCTCCTCCCGTTTCCAGCCAAAGTCATCGAGAAGACCGTCAACAAACAGCTGGCCGCCTTCCTCGAGACAAATAGATCCCTCGACCCCTCACAGTCTGGCTTCCGAGCCAACCACAGCACCGAGACCGCCCTCATCGCTGCCACCGATGACATCCGAGCCCTGATGGACAACGGAGAAACAGCGGCCCTCATCCTCCTAGACCTCTCCGAGGCATTCGACACTGTCTGCCACCGCACCCTAGTGCAGCGCCGCAGCAACGTCGGAATCCAGGAGAAGGCACTGGAATGGATCATCTCCTTCCTCGACGGAAGAACACAGATTCCGTCTACCACCGTACAAGTCAGAGGCCACCGAAGTCATCTGCGGCGTCCCTCAAGGATCCTCGCTGAGCCCCACCCTCTTCAACGTCTACATGAGCCCCCTCGCGGCCATCGCACGCCAACACAACCTCAACATCATCTCCTACGCTGACGACACCCAGCTGATCCTCTCCCTGACCAACGACTCTGCCGCCGCCAGAGCCAACCTTCACGAAGGGATGAAAGACGTAGCCGAGTGGATGACGACCAGCCGCCTGAAACTGAACTCAGACAAGACGGAAGTCCTCATCCTGGGCTCCTCGCCCTCCGCCTGGGACGACTCCTGGTGGCCCCCCGCCCTGGGCACCGCACCCAAACCGACAGACCACGCACGCAACCTGGGCTTCATCCTGGACTCCTCCCTCTCCATGACCAGACAAGTCAACGCAGTCTCCTCGTCGTGCTTCAACATCCTGCGCATGCTACGGAAGATCTTCCGGTGGATCCCCACCGAGACCAGGAAGACGGTCACCCAGGCCCTCGTCACCAGCCGACTGTACTACGGCAACGCCCTCTACGCCGGAACCACCGCCAAGCTCCAGAAGAGACTCCAGCGGATCCAGAACACCTCAGCCAGACTCATCCTCGACATCCCACGACACAGCCACATCTCCGGACATCTGAAAGACCTGCATTGGCTCCCCGTCAACAAAAGAATCACCTTCCGGCTCCTCACCCACGCACACAAAGCCCTACACGATCAAGGCCCGAGCTACCTCAACAACCGCATCAACTTCTACGCTCCCAAACGCCATCTCCGATCAGCCAGTCACGCCCTCGCCGCCGTCCCCCGCATCCGAAGAACGACAACAGGAGGAAGGTCCTTCTCCTACCTGACCGCCAAGACCTGGAACTCCCTCCCGACCGACCTGCGCCTGACCCAAGACCACCTCTCCTTCAGGAAGAAGCTCAAGACCTGGCTGTTCGAGCAGTAGCAGCACCCCCCCTCCCCCAAGCGCCTTGAGACCCTCCGGGTAAGTAGTGCGCTCTATAAATGTCCTTGATTGATTGATTGAATTGTCTGCCTATGAAAGCTCTACAAGTCTCTCTTGCTCAATTTTCTAATGCCATAGTATTCGTGATGGCAAGGGATGCTGAAAACAGAACTTGCTATTTATTTTCCTGGAAGGCTAGGATTTTAAAAACACGTTTTTGTGTATTACCAGCAGCTAATGACTGTGTGGCTAGTGCTGAAAACTTGACACTTGCTCCGCAAGCTTATGAAGTAGGGGATAGAGGCGGCAGAAAGAGAATGAAACCGGGATGAGCAAGGAGCGGGGTCTTTGAGAGCGGGCATAGACTCTGCCAGTATATATATATTTTTTTCTCACTAAGTGCCACAATAATACACAAAGGAACTCCATAGTAAAGTTATTTTTTCTTACTTTAGGTTATAATAAGAACGCAATATAAAATCTGCTAAGGCACGGTAACTCCTTTCTTCCGTCTGTTTTGTTATCCGTTTTCACTCTCTCGCGTGGTACGTCTGTTCAAAGAAATCCAAAGTATGGTGGAGATTGTTCATGCAGGATAGTGAGTTTGCATTTACAAGCCTTATTTGCTGGTACGCCTGGAAGCATTCCTGCATGGGTAACACTGGAAAGGACTGTCTCATCTGGCGTGCGGGGTCCCATTTGGCTCAGATTCTCTCCTGTTCGGACCATGGCGGCTCTGCAGGGGTTGGAGCAGTCGACTGTGCTAAAGAGGGCAGTGGAGTTGGATGGTGCATCAAGTTCCAAGAGACCCTGATTTGCTGCTCGGAGGGCATAGACCATATTATTCAGGTTCTGGAAGGTGAGCTTTTGTTCGGGAGAGGCGCTGACAAGTTGTCAGTGTGCTTAGGCATTTCAGGGTATTTTTATTTAACGTGGTCTTATTTTATGTGTAAAATGTAAGAGTTATGCTTTTGGCTCTTTCAGCTTTGGCTCTTTTAGCTACACACTTAGCCCAGCATTTTGAAGGCCTTTTGTGTGATGTGATACTCATAGCTGCCGATCTTTCATTGTTTATGGGTGACATTTCCGTGGTTGCATTGTACTTAAAACGAGTGACATTCTGCTGCCAACTGTTGGACACCTAAAGTGAAATTTTATTGTGAGTAAATGAATAACAAAGACATGTAAAGTAATGTGTGAGAAGTTGGCCTGATATATGGTGTTTCCAATTCTGGAACCACCTTGTATCAGTCCAAAGAATCCCTTATGGTGTCTGGTTGTAAGTCAACCTTGTTAGACAAGCTATCCGAGGGGTAGCATGGACTAAGCAGCCTTAAAGGCTTAACTTAAGAGGTCGTGTTAAGCGAGCTGTTTTACCACATACAATCCTGTAATACCAAATGAAAGGACACCACACAAGTATATATTATAAAAATATATGTGTTTATTTCTAAATTAATCCCCAGTACTCTTTATGAGCAAAGGGGCACAAGCGTTAAATCAAAAGCACAGTATAACATACAAAGTTGCACAATTATGGATGAGGGCGGGTGGCCACTCAAACCATATATTAAGAAAGTGGTATAAGAGATACCAATCGAACAGTGGTTAGGCCTAGGGCCTAGGGAATCGCTGGGAGCAGTCTGGACTAGCAATGCTGAAGTCGGGAAAATCCCGCGGGATTCGGGTGCAGCACGTAAAGTGCGGCTTGCACCAATGCAATGTCAATGGTGCGTAAAAGTTACACAAAGTTAGTTTAAAGATGCTTCCGCTGAACCTAGAGGAACAAAACTTAAGACACAAACCCTAGAGGTGTGTACCAACGTGGGCACACCGGCGTTGCAATGTTACCTCACCCACAGGAAGTGGGTGCACAGGGTCGAAGTGGCATCGGGTTTTGACACGCAGGTTCTTGGTGCTTGGAGCTGTAGAGGCTGCAGGCGATGGGAAGCGGAAGTGTCCGGTGTGATCCAAGGGTGGATCGAAGTCGAGAAGTATCTGAAAGCAGAGGGGACAGAGTCTGGGTCACTCAGCAGTGACCAGGGTGGAACCAGGACGGAACCAGGCAGTGTCGGGCGCAATCAGATGGTTGTCGAGAGGCTTCTCTTCGCTGTCATGTGGGCTCTGGGGCATCTGCGACGTCCAGGAGCAGGTCACGATCTGTCCCACGCAGGCTCTCGCCGTCAGAACCGTCGGCTTCAAGATTGGAGCAAACAGCACTTGGCAAAAGCAATCCACGCATAAACCGGGAGATTGCTTCTCACTCAGACCAGGAGGGTCAGAGCGGGGGCTCCTTTTCACAGGAGCTGGTGCAAATCTGAAACAACCAGAAAAGCAGGTCGGTTTTGGGTTTTCGTCGGCACAGGGGCCACAAGCCAGCTGGCAAGTGACCGGGCCAACGCGTCGAGCCAACACAAGCAGAAGGGCCCCACGTAGCACTCGTCGAGTGTGGAGGGGTGAGCTTTGGTGCAAGTGGAGCTCGGGGTGGGGGCTTCTCAAACCCCGGTGTACAGCTTTGAGGGTCTCGTGGCCTTTTCAAGATGGCGTGCCCCACGCTTCCGGTCACCTCCACGGGTCTCAGCTCTGCAGGGACTGTGGATCGGTCTGGAGGAAGGCAGGAAAGCTTGATCTCGTCGATCTCTGTCGCTCGAGTTCCGGCGGGAACTGCAACAAAGCAAGGGTCGGGGTGCTGGATGGTGCCTGTTTGCACAGGGTGGTCACTCCTTGACCACAAGGGAGATTCTTCAGTCTTCTACGTTGAGTAGGATGTCGAAGGGTCCAGAGTTTCGTTTCTTATGTTTCGTCAGGATAATCTGAGTTGCATTGGCACTGCTCCCACTCTTATTCGAATCTGGTGGGCTGGATTACCTGCTAGGTCCCTCCCTATGGGTGGAACCCAGGAAGGGGGTGGATACACCCCTTTCCTTTGATCCTGGCCGCGCTGGGACTGGGGCTGGTGTGCCCCAGAACCGGTTTGGCCGGATTATGCAAGGGGCAGCCTTGTGCTCCCCAGGCAGTGTCTGGTTTCTTTGAAACCTCCCTGCTACAATCCACTATCTCCTGTCTGGGGTGGTTTATCACCGCCCTGTGACAGGAAACCTTTTGTCCAGGCTACCATTTGCTGAGTTTCGGTCAGCAGCAGGAGGCCAGACCCGGGTCTGTGGCAGAGGCAACCATTTTGTGGATCTGAGGCTCATTTTAAATCAACCGCGTTTCAGCAAAGCAACATGTCTTCTCCCTCTAGAAGGGTGGAATGCTACCCCCGTTGCCAGAACTGGCGAGGGGGTAGTATTCCAATTCGTATGACACCGTACACGACATGTTTTGATAAAGCCAAACCAAAGTTGCTATATAACCGCGAGGATTATAAGGCACTTAATAGTATATGGTATGGCATTATCCCGGATCAGCTTAGGGAGTTGTTCCCGACAGCTGCAGACAGGCTCAGCTCATGCCAGAGCTCCATCTCACATAAAACCACGCACTCTGCCTCCAGGATTGATAAGGCTTTCCATAGGAGTGACTCACAGGTTTATATGTGTCCAGATATAGGTTTAGATATAGGTATACTATATCTAAGCAAGGGGTGATTACACCCACTTGCCCCAGCTGAGTGATCAGCCAGTTGTGTCAATTTTAAGAACCAGCCAGGGGTGGCAAAAGCTATGCTTCAGCCCCTGGTAGGCCTTGGTGGCACCTATGCCCTGAGCACCTATAGTGCATGGTACAGGGGATGACAAGGAGTCCATTTCCAATTGTGGTATGCACCTAGGGTACATGGAATCCATTTTACAGAGAGAGCAGATAGCCTGGGGCCCTGATTAGCAGGGAACCAGGCCAACTAATTCAAAAACCAGCTAAACACAAGGCAAAATATCTGGGGTAACCATAGTCAGGTAGCCACCTTCCTACATAATGCATATCAGAAATTAACCCTTTTGAGAAATGAGTACTGCAGCTAAAACACCTGAAATGGACGACCTAGCCTACTGGGCATGTTTTAAAAAGAAAACAAGTAAAGAACGTGAGGCTGTCTGTCTGAGGAACCAATGCATAACATTAGGAATGAATATGATCTACAATTACCCAGTGTAGGAATACGTTCAAATTAATTCTCAAAAATACTTTGCCATCATAAGGGTCAGGGCAGGATATTCTTTTCAGAACTGAATAGTATGGATCCTCAATGGTTTGAAAGAATACCTTTTTAAAAAGAAGCAGTAATCTTTAATAATTCATATAGTGCTTCAACCTGCACGCCTGCCATTTCTAGACAAAACACATAGCTGCACTCTACAGGAGAATTATTAATTGAAACTGTATCATGATAAATTAGAGTGAAAACAAAATACTTTTTACTCAACACGTAGTTTGCCCAACAGTAATACTGTCTGCGCTCTGAAAAAGAAACTACAAAGCAAGCAGTGAGACCTTTCCCTACAATCCCACCAAATTAGGTGGTGTTTTCTTCCCACTTCCACCCTGGACATAGATTTTGTCCGAACTTTGATATGAGCAAATATTTGCCCATGTCCATGATGCGAATAGGCTGTGGAAAGATTTGTGAAAACTCCCATATGCATTAATTTGTGGGTGTGCACAAAATTCCCAGGGCAATCCTAACCCTGAAACACCCTCTTCTCACACCTCAAAAAATATGAATTCACAAGAAAATGTAGGCACATCTTTTACAAGTGCACAGCTACACTCGTACGGGACCTACACGCTACTTGCCGCCCCCGGCTGCTTTGGAATTGGAAACTCGGTCCTTATATACGGGACCAGGCCAAGAAAGCATACCGACTCTAAGGAGAAAACACTAGCCGTCATTTCGTCGAGGATCTTTCTAAATAAAGACTGGCCTTTTTGATTCCTCCACGCTGTCGATACTTTGTTGACGAAGGAACTTTAATCAGTTGCATGGTTTGATGCCCAACTGTACAACAAAGTTAAGACCAAGGCTGACGGACGGTATTCTCATCCCAGGCCTAGGACTTACTGAACGCTATACTTCAATATACTCTACTTATCATCATCTCTAAAGAAATCTATAAATTTATATGCCCTGAGGAAGCTCCCCTTGAGGGAGAGAAACGCGTTGGCTGATTTATTTGATACATGAGAAGTTGTTTTATGATAAGAAAATTTAAATAAAGAAACTTTTTGCATAAAAATATCATTCTCTTTGGACTCTCTTTACCACGTGCACCCCAAACCAAATCCACAAACAAGTGCACAACTACACTCTGAGCCTAACAAACTGAAAAGCTGTGCTATTTGTGAACCAAAGTTGAAACAAGCATTGGCAAACAAGAGAGCCTTAAACAGCCAAAGAGACTAGGCGTGTGCAACATGTGCAAAGGAGGGACAAACGCATACTAAATTTTCAGGGTTATCACATGAAATTAACAGATACAAATTTATTCTCATTAGAACAAATTTGAATAGTAAGCGGTCATTTTGAAAATCTGCCCATGATTTATGACCTGCCCTCATGGACCTATGCTGGACATCGTTGCCACCTAATCTAAACTTCCTACAAACTCTTCTCCTTCTGCAACATACATTTGTATTTTTTATACAACTGTCCTACCATAGAAGAGAAAATGAGTGGCTTTGTCCAGCCTTTTTTGGAAATCCGTGGATATCTTTGCGGGCAGAATCTCTGCTCCAGTCAGTGCCAAATTAGGCACATGTTATGCAAACCGTTCCTGTTAGGTACAGCTTGTTTATAGAGAGCGCTTGGGTCTGTCTATATTGGGTGTTCATGTCTGCGCGGGGGCAAGTCTCTAGGAGTGTGGTCCTGCATGTGTTTGTGTGTTTGTCCATTAAGTGATGTATGCATCTATGTGTTTGTGCAATGGCGTTTGAGTGTGCAGTGGGTATTTTTGTTTGTCCCGGGAGGGGGGGGGGGGGGGGGGGGGTGATTATAGTTGGGTTGTGTGTATGTGCAATGAGTATGTCAGTTTGGCAAGATGAAAGGGGAAGAACCAATTAGGCTGGAAGCAGGCCAGACGTCTCGTGACAGACAGCACCTCCTCACACTGCACAGAATTTCTCATCTATTTCTTTTTTACTGCAACCCTGAGGTGCTCTACCTTAATTTTGACTTCAGAATATCGTGCTACCAGAATATTGTATTCAAAATATTGAGGGCCAAATTTTTGAGAAGGTAATTGGTAAGTAACGATTTACTATTCTAAACTCCATACTCAATATTTTGGCAGCATGATATTTCTGCAGTAAGTATTTCCACACACAACCAACATGGATCGATGTGAAAATATGCTGCAGCTTGGTTTTGGATGAGTATATCCAAACTACCATACCTAAAGTCAGCTATTCAAGATCCTTCCAAGATAATACGGAGGCAGCTTTTTACAATTTCAAAGAGTGTCTTAGAGCAATCGCAACTCAGATGGATGCAAATTGTTTAAACAAAATTCTGCGGAACAAAAGATTTGTTTTTTACCAAAATGGTTCCTGCCACCTTCTGTCTTGTGGCCTGCCAAACCTGCCTAATCATACCACATCTGCTAGAAATGTGTGCATCATATTTGACCCAACCCTCTCTTCTACGTCACAAATTAAACATATTTTGCCTATCTGCCTTTTGAAGATGAAAATTATAAAGGCGCTTCTTGATCTGGTTCGCGGCGCGGCTGTGCTTGTGACGAGCTCAGCTCGTCATGAGGCACAGTGAAGCTGCACTCATGACGAGCTGAGCTCATCACGACCACACCCGTTTTGGAACGTTCAGCACAACGGGAAAATTATCCCCGCGTGTGAACGTTCCAATGGCCGTGACAAGCTCAGCTCGTCATGAGTGCAGCTCAACCGTGCCTCATGACGAGCTGAGCTCGTCATGAGCACTCAACAACGGGTTAATGAAAATAGAGGGATGTACATTTTTTAAATATTTTTTTACATTTCAGCGAATCTTCGAGTTGCAATTCACAGATAAATTGTGATCACTTGATCGCAATCAATGAACCAAGAGAACCCGGGGTCAGCTCTATATTTTCGGACCTGCAGAAATACCGTGGTACCCCATAAATATTTGCAAAAAATAAAACTTGCTCAATTGCATTTACAAGAACATTATATATTTTACATTAAGTAGATATCTGATTTTCACCTTTTAAAACAAATATAAAGAATATTATTTTTATTATGTCTACAATTTAAAAAAATAAATCCAAATTAACACGGAAAATAACTCGCAGTATACTTAGTACTAAAATTAAATACTAGAAATTATCCAAAAAACTAAACATTACAGAGACATAATACTTTGAATATAGAATTCGAAAAATCTTTGAAATTCATTGGAAAAAAAGAAAGGTTACAGGGACGTTATGTTAGCTTCAGATTTCATCATACAAAACCATCGAAATGTAGCTTTAACAATAATAGTTACCTATGCTAACCATAACTTAAGCCCCCACAATGCACTGTTATGATCTCACATATTACATCACTCATGAAATGGTCAGTGACATAATGGATGACATCTCAAATGATACCACTGATGACATCATCTATTGATTGTGAGTGTTTTCGAGCCGGCTTCACTTGCCAAAAGTTAAAAAGTTTGTTGCCATCACCCTGCCTGTAGCCTTGGGGTCAGAGTGGATTGTTGTTGCTGACCCTGCCACGAGGAACTGTGTGCTGGGCGTGGCGCTGTAATTTGCTCACGGACGCAGCATTTTGCTGCAATTGTCGGGGACGTCGCCAGGGGACTACATCCCCCCGCAGCCCACGCAGCAATCTCGCCGCTCACCGCGAGAGTGAGCACCGGGAGGTGCTCAAAAGATGCCCAGGGCCTCCGCAGCGCGGGAGCCGGTTTCACTTGCCAAAAGTTAAAAAGTTTGTTGCCATCACCCTACCTGTAGCCTGGGGGTCAGAGTGGATTGTTGTTGCTGACCCTGCCGCGAGTAACTGTGTGCTGGGTGTGGCGCTGTTGTTTGCTCACGGATGCCGCATTTTGCTGCAATTGTCGGGGACGCCGCCAGGGATCTACATCCCCCAGCAGCCCATGCGGCAATCTCGCCGCTCACCGAGAGAGTGAGCACCGGGAGGTGCTCAAAAGGTGCCAAGGGCTCCTCCAGCGCGGGACGAACGCGGGTGTGCCCGGGCAAAACCCGGGCCAAGAGTGGGCCCGTCCATGCCCGTCAGGGGCCGGAAGAGGCTGGGCTGGGCCACGTTATTTACCCCTGGAAAGGAGTTCTTAAATGATTGGCTAGTCACCTGTTTATTGTATCTTATTTACACATGTTGATTGTTATTTGTTATTGTCTAAAGTAAGTAGTTGCCACATTTAGTATCTAAGTTCCTTTAGCCAACAAATAGTGAGGCTACTACACCATCTTAAAGGGTAGCAATCATGGGTAGAAGAAAGACTCTGACGACACTTGTATGCTCCATGGCTGCCAACAAATCTACAGTGACAACCATGGACGCCTTCCTGTCGAGAGCTGCTTCAGTCAGCGATAAAGAGATCGAATTGGTCAATAGGCATCTCTCCAGATCCCCTGCAGGTTCCCTTTATCATACTCGGGATGGCCTTAACAATTGCCACATTGACTCTATTGTTGATCCAGCGAGTACCCAACCTTGTATGGGAGCTCATAGTGAATTACCGGGAAAGGATTTGCTCTCTAATATCTCAGAAAACGTAGGTGTGATACCGCCGAGGCCCCTGTCTCCTGTGATAATAATTGCAAACAGAAAGGGCACTGTAAATGATGTTACCACAGGGGTGGGTGGGTCTAGTGGGAAGAACATTGTTGCCCCATTAGAGGCTCCCCATGGTCCTATCCTATTGCAACCCACAAGGGATGCTGGTCGCTCTGCTGGCAGTCTCAAAAGAAAGTGTAAAGCCATTGCGAGTCAAGCAAAAAAAAAAAAACCCAATGAACCAATATCATCATTTATAGCCACAGAGGGGCCCCAGGGAGTTGACAAACATATGTTGGAAACTTTAAAATTGATGTTGAGCTCTATGTTGGAGGAAAGGTTTGGCCCCTATTATGTCTAAGTTACCTGATATAGAGCAATGTTTAGTAGCCCAATCTAAGATCCTGGCACCATCTTGTTCCTCAGACAGTAGCGTACCAACTAAACTAGATCCTTCAGTAGGCTCTTCACAATCAGTAGGGGCACACAGGTGTATTATTCCGTCTAGCACCAGCATGTCCCATGGAAGTCACTTGGACAATAGCCATATAGAGAAGTTATCGGGGGGGATCGTCTAGGGCACGACACTAAACAGGTTACAATCAGTCATGCACTATAATCATACTCCCCAGGGTTTGGGGAGTAACATGGGAAAGCGTCAGGGAGAAGCCATTACAACCCTCTCAAACTCCGTAGAAATCGACCTACCACCCCAATCAACACCTTTGGTGGTTATTCTCGGAAATGTCCCACCACTTTCTCACGGCACCACTGAGGTCTTTTACCAGCTTAAGAACAAGGTCACTCACTGGCTCTCTAGTAACACCTCTGTAGGCCCAGCTGTAGACCGTAATATCATAATGGTTCGCCGCGTGGGTTGGGTGGGTACCTCAAGCAAGATAGGGGGGGGCGACTGTATCATTGTGAATTTTAACGATCGAATGATCGTCGAGAGAATATTTAGAGAGACCAGAGCAGGACTGTTTAATAGGTTCTCTGATATTCAGATTCTCCCTTTGGGTTTTTTCTATCAACCCGAGTCGTTAAGGGGTAACAAGTTAAATTCACATAGTAGCTGGCAGTCGCATGGCCCTGAAGCAGGCCCTAGAACCAGTCACGTGTTTCCCCACGTGGCAAAATACAGCATCTTGGGGGATCGCTATTCTCCACCTATCCCGCAGGCGACAAATAGATTTGCAGCTCTCTCGACGTTAGAGGACTGCGACTGACTGAAAGTATCCCTAGATTCTAGCAAGCCACTTATATCCCCCCACTTTTTACAAAGAAGAGAGGGCCTTCCTAAACAGCCCTCGTCTGGTGTGCACATTGTTGAACACATAGAGGGTCTAAATGTGGCTCCCCATGGGGATCTTACAGGGCAAGTAGCCCTCAATGTCTTTTCCTGGAATATTGCCGGTTGGGGGGGGGGAGGAGTTTCAAGATCCCAAGTTGATAAAGTTTATAAGGCTATTCCCTGTGATCTGCCTACAAGAGACCTGGATGGTGGATTGTAATTTACTTTTAGAGGGATACAAAGCCCAGGTTGTCAGCACTACTCCTCCCAAGACCTTAACCACCGAATCAATAAGGGAGAGCGGTCTAGAACAGGTAGTGCTGTTGCGATCTCCCTTCTTTAATACCGGCACAATTGTAGAGGTACCCCATGACCTTGGGCAGCCAGACCCTGCCGCTGCATTAAGTACGGCCGTAAGGACCGGAGCCTAGAGTGACGATTTTGATTTAAAAAGGTCCGGAGGGATACCATCAGGACCCAGTGCCTTATTGCCCGTCAGCCCTGAGATGCCTTTCTCTACCTCTTTCAGCATAAAATGGGGCATGGTTTCATTTTGCCCTCCCTGGTATAAATCTAACCAGGGATCTCATAGAGGTCAGGTGCTACCTCCCTGCGGCTGTGACAATGTGTCTTCCCAGGATTTGGTGCACTTTATGTTTTTTCGTTCCCTCTATGATGCTCCCCGGAGGTTCTTTTTAAAGCCCCTATTAAAAAGGATGAATTTTACTCGGGTCCGTCCGGCCCTTTGCTATTTACAAATGCTAAAACCTGAAAGCACTTTATTTGTGATTGGTTTCTTGAAATCCGCACTGAAATCCAGAAATCGTATGGAGTATCAATAGAACCACAAACTATCGTTATCATCCTTGCAACCTTCCCCTAGAGTTTTTTGTACTTTATGGGGGAATGTTTTTCTTCATATCATCTATCTTATTACTCTGGAATGAATTTGTTAAGAAATATGATTGTGGTAATTGTATATGTTTTAATATGCTTTATTTTAATGGTTGTAATATTGCTTTTATGGTTTTCCTACTTGTAAAACCGAATAAAGTATTTTCTAAACATTTATGAGTGTTAAACATATATACTAAGGTACTACAAAAGATCAATTAGTATACTTTGAGTGCTACTATTTCTAACATATAATATGTGTGTGAATGTGTGTATCCATGAGTGGCTGAGTGGCTATATGGGTGTGTGAGTGGCTGTATCGGTGAGTAGGTGGGCGTGAGTAGATGTATGAGTGAATAAGGGGCAGTGTGAGTAGCTGCATGGTAAGTAAGTGGCTGTATTGGTGAGTGAGTGGCTGTTTGAGTGTGTTTTTGGATAACTGAGTGGGTGTGTGAGTGGCTGTATTGGAGAACAAATATCTGTGTGAGTGGCTGTCGGGGTGAATGAATGGCTGTGTGAGTGGATGCGTGAGTAGCTACACAGGTGAGTAAGAGGCTGTGTGAGTGGCTATATAAGTGGCTGTATGGGGGAGCGAGTGGGAGTGTGATTGGCTGTATGGGTGAGTGTGAGTGGCTGTATGGGTCTGTGGGTGGCTCTATGGATGAGTGAGTGGTTATATGGGTGTGTGAGTGGTTCTGTGGATGATTTCATCAGTAATGTCATTAGTGATGTCACTGACCATGTCATGAGTGAGGTAATATGTGAGGTAATATGTGAGGTCATAAGCAGTGCATTGTGGGGGCGTAACTTATAGGTAGCTCAGGTAACCATAACTGTTGAAATGTTGTTTCCCAACTATAACATCCCTGTAACCTGTGGATTTCTCAATGAATATTTATATAATTTAACTGGAAAAAAACAAAGGTCAAAATAATTTAATAATTAGGAGAATAGGTCGTTGACAAAATTAACATTTTGAACAAAAAAAAAGACTGACATCCACCAGTTTTTTTTTAGTTTTTATTATGGTGAGTCCATATACAATTAAAATTAGCGCCTCTAACTATAACTTGCGCCCCAGCCATACACTGCCTATGACCTCCCAAAGGACTTCTACCTCAAAATAACGCTGGGCACTGGGGGATGGGGACCCCAGGGCCTAAATTAACCTGGTAAGGGGGGCCGTGTGGCTCCTCTTCCCAGGCAGATTTCAGCCATGGGTACCCCATCCCCACGTTATTTTGAGGGGACTTCATGGTCCACCTCTCCGGTCCAAATTTGCCCTCAAGGACCCTATCCGCCTGGGCCTGACACCATTTTCAAGGATGAGAGGGGCATACCTCCCCACTCCCTAGGCTCTGCAGCATTTACAAGGGGGAGGCATGCAGCCCCCCTCCTCAGGCTAATTTCAGCCAAGGGGACCCTATATCCTGGGGCCCTGCGCAACAAAAGGGAGGTGCCCACCCAGGGTACCCACTGTGCTGTTGTTGGGGCAGCAGAAGGGCCCCAAGGCCTCCGCAACCCAATCCATCTTCCTGCAAACAGTGGGAGCATGCATTACTTCAGCTCACAGGGAGCAGCTAACAATGCAGCTCCCTGTGGGCGAAAACAATATTTTCATCCGTTTCCATGTCCATTTCAGTACGGGCAGGGAAACGGATGAATTAAAAATGCACTTGCTTGCTAGAAGCAGAGCAGAATTCTATTTAGACAGGGGGAGCTGCGTGTTTAGCATCTCCCTATGTCTAAAAAGCAATGCAAGCTCCCGCAGGCAATCTAACAATAGATGGACCAGAGTTCCCTGTGCCCCGCACCCCCGCCAGCAGTCCCCATTCTGAGCTGGATTAACTTTATGTAGACGTGCAGGAGTGTAGTACCAATACCTCACTACTTTAGTCAGTGTTTTCGTGAGGGTCATGTTCATGGCTGTGTGCCTAGCTGTATAATATATGTCTTTCCACCCTCTGTTACTGAGCTTTTGCCCCAGGTCCTTTTCCCATGTAGTCTGGTTGCCTTTGTATATGTGTTTGCTACCTCCGAACAAAGGTGCGCATTTCTCAGAGACGTCTTTTATCTGAAATTTTAGTGATTAGCCATTGCTTGTATTAAGTGAGTTCTATTGAGTGGGTGCAGTATCCAATGTCGTAATTGCATGTAGTGGAGGCGCCTGGTTTCCGGAAGGCCATAGTCCGAGCGTAACTGGGTAAAGGAGATCACTCCTTTCTCACTGAAAATGATGCCCCATTGAACAGCAGTCTGACTGCCACCATCTTGCCAAAGTCCTTGGTCTCACACTCAGACTGAAGCCTGGATTGTCCAGCAATGGGGTCATAGGTGAGGGATAGGAGGTCAGTCTGCACTGAATAGAAGTCCTGTCCCATGCTGTCATCGTCACATGCGTAATGGGGGACATGTAAAGAATCGGAGATCTATGAATTTTCTTGAGAAAGGGGACCTTACAAAGTGATGTGCCCACCACCACTCTATCCTGGAATAGCCAGGGATTTTCAGATTCGGCCCGGCTCCATTCCACTAGTTAGCACAGTTGGGCCGCCTGGAGGTATAGTTGAAAGTTGGGAATGCCCAAACCCCCAGCCCTGGGGTTTAGAAAGCTCAGGTCCCTCCTCATGCAAGGCTTCCCCTCAAGTCGGATGAATTGAAGGAGGTCTGCCTGGAGCTTAGGGATCATGCCCTTTGGCAGTGTAAGTGGGAATGTTTAAAAGATATAAGATCTTCGGGAGAACTGACATCTTAACAGATGCAACCTTCCTAGTAGTAGATCTGGTGGTGTTTTCCAGCATGCTAAGTCACAGCAAATGTGTTGATGTGCGTTTGATAGCTGAGAGTAGCAGTTAGTTGTATAGGGGAAGCTAAAAGGATCCCTAGGGATGGGATCGACTTAGTCGCCCAGTGGACTGGACATTGCTGCACCAGTTGGACAGCCAGCTGGGGCGACAAAGAGAGGCCAGAGTGCCAGCGAATTATTCACATTCACCCAGAAACCTGACGCTCCACCAAAGGTCTCCAATTCCCTTAGGAAGGCTGGCAGAGCTGTGGCCGGCCTATCCAATGTTATGAGCACTTAGTCGGCATTGAGGCTTATGGTATGTTGATCCCCACCGAAGTTCGCTACAGTGATCTCAGGATTATACCGGAACCTCTGAGCTAGGGGCTCCATGTAAAGGGCAAACAGCAGAGGTGATAGGGGCACCCCGGGCGCGTGCCCCTGCCGATTGAAAAGGCAGCAAAGGTACAACCAATGACCTGCACCATCACCGTAGGGGAGTGATAGCAGTTCAGGATCTGTATCTGGAATTTCTCCCCCAGCCCAAAGTGTGTGAGAACCTGATTCAGAAGGCCTTTTTAGCGCCAATTGCCAGAAACAGGAGTTCCCCGGTACACGTTAAGCCTTCTCGTGTCTATGATGTATAATATCCACTTGGTATTATCACTCGCTTGTCTGGTCCGGGTCAATAATAGAAGGCATATATGGACTGAGCCTGTTGGCCAGGATGCCTCTGAATAGTTTTAAGTCCACGTTTAAAATGGAAATGGGCCAGTATGAATTGCATTACGATTTATCTTTACCCGGCTTATATATAATAACAACAACAGCAGCGGTCAGCATTGAGCCCGGTATCGGCCTGGGGTAAGCAAAATAAATAAATAGCTGTGTTAGAATAGGTCTGATGATGGGTAGAAAAAGGTCTTCTAGAAAACCAACAAGTAGATGTCCGGCCCGGGGACTTCATGAGTTTCAGACGATAGATAGCTGATGTAACTTCTTCTATACGTATCTTACTTTCTCAGGGCTCTGCCTGTTCAGGGGCGAGAGTATTCCCTAAAGGTGTCCGTAATATCCCTGTCCTTCGTTGCCAACTACCATCCCTGATGTGTGCATACAGGAGAGCACCCAGTCTCTTCCGCTGGGCAAGAAGTTTGTTCGCCGTGAGCCAGCTGCCGACGTAGAAAGAACCTCACAGGTGGAGGGCAGCATATTCTGCCCGATCCAGGTCGAGACCCGCCAGTTAGGAGCAATGTGTTGCTAGTTGATGCCACTCCCTTGGGGAGCCTGTGCGATGGTGTAGGGTGTCCTGCTTCTCTTTTTGAACTTTGTCAGCAGCCGAGATCGCAATGAGGTCCCCCTTAACAACTATTCTGAGTGCCTTCCAGTGCCGCGGTGGAGGTTTCCGGCGTGTCATTGTCGGGACACCTCCTTTGGAGGTAGCCATGGGTTTTACAAATGGCCTTGAATTGAATTGTGTGTAAGGAACTCAGCGATGGCTTATTGGCTTTGCGCCACCCCCTCAAGACGTTGTACAATAGTGTGTCACAATCCCCACTGATGGGATGTGCTCCAGCGGAGAAAGGGACAGCAAGAATGTCACTATGGCATGGTCAAAGAGCACCACTGTGAGTATTTCCATCTCTGTTGCATGCGTATGTATGTCCATCGTGCCCAGAAGGTTATGCAACCTACCACACGTTTTGTGTCCTTTAGAAAAGAAGGAATATTTGACTGTATGTGGATGGAAAGCCATCCATAAATATCTGAGCCCCATGTCTCTCAGCCACTCGTGTGCACCCTCTGACAGTGCCCCTGCTTGACTATGTCTCTGCGCAGACCTATCTAGGATGTTGACTAATACCAAATTGAGGGACCTTCCTTTTAGTAGTAAGCATCCCCTCTACTAGTGCTGTGCATAAAAAGGCCTCCTGCACTTCTGTATTCTGCCCAGATCTCAGGTCCTGCTAATTGTCTGAACTTGCCCATTTATCGTGTCTCCGGGTCCGAGGCAGGGATGCCCATTATAGCTGAACAATTAGGCACGAAACATGTCGACCGTATATGTCAGCAGTATAAGAGTTTCTGGTTGACTAGGGTATGCACCTAAGCCAGGCAGAACCCATCCCTCTAGTCAGGGCAAGGGAGTTGCACGCTGAAGATAACCCATACTCACCCCCTTTGTAGCTTGGCAGAGCAGTCAGGCTTATCCCAGAAGCAACATGTGAAGCATTTGCGCAACACACTCACACAGCAGTGACACACTAGGAACACCACAAACGAAACTCCACACAAGGTTGTATAAAAATAGCCTTTGTATTAAATATACATCAAAACAAATTAGACCATAAATCACTGTGTAGAATGTAAAGCACTTTTATACCACATAACATAAATCAAGGTGGCACTAGGCACTTGTCATAAAGATGCATGTAAACCATATGGGACCATAATCACACACTAGGTGCTTGTTATGACATCACGTAAACCATATTGTCATTTTTAATGCAAGATCACATAAATTAATATGTCTTTTTAAAATTTTTGCTTAAACCACTTAGACATTGTCAATATAACTCTTAATTGACCTGTACCCCAATAAGAGTACCTGATACAAAATTAAATACAATATAAATACTCCGGAGTGCAGTGAATTACTTAGTATTGGCTCTCCCGCTGAGCCAGGTGAGCTGCAGCAGTGTTAGGCTTTGTTTTCCCCTTTGTTTTCCCATTTGTTCTCCTGAATCCCAGCTGTCCTTTACCGGCTCCTTGCGCCAACAGCACCCCTGCCTGCTGCTGCAGGAGCGGACAACATTTATACTGGTCTACCCGCTCCAGCGGTTAGGACGGTAATCCTCAGTGGTCACCTACCGCTGCCCCCGGGCACGGGGAGCAGGGAGGGTCGACCATGCAGGGAGCAGCGGCCCTCCCTCCATCCTTACTCTCGGGTAAGCGTGACAGCACTTCCCCACATCAGGAAGCACACAGGAACCGGGGATGGGGTCCCGGCCCCTTTAATCAGGAGTCCCAAGATGCAAGATGGACGCACAGGAAGGAGAGACATGTAACACATTACTGCAGCAGCTCTCCCCCAGGCCCTGGCCCACCCCATGGGCATCCGATCAAGCGGCAGCGGAGCTCCACGTGCTCCCAGCGAGGAAAGGTCAAAGGTTGCTAAACTCTAAAAGGGCATAACTAGACAATCTTGGGCTTGTTTTATTGCTGACGACCAGCTCTATCCATTCGAGGCATTTGAGACAACCTTCCTTACCTCTAATGTAGTGCAATCCTCCAAAAGCTGGTCTACTTCACTCCCTGCACCAGTTCTCCTTTGTGGTTTTGTTGGGGGGCACAGCAGAGACCAAGGTTTTCCCCAACTGGTCTTCAGGGGGATTAAGGGGGCCAGCACACACACGCCCTTGGAGAATCTTCACAAGCAGGATACCACAGCTGGGCAAAAAGAGTCAGTCCTTTTACTCAACCACAGACAGAAGCAGCAACTGCAGTCCAACCCCACACAGCACACAGCCAAGGGGTGGTACGCCTCCTTACAGCTCTCCAGCATATCTTCCTGGCAGGATCCTTGTGTTCCTGGAAGTAATCTAAGGTCTTGGGGTTTTATGTGTAATACTTATACCCCAAAATGTCTTTGTTCTCTTTGTGGCAAGGGTTTCTGAACCCAGTCCAAACCAGTTCTGCATTCACTGGTGTAGCATGACCACAGGGGCGGAGACGGCATTGTGCAAAAGGAGACACAGCCTATTCAGGTGTAAATACAACTCCTCCCCCTACTCTAAATGCAGACCAGGTCTATTCAGGCCTGCGATGAGTCACCCAAGCAAGGCAGAGCACACCTCAACCCCCCCGTGACTGTCTAAAGTGAATGCACATCTCAGCTCCTGTCGCTCACACACCATTTGGTGAATATACAAACAGCCAGGGGCACACAGAATGGTGAAGTAACAAAATGCCCACTTTCTAAAAGTTTCAGAGGCTCCGTCCATCACCACCCCCTTTTGTACCGCATTTGGCCGCCATAAGTGTGGCAGGGTATGCTCAGACGTGAGTCCCTTGCTCCCTTTGCCACTGGATTCAAGCAAGCCGGGCTGAAGTCGGCTGGAATGCCAGAAACCGGTAATCGGAAGCTTGTTTCCGGTCCAGGGAAGAGGGAATACATGGCTTGGCAGTTGGGCAGGACTGTTCCCATGAGGCACAGGGTCAGACTGATTTGCATATAGCCATGTCTGAACTGGGGTGGCAGAGTGGGCTAAAGAACGGTGATGGAATAAACCCAGATCTTTTGACTGGGTGAGAGTGTTTGATTGATTCAGATGCTCCGTCCATCACCACCCCCTTTTGTACCACTTTCTAAAAGTGGCATTTTCAAACACAGGATTTCAAAAATACCTCCACCAAAAGGTGTGTTAATACATTCAGAGTTCAGAGAGTCCAAACTTAATTTTTCTATCCAGTCCCTATTGCAAGTTACACAAGTTTTGCCTATGGGACAGACAGCTTTTCAATAGTGAAAAACGAATTACACAGTATTTCACTTTCGGGACATGTCACACACACTAGTATATGTGCTACCTTTCACATACACTGCACCCTGCCCATGAAGGTACCTTGGGCCTACCATAGGAGTGCTTTATATGTAAGGAAAGGGAAGGTTTGGGCCTGGCAAGTGGGAGGACAACATGGCAGTTCACAAATGCGCGCTTAGACACGACAGTGGTAAGTCTGAGATACATTTACAGGGCTCCTCATGCGGGTGGCACAAACAGTGCTGCAAGCCCACCAGTAGCATTTGATTACTGGCACACACTGTGCACCTCAAAAAGGACTTACAAATAAATCAAAAATGCCAATCATAGATAACCAATCATATCACAATTTATAGAGAGAGCAAATGCATTTTAGCACTGAACAGCAATGGTAAAGTGCCCAGAATCCTTAAGCCAACAAAAACAGGGTCAGAAAAATCGGAGGCAAAAGGCAAAAGGTTTGGAGATAACCCTATCAAAAGGGCCAGGTCTAACATGCAGGCATCAAGAAGGGATACTCCAGGGAATCAAAGACTTATGCAGCATTTAAAAAGAGAGTCACTGCCTGCAACGCTACCTTAAATAGATGTACTAAAGCAAATACAGTCCACAGATTTATGGCATTAGACCTGTGGGGAACAAAACTGATATTTGCCGGGGAGATCCTTTCTTCCATCAGTAGACACAGATAAGTAGCCATGGTCTTAGCTAGTATCTTGTCAAGATTTAATAGTAGTCGGGGAGGATATGAGGAGTGCCTACACTCTACTTTACCTGGTTTGGAGAGTACAGTAGTGATGGCCTCTAGGAGTGATGGTGGCAATGTGACACCTTCCAATTTCTAAATGTAAATCTGTAGGGGGCTAAACAGTGTTTTTAGGCTTTATACAACTCAATGTAAAACCATCTAAGCTTTGAGTATTATTTCTCGCTAGGATGTAAATAGCGGCAAGCATTTCACACAATGTGAGGGGGGAGCTCAGAAACTGCCTGGGGCCTAACCACACAGAGGCTACTTCATCTAGGTAACTCTTTATTTGATATGGGGTGATAGCAATGCACAATTGATACAAATCAGCAAAATAAATGACAAAGGCATCAATTATTTTCACATTAGAGGAGTAAATAGTCGCTGTGGGTGTAACAATTTTTTAGATGTTGGTGTAAAAGTGATATCTCTGTGAAAGTAGGGCCAAGGTGAGCCCTGGGTGTTCTCCCTCCCCAAATCTACACATATCGTCATCATAATCCCTCCCAATGTACACGAGCCAGAGATAATCTACTCAAATAGTGTGCCTCTCTGTCTGCCAAGTTGTTGAACTTGAGTAGGACGGCATGGTGGTTCTGAAGGAGACATGTCTGTATGCTGTCTACTAACTCCTTCTGTTGATATTTAATTTTCGAGTAGCTGTAGCTGCTGCTGTATGTCCCAGAGGACACCACTGTGGTTAACAATTGTGATCCCTCAGATGTAAGCTTTAAATGCCTCCCCAAGCATGGCAACAAACAACACTGATTCTTTATTTATGTCAAAGTATTCCTTGATGTCAGTTTGCATCTCTTCCCAGAATACCAGATCGTGCAGTACATCGCAAGGAAACCTCCAGGGTGTCATAGCCAGGAGCGACCTAGGAAACACTACTCTCATCTTTACTGCTGAATGGTCTGAGAGTGTTGTAATGTGGTGTGCATGTCCATGTACCCAGGAACCACATCAGGAGTCATTAGCCAGAAGTCGACCCAGGAGAAAGGGTTATGGGAGGGTAAAAAAGGAAATTGAAGTAGCCTTGGAGGGGTGGTGGGGGTAAGGGGGCACGGGGAGGTCAGTCTGTGTTTCCAGATATGTATGAAGGAGCATGTCCACTGAATATCAAGGAGCACTCCACAGTATGTGGGTGTTGATGACTCTAGCCACTTGAATAGTTCAATGTAGATTGAAAGACAAAATTAAAATCTGTGCCCCACAATCGTGGTGGTGGCAGGATGGCAAAGAGGTGATCAGATGTCCCTGAAGAAATCTGGGCTGTTTATGTTTGGGGCTTAGGTATTACTTGAAATCAACATGATGGCAAATTAGAATGCATAGCCTGCTGGAATAGGAGCTATAAGAGGATAAATATTGATACTGGCCCAGTCTCCTAGAAAGGGAGGCAGTAAGCTTTGATGAGAAATGGGTTTCTTGTAGTATAGCAATGTCAATATGATCATGCTGTAAGTATTCTAAGAATTGTCTCCTGTACTTGACTTCTGACAATCCAGTATCTTAATTTCAAAATCTGGTAATCTTGTGTCACATGTTAGGAGAAAGTACAGTATTGAAGCTATATATTACAACAAAATGCCGGGGAATAATACACCTAACTATTTCACTGCAGATTTGGATAAAGTATCATCATCAAACCCATTACCCTACCCCCCTCCCCCCCCCCCCCCCCAACACACTAAAACACCCAACTGCTAGTGGCAGATACCCATAAAGTCAAACACACACATCCCTGATAGGTAAACATATGGTGAGGGAAACCTAGAGAGTGGCATATGGTGACCATATTGCTTGGGTAAGGATTATGTACGGTGCCCGAACCGGATAGGCAAGGGTATTACATGTCATTGCAAATAATGGCAATGGTGAGAGGGACTGTCTTAAAAGTAGGCGATTTGGGGCGGCATGGGAGCATGAACAGCAGTGAGCCAAGAGTCTAAATGTTCCTTACCACACAGGCCAGGAATTCTTGATGAGTTAATTTGACAGCACGTTTTAGGGCTGGTGCAGAAGTTTGTCTGGTGTCTTGAGGCGCACGAATCCACGCCCTGCGGGAATCCACACATGCGAGTAACCTCTCACAAGCCTGCTTAGCCTCTGTGGCTGATGAGAAGATCTATGTCTTGCTGTTGATGTCAACACTTAAGTGGGCAGGATACAACATACCGTATTTCACATGGCAAGAGCGGAGTGCTCATTTAAATGCCCATAAACCTGCCCCTGGCTGCCTGAACAGGAGGTGTAAAATGTGGGTAGATGGAAATCTCGGATTCCTGATAACATAGAGGACATTTCTCATTGGCCAGGTGGAGCACAGTGCCACAATTTCTGTAATTTAAGAGGCATGCATTTAAGGGTCTGGGGGGTGCCCCCAGAGGGTGCTTCAATCCCAGGAAGCAGTGTGCTCTTTCCACTAAAAAGGCTGCACAAAAACAAGTCTTTGCCAAGGGTATCAAGCAGCAGTGTCTTCACGAAGTATTCCAGTGATACGGATATTTATTTGCCGAGAGCAGGCTTCCAAGTCTTTGTTTTATGCCACAAATAATAGCATATGTTTTTCCTGCTGGGACATCCTCGATGTTAAAGGTCCTTTTTTCTGCTCCGTCCAGGCGTAGGTTTTACATGCCCATGAGCTCCATGAGGCGATCCAAACCGCAGTTCATACCATTGATTTTGGTATATATTGAGGCCAGACTTGACTTCCAGTTCAATAATAGGGACTCAGTAGATGCCCCAGGCCTTGAGCACTCCATTGGTAGCTCCTGTAGCATGTTCACCATCAGATACTGAATGGTCACCGGGGTTACAGCTCTTGAAAGTGAGGACTGCTCTGCCATTTCTGTTATGTCTTGCCCATGGCCGTGATAGTTGTCAGGTAGTACCCACAATATACAGCAGATGGGGAATATGAGTGCTCCCAGGGCAATGTACTTGGAAGGATAGATACAGGTGCCTGTCAACAGATCTGTCCAGCCAACACTGCGGAATGTAAGAGCATTTGCATTGCAGGCCAAGGGGTACACGCCAATTATCAGCCCTCAGGAGGCCCAATGCGCAGCACCACCATGGCAAGTCCCATTTCAATCCGGGGTCCAGTCAAAACAGTAGCAGCGGGCCTCAACAACGCGATGTGGGGCTAAGTAATGACGGTGGGAGCCATGTCCAATCACTCTCCTCCTCCAGTATGCCAAGTTTGGCTCCAGGCTGCTCCAAGCATGTCACAGTGTCATAGCCCCTGGGGAAAGCAAGCCAGTCAGCAGTCAGGGCTGTCCACAGAGTAGAGAGTTACCCCGACAGTGCTCCTGTGGCCTGCCAGCTCGGTTGCTGGCTGGCACAGCAGCCTCAGGCTCACCAGCACCCCCTTTTGCGCTAGGCCTCTGAGCTCCACACAAGGGCAGGAGGTCCAGGGCAGGTTCACTGGTGTACGGGGATGCACTCAAGTCGCCATTTATGTGCCCCGATGCCGCAGCAGGAGGTCATCAGGATCTGAGAGAGCCAGATGAGTACGGCCATCTTGACTGCGCATCGGGCCACGATCATGACTAGTTCTTCAGCCACCATAGAGCGTTTGGTGTTGTTAGGAGGTGTGGCTAACCAGATTGCAGGAAGGAGGCCAAGGTTAGTGCTATCAATGGTCTCATCAGGCTGCTAATCTGAACATCTGTGTGATAGTAGATGTGAAATTCAAATAGGAAAGGGTTTTACAAGTTTCATATATGAGAGAAGTGCACACATACCAGTTTTTAAATTATTTCAGTCCAGTGAGAAAGACGTACTGTATGTGAAGCAGAAGGTGCATTTTGCAAAACTGTTGACCAGGAAACAAAGTAAAGGGAAAACAGAGAAGTAAAAGGTGGCAGCATTACACAAGAAAGAAGAAAACGTTTAGAATAGGAGCGAAGTCCGGGGAACAAGGTAATTATATTTTAGTTTAAAAGGAGACCAGACCACTTAATACCACAGGTATTTTCGGGAGCTGCAGATAAGGGAGGATTTAGGAGCATAAAGGGTCATAGCCATGAAGATCTGTTTCAGCAAATGTTTCAAAGTGGATTGAAGTTGTTGTTGGAGAAGAAGTATTTAGCCTCAAAATATATGGATGATTCATTGCATAAATATAGAGTTAACAAAAAGGAGATCAGATTTAATGTGTTATCATTCTAGATGGATGTTTAAGTATGAAGGTTCAGTGGTGTACAGGAGCAAGTAAGATGATGGATTTGTCGAGAGATGGAATCATCGTTTGACAATTTAAGAATCCATATTCAAATGTACCAAGTATCGACACAGAGTTTACTGGTGTGACTCAGATTCGCTTATTTTTGGAACATAAGATAATACGAAGACTGGAATGTGTACGCGTTTTATTTAGCAAGTGTAAAAAACGGAAACACACCCACTACGGTTTGAAGTCTAATCCTGTGTTTGCATTCTCTTTCATATTATCAAAAGTTTCAAATTATTCTCTAGTGCAGTCCCTCAGGCCGCCGATTCAGATCAGACAGCGGTGCCTAACTTGGTCAAAACCCGCAAGGGAGGAAGATCTCTTTGTGCTGTCTGATAAACTATACATGTTATCTCTATAGCCATCTGAACTACTAATGTCCACATTTGATCTTTCCTTCAAAGAGTGATAATGGATTGCTGATACCAAACGATCTCTGAAACTAACAAATGGTTAACACAGGAATAGTTAATGGATAAATCCTTAAGCTATCCCTTAAGTTATGAAGCTTTATGACATAAAAGTTCTTCCCTTGTCATCCTTGCCTCTCTCTGCTTATTCGTATTCTAAGAAAGTCTTGTAGCTCAACTCTCCAAATGGATTTTCCTGGTTAGATATTGTGCTAGTTTTTAATTAAATATAATGTGCTTTCTCACCAATAAGAATGATTGTGATTCTTAATTACTTATACACTCCTAAGTGCTGTATTGTGTGAAAAAAGGTCAAAGCAATCTAACTCCAGCTTCCTATGTTTCCTCAGGTTCGCTAAACACACTTTCTAATTAGGTCTTGCCTGATCCAGCACATGCACTGGTCTGGCCGAGACATTAGGTAGCTTCTTTTAAAAGTGCTATCAAAGTGGCCACCAGCTTACTGTCACGCTCACAAGCTCACGCGCATCCCTAGTGTGATTTAGCACGTCACCGCAATCACTTTCGCTTTCAGAGGGATCGCGATGACTTCCGCTTTCACGGCCGTGCGGCGTTACTTTTACTGCCGCACGGCCAATGCTTGTTCATCCCTTGTGCTTTACTGTGTTGGACTGCTGCTGAATATTTGCTGCCTTTTGTTACATTTTTTTTGCTTCTTGACGTGTTGCATTTTCTCCTCATTTTAGTACTTTCTACGAGAGGTTCTTCAAGCCATCCCGCCTTTCTGTCCACCAGCACCTGGCTTGGCAGTCTTGGGCGTCTGTCCTGCGGGTGGACTCGGCCCTGTGGCGCGTGTAACTGCAGGCATGTCACTGAATAAAACATAAGCCTACTACTCCAAGACAAAACAGCAAACCAAGAGGCATGCAAATCGCACCTGTTTCACTTCAACAAGCGTGTTCATTTGATATGCAGCAATTTCAGATAATTATTTCAAACAATATACGCACTTCATTTAGTCCCCTCAGCCCGGGAAAAGCAATGACATAAAACACGCACTTTGATGTCTGCTGGAGAGACAGCAATTGCTTTGATACATGTTTTAATCACATCTGCATGCACGTGACCTTTTCTCTGATCTTACTTTGGCTCGTGCACAAAGCAGTACACGTCTTCGGCAATTTGACTTTCACACCCTGTTGTGGCGCATAATCCGGTGGAGCGGGATGTCTCCGGTTCTCATTAAAATACAAATGTGAGCCCCCGGATTTGGGAGCGAGTGCCAGTGACAGATAATAAAACTGTCAGACACAGCAGTCGGTATGTGACACACATACTAAGGTCTCTGCGCCCGTTTCACAGCATTCAGAATATTGCTAAGAGTTGCTGGCCCTCATCTCTGCGTACTTGGTTCGATGATTGGCGAAATGTGTTTAGAAGAAGCTCTTAAAATTTTGGAAATATGCTTATGACTATGTCGGATAAGAGATAAACACAAAAGCACACTGTAAATTCTGCGGTCAGATAAGAGCCCTGCGCTGCGCACATGGCTCGCTCACTGTCATTTGCGCACTGAAGCAATCAAAGCTCATCAGCAACAAGCATTGGAATAGCCAATAGGTCTCACCTTTGGGACCTCATAAGTGTTTAGCCATGCAACAGTTGATATTGTTGCACCAAGGATATTGTGCCGCATAACTAAATACTTATAAGGTCTTAAAAGCGAGACCTACTGGCTATGCCAATGCTTGTTTAACGTCAGCCATCAAAAGATCATGCCACAAATTTCAATCCAACAAAGTCATTTCTACAGCACCTTTAGCAAGCAGTTGCACTCTCCATCAAAAACATTTAACCTGTTTATCAGCTTTATTACGATATTGTAAAGTGATGGATCTCTTGATCATTTAACCGTATGCTGTCTTCCTATTCATCTAATCAAAAGAGGGACAATAAAGATGAAACACAAATATTCACAAAACTTTTTTCATTGATTGACAATGTAATTTCCAAGTGGAGAAAGTTACAGTATGCACCTTTCTTGCACAGAAGGTAAGCAAAATGTTTTTAGTTGATTACCTTGAGTCACATCATTGACTTTGTACTTGAAGTCATTGCTGCCACAAGTCCAAGACATGTCTTCCATTGAAAATGACTGGTTTGAACGAAGCATGATAACTTCAATAACACTGGACTTCAATAGAGCAATCTGATCTTCGGCAGTTAGGTCCCTAGGTGCAGAAAGCAAACAAATTGTGAACATTGTAAGTTACTAGTGTCCTTAGGAAAAGTACATATTGCAAAGGGGCCTCAAAAACATCAGCTAAACTTTGGTTTTGAACAATGCATTTAAAGTGCAACTAAACACTCGCTTTTCCAAAAACATAGGCAAAAATTAACAAAATTGAGAGGCAGAACTAGTCAAGTTCTTGGGTTAGCTTCTTCCTGTGGAGCTTCATTCACCACCCTTCAAGCCACTGCTACCAGTCCAATGTAAGAACACCGAGACTGATTGAAAGAGACTGGTGGTATCAAAGGGTAATCTGCTGTACACCCTATTTTCGCTAAGTGTGAGGATGAAAAGCTGCGCAATGCAACTCCCTCCCTAACTGTTTCCTCTAAAAAATAATTACCCAACATCGGCTCCGCCTTCAGTTGAGACAGATGATAGCCCTTAAGGCAGGTGAGGTGCATGCTACAAAGCAGAGGGGCGAATTAATTAAAGGAGCAGATGAGCACACAAACTATACTATAGAGATAAGCACCTACATAGACCTACAGGTGCGGCTGAGGAAACGTGTGAAGACATAGTAAGGTTGGGGCTTTGACAGCCACGGTAGTCTACTAGTTCATGGTTATACTCCACTAGCACAAGGGTGCTGCATAAATACAGATTTGTGGAGGACAGTGAACCATTTAAGAGCTTAGATTGCAAAATTTGTGGGAAAATGACAAATTAGAAGTGGACGTTTAAACCATAATAAAACTTCTGGATAGCGGCAGCTATCAGAGGATGTGAGATTACATCACACTAACTAGGACAGTGACTGAAAAGTTGTAATCTTGAAAATGAGTCAATGCAATGACACTGAAAAAGAAAACCTCAGTGTTTAGCTAGGTGGCCAAGGCTACATTTGAAAATGTGTAATTTGGTGATTGGACGGCATGAAGAAAGAGTATGCACCACTGAAGCTACTCTAATGGCTCAACTGACGAGTGGAAATTTGGGGCAATGAAAGCAGGAGCCATTTCTCGAGAATGAAGTCACAGAGTACGGCCGACAGGGACAGTCTGTTTTAGCACGTCACATGCTGGCTATTAAATCTCGCTTGCCCATTGTTTTTACTGCTCACTCACTCGCCTGTGCTCCCCTGGTCCGCCGCGGTTTGTGCCGTTTGTGCGGAGGGGCAGGCACCATCTTTTACTTCTGCTCCACACTGTCACTACCCCTGCAGCAGACCAGTGCTCCTCTCACACTGTCGCAGTCCCACCCAATTCCTAGTTAAAATAAAGTGCGCGGAGCGGGCGCTCGCAGCAGCCAGACTGCGCCTGTCCGTGCCTGACCGACGCCAGACACGCTGTCTTTTTCTCCTGACTGCAATCTCTCCTTCTAAAGGATGGCCATATTAAAATATACGAGTCAAGAACTCCATCTTCTTAAATCTTCTGTGCCCAGAATAGCTTCCCCACCCAATCACCTTTGAAGAACCATGCTACACACGGCAACAGCTCACCTAACAGAGTCACTAAAGGACCAAACAGCAAAAGCCTGTGCAATAATTCCCAACCCAGGCCCACAGACCTGACCAGCATATATTGCAATGCACGCGCTCTACCAAAGCATGCACTAGAAATCTGGTCCCTACTGGACTCGGAGAAACCCAATCTATTTTTCATAACAGAGACTTGGCTACAGTATTCTTCCCTACCTGATGTAACAATAGCACTTCCTCCTGGGTATCAACTGATAAGGCAAGATTGGAAAGATAAAAGAGGAGGCGGAATAGCGATCCCCTTTAATACTAATGCTAAAACTCACATTGTCGAATCCCATCAGTCAGACTGGGGCAAACTGTGCGTCTTTAGTATAGAGCTCACAGACAAAGAATCCTGGAAAGGCGCCCTCCTCTACCGTCCACCTGGCAATAAAACCCATTTCAGCAATAAATTGACCAAAATAATCGCGCCTCACATCTTAGCCACTAATAATTTCTTCCTACTTGGAGATTTTCAACTACCATGCGGAACTCTTGTCAGATCCCCACACTAAATATCTCACCACTAGTCTTGGTTCACTGGGTCTGGAGCAACTGGTAAAAAGCCCCATACATGTCGCTGGACACTACCTAGACCTCTTATTCTCCAATTCACCTAATGTCACTTATGACCACCTATTCCCAGTCTTATGGTCGGACCACTATGTAATAAAATTTCTGGTCCAAGGGACACAGACCAAATCTCCACCTAAGCGAGAATCAAAGCCAAGCCGATCATGGAATAAGATTCAGATAGAGCCCTTTATCACCCATTTTAACATTCCTCCCTCGTCTGAAACTACACACAACAACAAAGTTGCCAGATATCTGGAAAATGTAATTAGCAAGACCTTGGACATCACTGCCCCAGTAAAAGCCACAAAGTGTCCAGCCAAACTTTCCCCTTGGTTCACTCCCGACCTAAAAATTGATAAACTTATCGTCCGAAAGGCAGAACGTAAATGGCAACACACTAAAAAAGAAGCTGACAAACACTACTACAAAAAAACACATAGGAACTACATGGATCATACAGCCTCAGCAAAAAAGACCTACCTCTCAATCAGAATAGATCAGGCCTCCAACTCACAGAAGGAACTCTACAAAATAGTGAAAAAATTCACCAACCCAGCTGCATGTCAACCTCCTCTCACGGCATCTCAAAAATGGGTTGACAACCTTTCGTCCTATTTTGTAATGAAAATAGAGATCATTTACAGTCAGTTTCCACCTAACACTACACCCAAACAAGAGACGAACAAATCTCCCCCTCCTTCCATTGCACTCCCTCTCTCAAGCAATTCTGCACCATCACAGAGGAAGAGGTAGCTGTTACCCTGAACAAAATCCAATCAGGATCTCCTGATGACCCAGCATCCTCCCAGACTATATAAAAAATTGCCCCAGTCCTCATCCCACACCTAACGAAAATCTTCAACCTCTCAATATCCTAATCTACTGTCCCTACACATTGGAAGGAAGCCATAATCCAACCAATTCTGAAAAAAACCACGGCTGACCCAAAACAACTTGTCAACTATTGTCCTATCTCCCTCTTACCCCTATTTCGCAAGGTTATGGAATTGTTGATTAATGGCCAGCTTTATAAATACCTGGCCATTAATGAAATGGGGTAACCCAAACGATCTAGGAACAGTGTAAATGACGATATTATAAAACAATGGTCCAAAGACTATTATTTCACAGTGTCACAATTAGTCAACAATTTCACACTTCATTGGTAGAGTATAATATTCTACTCCTAATCAATAGATTGGACAATCTCACAACGCAACAGCAAAATAAATATTCAATGGTGATTTATTCATTTTTATACCACTCTTGAATTATGTAAATAATTATTACAATACATCTGGGTCATATTGGTTGCCCCAAGAGGAGCGTGCAAAAATAGAAAGAAGTGATAAAGTTATGTGATAAGAAAAAAAAAGGAATTGGCAAAGGTTTGCAAAGATAAGTGACATAAAAACACAGTTATTGTATTATACACAAGGATCCATAGTCATCCCTATACTAGCACCTGGCCTTTCATCAGTCAGACTTTACTCATAAGGTCAATCAGAAACCTATATTGGTAATTGTAGTGCACAAGGGAGTAACAATATATAGGTCCAGGTAAATATTAAATGGGCGTCGACGTTTCAACTCGACTTCGGGCCTCACAGTGAGTTAAGCCTGGGCCTTGCGAGTCTTCATCAGGACTGCAACGGGCAACCATACACCGTTGGGTGACCCCTAACGATGAAGAAGATTCTGATATGTTTTTCTGTTTTACATATTTCCTTGATCAATGAATGAAATGTCCTCCTTGTTGTTCGTGTATCAGATGGAAGAATCTCTCTGGACTTATTCAATCAGAAGTTTTTTTCGTAGCGACTGCCTGTATTTGTCAGTGGTGTCGAATATTCATATTCTAATTGTATCCTCGGCAGGATGCAGTTAATTGAAAGCGTCCCTTCCAGCTGGTGCCGATCATATCTTTTGTGGCTAATTATTAAGAATCCAAAAACAGAGGAGAGAACATGAATTCCGAATATCCCCTTCGAGTTAAAAACGCTCGCGTCTATTTGGTGGATCGCTAATTTGTGTATTATCTCGAGCCTAGCCGGCGTTTCTCGGACTTGGTCCCGAGCTAATTCGTGTATTATCTCGAGCCTAGCCGGCGTTTCTCGTACTCGGTCCCGAGAAGCATGAAACGGGAGGAACACTAAGTCATTGGTATATCGCTATAGTTGGTATGGCACAGATAAAGAACTGCATGTGCATCTTTGTGTCAAATAATATTCTAAGATTTTCGAGGGAAAAGGAGCAAGTAAAACAGTAGCGAAGGCTGCTTTGTTAGATATAAAATGCTGAAAAGAATAAAAATTCTGTTTTTAGGATCAAGTGTTTTTATTAGAATGTTTGTTGTTGATATACTTCAACTACAACCACTGGCAGGCGAAAAAGGCTAGTAAGTATATTTCAGGGAAGGGCAATTCAAATGTATAAAATCAAACATTAACTCTCATTTCACCCCTGCCCTTCCCCAACATCCAGAAGTGCCTCAATCAAACAGAGACTGGATGCCAGTCTATTCCCTATCTGCCATCCAGCCCCTGTGTCTTCCACCTTCCCACCTTGTGCATGCATTGTTTAAGACATTTGAAAACGCGTAAATACAGCCAAGCAGTATTTATTCAATTTAGGACAGTCCAACATTATATGTACAAGAGTATCTCTACCCCAACAATTTTCCAGCACTTGTCAGTGAGATTTAAGCCACCCTTGAGGAGTTTAGTAGGTATGTGATAACAAGTATAGCATCAATTTTGTTAATTCTTCTTTTGCCTTGAGATTTTCGATCAGTTGTGTGTGTTCTAATGAAGATATGTTTCCATTCGCTTTATGTAAGTGAGTGGCCTAGCTCCTCTTCTGCCCTGAAGTCTTAGTCACTGGTCTGATTTACATTAATACTTGGTACAGGCCCCTGAGAGAAATCTCTCATCACTGTCTTTAGTAAGAAGCCACTTCCTGAAACATGTGACCTGTCTGAAAGCGTGTGGTTGGATGGACGGGTGCATAGCCCAATACATTATTTGGCAATACCTGAACATCTCGGTCTCTGGTAGGCCAAACTCTTTTTATAATCTTGAATCAGTTCAATCATTCCTCTTCTAGAAAGAAGAACACATTGCGTTTTAATTCGTCTGTCCTGAAAAAGGTGCCATTATACCTTATGCACCGAAACGCGTCGACAAAGGACTTATTTTATTGTGTGTGTATACTGAATATGTTTATTAATTTGTGAACTTTTTGCTTTATTTAATATTTAAGTTTGATACATAATTAACAGTGATTCTGTGCCAGAATACCGCAATACGGAATTGTTAGAGAAAGGTGTGAATATTGTACCAGAGCACTGTACGAATATATTTGCAAAAATGTTTTTAATGAAGAATGAATTTGTTTTAATAAAATAAACTTTGAGAGATCTTAATTCAATCTAGTGTGGAGTTATAATAACATTTAGTGTCACGGTTTAAAAACAAAAGTTACTGGATATACATCTAGGCCTGTTGGTCACTAATATAAAAGTCTAATAACACAGAAAGGAAACTTTTTTGAAAACTGTCCTATCCTAGCACATCCTCAGTTTCTCAACTCAATGAAAAGGAGTTCCTTCAAGGCAGGAGAAAACTCGGAGTTGCCCATTAGCAGGGTGAATGGGGAGGGGAACAATATCAGGGCTTCTCCATGGTTTAGGCAACACTTTCCATTCAGAGACGTATACCTTTAACCCGGAAGAAATAGAGCCACACGTGATGTTACACGTTATGCAACCATGGCATTGTCTATATCGGCCAATCTGCAATGATTTGGTCTATGAAAAACCAGTGCTTGCCATTTTTGGATTTCCCCTATTCTACCAAACCATGTATTTGATAGACTTCCCAACAGCTGAAGATGTTGGGTGATCAAACTAACACTCTTTCTTCAGAAGAGACAATATCATTTTACATATGCTTTATAGTTATTAATGGTCCTTTAGCGGTTTAGATCCAGATATGGTGGAATAATCAGGGGCAAATTGGGTACAGTTAAAGTATATAGGGAAATATTGTTATCTTAATGGACAAAATTCGAACTATGTCAAGCGAGGGGAATGCAGTTCCTAGGGGGTAGAAGGAAAGAGAAAGACAAAACTTTTGTCATGTTGCCCTCACACACCCCAAAGGATGTCATGCTTCATCATTGGGCCTTGCTCATCGTCGGGCCGGCGCTACAATGTTCGACGGGCTCACCGTTTCCGGGGCTCTTTGTCGGAGATCTTCTTAGGAAGCCTTTGGGTGCGTGAGGGTAAGGGGCCAAATGTGGGATGTGGTGCACGTGTCAAAAGTGGCCAGCGCCTTGAGACCCTTTCGGGTGAGTAGCGCGCTGTACAAATGCCCATGATTGATTGATTGATTGGTCTAAAATAGGTCAGGGTCAGTCCTAAGCTCAATAAACTTCAATGGTAAGGTAGATCCTGCCTAGTTAAAAGAGTTGGATGCCCTAGAGGATTGTAATGATCCTACTGGGCTATCACTAGCGTGGGCTCAACATGTTTCGTGCCTAATTGTTCTTAAGGAATCGGTTGGCATTTCATCAGGATATATGTGTAATATTATCTGCACGACTGGTGGTCAGGTAACAGAAATTATCTGGGTGTAACCTGCAAAGGGGACTAGTAGTCCTGAACCAGGCTATGTTGAACCTGTGGAAAAAAGCCATAATAAAAAATGCAGGGTTTAGGCATAGGATGAGGGTAAGGGGGTAAGGGGGGTTAAAAATCTACAGGGAAAGGAAAAATGCTATAGGCCTGTAGTCCATGGTAGTATAGGTGCTATAGGCCTGTAGTTCATGGTGGTATCTGTTTTAGACTCAGTGCTTCAGATGAAACTTGCTCAGGTGTAAGGTGGGAGGGGCTGCCTGCTTTAAGGCAGTGTGGTTCTAGTGAGGTTAATCAAGAATTGTGCGTAGTTTGCTAGGGACGTAGGTCAAGACGGTGTGGCTGGGAAGGTTAATCGTATTCTTAATAGGCTATCTATTGGAAGCCTGTGGTCAAAAGTGGTCTTCGTACAGACTAGGTGATTAGTTGGGACCCTCTCCAGTATGAATTCCCTGCTGGAGGCAGTTTAACTCAGTAGAGGTAAAGCAAGCGGGGAAATTACTTAAGAGATTGCCCGATAGGTGAAATCAATGTCGCATCATGGGCTATCATCTGATCCTTTGTTCAGTAAGTAGTTCAGGGACGCGGTAATTGAATGCCAAGTATTACATAGGTATACAGTTGAGGCATGCGTCAATAGAATGCCCATATTCGTTATGTAAAAAGTGCCTGATAGCATAAAATTAGCACAAAATTATATCTAAATGGTATAGCAATCACATATTGTAGGAGCCATATGCCCCAAGTGAAGTATAATATCACCAACGTGATGCTGCAGTAGCCCCACTAAAAAAGCATCAATGCGTCTCCATCTGGTGGTAAGGTAGTTAGAGCAGGTAAAATGCATTAGCACAACATAGCAAAAGTATATGTTTAATAACGAATTAGCTGAGTTACTTCATAACCCGCAAGATACTGTAGTAGTGCCAACCCAACTCATTCATTGCAGTGTACAGAGCAACAACAGAATACAACTAAGCAGAAAGAAATATATGCCAATAGATAAAAGTTTTTTCGTGTGGTCACTCACCCGTGGTGCCAGGAACTACTGCCCGACGGGGGTGTAAAGGATCTCAAAGTTGCTACGCTCCTTTAAAGAAAGGAGATGTCCGTTAGTGTTAAATTATTAAAAAGGGTCGGGTGAAGGCATTAAGGCTTACCGTTCTCGTGCATAAGAGGAATACTCATGAGTGGCTGGCGGCAACTCGCCGGTATGCCTACCCCGTAGTTTGCCTTTCCGGAATCGGCTGAATTTCAGAGGAAGTGCTCAGGGAACGGGCTCGTACAAACTAGAACGCTATCTCGCGTCGCCATCTTGAGTTGGTGTTTGATAAAAATGTTATTGAGACCCGTGCACGCTATGATGGTACAGTAAAATAATGTTCCCAGATCTCTCTAGTTGGTCATATGAAGGTGCTATGTCGAGGAAATATCTGTGGAGTGGGCATGTATTACGTGGGCAGCCTGTGTGTGTGCTATATAACCCCAGTTAGAGGCGCTAGAGACAGGGATACTGTTGTCAGATGACCAGATCAAATAGTTGGATATAATATTGAAAAATTATCGTGAGGCCTGAGCGTATAACATCGTGTCTAGCCTGTGTATGTGTTGGACTGTGTTCTATTGCAGAGCCATAGCGTATGACAAAACAGTCTATATGAAGACAGTGTGTCGAAAATGGGTTGGGAATGATTAAACTATGAAAGTACAACGGCGACCTAGGGTGTCGGTACCGTGTATTATGGGCAGTGTCCCTAGATAGAACTACTGTGTTGTGGACAAGTGAGAGTCCAATGATTAGTAGGAGGAATGTGCTAGCTCGCAGGGTCCAAGGTGGGGTGCAGATAAAGCAGCGGTCTGCACAAGCAGAGGCTATTCAGGGGTGTGTGAACTGCTCTGTGAATGTGATTCCTAAAAAACTTCCCGGGATCATTTGTTTAAACTTGCCCATGGGATATCGTCATTAAGGCCTCGTGTGTTTCCTTAGAAATGTTTTTGTTGTGTTCCAAGATTGTCTATTGGAAATCGTTGAATGAATGCAATGTTTCTGCAAAGTGTGTGTACAGTTTTATTGTGGTTTTGCCACATCGGATATTGCTCCTGTGTTCCGTGATTCTTGTTTTGATCATGCGCGTGGTCATACCAACGTATTGGCGATTGCAGGAGCACGTTAAGAGGAATATGCAGTTGGTGGTATTGCAATTCGAATGTGTCTTTTGAGACCAGACTCAGGTGTCTGCTAGGGGGATAGTTTTTGTGGCTCTTGTCAAAGGGCATACCACACATTATCCACAAGGAAAAAGACCTGTAACTGGGGGCAGTCCCCACAGTGTGTTCTCCTGTGTTATGGAGGTCTTGGGTCTTGTGTTTACCACCATGTCTTTAATATTGGATGTTCTCTTGTAGGCGAATCTGGGTTTTTCAAATGTTCTCTCCCACCTGGAGGATCTTCCAGTTCTTGTTGATGACTTTTTTTTAGTAAATTGGACTCTGGGGTGAAAGTGGTCACACAGGTTAGAATGTCAGTTGTGGGTTTATTTTGTTTTTCCAGGAGAGCCAGTCTGTGGGTGTTCTGGGCTCTTTTACAGGCCTGGTTTATCTGTTTAGATGGGTATTGGCGTTTGGTTAAACTGTCATTGAGTTCGGAAGCTTGATTTCTGAAGTCCGCCAGCTCAGTGCAGTTGCGCCTAAATCTGAGATAGTACCCGTAGGGAAGATTCTCCCTAAGTGCTTTGGGATGGAAGCTCTGATACAGAAGGGGGCAGTGACTGTCAGTGGGCTTTTTGTAGGTAGTTGTCGTCAGTTTGTTGGCATGTCTTTTGATTAGAAGGTCCAGGAAGGGTACTTCGCTCCTGGAGCTATGAGCTGTGAAATTGAGAAATGGACTAAGACCATTGATCCATTCTAGAAAAGGTGTGATGGTCTCACTGGAACTTTTCCAGAAGATTAGGATGTCGTCGATATATCAATGCCACAACTGGATGTTAGTACCATAGGGGTTTGTCTCCGTGAGGATGTGCTGGCCCTCAAAGTCTGACATGTAGAGACATGCCAGACTTGGGGCGAAGGTACTCCCCATTGGAGTACCCTCTTTCTAATGGTAAAGACTCTTCTCAAATTGAAAAAAGTTCTCTGTAAGGGCAAGCTGTGCACATTCCATTATAAAGCCAATTGGTGTAGGAGCTGTCCAAGTGCCACTGTACAGGATTGATTCCACCGCCTCTAGGGTTGAGTTGTGGAATATTGGTATACAGGGCCTCCACATCCAGTGTAAGCAGTACATCTGGATGGAGACCCTGTTCATTGGAGAGTTCAATTAGTTTCAGGACTTCTCTGGTGTCTGGAGAAATGAGGGGATAGTGAGGACCAATGGTTGGAAGAAATGGTCGCAGAATTTGGAAAGGGGTTCTAGGATGGACCCTATACCTGAGACTATTGGTCTTCCCGGGGGTGGGATAACCCCTTTGTGTATTTTGGGTAGGATGTAGAAGTAGGGGAGTTTGGGATTCTTTGGCAGGAGGAAGTCCACCTTGTGTTTGGTAATCCAACCTTGATGGAGGGCAGCTGAGACCATAGAGGTAATTTTGGTGGTCAAGCGTTTGGTTGGGTCCTCTGTAATGGGCGTGCAGTACTGCCCGTTGTGAAGTAGTCGGAGGCATTCCTTTCTAGAGTCAATTGTAGACATGATGACGATTGCTCCCCCTTTGTCAGCCTCTTTTATGGTGATGGGAGGATCATTGGGCAGGTTTTTCAGTGCCTCAAGTTCTTGTTTCAAAGTATCCTGGCAGCTTTTTTTAGGACGTAAAAGTGTGAGGTCCTTCAGAACTGCTTTCTCAAAGGTCAAGTTTTCGGGAGGTACCATGCCGGCCTGCGGTGTGAAAGTAGAGGGGTTGCGAAGTCCTGTGTCGTTGCTAGGCCTGGTCTGTTCGTCTGCAAAGAAAGCCTTAAGTTGAATCTTGCGGAAAAAGTTTTGAAGCTTGCAGTTGTTGCAGAAATTATCGATGGTGGGTGTGGGTACAAACCCTAAACCTCGTTTGAGTATGTTCGTTTCTATGACTGAAAGCCCTTTCTCTGAGAGGTTCACGAATAGCTTTTCTTTTCCTGGTAGCTGCGTAGTTCCCTGGTTGATGTTGATGGCTGATCTTGCCATTGTACCTGTTTTTGTTGTTGGTTCCCTCTTCTTCTTCTGTCTCGTCCTCTGCCCCAGCCTCTGTCTAAAAAAGGTTGTGGTTGAAAGGGGGCAAATAATGGTTGAAGGACCGGAGGGTATTGTGGGTATTGCCACATTTGTGGGTGGAAAGGTACATGTCCTTGGTATAGTGGTCCTTGTTGGAAAGCTGTGGTCCATAACCTGATGGTTGGTTGCGTCTTTGTTGATTGTTGCTCAGTGAGTCTGTGCTGGAGTTACTGCCTGACGTATAGGTCCGTCTGTGGGATCTAGCACTGTCGTCGGAGGAGTAGTCATCCTTTGCCGGGGTATAATCATCCTTTAAGTAGGGGTGCACTTTCTTTTTTTGGGTTGGTCCTGCACTATCCTAGCCAGCAAAGTACCGGACCTGTCCGCCTCTGCATGTTGGCGACGCAAATATTCTTTATAATCAATCACTTGTAGCGGTTCTAACACCTCCGCATGGTCTATGTATCCCTCCTGCAAATGTCCCCTCTTCTCTGGGTCAAGGCTCGCCTCTCTCTCCAGAATCTTCAGCCTATCCTCAACATCGCGCAGTTTCCTATGTACCTCCTGTCGAACTCCCACCAATTTCCCTATCGCTGCCCCCCTGACCACAACTTTCATGGCATCCCAAACCAGTAGATTCGAAGAAGCGGAATCCAAATTTAGTCGAAAATAATCAGTGAGTGCCACAGATAGCAATTTACGGAAAGGGGGATCCTCCAAAAGAGCAGGGGTTAACCCTCCACGTCGGCACCAGGGTCAGCACCCTGCCCCACTGGAGCTTGATGGTAAGGGGTCGATGGTCGGAGAACGTCTTAGCCAAATATTCTAAGTTCCCCACTGTGGTAATAATTGAACTTGAACAAAGGAACCAGTCAATTCTAGTGTGTAAAGTATGTATGGGAGAGTAGAACAAGTATTCTCTATGGGTGGGGTATAATTCCCGCCATGCATCCACTAATCTCCATCCCACGACCCAAGAAGCAAATAGGTCGGTCAGTTTGCTAGCTCCCGCCGCCTGAAAGGGGGGGGGGGGGGGGGGGGGGGGGTTTGACCTGTCCATATGTAAATCTAGAACCGCATTCCAGTCTCCTGCCAGCACCCAGGGCAACCCCGCCCAGTCTGCCAATGCCCTTCCCAACTTGTGCAGAAACTTGTCTTGTTCATAATTTGGCGCATGCGCACTTCCTATTACTATTAATCTCCCATCTAAAGTACCCTTTACTAGAACGTACCTGCCTTGATCATCTGTCCTTCTCTCTATCTCTACGAATGGGACCCCATGACGTATCCATATGGTGGCGCCTCTGGAGAAAGCCGAGTAAGTTGTAGAGTATATCGTGCCCCTCCATTTCTTTCTCAATTTTTGTGATTCTGTGGTCATGAGATGGGACTCTTGGAGGAATTCAATCTGAGTGTGGTGTCTAAGAAGGAAAGAGTGAATCCGGTGACGCTTTTGAATCGCCCCCAACCCACGGACATTCCAGGTGATAAAATGATACATTCCTGCCGCTTCAGTCATATGTCATATAATTCGTGTATGAAGGAGTGTAGCCCTTGTGTAACCACTTCTGTGTATAGCGACCAGGAGTTCCCGTATACCCCAACCAAACAACATCCCCAACCGAACACGGCACAGCATTGAAACATTGCTGGGCCCAACATCAATACAAACAATATATTGTTCCAACTTGTGGTGCATACGCCAATGGGGGGATGGCTGACCATTAGCACCATCAGGGTCATTGTTCGCAGCTAGCTCCGAACACTCTACGGCAAATCACCCCGGGGGAGTAAGGATATATGCAATAAGTGAGCATGGAATGGAAGGGCGGGGACAAGAAAATATAACTGGGCCTCAGAAGGGCGAACCCCGTCCGACCTCGTTCCCTCCCCCCCAGTTACCCAATCTCTACAAGGCGTATTCTAGGTTGACCTTCACACCTAACTCTCGCTGGGCATTAAATCTTCAGCATAATATATCAGTAGGGCGCATTCATAAGGTACATCGCATCAATTAACAGTTTACAAAGGATATCATCTATGTTGTCACCATGCTGTCCACTGAAGGCGCTCGCCAATATTTTCAATTGTCCAGGATCTCATCCGCAGCTCTGGGTGTAATAGTAGGGAATAAAACAGCACTCTGATCAGACTGGATCGTACTATCCTCCGAGTCAGTTCTAATCTTGTTTGTGCCCTCTCGGAAGGCACCCACAGTCTCCAGTGCTCCCAGTTGATCTTTCTTCTGTTGTTTCCTCGTCGGGCCTGGACGTCCATTCCTACCAACCGGGACAAGAGACTCTCGCATTTCCTGTTCAGGGTCATCCTACGGGGTCATGCTTGGCTGTCCCTGCACGGATCCTTGACTGTCCGTCAATTCCATCACCTCCAACCATTACTCCACATCCGAGGGACTCTAAAAAAAATATTTCTTTTGCACATGAATGACCTTCAGTCGGGCAGGAAAGAGGAGAGCATATTTCAAACCGGCCCTCTGTAACTTCTTCTTCATCGCCTGAAACGACGAACGATGCTTATGGACCATACTGGTATAATCTGGGTATAGTGAAATCCTGTGATTTTCGAAGTGAATCGTTGACTTCTCCCGAGCCTTCTGTAGTAGGATGTCGCGGTCCCTATAGTTAAGGATTTTCACTATCAACGGCCGGGGCGGTCGGCCAGGCCGGGGGCCGACCCGATGGGATACTGTGCGCCCTTTCCACACAGAAGTACGGGGAGAGTCCCTCATTGGCCACGTGGTCACGAAACCATTGTTCCATGAAGTCTGCTGCGCTGTTTCCCTCACATCGTTCCGGCAGACCTATGACGCGTACATTATTATGTCGGTTTTGACCCTCCGCATCCCCCATCCGGTCTGTAAGTGAGGTAACCTGTTGTTGGAGTTGTTTTATGGAGGAAGAATGGTCTGCCACCGTGGGCGCCAGATCTGTAAGGGCCAGGCCCTGATCCTTAACCCTATCCACCAGCTTATCATGATCAGCTTTCAGGAGGGACAAATTCGTGGTTAGGGCCCCCAGTTGTTGCTCCATCGCAGCCCTAGAGTCCTGTATATCCTTCAGGATCAAGTCCAATTTGTCCGCCGACGGCTCCCCGCCATGTCCAGCTCCCACAGCCCCAGATAATGTCCGGCTGTCTCCCGCTCCTGAACCAGTACATGTCGCCTCCTGATCTCCCAGATCCTCCAGTCCCTTGGCCCCCTTCCAGACCATGGTTAGTGTAAAAAGCAGGGAGATCCCTCAACCGGCCTCCTCGGATCAAAGGCAATCCACCCTTCGCACTCCGCGTTCCGGAGTAACCCAATGCCAGGGCTGCCAATAGGTGATGTCGAAAGGGCTTCCAGAAGGCAGAACGGGCCGTACAGTAACAGATTGTCTAGGGCAGAAGGGTGATAAAGAGTCAGGAGCCCAGCTCGCAGGATTCCGAAATAGGGTAAATCCGTCGTAGCCACCAGAAATCCGACAAGGCCCCCCCGACGTCAATGGCCCAGATCACAGCGATCTTCCTGTATCTCCAAGGTATAGAGAGCGACCGCGACCACCAGCCGGCGCACCGGAATGCAGCCGCCGCCACTCACCGATCGTCAGAGTCTGAAAGGTGGCCGGCACTGTCCCGATGCAGACTTATGGTATGGGGCGGCCGTCCCCCTCCTCACCACAAGCGTCGCTTCTGGGGCCAAGATCTCCTCCTCCGTACCACTCAAGGCATCGGGCACTCACGCCGGCCGGGCCGCCGCTCGACGAACAGCCCCCCTCCTACGATAGGTAAATGCGCCGCCCAGCAGATGGAGAGGAAGACGGGGGAGGGGAGGGCGATCCGCGATCCGGGGCCACGCCACACTTCCACTCCGTAGGATCCCTCACCTTCGCATCAGACCCTCCGTCCAATGCCCTCAGGCGCCCGATGACAGCCAAGAGTTGTTTGTCCCCGGGCCGGGCTCAGGTGTCTGCCGCCGGCGTTGTCCCCAGCTCGTCACAAGTCCAGTATTTAGGCCCCCAGGGTGAATGTTGGGTGTCTCCGGTCGTGCAGAGATACGTGGACGGGGGAAGGGTAGCTGGCGGAAACCTCCGGTCCCCAGGTCGCAGCAGGGTAAACTGCAATGACAGCCTCCGCGGCTTGAATTCGGTCAGGCGGTCGTCTCACCTCCCACTTCCGCCCGCACTGGAGGTCCTCATCACAAGGCCGCAGCAGGCCGCACCTCGTCTGCTCCGCCCGACAGGGCAGTCGCGAGCAATCCAGAGCAGCAACTCCGGTCAGGAGTGTCCACACCACTTCCAACTCCTGCAGAGACGTCTGGGCCCCCACGGGAGCCCAGCAATAGCCCGGGTGAAGCCGGAGCTTTATCGGCAGCCTACCACCATCGTGGCTGGCTAGCCACGCCCCCCCCTCACAGGTAGTGGAAGTTGACGGTTGGAGAGCACAGGGGTTGTGCGGCGCTCATAGCAGACTGCAGCCTGAAGAGTACCTGCATCATTGTGGAAATAGTGTGATGGACTGACTACCTGCGCTGGCGGCCAATGGAAGAGAGAGGGAGAGTCGAAGGACAGTAAGCCCACAGCGGGGAAATGTTTTACCTGGAATGTAAGGGGGCTCCACACCATGCAAAGGCGGCACAAGGTCAAGTCAAGTCAAGTCACAAGATTTGTATAGCGCACTACATACCCAGAGGGTTTCAAGGCGCTTAGGAAGGGGAGGAGGATCAATTGTCAAATATCCACGTTTTAAGCTGCTTTCTAAACGCTAGGTGATTCTGGGTGAGGCGAAGGTAAGCGGGGAGTGAGTTCCATGTTTTGGCAGCCAGGTATGAAAAGGATCTGCCTCCCATTGTGGTCTTGTTGATGCGAGGTACAGTGGCGAGGGCTTGGCTGGAAGAGCGAAGTTGGCGGGAGGGGTGTAGAAGGACAGTCGGGAGTTGAGGCTATCTGGTCCGATGTCGTAGAGTGATTTGTGTGCGTGGGTGAGCAGTCGGAAAGTGATCCTCTTATTGACGGGTAGCCAGTGGAGGTCTTTAAGGTGACCAGAGATGTGTTCGTTGCGTGGGATGTCTAATATGAGCCTGGCTGAGGCGTTTTGGATTCGTTGTAGTTTCTTCTGGAGTTTAGCGGTGGTACCTGCGTAGAGGGTGTTTCCGTAATCCAGTCGGCTCGTGACTAGAGCGTGGGTGACTGTTTTCCTTGTTTCGGAGGGGATCCAGCGAAATGTTTTTCTGAGCATGCGAAGAATGTTAAAGCAGGAAGAGGATACGGCGTTGACTTGTCTGTTCATTGAGAGTGAAGAATCCAGGATGACGCCAAGGTTCCGTGCGTGGTCTGTCGGGATGGGTGCTTTTCCAAGGGCTTCCGGCCACCAAGAGTCGTCCCATGAAGAGGGGGATGTACCTAATATGAGGACTTCTGTTTTGTCTGAGTTCAGTTTCAGACGGCTTTGTTTCATCCATTCGGCGACTTCTTTCATTCCTTCGTGTAAGTTAGTTTTGGCGGTGCTGGGGTCCTTGGTGAGAGAGAGGATCAGTTGAGTGTCATCCGCGTAAGAGATGATGTTGAGGTTGTGTTGGCGGGCGATGGCCGCGAGGGGGCTCATGTATACGTTGAAGAGGGTGGGACTGAGTGAGGATCCTTGAGGTACACCGCAGATGACTTCAGTGGCCTCTGACTTGAATGGTGGGAGGCGGACTCTCTGGGTTCTTCCGGTGAGGAACGAGGTGATCCATTCCAATGCTTTTCCTTGGATTCCGATGTTTCTGAGGCGTTGTAAAAGGGTGCTGTGGCAGACTGTGTCGAAGGCTGCAGAGAGGTCGAGGAGGATGAGGGCGACTGTGTCTCCATTGTCTAGTAGAGTTCGAATGTTGTCTGTTGCTGCGATAAGGGCGGTCTCAGTGCTGTGTTTGGCTCGGAAGCCAGATTGTGAGGGGTCGAGTGATTTGTTGGCTTCGAGGAAGGCGGCGAGCTGGTTGTTGACGGCTTTCTCGATGACTTTGGCCGGGAATGGAAGAAGCGAGATGGGACGGTAGTTTTTGAGTTCGGTGGGGTCTGCTGTTGGTTTTTTCAGAAGGGCGGTGAGTTCAGCGTGTTTCCAGTCTTCAGGGAAGGTAGCGGAGTTGAAGGAGCAGTTGATGACGTCTCGGAGGTGCGGAGCTATAACGGAGTCTGCTTTGTTGAAGATGTGATGAGGGCATGGGTCTGTGGGGGATCCAGAGTGGATGGAATTCATCAGGCGGATGGTGTCCTCAGTGGAGATTGGGTTCCAGGCGTTAAGGATGTTTGCGGGGGGAAGATGGTCAGGAGATGGTAGGGTGGGTTGGCTTCCGGATTGGTTGTCGAAGCTGTTGTGGATGTCAGCAATCTTGTTGTGGAAAAAAGAGGCTAGGGAGTCGCAGAGGATTTGAGAGGGGGTGATGTCGTTGGAGTTGGCCGAGGGGTTGGAGAATTCCTTGACGATGTTGAAAAGTTCCTTGCTGTTGTGGGCGTTGTTGTCAAGTCGATCCTTGAATGCTGTTTTCTTGGCTTTACGGATAAGTTAGTGGTGAGTACGGGTGGCGCTTTTGAAGGCGTCCTTGTTGCTGGCGGATGGGTCTTTTTTCCAGGCCTTTTCAAGGGAGCGGCACAGTTTCTTGGACTTCTTGAGATCCTCGTTGAACCATGAGGCCTTCTTGTTTCCAAGTTTGTGTTGACGTTTTTTCAGTGGTGCTAAGGTGTCGGCGGTGTTGGATAACCAAAGGGAGAGGTTGGAGGCGGCTTCGTTGGCGTTAGAAGAGAGGGCTGGGGAGGTTCGAAGGAGCGATGTGGAGATCTGATCCGTGGTGATTTTGTTCCAGTTTCTTTGTAGAGTTGGTTGGGTGTGGATGATGGGTTTCGGCTTGTTGTAGGTGAAGTGAACGCAGCTGTGGTCAGTCCAGAGGAGATCTGTAGTGTGGCTGAAGGAGACATGGTTGCTGGAGGTGAAGATGGGGTCGAGTGTGTGACCTGCGATGTGGGTGGGGGAAGTGACCAGTTGTTTAAGTCCGAGGTTGGCGAGGTTGTCTAAGAGGGTGGCGGTGTTGCGGTCGTTGAACTTTTCAAGGTGAAAGTTGAGGTCTCCCAGAAGGATGTAGTCTTTGGAGGGGAGTGCGTGTGGGGTGATGAAATCTGTGATGTCTTCACTGAATTTTGCGCGGGGTCCTGGTGGTCTGTAGAGGAGAGTGCCTCTAAGAGTTGTCTTGGGATCGATGTGGATCTGGAAGTGAAGGTGTTCGGAGTTAGTGAGGTTGGCGTCGGAGCTGGTGGAGATGCGGATGGATTTCTTATGGACGATAGCGATTCCTCCTCCTGTATGGTCGGTGCGGTCCTTGCGTGTGATCTTATAGTCATCAGGGATAGCGATGGCGATGTCAGGTGCGGAGGAAGCGTTCATCCATGTTTCCGTTAGGAAGGCGACGTCTGGAGAGACGGTGTCTAGTAGATTCCATAGGTCAATGGCGTGTCTGTGGACCGAGCGGGTGTTGAGAAGGATGCATTGTAGGTGGTTGGGGTCGGGAATCTGTGGTGTGGTCGTAGCGGAGATGTTGTCGGTGCCGCTGAATTTGCAGGAGAAGCAGGAGAACGGTCCATGGGTGCGTCCGGGGGCGGCTTGGACGCAGTTGGGGGCGCGACCTGGATTAAGGGCTAGGAGGGTGGCGGCATCGTAGGTAATGCGGGAGGACTGGGCAGCGCAAGGGGCAGGGGGTCTGGCGCAGGGCGCGGTCCAGGCACGGACGGGCGTAGACGGGCTTACCTTTGGCGCACCTTCGGCGTGTCCGAAGCGCGTGGACGCTGCGCGTTGGGACATCTGACATAAATGGAGAGTGGAGGGGGGCGGAGCGTGGGAGGGTCCGCTGGGAGGCGTGGACGTGGAGGCGGGTCAGGGGCAAAGCACAACAACAAGATGGTGGGGGGGCTGGAAAGTGAAACCGGGAGGGCGCAATGCGAAGGCTGGTAATTTCGAATGCTAATAGGTACCAGCGTGCTCACACAGAGAGTCCCGGTAAGAGCGCTGACGATTTTTGAACAACCTGTCTAAAATGAATGCACTGCAGGTTAAAAGCGCTGCCAAAACTACGTGCACAAATGAGTTATAAAGCGCTGCCTCTAGGAAATGCACAGAGCTGATTGAGAGGGTTACAACAACGATACCAGACTGCAGGCGAGTCACAGGCAAAACCAGATTCAGCTGTGGGCTGTGGACGCTGCACTGGGCTGGGAGCAGGGAGCGAGGGGAGCGGCCGTGCAGGACGATGTCCAGGCGGTCACAATCAGTCCTGGGAGGAGGTGAGCTCTCTATCCGTGGGTGGGAGGGTCCGCTGGGAGGCGTGGACGTGGAGGCGGGCCAGGGGCAAAGCACAACAACAAGATGGTGGGGGGGCTGGAAAGTGAAACCGGGAGGGCGCAATGCGAAGGCTGGTAATTTCGAATGCTAATAGGTACCAGCGTGCTCACACAGAGAGTCCCGGTAAGAGCGCTGACGATTTTTAAACAACCTGTCTAAAATGAATGCACTGCAGGTTAAAAGCGCTGCCAAAACTACGTGCACAAATGAGTTATAAAGCGCTGCCTCTAGGAAATGCACAGAGCTGATTGAGAGGGTTACAACAACGATACCAGACTGCAGGCGAGTCACAGGCAAAACCAGATTCAGCTGTGGGCTGTGGACGCTGCACTGGGCTGGGAGCAGGGAGCGAGGGGAGCGGCCGTGCAGGACGATGTCCAGGCGGTCATGCTTACTTGATACGTAGGGGGGTGCAGGTGGCACTCCTTCAAGAAACGCATATTAATCGGGCTGAAGGAGCAGCATTGAAGAAGAGGTGGAGAGGGCAACTTTTTTGTACAACTTATTCAGCCTTTGCCAGGGGCGCCTTGGTGTGGGTTAGCGGTACAAAAAGGGGTGGTGATGGACAGAGAATCTGAACCAATCAAACACTCACACCCAGTCAGCAGATCTGGGTTTAATCCATCACCGTTCTTTAGCCCACTCTGCCACCCCAGTTCAGACATGGCCACATGCAAATCAGTCGACCCTGTGCCTCATGGGAACTGTCCAGCCCGAACTGCCAAGCCATGCCTTACCTGGACGGGAAACAAGCTTCCTAGGACCAGTTTCTGGCATTACAGCCGTCTTCAGCCAGGCTTGCTTGAATCCAGTGGCAAAGTGAGCAAGGGACTCACGTCTGAGCATACCCTGCCAACTTATGGCGAACAAAGCGGTATAAAAGGGGGTGCTGATGGACGGAGCATCTGAACCAATCAAACACTCACACCCAGTCAACAGATCTGGGTTTAATCCATCACTGTTCTTTAGCCCACTCTGCCACCCCAGTTCAGACATGGCCATATGCAAATCAGTCAACCCTGTGCCTCATGGGAACAGTCCAACCCGAACTCCCAAGCCATGCCTTCCCTGGACCGGAAACAGGCTTCCTAGGATCAGTTTCTGGCATTACAGCCGTGGGCTAGAGTGGGGGTTCCTTTTCAGCCAATGCAGCAATTGATTGACACAGAGGGAAGGTTTGTGGCGGTGCTAGGGCGGCTAAATGGAGTGGATGTGGCTCTGTGCAGTGTGTATGCTCCTAATGTTGACCAGCCCTCCTTTTTTGAAAGATTATCGGGGAGCTTGGCCCCATACTTAACGGGTGCAATGATAATGGGGGATATTTCAACTCCATAGCAATTGTGGAAAGAGATCAATCCAACCCCCTGCTTTCCGGTGCCTCAGTACATAGGGTCTTGTCTCCAAGGGAAGGAGGGCATGGCAAAATAATTAGGGGCTGGTTGACACGTGGCGTGCCCAACATCCGGAGAAGAGGGATTATTCTTATTATTCTGGCCTTCACGACTTACATGTGCGCCTAGACACAATATTATGAACCCCAAATGTCCACTCTAAGATGATAGGCAGTGAATATTTAGTGAGGACAATATCAGATCACAACCTGCTACTAGTGCGAATACAATGGAGCCGGGAGAAGTCTCTCATACTGACCTGGCGATTCCTCCCGGAGGCACTGGAAGATCCGGTCTTTAGTGAGGAGTTGGGGAGGGGCATTGATAAATACATTGAGAAGAATGAGGGGACGGCAACCTCAGCGGCAATTGAGTGGGACGCGTTTAAGGTAGTGACCAAGGGTATCTGCATTATCAAGGAAGTGGGAGTGAGAAAAACGTTATTGGTGGACTTGGAGGAAGCGGAATGCAGAAAGAGAGGTGGAGAGGGACCGCCTGGGAAGTCCAGGATGCAGCAGGAAGTAACGGAGGCTAGAGAGGCAGTGGTGGTGCAGGTAGGGAGACTGCGCTCCTTTGACTATAAGAATTATAGAATACGGATGCATGCAAAGGGGGACAAATCGAGCGCCCTGTTGGCGTGGTTGGCTAACCCGATACCTCGGGGAGTCCCGATACTGGGCCTGCTGGATCCCACAGGAGAGTTGGTGCACACACAAATAGGGATTAATAGCTTGTTTCTTGAACATTACACTGAGCTCTATAGTAGCCAATTCACTAAGGATGCGGATGGCATTGGGGAGTACCTAGAAGAGGTGGCCTTGCCGAGATTGAGTAGGGAGCAGGGAGACTTGCTGGGTAATGAGATCACGGTGGGAGAGATTCGGAGCGCGATTAAACATATGGCCCGTAACAAGATGCCTGGGGTGGATGGCATACCCATAGAATTCTACTCCAAATAGGCGGACTGTTTGCCTTCGCATCTGCAAGTGGTTTATAAGGAGGCACATGCAGTAGGGAGCCTGCTTACAACGACCAGTGAGGCTATTATCATCCTTCTCCTGAAGCCTGGGAGGGAAGCTACAGATATGAAAGCATACCGCCCTCTATCAATGCTGACGACCGATTACAAAATCCTGAGTAGGATCCTGGCGTCCCGCCTGCTCCCATACATGGCGCAATTAGTGCATCGGGATCAATCTGGTTTTATACCTAAGCGTAACACGTTGATTAATGTGAGACGATTGTTACAAATTTTGGAGGGGTGCCAGGATCCCGCATCGACTGCCTTGATTCTTTCAGTGGACATTCAGGTAATGCGCAAGCTGGGGCTGGGGGAAGCGTTCGCGAGGTGGACCCAAATACTATATAACTCAGCGACGGCGCAGGGAAGAATAGGAGGGACAGTGTCATCGCCCTGCTCAGTGGGACGAGGAATGCACCAGAGCGGCTCTCTGTCCCCGTTCCTGTTTGCACTGGCGATGTGAGCTAGGTCAGGAAGGCATTATGCTGGGTTGGAGGTGCGAGGGGAAGTATACTATATACTATATATATCGCTTTACGCTGATGATCTGTTGATGTTTTTGGCTGCTCCTGGAGAGATAGTCACGGGAACGACGGAGCTGTTGCGGCTGTTTGGGGAAGTATCGGGGTTGTGTGTGAATTGGGAGAAGACTTGTCTTTTCCCGGTGTGTCGGACCATGGACGCTCCTGCTAGACTGGAGGGAATAAGATGGAAGCACTGTTGCCTGTCATATCTGGGAACTAACATCTACCATGAGCAGGCGGATATATTGGAGGGCAATGTGAACAGAGCAGTGCAAGAGATTAAAGGGAGTATGGCATTCCTGAGCACTTTGTCCCTTTTGGTAGTAGGCAGAGTAGCGCTACTGAAAATAGTGGCACTGCCTCGACTTTTATATTACTTCAGGACCCTGCCGATTTGGATCCCGGGATCGGTGTTTCAGACGCTTAGGTCCATGATAGGGGGATTTCTATGGGGAAGCGGCAGGCGGCGGGTGGCACTGTCAACGATGATGAGGCCCAGAGCAGAGGGAGGATGAGCGGTCCTTGACTTCGAAGTGTATTATTTGGAAGCCCAATTACAGTGGCTTATGCAAGCGGTGACCCAGGAGTTTAGAGGACCGGATAGTCCGGAGGACAGATGGTTACCACGGCACATTATGTCTTTTGTTGTCCTTGGCTAGCAATTGCGAGTTGAAACACTGACGAATGAGGAGAAAGCACTTAGAGCATGCTGGAATAGATACAAGCGTAGGGGGGGGGAGTGGGTAATCCGTACGCACCGGAGATACCCCCCGGCATGTGCACGGCCCTCCCGCATGGAGGGGACTGGGCAGCACTAGCACTAGCAGAGTGGAAAGATCTGGAGTTGAAAATGATCGGGGACCTGTATAAGGAGGGGGCCCACTTGCCTTTTCAGGCACTGCAGGAAAGATAGGGGTGATTTTTTGCTACATGCAGCTCTGTTATCTGCGATTCAGAAACACTGGGGGGCAAGGGTTGTCAGAACTTCAGTAGTCCTTGACATGCCAATATGTGGTAATGACAGCGGGGATGGTAAAGGCAGTCACATGCCTATGTAGGTGGATGGTGGAAGAGGGACTGCAGCCATTGAATCGGTTCCGTGAAAGATGGGAGACGGTCCTGGGTAAGGATATACCGGAAACGACCTGGAATAAAATTGTGGAAAGGGCATGGAAAGGCACGCAGAATTCCGGATTCCAACTCATTCATTTTTACATTCTCTAAAGGGAGTATCTAACTCCGGAGCAGATAACTAAACATTTCCATGTGGACTCGGCATGCTGCCCCAGGTGTCGCACGAGTGCAGCGGACTTCCAACACATGATGTGGAGTTGCCCACAGCTGGAAACTTATTGGGAGGAGGTTGTCGGGGTATGGTGTGGAGCAACGGATAGGCAGATAGAGCCTGACATGGGAGCATGCATACTGCACTGGTTTCCGCATACAGCGCGAACTAAGATCAAAAGCAAATTTATTGATTTGGGGCAGTTGTTGGCCAAACGAGAACTAAAAAGGCAGTGGAAATCAAAGTGGGGGCCTAGCGTGGTGAGATGGAAGGTGGAATTAGAGAACTGGGTGGCTAGTGAGAGCATGGTCAGGCTCCAACAGGCCAGGAGAGTGAATAACGAAAAAGCGATGGAAACTGCACGGACGTGGGAAGCATTGGTGGCATTGCTGAAGCTCCCGGAGCCGGACTCAGATACTGACTCACTGGAGGCGCCTCAGGAACGGTGAAATATGAGGGCAAAGGAGTAGGAGTGGAGACAGCGTGTGAGGGAGAACAGCCCAAATGTAATAGGAGACCCGCACACCCTAGCACAATGTGAATGTTTGATTATCCTTGCTTATATTGCATGGAGCACACCGGTGGAGGGGGAAGAGGGGAGGGGGGGAGGGGCAAGAACATGCAGGGGGCACCAAGATTAAAGACCAATATGCTGTGCGGTGATATTGCATGTATAGAATAATGATGATACGGACAGGAGGCGAGAAGGAATGTTAACTTAATGTAGATCGGATTAAGATACGATTGTTAACCCGAAGGCGGACAGCGACTTTTCATGTATTGTAACAAGGAATGTGCCCCATTTTGAAATTGGGTACTGGATACAAGCAAACGTGGCTGAAGATGGCTTGAATGCCAGAAACCGGTCCTAGGAAGCTGTTTTCTGGTCCAGGGAAGGCATGGCTTCGCGGTTCGGGCTGGACTGTTCCCATGAGGCACGGGGTCAGACTGATTTGCATATGGCCATGTCTGAACTGGGGTGGCAGAGTGGGCTAAAGAACCGTGATGGATTAAACCCAGATCTGTTGCCTGGGTGTGAGTGTTTCATTGGTTCAGATGCTCCGTCCATCACTACCCCCTTTTGTACCATTTTGAAATGAGTCATGTGCAAAGGGGGTTTTGCCTGTGTTAAAAAACAATAAAAAATACTTTAAAAAAAAAATCTGAGAAACACAGGACTAAGGTTTTTAATCCTGCATGGTGACAGTTCGAGCATCAAGGTTGTAGGAAGGGCCTGGAGAATAAACACACAAGAAGCGCTGGAGTAAGCCACAGAGAGGAAATTGAGGAAAAGTCTATATCTTTGAAGACTCAGGTACTCAGTCCGGTTTACTACCATAGTAGGTTTAATGCCACTAAACTGATATCAAGTCCTTAGCCTAGTTCTTCCACTCCACTAAAGTTTGAAGAAGATCTCAAAGCCTTGACTCAAGGAGTCATGGAGAGTCTGGCGTGGATGTGAAGGAGGGAGCGAGGAAGAAGACGTCAAGGGAGTGGGTGTCATGGGAACCACCAGTTTGGATGGACTTTAAGGAGACTGGGTAATTTACTGGTTTTGGCAGGATTATTCAGGTGAGTGGGATGGGTGAAGCTTGTTCCACAGAAAGCAAGGCTAACGATTGAGGTTTGGGCGCGTTTATATACACTCTTGAAGGTTCAATTGATGTAGCTGGATCATGTGGGGCACATGGCCGTCTGGAAGGTTCTCGAACCTTAGGGAAACACGTGTTCATATGCCGTCTTTATGCTTATAGAATGGGCAGGTGCTAGCTGTTGATCGGAATCAAATTACAGGAAACAAATGTATCATTTTTGCTTGACCATGCAAATAGAAAACCCCACCAAGGACTCAGTAACAACGAGAGCAAGCCTTGCTATTGGTTTGAGGAACTATGGAGAAGCTTACAGAGATTCGATTGTAATGGAAATTTGGGGTGCTATGAAAGCATTGGTCATGAGGGTGCAGGGGAAACATCAGACAAGAGTCTGTTAGGGGAGACATCAGTTATAAGCAGTGTCACTGGAATCATGCGATTGTGCAGTGATTTTTGCATAGTTATAGATTTTATGTATTTTCTACATATTGCATTATCTGCTGCATAATCGGCAGAATTTAGACAAAAGAAAAGTTGTTTCTAGCTCAAACGATTCAAAAGTGAGTAAAAACACAGCAACACGTGTTGCCACACAGTGGAAGGCCCTATGCAAAGGTGGAATGGTCACCTTTCTGTTGCTCTTTGCTTATATTTAGGTGTTAAACTGGTACTAAAGATGCCCCACTAATGCCCAGACGGTGTTGAAATTTTTTAATTTGACACAATAATGACGTAAGAGTATCACAAAAAATGCTGCACAATGCAGCATAATTTGCCTTTCCTTGCTGCACAATTTACTTAACCCTGCCACATAATTTGGCCATCTGCTGTGCATAATTCCAGTGGCCCTGGTTATAAGGGTGTTGGGCGAACATCAGACATGATGGTGTTGGGGGTATATCAGTCATGATATCACAGCGTGGCATAAAGCAACGTGAGCCCTGTGCGCTAGAAGTTGTACACAGAGGGTGCAGGGGATGTGACAATATATATAGTATTGCCCTGTCTAACCTTCACAAGTAGCAGCCACCCTATGTCCTCTAAATAGATGTTCAACATCGCAGTTAGGGTTTTCAGTGAGAATAGTATTTCTAACCCTAGTCCTTTTGGTAGCAGCAAGGGAGAAGAACTGCCTTGGGAACCATCTAGATCTGAGACAAGCCTGGTCTTTTTTTTTTTAAAAAGATGTGCTTCTTGCGTAAACATAACTCATAATTTGTCTTATTAAGCATATTGAGCGCCCACACCAGACGAGTTGCGCGAAGCTATTTTCGCCCTCTCGAACGGCAAAGCTCCTGGCCCGGATGGGCTGCCAGCCGAGTATTACAAGGCCGGTTCTGATATGCTGATACCTGAGCTACTCCGGACGTACTCGGCGGCTCTACAGGACTCGCCCCTCCCCCAGTCAATGAATGAGGCGAACCTGGTATCTCTCCTCAAACCAGGCAGAGATGGCACACGTCTCGGCTCATACCGGCCTCTGGCGCTTTTAAACACAGATTATAAGATACTGGCATCGACACTGGCCCGACTATTAGCACCACTGGTACCCGACCTTGTACACGGGGATCAGAATGGTTTCGTGCCCACGAGAAGCACCTCACAAAATATCAGACGGCTGTTTCGAGTACAGGCATATGCAGTGCGAAGGTGGCCACGGTCGGGATGCTTAGTCTTGGACTTGGAGAAAGCCTTCGACTCGGTGGAATGGCCCTATTTACTGGCGACACAACGTAAATTCAATCTAGGCGATGACTACATGGAACTGGCCAGTCTACTATACAGAAAGCCCGAAGTACGAGTCTGCACGGGCAAGCTGCTGTCCGCTCCCATTAAGATCAGACGCGGCACTAGACAGGGGTGCCCGTTGTCTCCGCTGCTCTTTTCATTGGCAATGGAGCCCCTCGCAGAGTCACTGAGAGGCAGAGGCGCGGCCTGGGGAATCCCGTTAGCAGATGGAACATACACAGTCTCGCTTTATGCAGACGATCTGCTCCTGTACATTAGGGACCTGACCCTGTTGCCGCCGGAATTGATGGACATCTTCCGAACTTTTGAGGCGATGTCAGGACTCACGTTGAACTGGGCCAAATCGGGGGTGTACTCGTTGGCCCCGACACTTCGGAACCCGAGATTAGGATCGGCGAAGCAAGGCTCGCCTGGTACCCCACTACGTTTCGATACCTGGGAGTGCACATCTACAGAACCCTGCCTGAAGTGCTGGACGGTAACTTGACGAGAGCCATCACGTCCATACGATCGTAAATCTCCTTTTGGAAAACCCTCTCACTCAATGTGCCAAGCAGAGTAACGCTAGTGAAAATGATTGTTGTATTACTACGCCAACATCCCAGTTTATGTCCCGAACCGTCTATTCAGGGAGTTAGAAACCATGAGCAGGGATCTTATTTGGAACACAGGGAGACCCCGAGTAGCGCTGAGGAAACTATATGCCCCTGTAGAGGCCGGAGGCCTGGCGGTGCCCAACCAGGAGCTTTATTATCTGGCAGCACAACTGCAATCGGTGTCGGCCTGGCTTGGTGGCAGAAACTTGGATGATTCGGCCACGGAGATGCTGTCCTCTACCCAAATACACGCAATGTTCCACCCTCTAGCAAAGACGACGCGCCAGACACAGTTACACACTGCGGTGGCTAGCAAATGTTACTTCCGCAGCCTTCGACTCACAAAGGCGCTGAGGCCGTACGCCCCAGCGCTCCTACTATTGGGTACCCCCAGAGCCACTGGTGTGGTGACAGAAGCGGCCATGGAACACTGGACATGGTCGGGAGTGGACACCATGGCGGATCTGTACGCAGATGGCGCCTTGATCCCTTTCGTGACACTAGCCGAAGACACGGGACTACCTGTCGGGCAGTTCCTACAAAATGCATCCCTAATACGGGCTTACACGCAGACAAGGGGAAACATCACGGAAGAACCGCCCACACATCAGCTAGCACAATACCTACACGTCATGGGGAATGGCTCGCATGTGATACATTGGTTGGCACAGGCACTGCTGGCGCACACGCAACTGACTCTGCAGCCACTACGTGATGGATGGGCAGCGGACAGGGGGAGGGAGTGGACGGATAGAGAATGGAAAATGGTATTAGAAAGCCCCAGATGTATTCCGCGCAACGCTCGCTTTAAACTTATACAGCTATACATAGTACATAAGGCATGGCATACCTTTCGCCAGATAAGATTAATCGATTCTTTCCCGGGACCTCCGCGGGATGCCCGAGATGCGCTCTAGCAGGAGCAGATCTCCACCACATGCTCTGGCTCTGCCCCAGGATACAGACATACTGGCAGACGGTACTGTCGTTATTGGAGAAGAGCACGACAATGGCAATACCACACATGTGGGAATCATGCCTATTAGGCTTGTATAAGAGAACAAAACACAACTAAGTCCCCTCCCGTTTCTGGGACCTCTGCCTCATTACGACCAAAAGACTCCTCACCAAACATTGGAAGCACAAAGACCCGCCGCTCGCCGAACACTGGCATGCCTCATTTGACAACTGGGCAAGGGCGGAGAGTATCACCCTCCACAGGGAGGAGACGGCCGGACTCAGGAAATTCCCCATAGCGAACCTCTGGGATGAGACACTACACTCCTACCATCGAGAATGCCAGACTCAGGGAGTTCGCCCGGCTGCTCTACCCACTGACGCGGCCAGGAATTGACTCGCTAAATTGAGACCATAACGCACGGGTACTAGGACACCATTGGGCGTAGACGCGGACAGCCAGCTCTGACGTGTCCGTGGCCCACTCATACGAACACTGCCCCCCAACAGCCGCACACACGACGGGTCTGCGTAAATGCACCCCCCGCCCCATCATGTCCCACCCACTGACTGCGGAGATGACTGTCCATGGATAGGAGCGATGGAACAGGCTGTACACAACAGCCACCTACAGCCCCCAGCAAGCTAACACGCTCCCACCACACACCACACAACACACCCTTCCAAGTTGACCCCCCCACCCTTATCCTTTTTTTTTTTTCCTTTTTCCCTTCGTTTTTCTTCCCCTTCTTGCGTCTCAATTTCCCTTATTCTTCCTTCCACGTTCACTTGAATACATGGCCTGTTCTGGGCACTGACAGCCGAGACAGTTCCGCTGACAGACATACTGATTAGGCAGTCAAAGATACGTACACAAGCACACGGCAGCACTGTCATGCTTAACCACAATCACAATATGACAGGTGTGCAGTGGATGATATGAAGGGGGAGGACATACACTGGTGCCTCTGGCATGACAACGAACATACTGGGCAAACAGACCTAGGCCGCGAGATAAGAAGGAAACGGGCCGTATGTCAGCCCGAGATGTACAGGCGACACGCTGGTCTCGCCGCCAGTATTTGCAACTATCTCTGTACTACCACACAAGGCCGAGACACTGGGGTTGCGTCACATACCAAGGGAGAGACCCTCCCAGTGGCTGCTGAATAGCGGCGACCGCTGGGAGTAGTGACCATGACACCTGACATACTACAAGACCACTGTGACCAACCACATGCCAGTTCACCCGCTTTCACAAGATACGACACCAGTAACATCCATAATGCAATGATACCATGTGATTGATGTAAAGACTTGTGGAGATAAAACGTATTGTTATGGCCTGAATTAACGAATGATGTTATATTCATGTTTCTTTGTAAAACCAATAAAATATATTCAAACAAGAAAAATTAAGCATATTGAGAACCACCACTCGCTAGGCCGGGGCGTTAATCTTGTTCCTTTTCTAAGTGAGGCAGTTCAGGATTAGGATTCACCCATCTATGAAGCTGGTCCTAAGACTGTCAGGGCAGTTAAAGGGGAGAACTGAGACAACTCTAAGTATATTGCCTTGAAGTAGAACCACAATCTAGGCACATCTAAACGCCTAATCTTTGAAAGCCAAGTCAAAGCTAATCATGAATTTAAACATCATTCAGCCCTAAATGAATTTATGGTCTTATTGTTGAACTCCCTCCATTTGCTTATGGTACCAGAACCTTTCTCTCCCAGCTAATATCACAGGGCAGCTGAAGTCCTCATAATGCTCATTATGCCACAACTAAGTGTCTTTCTCCCTTGCCAGAGAGTTCAAGGCCAGCTGCTCTGAGTTTTGTGAACTACCATCATTTGTCTCACAGAGTTCTGGCATTACAGATCAATTTTCACTGTCATTAAGGCCACTGGAGGTTGCATTCCTCTCTGCTGACAGGTCCATGGTCTTTGCTACAATGGATGGTGGTGTAACAAAGTGTTAGAGAACTTCTTATCCTTGGGCACCAGCGTATTATCATACCTGAAGTCCAGTCCCTTCATCAAATTTTCTTTCCCCCTTGCCAGAGGAAGATGAGACGAAACACATGTACCCAGCGATATGGTATTTTCAGTGATTTCATTGTAGTGTTATTCACCACAGGTCTCGTGATGAGCAAAGGTTAAAGGCACCATGTCTTGATATACCAGGATCTTATGACTGTGTAAAAGGAGTTCACTGTCCACTTAAGCTAGTCCCATGCCTTTTTCCTTCACATCAAAGAAATGCACTCATGTGAGGATGTCAGGGAGTATGTAATCTCTATGGCCATCTCCTCGCAGTTTGGTCAATGCTGTCTAAGCAGACTTTTTGCCTTGCTCCAAAAGAGCAGAATAGTTCCTGCACACAGTTCTGAATGTTGTTTCCCTCTGTTTTTCTTATAAGGCCACTAAACCGAATATTGCTCCTTCAGTGCTGGATTTCAAATTCTTGGAGCTTTATCTGCAAGTCTATATTCTGATTTCCTGTTCCATCTAAATAATCAATTCTGACACCAAGAGAAGATCACCCTCCAGTATCATGAAGCATGCCTTGAAGTCTTCTCGAATGTTACCTATTTCATTTTTGCTCTCTGACAGCACTGCTGCATGTACTCTTTAATGTACACGTTCTCTTGTTGACTGGATGTGGACGACCGCTCTGCAGTGAAAGGTGAGATACTTCCCTATCTCTCTGAACTTTACACAAGTCAGGTTATAAATTGTGCATGTTTAAGTCAAAATGCAGTGCTTAGAAATCAAATCCAAAAGTTCAGTCCAATCACGATGGAGTAAAGGCAGGATACAGGAGTCATGCAGACCTGCTGACAGTACCTTGAATATGTCAAAGTTAGGGGACGATTCGCTCAGCAAAGGAGGCGATGCATCATTTCCAAAGTCGAGCAACATCGTTGACGGGATGTCAAGAGCACTCTGTGCCGGACTGATGAGTTCATGTTGAACCGCTGCGCTGTAGGTGATGCATTAGCGCAAAGTCACTCAGGGCTTGAAATGCATCGGGGTCAGGGACGGTGCATCAGTGAGCGTTGGTGAAGGCTTCGGTGTAGGCAGAGGTGATATCAAAGGGAAATGCACTGCTTGCGATCGACGCATTGTTGTTGATGGTTTAGTTTCTTGGGTAGCAGCACCCCTCACTCACTCACTTTCAAGGGCCCAGGACCGGATTTGTAAGCACTTGGCAGGACAGGACCCACAGCAGAGGAGCCCCGATGCTGGTAGCAAGATGCAGGGGAAGTCTTTGCTATTCCAGAGACTTCAGAAACAGGAGGCAAGCCCAACAAGCCCTTGGAGAACCTTTGGAGATGCAGGATGTAGGGAGTCTAATCCAGTCCTCTCACTCCCAGGCAAGAAGAAGCAGGCCAACACAGCAGAGCAAGCAGTGAAGTGGCAGTATCTCCTGGCAGCACCATAGTTCTACTTCCTGCCAGAATATCCTCATTTCCAGAAGCAATCCATCCTGTATGGTGTCAGAGGTCCACTACTTTTACCCCATTTAGATTTTGAAGTAGAGAGACTTCAAAGAAAGGTATTTGTAGTGCACAAGAGCCAGCACTTCATGCCCTGGTTCAAGACTCACTATAGCGGGGTATGACACGCTTTGTGTGGGGACAGGCACATCCCTATCCAGGTGCAAGTGTCAGCTCCTCCGTCTAACTTTAACTCAGTGTGAGAAGTTGGCCTGATATGTGATGTTTCCAATTCTGGAACCACCTTGTATCAGTCCAAACAATCCCTTATGTTGTCTGGTTGTAAGTCAACCTTATAGACAAGCTATCCTAATTGTAGCATGGACTAAGCATCCTTAAAGGCTTAACTCAAGAGGTTGTGTTAAGCAAGCTGTTTTACCAATCTCAATCCTGTATGTCAAATGAAAGGACACCACACAAGTATATATTATAAAAATATATGTATTTATTACTAGAATAATCCTCTGTACTCTTTATGAGTGCAAAGGCACAAGTGTTTAAACAAAAGCACAGTTAAACATATGAAAGTTGCACAATTATGGATAAGGCCGGGGGCGACGCAAACCATACATTAAAAAAGTGGTATAAGAGATACCAATCGAACAGTGGTTAGGCCTAGGGCCTAGGGAATCGCTGGGAGCAGTCGGGACTAGCAATGCTGAAGTCGGGAAAAGCCCGCGGGATTCGGGTGCAGCGCTTAAAGCACAGGCATGCACCAATGTGAAGTCAATGGTGCGTAAAAGTTATAAAGTTATAGTTAAAGGAGAATTCCGCTTAACCTAGCAAGATGAAACTTTAGACACACACACTAGAGGTTTGTACCAGTGTAGAAACACCGGCGTTGCTGAGTTACCTCACCCACAGGAAGAGGGTGCACAGGTGCGAAGTAGTGTTGGGTTTTGTCACGCTGGTTGATGGTGCTTGGAGCTGAAGAAGCTGCAGGCGTCGAGACGAGAAGTGTCCGGTGTGATCCAAGGGTGGATCGAAGATAAAGATGATCTGAAAGCAGAGGGAACAGAGTCTGGGTCACTCAGCAGTGACCAGGGTGGAATCAGATGGAGCAGGCAATGTCGGGCGCTTTCAGGTCGCTGTCGGGAAGCTTCTCTCCGCTGCCACGTGGACTCTGGGGCACCGCGGATGTCCAGGAGTGGATCACGAGCTGTCCCACGAAGGCTCTCGCTGTCGTCGGCGGTGTCGGCTTCCGGATTGGAGCCAACAACCCTTGGCAAGCGCAACCCACGCAGGACTCGAAGATGGCTTAATACTCGGACCAGGGGTGTCAGAGCGGGTGCTCCTTTTCAGAGGAGCGAGTGCAAGTCTGGAGCAACCAGATTCACAAGTTAGATTTCAAGGTTCGTCGGCACAGGGGCCACACGCCAACGGGCAAGTGACCGGGCCAACGCGTTGAGCCAAAAGATGCAGAAGGGCCCCATGCAGCACTCGGTGAGTGTAGAGGGGTGAGCTTGGTGCAAGAGAGGCTCAGGGCTGGGGCTTCTCAGACCCCAATGCACAGCTTCGAGGATCACTCGTGGGCTGCACGGTCAGCGTCTCGTTGTCTTTCCAAGATGGCGGGCCCCACGCTTCCGGTCGCCTCCACGAATCTCAGCTCTGCAGGGACTGTGGATCGGGCTGTTGGAAGGCAGGCACGCTTGGTCTTGTTGAACTCTGTCGCTCGAGTTCCGGCAGGAACTGCAACAAAGCAAACGTTGAGGTGCTGGATGGTGCCTGTTTGCACAGGGTGGTCACTCATTGACCACAAGGGAGATTCTTCAGTCTTTTACGTCTAGTAGGATGTCGAAGGGTCCAGAGTTACGTTTCATAAGTTTCAGTCAGGATAATCTGAGTGCATTGGCACTGCTCCCATTCTTATACCAATCTAGGGGGCTGGATTACCTGCTAGGTCCCCTCCTATGGGTGGGACCCAGGAAGGGGGTGGTTACACCCCTTTTCCTTTGTCCAGGGTCGCGCTGGGACTGGGGCTGGTGTGCCCCAGAACCGGTTTGACCGGATTATGCAAGGGGAGGCCTTGTGCTCCCCAGGCAGTGTCTGGTTCCTTTCAAACCTCCCTGCTACAATCCACTATCTCCTGTCTGGGGTGGTGCGACACCTCCCCGCGACAGGAAAGCCTTTGTCCAGGCCTCCTCGGCTGAGTTTCGGTCAGCAGCAGGAGGTCAGACTCGTGTCTGTGGCATAAGCGTCCATTTTGTGATGCTGAGGCTCTTTTAAAATCAACCGCGTTTCAGTAAAGTAACATGTCTTCTCCCTCTAGAGGGGTGGAATGCTATCCCCGTCGACAGGACTGTCGAGGGGATAGTATTCCAAATCGTATGACACCTTACACGACATGTTTTGATAAATCCAAACCAAAGTTAACATATAACCGCAATGGATTATAATGCACTTAATAGTATATGGTATGGCATTATCCCGGAACAGCTTAGGGAATTGGTCGCAACAGCTGCAGACAGGCTCAGCTCATGCTAGAGCACCATCTCACATAAAACCAAGCACTCTGCCTCCAGAATTGTTAAGGCCTGCCATAGGAGTGACTTATAGGTATATATGTGTCCAGTTAGGTTTAGATATAGGCATACTATATCTAAGCAAGGGGTGATTAAACCACCTTGCCCTAAGCGGAGGGATCAGCCAGTTGTGTCAATTTTGGATAGCCAGCCAGGGGTGGCAAAAGATATGCTGCAGCCCCTGGTAGGCCTTGGATGCACCTATGCCCTGGGCACCTATAGTGCACTGTACAGGGGCTGATAAGGTGACCCAAGCCAATTTAGTTATGCACCTAGGGTACATGGAATCCATTTTACAGAGAGAGCAGATAGCCTGGGGCCCTGATTAGCAGGGAACCAGGCCAACTAAGTCGAAAACCAGCTAAACACAAGGCAAGAAATCTGGGGTAACCATAGTCAGGTATCCACCTTCCTACACTCAGGAAGACCCATCAGCCTGGAGATGGGCCATCAGGATTTGAATGGCACACCTTATCTCCCTTTGTGTGTGACTATCTAGAGAGAATGCACAAAGCGCAGCAGTCACCAGTTCCAGACGTGTATTGCAGAGACAGTATAGTTTCTGTTTGTGTAAAAGTCGCTGTTGAATTATGGGTATGTTTTTTCTGTTGTGTAAGAACGGATATCTCTTAACTTTCACTGACTTTTTGTTTTGTTCAATCCTGTGGAATTTATCAACAGTTTTCTGAACTTGATCACAGAGTAAAACTCTGTATTCAAGTTCAGAAAACTGTTGATACAGATATCCCATGCACCTTGGATGTAGAATCGTTCTAAATCAACCTCCCCAAGGCGGATGGTCATTGAGAGTAGATTTAACAGTAGAGCACGCCTACATGCAGTTCCTACATTGTTCATTTTACAACTATTAACTATATGTCTCACAAGGAACTTTTTTCTATGTTATGACCAATTCTACCAACAGATTATGGGTCCAATTTTGCTATTCTTAAAATGGACGATTTAGAGACTACCGAAGTACTTACCACGACAAACCCGCACCAGAGTAACATACTAACCTGGATGCGATATATCGATGATATTTTTGTAATATGGCGTGGCCATCAGATCGCACTACTCCGTTTTCTCGAGTGACTCACAAAAAAAAAATGACTTGAGATTTACACTAACATGCAGCAATACAGAGATCCCCTTTTTAGATCTTATGATCAGACATCCAGAGGGTGAACTTTTCACCGCCTTCTAAAGTAAACCCACTGCAAGAAACACACTACTATTATATGGGAATTCACCATCCTCGAGTCTTACGTGTCTCACTTTGCTTCTCACAACTCCTCAGGAAGGAATTGCACATTGAAGGCTGACTACTTCTAGGAAGTCAACAGTTTGCAGAGAAATTACTGTCCAGAGGATATCCACATAAACTAGTATACAAATCTATTAAGAGAGTGTGGTACTGTCCAAGAGAAGGTCTGCTCACACCCAAAACCAAGGACACACACAACCGGTTAATTTGCGTGACAACTTTTCCCCCATTTCAAATAGGGTCAAGAAAAGTGTTCTTAAACACTGGCCAGTACTCAATGCCAGTGAATTTAATTTAGAACGGCCTCTCTATGCATTCTGTAAAAATAAAAACATTAGGGACCATTTAGTCAGAGCTAGCCCCCCCCCCCCCAAAAAAAAAACCACAGAGACACTTAATGACATCTAGGGCCTCCCGCCCTTGAGAGGATACTTGAAATGTGGCAATTGCTTGGTATGTAAATACACTATTGAAAGCAAGGCATTTTTATTTCATGCTATCAAAGTTTCTCTTGATCAATTCACCAATTGTAATACTTGCAATGTATTCTATGCCATCACCTGTCCATGTAATATGATATAAATTGGCCAAACTACCCAGAAAGTAAGGATTCGGATCTGCCAGCACCGTAGCAGAATCCGTTGTAAGCTCCCAGGTGCTCCGCTGGTGGATCAATTTACTACAAAAGGACACACAGTAGATGATATCCGTTTGCAAGTCCTAAATGTGATTAAACCACCACCAAGTGGAGTCAACATCAAGAAAATCCTCTACAAAGAAGAACTCTAATGGATTCTTCAGTCTAAGAGTCTATATACTGATCTCAAACGCAATGAGTAATGGACTACCCTTGTCTGATCTACAAATCAGGAGCATCTTGGCCCTTGTTCCCCCTCAGATCGTCCCTTGTATAGAATTGTTAATGCACCGTTTGCCCCATAGACTATGTGCAACCATTCCTAATGGGGATCAGAACATCAATGTCACTAGGCAGCTAGTATAATTCGATTTGGTTGTGCACCTATGATCATTGTACTGTTGTATGTGGCTATATTCTTGCCAACTTAAGAGGCATTTTGTGCCCGACCTGCTTTCAATGTAGTTCATACTACGATTATGTGCTCGACTGAGCTGTGTAATATGTCACCTTTCGAACCGTACTATGATTACCATTTTCAATTTTAATATCTGTTTCACATGAAATTGAACAAACTTGTGGACTATACACAATGTGCCCTTCACAGTAGTCTCTCAGATCCAAGAAGCTATATCAGCAGCCGTATACTCTCATTACTGTTCCCATTTTATTTGTTCTTATGTTATGTTCCAGTGTAATTTTTGTAAATAACAATGAACTTTTCTTCCGTCAATTACAGGTCAATTGCATCCTCTGCTATTACGTGTTAATAATATTGTATTCTAACTTCTTCTTAACTTAAATTTCATTCTCAAATATTGGAGACCAATGTACTCACAGTGGACTCCTTTGGATCTGTCTCCACCTTACTTTACTTCATTTAAAGATGGCTGCTTCCTTGCTGCCCTAACCCTCCCTAACTTCAACCACATCATGTGGTTACACTCTTGACTCTCGTCATAGTCACACTCTCGCTCGGCCCCATCACTCTATGGCACTGCCTCCCTAGTGCTGCATTCTCCTCGAACGCCGGCCATGGAACTGATTTTGTTTGTACTAAGGCATGCATCCTACAGGTAAGATGCCCTAACGCGGTAGGGACACCGGTCTTGACCGCACGCAGCCGGGTTTCATTTAATTGATTATCTATACTCTCACCCTTCCTCCGCAGAGACATCCATCTGGATTCCAAGTCTGTGCACCAACCTTGTCCCATCGAGAACTTACCAACTACCGTCAGTTGGTTGTATTAATACAATTACCTCTTGCGGTAGGCATCGTCATTCTAACTTCTCGTCTACAGCAAGACGTTGCCAGTCATTGCTGCAAAAACTCAGCCCTTCATTGTTACAGGCCCATATACCCTACAATGGCTCACACAGGCACCTTGATTCCATGATTCCTAGTTTAGATAAGAATTTCTCAATGTAACTTGTTATCCGGCATCGCTCAGCTATTACCACATCACTCTCCGCGCCTCACAACCGTATTTAATTTTATTTTAACCTGATGCCCCATGACTCAGGCCATCACTGGTTACCATCACCCACTGGCAGCATGGTTGCACTCCGCGTGTTCTGCTATTCTTGTGATTGGTGTTAGACCGATGACACATCCCTTACACTTCTCTATTTTGTCCCTTATTTTCCTCCTCTTTCCCTCTTTTTTTCTACTCCTCCCTTCTTCTACTTTCCCCCTCCATAGGCAAATGCCTAAGGCACCTATCTCTTTGTCCTGGAGATGATTCCAGCAGTCTTTTAGAGGGATCGAAACGTCATCAACTCCTCGCTCCTTGACATAACTGAATACTTTTATCAATCTATGCTAAGATGCGCAAATTTATTCCGTAGTGGCTTTAATGGTTAATTTGTTTGGCCACAACTCTCGGTTGCCTGAAATCCTTATTGTGATTTTGCTTCCACGTGTTTAGCCTTACATTAAAATACCATGTCCATTGGGACCTAAGAAATAGTCATCATTGTATTGCTATTTATATATGTTGCAAACTAATAACTGTTTTGTTAGGAACCAGTGTTCCTTGAAACAACTTTCTAAAAGTGCCATTTTCAGACCTGCAATTTGAAAACCAGCTTCACTAAAAGATGTGTTTTTAAATTATAAGTCCAAGATACCAAACGTTGTTTTCCCTATTGAAAGTTACACTTGTAAAATGTAACACAGCAGCTATAATGTTAACTTATGGGAGAGATAGGCCTACCAGTGGTGAAAAAGACATTTTCGAATACTTCACTAATAGGACATGTAAAACTTAAAAAGTACATGTCCTACCTTTTACATACACTGCACCCTGTCCATGGGCTGTCCAAGGCCTACTCGAAGGGTGGCCTAGGTGTAATAAAAACAAAGGTTTAGGCCTGACAAGCAGATTAACTTGTCAAGTCTAAATGGAAGTTTAAAACTGCACACACAGGCTCTGCAGTGGCAGGCCTGAGACAAGTTTGAAAACCTACTCATGTGGGTGGTACAGTCAGTGCTGTAGGCCCACTTCGCATTTGATTTACAGACCCTGGGCATACGTAGTGCACTGTTCTCAGGGCTAAAAGTAAATCAAATATGCCAACCATGGCAAAAAAACAAATGACATTACATTTTGCACACAGAGCTCATGACTTAAGCCCTGGTCAGCAGTCCTAAAGCCAACAAAAACGAGGTTCAGCACACAGTCAAAAAGAGGTCAGAAGGCAAAAAGTCAGAGGAAACCATGCCAAAAGAAGCCAGGTCTAACAACTTAAAACAGGACAAAGATGTAATATATGAAATAAATCTTGGGAACCCAAATTACATAAAGTGCATGTCCCTCCCTGATGTCCTTGGGTCACCTTTCCATTTGGCTTTCAGAGAGTTAAGAGGAATCGAAATTTGCCTAGCTTACGTAACGGTAAGTTTCAATTCTATTAAGGACACGGAGGCGAGGATTATGCTATATCTTCCTTCGCTTTATTAACATAAAGACTCCACAGCAGCTTAGGAAAAGATATAATAAGAACAAAAATGCTTTAAACATAAAGCATTCACGTAATGTTCAACAAAAAATAAACAACAACTCCCAAGAGTCTCTTGCGTAACAATAGTCCATAGTCCTTTTACTCTGTCCATCATCACTATATAACCGGACTTCTCATCATCTTCCTCCTCTTTCTTCGCGCAGATCACGCTTGAGCCTCATTGGTCCTGCTTAGCACCGTTGTTGCCTGTCAAAAAAGGAACAGCGTCAGCGAGGTGGCCCAGGAATGCGACAACAAGGCGAGGAGCATTCAGTGATTAACACAGTACTGACAATGTAAAGGAAAACGCTTTACTTACTGCCATACGGGTGGGTAGAGACACCACTGTGGCCCGGGTGGGATAATCCTCGCCTCCGTGTCCTTAATAGAATTGAAACTTACCATTACGTAAGCTATGCAAATTTCGATTCTATGTCAGGACCGGAGGCTTCAGATTATGCTAGTTTAAAGCTTACTTACCACCAACTGAGCCAAATCCACCACCGGCTTAAAATAAAACCTCTTGAAGGTGGAATCCGAGGACCAATCCGCCGCGCGCATTAGGTCCTCCAGACGAGCACCCACCGAGAATGCCTTAGAGGCCATGGCCCCCCTGGCGGAGTGTGCTCCAAAGAGAGAAGTATTGATGCCTGCTTCTTGCATGACCCATCGCACCCACCGAGCAATAGTAGGGAAGGAGACAGCTTTGTGTGGCTTCCGCAGGGCAATCAACAACTGACGCTCGCCCGGAGGGCGCAGATCCAAGGTCAGGTCCTCATATGTTTTGAGGCATTGCACGACACACAACTTAGGAGTGTCAGTAAAGGCTGGATAAGAAATGGAACGCGACGACGTCTTAGTACGCCGGCCCACGGTGAAAGTAACCCCATCCGGGGAAAAAATGCGTGCAGAGACATCCAGCGCGCGCACGTCCGAGACGCGCCTACAAGAAACCAGACATAACAACATGGCCAACTTCGCCGACAGCTCCTTAAGAGACAGATAAGAATTGGCTGGCCACGACAAGAACAAATTCAGAACCAAATTGACGTCCCAAAGGACGGAGTACCTGGGTTCTGGCGGCAGTGCGAGGCGAACAGCCCGCAGAAGCCGACACACAAAAGGATGTTCCCCTACCGGGTGGCCATCGATGTTATCATGGCCCGCAGAAATCGCCGACCGGATAGCATTGATCGTCCTATACGCTAGACCCTTGTCGGCCAAATGCGCCAGGAAATTCAGCACGGGAACAAGGCCTGCGACCACGGGATCCAGATCCCTTCGTAAACACCAACGCATCCACTTAAGCCAAGCGGATCTGTAACGCTTCGTCGTACTGTCGGCCCATGCTTTGGAGAGCAAGTGCTCAGCCGACCCCGAAAGGCCCGGGAGCGCCCAGCGTCTCCTGAGAGCCTCCACGCCACGAGGCGGAGAGTGTTCTGCACGACGAGAGGGTGAGGTTCCTGATCCGGGTTCGTCAGGAGCAGAGGAAACAGGGGGAGTAGGATTGGAAAATCCCAAGAAAGTTCCAGAAGAACCGGAAACCATACTTGAGACCTCCACAGCGGTGTAACCAACACCAGTTCCGCATCCTGGCGGCGTATTTGAGCCGCCGTTCGCATGATCATGGAGAACGGGGGAAACGCGAACGGCTGTTCCCGACTCCAATCCTGCAAGAACGCGTCCTTGGCCTCCGCTAGATGGTCCGGCCTCCAGCTGTAAAACCGCGGCAGCTGGTGGTCGAGACGGGACGCAAAGAGGTCCACCGAGAAGGGACCCCAAAGGGAGTGTAGCCACCGGAAGACTTCCGGATCCAATTTCCACTGGCTGGCGTCCCTGAGAGGTCGAGAGTGCCAATCCGCTACCTGATTGCACTGGCCTGGCAGATACTCCGCCGTCACCGCAATGTGACGAGACAGGCAATAATCCCAGAAATCCTTCGCTAAATCCGCCAAGGCGCGGGAACGAGGACCTCCTAGGTGGTTCACATACCGAACCGCCGAAACATTGTCCATCCGTAACAGGACACAAGCCTTGACCGAATCTTTGGTCCAACAGCGAACTGCGAAGGAGCCCGCAAGGAGCTCCAAACAATTGATATGCAATTGTTGTTCTTCTGACGACCAGGCGCCGCCGGTGGAAAAATCCCCGCACCGGGCGCCCCAGCCCGACCTGCTGGCGTCGGACTCTATGATCAGGTCCGGAGCCGAACCGAAGATCGCTCGCCCATTCCATGCCTCCATGTGAGACAGCCACCATGACATTTCCTCCTTCACTTCGTCCGTGAGGGGAACCCACTGGTCGTAACACATCCCACGGCGCAGATGCTGCGCCTTCAAGCGTTGCAGAGCCCTGTAGTGCAGCGGGCCCGGGAAAATCGCCTGGATGGAGGACGAGAGAAGGCCCACCACCTTGGCGATATGACGCAGTGACGTACGCTCTCTTGCGATCGTCTGCCGAAGCAGGTGTCGAATCTTCGCGACCTTCCGACCCGGCAGGCTCAAGACCGCCTGTACCGAGTCCACCACGAAACCCAAAAAGGTGATCTGCTGAGTGGGAACCAAAACCGACTTGGAGCCGTTGATGACGAACCCTAGTCTCTGAAGCAGGCCGACAGCTTGACGCAGCTGGCCCGCCAACACCTCCGGGCACTGCCCCATGAGGAGGATGTCGTCTAAGTATACAAGCATCCGGACCCCCTGACTTCTGAGAAACTCCACCACCGGGTGGAGGACCTTCGTGAAGCACCACGGGGCCGAAGAAAGACCGAACGGCAGGGCGGTGAATTCGAACACCTTGTCGTCCCACAGGAATTGTAGGAAACGACGATGAGGGGGGTGGATGGGAACAACCAAGTAGGCATCCTTGAGATCCAGTCGTACCATCCAATCCCGAGGGAGGAGCACGTCTCGAAGGAGGTGGATCCCCTCCATCTTGAAGTGACGGTAGACCAACTACCCATTGAACTCTTTGAGATTGATCACCGGCCTCTTGCCCCCATCCGTCTTGTCCACTAGGAAGACGTTGCTGAGGAACCCATGTGGGTGGCGCGTTGATAGACGGATGGCTCCCTTGCGCAGCAAGTCTGAGACCTCCTCGTCTATCAATCGCGCGTCGGATTCTGAAAAAACCATCGGGCGCGGGGGCCTCGCCTGAGTTGGCTGGTCGTAAAACTCGATATGGAAACCTCTTACAGTTTGCAAAACCCAAGCGTCGGCAGTGAGCAATTCCCACTCCCCGTAAAAGCTTGCCAGCCGCCCCCCAATCGGAACTTGATCCAAGCAAAGTACACTTACCGGGGGCATTTCCTTGTCCGGAGTTCTTCTTGAACCCTCTGCCACCATAGCGCTGTCCCCTCGTGGGGTAGAAGTTGGTGTAGTTGGCTGAGGTCTGGTACTGACCTCTTCCGGAGCCTTGTCCTCGGTTGTTGGTCTGCTGACCACGGCCGATCGCGCGGCCCCTGCCGCGACGGGCCACTCCAGAAAAACGCTGGTGGAAGACCTTCTTGATGCTGGACTGAGCCTTGTCCAGCGACGTGAACGTGTTCACGAACTTTCCCAGCTCGCGGATGAAAGGCTCACCGAAGAGGCCACCCTGAGCCACGGCACCTGCCTCCGACGAGGCCAGGTCCCCCAGCTTCGGATCCAGCTTGATAAGGAGCGAACGCCGCCTCTCCGTGGACAGGGCACAGTTGACGTTGCCCAAAAATACGATCACCCTCTGGGCCCAGTTGGAGAGCACCTCCGGTGAAATGGCAGTGCCATTCACCCGAGCCTCCTCCGCCATATCGAGGATCTTCGTGGCGGGCCCGACCGCATCCAACAACTTGTCCTGGCAAGCCCGCCAGGACCGGTCGATCCCCTTCCTGGGGTCCTTCATGAATTTCGCCAGGAAGGTGGCCATCTTGGAGTCCAACTCTGGTGTCATGGCCACTTTCCCTTCCAGGGTAGGTCGAGGGCATTCCCCACGCAGGCAACCCCTCGCCTCCTTTTCTAGGGGCTTGCGCAGCCTGCCCGCGACAAACTTCGCCACCGTCTCCCCCGGGGCCCAGGCCGCGGATCGGGGGTGGACGATCTCGTCCGGGTCCAGCATGCCCGACTCGTCTCGGGGCATCTCCTTCGCTGAAGGTGTCGTAAGCCAAGAACGGGTCGACTCCCCGTCGTCATCCGAGTCCGGAGAGTCGTAGATCGGGGAGGCGGGCGCCGTAGACACGTCGCCCGAAGTGCCAGGATCCACCAAGGGTGCAGGGGGCACCGCCGTCGCCTTGGCCAGGAAGGCGTCACGAAGCTGCTCGAAAGCGCCCCTGTCCACGCCTTGGGCCTCTGATGAAGGTCCCTCCCCACGAGGTCTCTTCGGAGCGGGTGGCAACCCGCCGGACGTCCCCGGGAGTTCGGGGGACGGAGGCACCTGCGCCGCTGCCAGCTTCGCGCACTCCTCCACGATGCGGGCGGAAAGGCGGTCCTCCATGGGCCCTACCACCTCCGTCACGCAACGATAGATGGAGTTGTCTACCGCCTGATAGAACTCATCATCCTGCAGATAGGGGCAGGCTTCCTCATCGTATTCCCCTTCCATCTCGGAACCAAGGGCAAATGCGGGGCACCCAAGAGGCCGGCAACCGAGAAAGTTCTCGAATGTGGGCAGGCCAAGCGGCTGCGATCACGTTTTGGGCCAGCTGACGTGGCAGGTGGGCTGCACCAACCCCCAAGCGCGCAGACCCTCCTCGCCGGGACCGGGTCTACGTACCCCTCAAGCGCGCTAGGCCACACACGGGTAAAGAGGTGCACAGATCTCGCCCGAAGGCGATTCACACGGTCAGAACCGCCATACAGACCCCAGAGGGCGTCAAAAAGTGGGCAAAAGTACTGACCCGGATCACCAGGTGTCAGAGGGGTACGCGAGGATCGGCCCCCGCGCAAGCAGACCCTACGGCGCGGCTCCTCGCACTGCGGAGGCGCGCCGGAGGGTCGGCGAGACGACAGGCCGCCCCCTTGCGGTCTATGTACACACCGCACACAAGTGGGAATAAAGTCGCGTAGGAACGAAGAACGTTCCCGCAACTGGGGACTCTGTAAGGAAATAAACCATGCAAGGAGTCCCCCCAAAGATCGTACACAAGACAATCAATCACAATGAAAAGGTAACAAATAGAAAAGCACTTATCTGGCTGCGGGAGCAGCGAAGAAAGAGGAGGAAGATGATGAGAAGTCCGGTTATATAGTGATGATGGACAGAGTAAAAGGACTATGGACTATTGTTACGCAAGAGACTCTTGGGAGTTGTTGTTTATTTTTTGTTGAACATTACGTGAATGCTTTATGTTTAAAGCATTTTTGTTCTTATTATATCTTTTCCTAAGCTGCTGTGGAGTCTTTATGTTATTAAAGCGAAGGAAGATATAGCATAATCTGAAGCCTCCGGTCCTGACATAGAATTATACGCTTCACATTATGCGACATTTAATAACAAAGATGAGGTTGTCCAGATCCAAAACTACTCCCAGCAATCTATTTTCTGACGGGTTTCAAATTAGTGTCATGAATTCTATGTTGAAGAAGACTAAATGCATTACTTTATATCTTTGAAAGAATTACACATCCGACCTGTCCAGAAGCAATACTGAAATTCCTATTAAATCATTCTCTTAACTAAATCTGATTCAAGCAACACCTCCCCAAATGACTGTCAGCATCCCCTCTCAAAAAATATTGCTGAATGGATCCACAGCAAATGTGAACTCGCCTTCTGGACATTATCATATTCATATTCAACTGGAAAGAGCATTTCCAGGCTCTCTATGCCCCATTGGAAGCTGAGGACAGTAGTCAGACCCCAGTAACGCAGCCTCTATTGCACTCTTACCTACAGACTCCGGAGATGACCCCGGCAGAAGTTTTCAGAGCCATAACCAGAATCGCTCTTGGCAAGGCCCCAGGTCTGGAAAAGACACCTAGTGATCTTTACCGTGCCAAGCATAATATCTGGGGCCCCTATCTGTGAGTGCCTTTGAATGCCATTTTACAAGGGCTGCATAATACACAAGATGATAGATGGAATGTTGCACAATGGCAAAACATTCACCCCCAGTCACAGATCTGGGTTTAATCCATCGTTATTTTGCTCACCAAGCCACCCCAGTTCAGACATGGCCATATGCAAATCAGTTTTGACACTGTGCCTCATGGGAACAGTCCAGCCCGACTGCCAAGCCATGTCTTCCCTGGACCGGAATCAAGCATCCTAGGACCGGTTTCAGGCTATCAGCCCTCTTCAGCCAGGATAGCTTGACTCCAGTGAGGGGCTGGCACTCTCCGCAACCTGGGCTGGAGCTGAGATTTTTCCAGTATTTAAACAAGCATTTGCAATGCAATAGGTCTCACATTAATTAATTTTGAGCTATTGGCATTGCTAAATATTGCAACACCAATTGCAACAAAAGTCTGTAAATTGTAGGCCAAACAAATGTGTATTTATTTTTGTAGCAATGGTGGCATGCTGCGCTTTAGATGAAGATGTTTAAAAGAAAAGTGCGCCATACTGCGATTGCTACAATAGTTAATTGTGGATGCGTTAACAATTGATGTGTGCACTGATGGCTGGTGGTATGTGTGCCTGGTGGAAGCATGCACGGACGGCTGATGGTGTGTGTGTGTGCCTGGTGAAAGCGTGCACGGACGGCTGGTGGTGTGTGTGTGCCTGGTGAAAGCGTGCACGGACGGCTGGTGGTGTGTGTGTGCCTGGTGAAAGCGTGCACTGACGGCCGGTGGTGTGTATGCTTGGTGAAAGCGTGCACTGACGGTTGGTGGTGTGTATGCCTGGTGGCAAAGCGTGCACTGACGGCTGGTGGTGTGTGTGCCTGGAAGCTTGCACTGAAAGCTGGTGGTGTGTGTGCCTGGAAGCTTGCACTGAAGGCTGGTGGTGTGTGTGCCTGGAAGCTTGCACTGAAGGCTGGTGGTGTGTGTGCCTGTTGGATGTGTGCATTGACGGCTGGTGTGTGTGTCTGGTGATAGCGTGCACAGACGTCTGGTGGTGTGTGCCTGGTGGAAACGTGCACTGACGGCTGGTGATGTTTGTGCCCGGTGAAAGCGTGCACGGACGGCTGGTGGTGTGTGTGTGCCTGGTGAAAGCGTGCACGGACGGCTGGTGGTGTGTGTGTGTGTGTGTGCCTGGTGAAAGCGTGCACAGACGTCTGGTGGTGTGTGCCTGGTTGAAGCATGCACTGACGGCTGGTGGTGTTTGTGCCCAGTGAAACTGTGCACTGACGGCAGTTGGTGTTTGTGCCCGGTGTAACTGTGCACTGACGGCTGGTGGTGTTTGTGCCCAGTGAAAGCGTGCACTGACGGCTGATGGTCTCTGTGCCTGTTGAAAGTGTACACTGACAGCCAGTGGTGTGCATGCCAGGTGAAAGCGTGCACTGACGGCTGGTGGTGTGTGTGTGTGTGCCTGTTGAAAGTGTGCACTGACGGCTGGTGGTGTGTGTGCCTGGTGGCAAAGCTTGCACTGACGGCTGGTGGTGTGTGTGCCTGGTGGCATAGCGTGCACTGACGGCTGGTGGTGTGTGTGTCTGGAAGCGTTCACTGAAGGCTGCTGGTGTGTGTGCCTGGTGGAAGCGGGCACGGACAGCTGGAGGTGTGTGTGCCTGGTGAAAGCATGCACTGAGGCCTGGTGGTGTGTGCCTGGTGAAAGCGTGCACTGATGGCTGGTGGTGTGTGTGTGCCTGGTGAAAGCGTGCATTGATGGCTGGTGGTGTGTGTGTGCCTGGTGAAACCGTGCACTGATGGCTGGTGGTGTGTGCCTGGTGGAAGCGTGCACTGACGGCTGGTGGTGTTTGTGCCTGGTGAAAGCATGCCCTAATGGCTGGTGGTGTTTGTGCCCAGTGAAAGCGTGCACTGACGGCTGGTGGTGTTTGTGCCTGGTGAAAGCATGCCCTAATGGCTGGTGGTGTTTGTGCCCAGTGAAAGCGTGCACTGACGGCTGGTGGTGTTTGTGCCCAGTGAAAGCGTGCACGGACGACTGATGGTGTCTGTGCCTGGTGAAAGCGTGCACTGACGTCTGGTGGTGTGTATGCCTGGTGGCAAAGCGTGCACTGACGGCTGGTGGTGTGTGTGCCTGTTGGATGTGTGCATTGACGGCTGGTGTGTGTGTCTGGTGAAAGCGTGCACAGACGTCTGGTGGTGTGTGCCTGGTGGAAGCGTGCACTGACGGCTGGTGATGTTTGTGCCCGGTGAAAGCGTGCACTGACGGCTGGTGATGTTTGTGCCCGGTGAAAGCGTGCACTGACGACTGATGGTGTCTGTGACTGGTGAAAGTGTGCACTGACGGCCGGTGGGGTGTATGCCTGGTGAAAGTGTGCACTGACGGCTGGTGCTGTGTGGGTGCCTGTTTAAACAAGTTGGTGTGGCCGATTCGAAGTACAATATCTTAATTATAAAACAAAAAGTAAACAATGGCAAACCCTTATCTTTCGTAACGTTTTGGGTTTGAATTGAGTCTGAAATCAACTCTGAACTCTGTAGGTCTGAAACTGCTGGCTCATCATGGGCATCGGATTCCTTAAATGGCCTGCTTCCTGTTTGTGCTGTGGTGATGTGAGGTTTGGCCATCAGGATGCAAGGAAGGCAGTGTGGTGATAGGTCGTAGGAGAGGCTGTGATTGCTGGGACGTGTAACTTTAGAACAGATAGTTGAAAGCAATATCCCTTCTTCCCCAACTCACCCTCTTCGGGCAGGCGGGGCAGAGTGGGGAAGCTTCCTCTGCCGCACTCGGGCTGTGGAGGCATTGCTGCGGGGCAGGATCTCGCGCTCTGCCCGGGTTCCGCTGTCTCGCGCCATTGCCCTCACCAGGTGCAGGCTGGCGCGCGCGCTTGCGGTCAGAGCGAGGGAAGGAGGCGGCGGGAGCGCGCCGTCTCTAGGACGCGACTGCAACTTTCTCTGTTCCTGTAACGGGTCAGGAGTGGAGTCGCGAGCACGCACCTGCCGGATGGACTACAGCGCAGGTGGGGGGTGGAGCGCGTTCGTTCGAATGCTCAGGGATAGAGGACCCTCCTGTCCGCTTGGATGGATGAGACCCTGTAGCAGGTATGGCCATACCTGGCCACCGAGGAAAGCAGTGGCGTAACGAAACCTGAGGGGGCCCCCCTGCAAGGTACCTAGAGGCCCCCCCCCCCAGACTCCATCAGGCAGAGGCGGCTGGTGGATTTAGAAAGTGGTGAGACGTAAACAACGTTTTTGATTCTGACTAAGCAAGACAGCAAAGAGAATAAGCAAAATTGCTAGGCCATATATATGGTGGGCACTGGGAATTACAACATACTTTCCTTTAAGTTGACTAATCGTATTGACGTCTGACGGGAAGGTGAATGTTAAAGGCAATGTTCCCTAGTAGGTATAGCTGCTATTCATGCAACACTAGGAAGTAGTTTTGAATCTCAGAAAATCTCCTTGTGCCTAAAAATGAAGCATGGCCTGTGTCTTTGGAGAAGTGCACTTATGTCCTTCGGCAAAGTTTGCTGTCTTTAAATATGCTTTTACATAGGACTTTTATGTATTGGTCTTTAATCAGAAAAATGGCCACTGAAATGGGTGTGATAGATTGGTGTACTGAAATGTGTTAGTCACAAGTGACACAATGGTCTATGTTGTGTGAGCTAGTGGTATGCTGAAGTGAGTTAAGGCAAGAGTTCCCTCATGGTGTATGGTGAGATGTATTAAGTGATGCTGTTGACCATGTCTCTGCAGTGTTGAGTCATGTGCCGAAGTGTGAAGGTGGGTGGTGTTCTAGATGTGGAGTTTGTATGATATGCTGTGACCTGGGTTGTATGCCATGGAATATTGTGGTACTCTAAGAAGAGAAGGCAAAGTAGGCACCAGGGATGAAGTCGCCGGTGAGTTTTATTTGGAGACTGAGTTTTAGTGGTGGTGTGTTGTTGAGTAAGTGATGGTCTAGAACAGGTGTGGACAGTGAGCAGGAGAGTGAGAGGCAGGAGAGGGAGCACAAGAAAGACAGGAATCAATCCACAGTAGAGAGTATATTGGCCAAATGCAGAAGTATCGTATGGTTATGTGAGGTGAGATCATAGGAAATGGTACAATGTTGGGTGTATTGTTGTGTGGGAAGTTCCGATGTGGAAGATGGCCAGGAGACATGTATAGTAGTTGGTGGTGGGGGAATTGGGGAGTGTGGGGGAGGGAGACAGGGGGACAAGAGGTTTACAACGGGAGGGAAAGTTAAAAAGAGTGAAGAGAAGAGAGGAAGGGGACCTTTTAGTTAAATGTGAGCGGGGATGATAGGAGCCAGCATGAGGACGTGAAATATTAGGCAGAGTGATATGAGGGTGGTGTAATAGAGAGAGTTTCAGATGATGGGTGTGAGCTGTCTGTGATGCTGCGACATATCCACATTCTCAAGAATATTAGACTGGTGGACCATTTATTTTCCAGTATGCAAGGAATTTAGGTGTGTGGAACTAGATGTGCTTTGAGGCTCTGTTTAAGAGATGGGAAGTGCATTAGGAGTAAATGTAGGGAGAAGAGGAAAGATGAGCCAAATTGTGAAAACTAAAAAAAGAAAATGAGGGAGAGCAAATGAGGAGAGGAAAAATAGAAGACATGAAAAGGGGAGAGGAGAAAAACGTAGAGAAAGGTGGACAGCAGAATGAAAGAGGTGGGAGAAAAGTGGATGGAATGAAAAGATGAGGATCATGTAAAGAAAGTGAAGCAAGAGGAGAGCAAACAAAAGGAGAGGAGAGAAAAAGAGAGAGTTAATAGTGAGATTATCAAATTGTGAAGAGTGGTAATGGAAATGGGGAAAATAGCAAGAAGGAGAAGAGAATAAACAGTGCGAGAATAAAATAATATAAGGGGAATATAGAAGGGAAGAAAGGAACGAGGAAAGCAGATGGGAAAGAGAACACGCAAAAACAAGGAGAGGGTGTGAAAACATGAGGGGAGAGAAAGAAAGAGGAAAGATGAGGAGAGAAAAAGTAAAAGAGGGAAATAGAGATGGGATGAGTTACGTGAATATGAGCGGTAAGAGGACACGAAATGATTGAAAGAGGAAAGAAAAAGTAAAGAGGAGATTGAAAGCAAGAAAGTGAAGAGGAGAAAGAAAAGAGCAAGAAAGAGAAAGAGGAAAGGGAGGACAATGGCACAACAAGGAACATGAAAGAGAAGAGAACTGGCAAAGCAACATAAACCGGAGAAAAGGAGTAATAGGAGAGGGAGAAACAAAGGAAAGGAAGAAGCTGATTGCAAGACTAGCCTCTCCAACTTCGTTCCAGTTATTTTAACACACATTTTGTGCTCCATGAACGCAATTCCCTCCTGATGCTCCCCCCCCACACACATCAATACATTTTAGTGTACATTTATGACACAGAATAAGTAAGTACACTCTTTCGAAGTATCTATTTTCACATTGTGGATCTGCTGTTTTTGTCAGTCCTTCTGTTTGGGGCAATTTCTAGCCCACGCTTCACTGGCTTGTAATGGCCTTTCTTATCATCCTAACCTATATACACCAACAATTCTGTAATAACTTTCTTTTTTTATAACCATGTGCAGCACCTAAGTCAACGATTGGTAAATTCAAAGGCCATTCCAATCAGACACCTTAAACTGAAGGTGAGGCTGCAAATGGAGTTTTTATGTTGAGCCTGGTTGCTACGTCACCTAGGATTACATTTCAATGAGGCACCCGATTCTGCTCAGAACTACAACCAGATTTAATTGTTCTAAATGCTGCTTGTTAAAGTGGAGCTGTGCCATAGATCAGAAAATAACAAACATTGTGAAACTGCACTTTTACACATAAGAAATGTAACGGTGTCAGAGTTTTCTATTTATGTCTGTAGCATTCCATATTAACCGGATATGTATGACCCTTTTCTCTGCTACTGACTGTCTGTTCTACGTGGTGCATGCATTGGCAGAATATGTTTTTGGGGGGGGGGGAGGGGGGTGGCGGGGGGGCGTTTTAAATGTTTTTTGTAGCTTCCTGAGAAGTTATTATTTGCACCTTGAATACACTTCCGGGGTGAAAGGGCGAGGGGAAGCGACGCAGGTAGCATTGCCACAAAAAACATTTTTTTAAAGTATTCTGATACAATTGTGTAAAATCTCACACATACACACATTAAAATACACATACACTGGTGCAGGCTGGCAGACACATGGAAAAAATATGCACATGCTTTCAGACATAGACATAAGTGAAACTTACCCGAGGCAGTCCTTGACATGCACTTCATGAATCACGGTTCCCAAGTGCCCAGATTCAGTCAAAAGTGTGCCAGAGCGAGGCTCACACCCTTATGCCCAATCAGAAGCTCAGATAGGACGGAAGGCTGTCCTTTTCCATTATCATGGCTTCTGATGGGTCATAAGGGCGTGTGAGGGAAAGGACCTAATTCATCATTTTCTGACATACTGCACTGCCTGAGGCTAGTGCAGCATGTCGCCCGATAGTATTGTCTCTTTGAAAGGACGGGCTGGAACATAGCGTTACAGAGAGGCAAAGACAGAGGTGAAGGACTAAGAGGGCAGAGGATGAAGACAGGAGGAAAGAAAGAAAGGAGTGTGCGCAAGAGAGGATAAGATGGAGAGAAAAAGATAACAGGGAGAGAGGGATTGATGAACATGAGAGAGAAGGAAGATGAAGGCGAGAGATTGGTAGGAAGATAAAGAGAGAGGGTAAAAAGATGAAGAGAAAGAGGGATAGGAATTAGAGAAAGGGAGCAGAGGAAAATAATAGACAAGATGAGGATGAAAAGAGAGATGGAGAGAGCTAGAGAGAGAAACGTAATGAGAGAGAGAGGAGAGCAGCAGACGAGAGGTGGACAAGTGATAAGAAAGCGAGTGTAGAGCTCTAAGGTTGCTTGATAATCGTCTGGTAAAGAGAGTGTCTAATTTGGCACGGTCGCTCCTCTCTGAGCTCTTGAAAGAACGAAACGCATTTAACAGTGTTGATGGTAGTTTCGGCCTTTTGGGCCCTGCAGTAGTTTACTTAAAATTGCAATAATCTACACTGTGCCATTTGTCATTTTGCCTTGTCCACATATTATAGCTCAGGGGTGGGCAATCTGTCTGAGATCTTATCCCGAGATAGCGCTGTGCTTAGCCCTGCTACACTCATACACAACAGCTTACGGGAGCACGAGCAGCATGAAAAATAAACGATTACGGACTGTAAACAATAATGCAACAAATGCATAATTATGGAGTGCAACATTCAGTAAAACGTGGCATTATTGCTAAACCAAGTTACCTACAGGCAGCAGAGTGCTGCTGGTGAATTCACATTCGTTCAATATTTCTGATATTCATCTATTGCCCTTGTCTTCATTGCTTAATTTTGCTCGTAACAAAGTGCCACGCATAGTCGTTAAAAGTTCAATCATATTTACCAAGAAATTATGAAAACGTTACACACAGTAATCTGAAACCTTGGCAGCTTTGAATCCTCATGAATAAAAACTCGCACTGGAGCAATCCTCACGGTCTCTGTCTGCACTCGCAGAACGGAACCGAGGCTTATGTGACGTTTCACTTTTAATGCCGGCCCGGCCGCCCGCCCCACCATGCATCCCATACCATTCCACCCTCTGACATGGACTCCTTGCTTGCTCCTCGGACATGGATGCATAGACAGACTCACCTGCGGGCAGAAATAATTCAATTAAGGCCTGCGGGCTGCGGCCGCATGGTCCCTTTCAGTTATCTCTGACCTCTTTGATGCCTCGGCTCACCAGTCACGCTTGCGCAATGCGCATGATAATGGTCACCGGGCCAGCCCCACCCTATGGGAGAATACTGCGCAGCCGCAGATGGAGAGACATCCATGCTCACCAATATGAAGAGGCCACTGCGAGGACCAGGTGCTGGTGCAACGAACGACTGCCATGCACGTAACGATTTCATTAGCAAATACCTGACTATATATAGTGCTTACTGGGTCTCGCTGAGGGGGCCTCTAAAGCTGCGCCCCCCCCCCCAACGCGGGGGCCTGTGTTACGCCCCTGAAAATGGGCAGAGGCTGTCCAGGGACCGGGAGGCGCGCTGCTCTGTGGGGCTCGCAGGTCGGACCTGGTTGTGGAAGGAGAGTACAGTGAGAGGTGCCAGAGCGAGGACGAGAAGGGCACGGTAAGCGTTAACGGGCGAGGGTGATCTATACTGCTGAGGAGGGGTACTTAGAGGGACATGGCGGCTGAATACAAGAAGACAGCGCTTCCCGGGCTTGTAGCGTGCGTGCGCATTACGAAAGTGAAGCTTGCGACGATGAAGGGAGCTGTGCACATGCACGTGTTCACGGGCGCGTCCACAGACCACAATCTGCGTGTGTGTGCGCTGTCTGTGTGTGCGGTGTGGGGCTTAGTTGGAGGGGGGAGGGGGTGTGTGTCTCTGTGCGCTTGTGTGTGTGTGGGGGTGTGTGCACGCGCGCGATTGAAAGGCTGACTGGCTGTGCACAGTTGGAGCAAGAGATGTGCACGGCTCCGGAGGGGGGGGCTGGGCATGCGCGTCCACGATGTGCAATCTGCGCTCGTGCACCAGTCTAGCTCCCTTGAGGAGCAACTCGATGACAATAGGTCGAGAGAGCTCAACCTAAAAAGGGGCTCCCTTACTACCAACCAACTACAGGCCGATCAGTTTGATCGATGTATCGCAGAAAGTTTTTGCTAGGATCCTACTTGATCGCTTGCAGACATGGTTGGAGGAACACAAGGTTATGAGCCCACTACAAGCTAGCTTCAGGGAAAAAAACATCCACTATTGACCAAATTTTCAGACTCCAAATTCTCTTCTGGAAATCAGTGCACTTGGAAGGTGGTAGTCTCAATCTGGTCTTTCTAGATTGTAAAAGTGCCTTTGACCTGGTCCCTAGACACACACTCTGGGTGGTAATGAGAGACCTTGGAAGCCCCCACTATCTTTTGGACATGTTGAGAAGACTGGTGATGGCAACTACTCCCAAATCAGGTATGGGAGGCTTGTGGAACTCACTCCATCTATTCCAATCAACAGGGGAGTCCGACAGGGTTGTGTGCTCGCCCCTACCTTGTTCTGTATTTACATCAATGGGCTGGTAGATGTGCTGAGTGGATTGAAAGACATAGATGCCCCCAAGCTTGCAGACAAGTTAATTCCAGCAATGAGGTTTGCAGATGACACCCTTCTACTTTCTAACTTTCCGATGGGTATTCAGAGAATCCTTGATGAGCTCTGTGAGTTTCGTAGACTTAAGGGGTTGGAGATCAACATTCAAAAGACAAAATACATGGTCTTCAACCCTGCTCGCTCTACCCGCCCCAATCCGCACATGAATGGTATTCAACTGGAGCGGGTATTTGTTTTTGACTACTTAGGTCTTACCTTAACAGAAACAATGGACTTGGGACCTCAAATAGACAAATCAAGCCTCAAGCTGACTCAGACCGCTGGCGGTCTAGCCAAGCTTTAAAGAAACTCTTTTCATAAGCCTGTGGGCCCAATCATAGAGATCTATAAAACTTAATTAAGGAGTGCTGCCCTGTATGGGGCCAAACTCTTGGGTCATCGTCCTCTCAAGACCATTACCAAAACCGATAACAGTTTCCTCAGACAGTTGTTTGGTTTACGGTCAGTTCCCCACTAGTTCCACTTCATCTGGATTTAGGGGCGAGACCCATTGCAGAAGAAGTTGGCTATAGACCCCTACTATTCTGGTGGCGCTTATGGGTGACCCCTGAACTGGCCGAATATAGGTCCGAGCTTCAATAACTACTAGGTCTTCACTGCGTTGGTAAACTGGCTTGGTTTGCACATATTAAGGAAGGTCTCCGTATCATAGGTAGAGATAATATATGGAACAACCCAGAGTCAGCTTGTGTGGCAATTTCGCTCAATCAATTAGTTAGCAGCTACAGGGTTAGGGGGGGGGGGGGGGGGCGGGACTCGCCTAACTCTATGGAAATTCTGCCATTGGTTCCCTCAGAGTTGACTTTTGGTAATCAAGGATTTGTATAATCTAGAGCCATGCCTAGATGAAATACAACCGGCTCTAGCCAGGAAACTGTACATACAATTTAGGTAGGGCTCCCTCCCCCTGCGTGCATTCAAAAATAAATGGTCCAGTAGCTCTGCTTTGAGCTGTCCAGCCTGCAACAGGGGAGAGAAGACTGAACTCTGTGTGTTCTTTTTCTGTCATGGGTATCAACAAAATAGACGTAAATGGCTGCTTCAATTTTGCACGAATCTAGGTACACGGCACTGTGAAGAAGCATTTAGGCTTCTAAAATACAATACTGAAATACCAATTGTCTATCCTGTGTCCCGTTTTTTAAGCTCTATGTGGTGGGCACGAAAGATCTTTCTAGGAGCCAGTCATGAATCTAATGTTGACTGATTTTTCACTGTTTTGTATAATCATATCTTGTTTTATCTGGGTTTTAGATTTTTAACCTGTTTTTATGCACTGTTTATATTTGTGAATGTTCTTTTATGGTTTATGGTCCCAAACAAAGAAATAAAGAAAGATTTCACATATTCAACTACACTTTTACGTTTATATTTGTGAATGTTCTTTTATGGTTTATGGCCCGAAACAAAGAAATAAAGAGAGATTTCACATATTCAACTACACTTTTACATTTTATACTACAGTCCATTAAAATACAACCCCAAACATCCCGATATACACGAAGACTCAATGACAGCTGACAATCTACCTACAATGTAAAACTAGCATTGGTATAGCCAATAGGTCCCCCCTTTGGGGCCTTATAAGTGGTTAGACAGAGCTATTGGCTTTGTCAACGTTTTTAATGTGTGTTGTAGAGCATTGTGAATGTTGTGCAGCATGTTTAAAAGTTATACGTTATAATAAAAAAAGTTATAACCATTTTTGTCACCTTATTTATAACCTAGAAAACCATATGTACAACTGAAGTACCCTAATAAAAACCAGAATTAACACCAGAAATGTGTTCTAATTTTTTAGTTTTTTGCCTTTTATTTATGTTTTTTTTAAAAAGGCATTGGTATTTGCAATGTCAATAGCTCAAAATCGCATAAATGCGAGACCTATTTCATTGCAAATGCTTGTTCTTTAAGTGATCTAGCAAGCGACAGCACCTGCAATATCTCAGGCAAGACCTAATAAGGTGCTACAGTCAGGATGCTAAGGATTTGACGTGGTTTAACATGTAGAGTGGTTGCAAAGCAGTGTTAAACAAAGGGCTTAGGATAGAAGCTCAAGCCAGTAGCAAGGATATCTTTGAGAAGCTGGCAGAAGAGGAGCTTGTAACTGAGTTGATTTTAGGAGAGAAGGGTAATATCACGGTACATCCTGGAAGTGGACACAGGTTGTTGTGTGCAATACACAACTCACAGAGGAAGACTATCACTGGTTGTAGCGATAACGTAAGCCAGTAAATGCAAACTCAAAACAATCCTAGGTAGCAGCAAGGTATCATGTTGATAATGCAATCACTGGGGTTGTCAAAGGCCTGGTGCATGGAAGGCGCAAGCCGAGGCGGTGCCATACCTGGACTCTATAGTAACCAGGTGAAGCATGGGGGATGGGGCAGGAAGTTCATCACGATCGGCTAATTATATGACGTCCCGCTACTTAATTCAATGATTTCAGGGTACACCTCTCTGCCTCCACCCCACCTCTCTTTCACCATACTCATTTGTAGCAAACACTGCCCAGGAGAAGGGAGGCTGTGCACAAAGCGCTATGCCCAATCCTAGTATGTCAACCCCTTCAGTTTGAAAAACATGGGCAAGGCACTGAAAGCTAGTGCTTGGAGGCCACCCCAGTGCCTGACATTCAGCAGTGAGTAACGGGCGTGAGAATGAGCACCGGTCACAACCTTTACCTTCCAGCGCAGAGAAGACCACCATCCTGTCACCACCGACCACCTCCCAGCTCTTAGAAGGCATGTTCTGTACAGTGTGCTCTACACAAATGGATGTATGACGTTACAACGCACACTTTTACAACGCATACCTTTACAGCGCATTTTTTACACTGCAACATCCTTTACAACGCATTTCATTACAACGCACACCTTTACAACGCATCTTTTAAAACTACCTTTACAACGCATTCCATTACAATGCATACTACCTTTACAACGCATACCATTACAACGCATACCTGTTTGGTAAGTATTGGATAGTGTAGGGGTAAAATTTACTATTCTAACTCCAGGGGGGTGCAAAAGTAGGGTAAGTGTTGGATAGTGTAGGGGTAAAAGTTACTATTCTAACTCCAGGGGGTGCAACAGTAGGGTAAGTGTTGGATAGTGTAACTATGCGTTGTAATGGTATGCGTTGTAATGGTATGCGTTGTAATGACTGCGCTGTAATGACGTGCGTTGTAGTGGTATGCGTTGTAGTGACATGCGTTGTAATGGTTGCGTTGTAATGGATGTTGCGGTGTAAAAGTTTCGTTGTAAAGGTAGTGCGTTGTAAAAGTTGCGTTGTAAAGGTTGTTTCCCTTCACAAATGGTTGTTTCTCCATATGGCAGCTAGAGTAAACACGCTGCAAGAAATACCTCACCTGCCTTTCAATCTTCCTGTTCCACCTACCACTCCTCCAGTGCTAAGGTGTGTCCCGCCCATCCCGGTATCACCCACGACTCCCCTCTTTGCTCTATTATCGCCCAGTTCCAATGTTTACCCGGACCGCCGAATAAACCTTTGGAGACTCCCTAGGTGCTGTCTATCACACATGGCGCCCCCACGGTGTCACTGTCGCCTTGTGTCGCGGGTCCCTTGTGTCACTGTCTCTTAGTGTCTCGGGCCCCTTCTGCACTGCTCTTGTTCTCCATTGCATACACGTGTGTCACGCTGCCCGTAGCGCCGTATGTTGTGACGTCGCTGCCACGTTCGCAGTAGCAGGTCACGGTGCTGCGGTCCCTCTGCGTCACGCGCCAGGGATGCGCATCGCTGCCTCACATTGTGTGGTTTCGGGAACATTTGTCACCCCCAACGGTTGTTTCAAGGAGGCCCTAAATCACAATGCCAGTTCGACCCTGTGTCACAGGGCACTGCCCGGGTTCCGCTGCCCCATTACAAAGTGTCAATGTAATGCCTCGCGTTTTGCCCCATATAGAGGCATCTCGGACGTGCTGTTGCACTCCCACTGTCTTCCCTTTTCACTGTGGGGCATTGCGCTGTGGTATCTGCCACACTGAGACACGACAGCCCTGTCGCGCGGTCACCTTGTTCAAACAGTAATGTCCCATGTCCTGGTGTCTACGTGGACATGTGGCTCAGGGACTCTCCCTACCACAGTGTTTCCCTGGCTCCTTGTAGTACTGTGGAGTGTCATCTCTGTGCCACACAGTCGTGGCTACAGGTGGGGGTGTCACCGTGGTACCTTGCCGTCCTATGTGTGGTGTCATTGATGGTTTCTTTCACACTCAGCATCCTGTCACAGCGTTTCCCCCCTCGGTGTCCCGTCGTGTCACCTGTGGTGCTGCGCTGCCCTGCACCACCGTGTCGCGGCAACACTCTCTGACTTGCCTTGTGAAGTGGTGCCGCTATCACCTCATGTTGTGCAGTCTCTGCAATGTCACCCCACATTGCGGTGTTTCTAGTGTGGCTCGTCGCTCCACAGCACAGTGCCTCTGTCTTAGCCCATCACTGCACATTTGTGAGTCCCTGTCGCGACATGTTGGCCCATGTACAGTATCACTGCGGGCCGTATCATTCATGTTCTGATGCCATATGTCTTGTCGTCCCACACTGAGGTGATGCTTCCGCCCTACGTCCTTGTGTCACCATCATATCATGGCGCAGCCGGACGCTCAAGTCACAGAGTCACTGTCGCACCTCGTCCATGCATGCCACGGTGTATCTACTGTGTCTGGTCTGTAGCCCCTTGTCGCAGTGCCACTGTGATGCCTCTACCGCCCCGTGTCCTGGTCCCTCTACTGTGTGGGGTCTGTGGCCCCTTGTCCCGCGGTCACTGTGATGTCTCTGCCCGCACCTCTCCCCCCATGGCATCGTATCATCTCCCCCTCTTCCCTCGCTTTAGTTGTTTCACTCGCTGCTCTTTCTTATCTTGACATCTCAGCCCCATCTCGTGTCCCCACGCCCCCCCCCCCCACCCTGCTCAACGACGGGCTCCACAGCCTACTCAGTGCAGCAGCTCAAAACCATGGCAGTGTACCCCTCCCCCTCGGGGCTCCAGCCCCCAACTTTACGCTCCATTGCCGCAAATTCAATTCAAACTCGTTTTTTAGAAAAAATGAGCTTTTTATGAGTCACGATAAACAGCAAAGTTAACGCCCCAGCCCGAAAAAAAAATTAAAAAGTGCATACTAACTTCAAGAGCTAAAACTCACGTAAAAGCGAGACCTATTGTATTGCAAATGCTTATTTCTATTTCTCTATGCTGGATACAGAAGGCCTTGGAACCAGTTGACACTTTTTATTGAATTGGCACATGTAGTCAAAAGTAAGGCGTGGGAAAAGGATGGAGAAGAGGATGTAATGGGGTGAAAGAATAGGGTTATAGATTTGTTAAAATGGTTCCGTTTCTAAGTGCGGTATTGGCGCCCAGACTAACCATCAGAGGCCCCGCGCTATTCATTAAGGATTGTTATGTTGCTGGTATCACTGAGTGCCGATTGTATGGCTGCCCGCAAGCCCGTATGACGGCTGTGAGTGCTTTTGTTTCCTGGATGTATGTCACGTTGTATATACGAACTGTGTTTACTGGTGCTTTTGTGCCTCTTTCAGGCGGACTGCTCCAATTGGTCAAGAACCATGTGACGTTTGTAGTAAAGGTACGGGTAATGTACCAAACTACACCCACGGCACGACTATTTTTGTACCTCGTGTCTACCAAAATCGAATGTGTACTTGTGTAATGTAACTGGGTCTCATGTAAAGTGCTCCAATGTAAGATAACTGGTACTCATGTAAAGCACATTACTAAATGTCACCCACGAGTGAACGCACAGCCCGCACGCAAACAAAGGTAAAAAAAAGTGCCAACAGTCATTATTAAACCCAACTAGTGCTGCTGCCAGTAAAAGATCCAGTCCCGGGGGCGGGTCCAAAAGTGGACAGGGTGGCACAACCTGGAGGAACTAATAATAATAATAATCATAATCATTCTTTATTGTTTGATTACTTAAAATCTTACAATTTGACAGGTACATCTACTGTAATATAAAACCACTAAAAACTAAATAAAATGGATGCAACACAACTTCTAAACCAATTACAATACATATAACATTTAAAACGGTTTCAAACTGTGCAAAAGTTTTCGTAATTATAATCTCCCAGTTTTCCTTTTACTCTTAATAAAAACGTATTCCTCGCGTGTTAAGACATGTTTTAATTATAGTTTTTCTTTCAATCTGAAGTTCAGGACAGATACATAGCAAATGGACAATATTCTCCTCGCCGGTTTTACACAATCTGCATACTGTAGCCCCCTCTATTATCATCCAAGGGGGAAGATGACTAAGTCCAGGGAGTACACCAAATCTTGCTTTGATAAAAATTTGCTTATTTTTTAATGACCATGGGATTTCTAAATAAGCTTGAACCTGCTTTGTTGTAAACCCATTAATTATTGGCCATGCATGTTTTCTTTTTGCCAATATATCTTTATCTCGTACGGTCAACAGTTGGTTCGTTGTTCTGTTAATTTTTTTTTAATAAGGCCTTGTTTATTGTATTGTTCCAAATTGGCATGACAGCAAATTCTTCTAATGCCATTTTAAGATAATTCCAGGCTTGTGATTTCATATTGTTATTTATTTCTTGCCATAATAACTGAAACAGCTGGTTATCATAGTCATTTTTTATCCTGTTCCATGCTTTAATAAATTGTCCCTTTCGTGCATACAGATGGTTGTTTAAGCCAAACTCCAATCTTATTTGTGAAGGTGATGCATTATTTGGTAGATAAAAAAGGGATTTAAAAGTTTTTTGAGAAGGCATTATTTATTGTCACAGTATTTTTCCCGTACTGAGAAAGGGGGGTCCCAGCAATGAGCAACAAATTCAAGCAGTTAGATAACAATAAACAAACTCATTTGGCCTGCATTGTTGTTTATTCACAATGTAGGTATATGCTGATCATCATCAGTTTAAATACACAGTCACAAATTGTTCATAGTGCCCCTGGAAGGGAGGGAAGTGGTATAGTGCAAGGTGGTGTGGGTATAGGATAGTGACAATATAAAAACCGGCCAAACGGCCTCACTGTGCTATGTATCAAAATCCAAACATAGACAATAGAAAAAGACCATTGGTTCAATAAATCATTAGGTAAAGGTCATGCTCCACATATCACAATAAATGACTAAATCATGGGGTGAAGCTGAATGAACATAAAAGCTGTCGACGTTTCAACCCTCTAGTAATTGCAGGCGTTAGTTGTATCCTTGCTTCGGGGTCTTCATCAGGACGGGGACGGGGCAGGCAACCTATTTGATGAGCAATGAATTTGCATTTAAATTAAGTGAGGTTCATAAGTCAAAATTTATATAGGAATTATTTGGCACACTAAAATGGTAGACAAGACATACCAGAGGTTGCTCGTCTCCAGGATGGATGATGGGATTTAGAACACTTTCAAAGGAAGAATTACTTCGGGTCCTACGAGTGGAGAAGATATTAATTAGGACCCTGACAGTAAAAATGAATCCAACAATGGGAAGTAATAAAAAGATGCACTTACATAAACTAGTGATGTAAGGCAGCCCTCAAATCTTGGAATAAAAGGAAAGGCGACACATCCTTAATGAAGGGAAGCCGCCAGAATGGAAGAGTTGTTTAACTACGTAGAGATCGTGTTCTTCTTCGTTACGCTGTATTTTACCATTATTTCTGATAATTTTTGATGCTATGTCCACTTTTGTTCCTATGTTTCCAGTTATTCCCATTTGAATATCTTGTGTCAATCCTATCCTTTGATATTCAGTGGTCACTAGGTTTGGGTATCCCTCCATGTCCTCATTTTTTATTTTTGGATTATTCCTCCATTTAATTTGTTTGTTGAAGCAACCTCCAGGTTATATTTATCCTGCTTTTCTCCTTGATAATTCTCATTATCTTGAGTAGATATCCACAAGCCATGGTTTCGGTTGACTGATTGGCTTGCATTGTATTATCACCAGTTGTTTGTATTCTTTTCCGTATGTCTACATGTACTTCTAGAGGTAACATGGTCCTTGGCGTCAGTTTTCTTTGAGATGTTTCTCCATGGTATGTCTCACCCTGGAATATTCCTGACACATTCATTTCCTTTTGAGTTACATTGGTAGGTGATGTTATATTTAGCATTTCATGGTCAGTAATTTGAAATTCATTGTCAACAACATGATCTATATTGTCTTGCGAATATCGCTACTCCTCCTGCTGACTAATTTGTATGCTTTGTATACCTGGTGTCTCATTACTAATTAGTTTAATTGGAGTTTGTAATTTTTTTTCTTTTCTGATTCTATTTGCATGGTCATTAGAGCTCCAGACGGATCTTTCATGAAATCACATTTATCTGGGACTTTTGTGGATTTTTCAAACATCCTTGCAATCTGCGAGATCAATGACTGATTCAATCCTATGGAATTAGCTTTTGCCTTTTTTATCGCTTTTGGTATTTGTATTTTCTTTGTTCGTCTAGCGGATGGACCTGTCACCCTCTCTTTACCTGACCGCATAGTTCTCTCTTTCTTCAATGATAGTGATTAGCCACCGGTCGTCCTTCCAGCTCTCGTACAGTATCCTTTGGCAACCACTCCTAGGTTTCCCTAGCAGAGGGAAAAAGGACGAGAGAGATGATCCGGCTGGCACAGGAGAGAAAACCAGACAAGCAGAGTCGCGGCCTTTCCCAGCCAGTTCCCGGGCTGTAAACACTCTGCGCTTAAGTTTACCAGCACCAAGACAGCACCAGTGAAGGGGGGGGGGGGGTGATCAGGCGGGCGGCTGAAGGAGCGAGCGAGCAAGCACCGGTGTCTGCCACCTCACCAGATTTGCTCAAGCTCTAGCTCAAGCTCAGTCCCCGTTTTCTGTATTTCGTACCTGTTTATGTGCCCCCTTTCCCTCTTCCTCGTTACGTTGTATTCCTCCTGTTGCTGCTGCTATTATATTCTCCAGCACCAGTGGAACAAGGGGGGGTGATCAGGCGGGCCGTTGAAGGAGCGAGCGAGCGAGCACCGGTGTCTGCCACCATATCTATTACCTTTCCCTATGAATTATGCCTCAATTATATTTTTGAGCGACAATGAAGTGCAGTTGTGGTAAACTGGAGATTTAAAATGGTGTTGGAAAGAAAGCCTCCGGTTTCAGCAGGAACAGGCAGTTAAAAAAAAACTCATTCAGAAACATCTCCTTGCTGCTATTATCCATACAAAAATTGGACACAAAGAGAACAGCCTGAAAACGAGGTTTGAAGCGCATCGTCCAGTGAATAACTAGGGGGGACTACAAAGCCTCCGGTACAATCATTACACTCTGTTCAGCATATTCAATGACCCCAAAAGACGCACACCAATTAAAAGTACGGGTGGAGCTCAGACATGACTTCTGGAATTGGATCGATTCCAAGAAGCCCTGGCATGGCGAGACCAGCGCATGCCCGCTGCTAACGCCAGGCAAGACCTAAAAAGGGTTAATAAAAACAAATTCCAAATTGACCTCACAAAATAGATAACCAACCTATTAACGACATAAATCTCACCACAGCTAAACCTATATATTATTAAATAAACTCTACAAAAGCCTGTTATAAAAGAGACACTATCTTTAAATCTTACAAAATAAACACAAAATGAATGCATTTCCAGGTCCAAAAACACCTCACTCAATTGACAATACAAGGCCAAGAACCTAATATTAAACAAAATGATTGCGACCCACAGAGACAACCCCAAGCAAGTCTCTGACATCACTCCTATTCCTTAATGAACAAAGCTCAGATGGATGTCCTTCAAGAATATCTCATGCACCTTGCTAATGCCCTCGTGAGCTCAAGAGCAACTCACTAGAGAACATACTCCCATCCACCTTTGTTTTTACTTCACTGGTCAATAAAAATCTTGAATTTGTACCTCAGCCCTCATAATTCTGCTAAGTGGACAAATCCTTTGACATTACAAACCCCCTTCGAGACACACCTAGAAATGTGTAAGAATTAACAGATCAGGTATTTTGCTATGCACACAGGTATGCCATTTTCTCTAAAAGTGTGTCACAAAAATGAATTCTGTGCTATTGCCAGAAGCCTCTGCAGGACACTGTTTTACTTCTAAGAAAGATTATTGGTAAATGTTACTTTTCACAAGTGCCTTGCTTTGCTATTTTACTATGTTGTTCTAGGACCTGGGAGGCTGGTATCTTTATGTAAATGTAAATGTATTGCGACTTATATAGCGCATTAATCACCCGAAGGCATCAAGGCGCTTGCCTTGGGAACCCGTCCTGGCTTTTTCCCTGTGAGATAACCCCTACTGGGCATCCCCAAGGTGAAAGCCAGGCATCCCGCAGTGGGTGGGCCGCCGTAGTGGAGATTAAGCAAGCTATTGCCCAGAGTTGCAGCGTTGGACCCCATGATTAGAGTAGGCACCGAGGCAAGAATTATCGAGTCCGTGGACATTTTTGGGCTCAGGACCCTGCCGCGTCGGGAATTGAACCCTGGTCCCGGGCCAGACCTCTGCATCACGGTCTGCCGCTCTAATCAGTGAGCCACACTCCTCCTTATGAAGTGCTCATTTGACTCAGCGGGCAGCTGTTGGCTGCACAACCCATTCATAGGTTTTAAGAACCTCCGAATTTGGAATTAGTTTGGAAATATTTTGCAACTCATTTATATCGAAGCCAGAAATATGAAACAGTTACTTAAATTCTATGAGGAAAGTACAACTTATGACACAACCCAGTACCGCCACTCGAGTGCTGCCTACTGTCCTCAGTGAATCCCAAACGAACTTACCTGCACATCGCTGTTGCCGCCACCACCATTGGAGTCATTGGGGCCGAATTTGGGGCTGAATTCATTCCGAACTGAGGAGCCAAAAGAAATACCCCTACCAGCGCCACAAACTGAGCGCACACCGCAACGTCGACATCCTGCGCCTGGAGGCGCATATAAGCGGCACAGGACTCCCGCAGCGCGGGAGCCCAAACGAACGTACCTGCACATCGCTGTTGCCGCGACCGCCATTGGAGTAATTGGGGCCAAATTTGGGGCTGAATTCTCGGCGAACTGAGGAGCCAAAAGAACTACCACTCCCAGCACTACAAGCGGCGTGCACGCTGCAACATCAACATCCTGCGCCTGGAGGCGCATATAAGCTGCGCGGGACGTGCGCGGGTGTGCGCGGTACGTGCTTGGGCGTGCCTGGGCTGCGCCCGGGCGAATCCCAGGACAAGGGCGGGCCCGTCTGCGCCTGTCAGAGGTCGAAGGAGGCTGGGCTGGGCACCTTATTTCTATTTTTATTGAGCGCCATTTCCGGCACTGGACTCAACCTTGTTGTACTCAAAAGGTACTGTGATATTGACATGCCATTTTGTAGTGCGTCTAGGGCAAGATTACTATGAGTAAGCTAAAGTCCGGCAATGGGCAGGGTGTGGCCAAGACTTTGGACACTATTTTGCTGAGGGCAGAGTCACTTCTCATGCACGAAATTGAACTTACTGAGCAGAGACTTTCTCTTGAGCTCTTAATGAATAACGACAATAGAACTGTCTTCTCTGCTAGCACTATAAATGTCCCAGCTTGCTGCTCAAACTAGAGAGTTAATGCAGTCCAGGACAGTAATTCACATTCTACTGCCCCAGTTATTGAATCTATGGTTGCACCGGTCATGCGATAGTATTGATTCCAATGACAAATCTGCTGCTGCTGAAGCTCCGATTGTGCGAAATGTGGTAACTCTGGGCCAAAAAGCAGAGGAAAAAACGAATTATGGTAATAGTCTTGCACCTCCTGCAAAATAAAGAAAGGGGCAAACTGTGAATAAACATCAAGTGCCCAAGCCATTAGGGAGCAGGAATAATTCTGCGGATATAGAGCGCACTCAGAAGCCCATTGTGCTGAACGCGGATAGTTTCGGTGGGGGGCCAATCTTAATTGAGGGCGACTTTTGGGGGAAATTAGAAAGTACGGTTGCAGGCCTCCTAGAACTATTGATACAAAGACTGATTGAATTCGAGACTAGGTTGTCAAACCTTGAAAAACCAGTGTCAAATATCATGCTGCCTATGGCAAATTGCAATGGGAGGGTGAGCAATGCCAATAATGGGATCATGGGCAAACAAACACCTGTCAATAGTAGTGAGAATCAGAGTGATGTATCGCACGCAAAGGGCGGAGGGGGGTAGTCACAGAATATAATCCATGTCGTTCACAATTACAGGATTCTCTTTGCACGAATGCCCAGGCCGTTAATACTCAAGGTGGTTGCAGTTCGGGGATAGAGAGGCATATTCCAAGTATATGAGGAGGAAACAGACAGGAGCATAGGACTCCAGGGGACGGTCATCCAACCCTCCATTAACCTCCTGCAGCAACCCCCTATACGATCATTTTGGCTCCTTAGTTCGCTGAGAATTCTGCCCCAAATTTGGCCCCAATAAATCTAATGGCGGTGGCGGCAACAGCGATGTGCAGGTACGTTCGTTTGGGCTCCCGCACTGCGGGAGTCCTGTGCCACTTATATGCGCCTCCAGGCGCAGGATGTTGACGTTGCGGTGTACGCGCAGTTTTTTGGTGCTGGCAGGGGTAGTTCTTTTGGCTCCTCAGTTCGCCGTGAATTCAGCCCCAAATTAGGCCTCAATGACTCCAATGGTCCGGTGCTCCTGAACACTGGTCCTCTTTGATGAACAAATCACTCCACTTTCTAAATACCAAGACTGGGATCAGCGATTCGTTATTTACAGATTTTAAAATGGCACGACGGATTGGGTGGGTTGGGAAATCTACCAAGAATCTCTCAGGCGACTTTATTGTTCTAACTTTTAGATCACCAAGCCTAGTTAAGGCAATCCTAGAAAGATCTAATGCCTGGTCTGCGAGCTCAAGTGGGGTTTCTATCCTACCTCAGGGCTTTTTTCATCAGCCAACTAGGTCCCCGTGGTTTGTTGTAGAAAGGGAACGACATAGACGAGATCCCCAGCATATTTTGTACTCCCCTTGGTACCATCTAAACCGCTACGAGGCATTAAGTGGCCTCGGAGACATAGACTGACTGGAATTCAAATCAAGAGGCCAAAGGAATATTGATTCCCTAATAATGAATCTAACATAGGTCTCGGTTCATTAAAAATTACTGAGGCCCCATGTTCTGTATCTGGTTTAGTTAATAGTCCAAATTATTCTTTACATCTGGACACAAACTGTGAGGAAAGGGTTAATGGTATTATAAGTACTGAGCACGCAGAACAGCCCATTGTTGAAGTTGGGGAGATAAGGTGACCATTGACCAACAATATGTCCACGCACTGAAAATTGTCTCTTGGAACATTGCGGGTATTCGAACTTGACTCTATGATGAGGCTTGGTTATTATATATTAAGATGTTTGTTATTATGTGCCTCCAGGAAACATGGTGCAGAGAGGAAGTGGCTATTAACGGCTTTTGTTCATTTACAGTAGACGCAACTCCATCATCCGCAGGAAGGGCAAAGGGAGGCCTAGTGACCATGATCTCTGTCAAATATGGATCAGTAAAGATAGAGAATATCGTGGACTCGCCCTGGTATCAGCTTATCTTGATCTCTAAATTAATTGAAGTCCCAATACTATTGATTAATTGGCATTATAACATCAAAATGAGGATGGGACCATTAACACCCTTAAAGAGGAGATTAATAAGGCTGTGGGCGCTTATTTCCCTGTATGCATAATATGGACAGGAGATTTTAATTCCACCCTATGTCGTTATAGTAAGCATGCGCCGTGTGGGATGTTAGATATTGAAAATCAACCTCTTGCTCATTTTAAACATACTCCGCAGGGTGAAGCATTAAATTATATAGTTATAGTCAATGACCTCTGCTTTTTTGATACTCTGTTTTGTACCCCTCCTATCCATTATCCTACATTTATGGGTGGGGCAGGACTAATACCATAGATTTCATGTCGATATCACGTACATTTTCACAGTTGGTGGAAAGCTTCTCAGTAGAACCTAACCCTACTAGTGATCAAAACCCCCTGATCACCAGCCTGCAAATTGCTGTAAAGGGCAAAGGCGATAAATATCTTATGAATTACTAGCTTACCCGTTGCGCGTTGCTGCGATCTCAGAAGAAAGGAAATTTAAGGAAACTTCTTATGATAACATTTAATTTACATTGTGTCATTTTTATTGAAACTTATTCATTTTAATATGGAAAATATTTTAAAGTGTTGTTTTAATTCTGATAATTTATTTGAGTGCTTGTGGATCCACTGTATTTTTTGTTTTTCTGTCTGGTGCGTACACGAATATATCAGAAGATTTTCCGACGCATGAGCTGGCCACATACAGTTGTCCATGTGAGAAGCACAGATTCTCCAAATCTAGTCCACACACTTGCAGCGATTGTCCTTGTGCTTTGTTGATGGTCATTGCAAAAGCGAGTCGCACCGGAAACTGTAAACGTTCAGTATTTGAAAGATTATGAGGGCCCTGGAGGGCCGGGGGGGTGGGGGGGGGGGGGGGGCAGATATTTAACAATTTTTTTTTCTTGCCAGAAACCTTTGCGGGAGTGTACTCATCAACTTTTAACAAATGTTTTTTTTTTTTTTCTTTCTTGTTTTTATTACCAGAAGCCTTCGCAGGAGTGTACTCAACAACTTCCCACAGTTTCATGCCGATCGGATGAATGGTGTTGTAATGCATAAAGGACAAACAGACATACTTTTGTTTTTATATATATATATAGATAATCCCAGCCATGGGGTGAAAATAAAATAGTCTAAAGTAGATGCTGTAAAATTTGAAGAGAGAATTGTCAGAGCTAATACTAGAAAGGTATTGATATGTTTATCTGAGGCTTCTACTTCGGAGGCGGTCAAACAATTTTAGAAGACATCTTTAGAGTGGTTGCCAATAACTTGACTAAGGTGGTGAAGAAGTACAATGCCACGTAGGAAATTAAATGGCTTATTGCAGAGTGTTCTAGGGCCCAAAACGATCTTAGAAAAGCCTTGCACACGGCCCACCGCGATAGGGCCTTAATACATTCGACAAGACAACTTTATAAAAAAATAATTGGGCTTAGGAAGGAAGTAATAAGAAGACTTGCCTGGGAAGACCTGGACAGAGCTAGTGCTCTCAAGGATTCCAGGGGCTTGTGGTAAGTCATAAACCATCCATTTTTTACAGACGCTGTTAGAAATATGGCATCAACTATAACAGGGGAATCTTGGGTAGACCATTTCTCGAAAATATTAAACCCAAACGGTGTATCTTTGCAAGATCAAAAAGATCATACAATCATTAACATGGAAACCACGACCCAATTGACTTTATCCATTTCTGCCAGTGAGGTTGACGACGCGCTGATAAAGGACATCTCTGCAAAAGCCCGTGGGCCAGATGGGGTACCCCTAGACATGTTTATGGGCAATCTCCAATTATGGGCTCATTTTTTGGCAAATGTTTTTATAGCAATAATAGTGGGTCGCATCCCCACTACGTGGAAAGAGGCTGTGGTGGTGCCGATATATAAGAAAGGCAACAGGAACGATCCTGTATGCTATCGGCACATATCCCGAATTGATGCACCATGTAAAGTGCTGGGGACGGTAACCCTTGCTTGTCTGGAAGCCTGTCCTTCATGGACTTATCTAGTGGTTTTGATACCCTCAATAGAGGAAAGTTGTGGACATTAATGGAAAGAATGGGCTTTGAGGAAGCACTTATCACACTGTTGCATAGATTGCACTCGACAACCTCTGTTTTTATACGCTACGGACCAGGGGGCGAAAAAACTAGGCCTGTTGCGTCCACTGAGGGTGTCAGACAGGGATGCATATTGGCCCCCTTTTTATTTCTTTTATATACAAATGGGGTGGATAATTTTTTATTTGATCAGCAGTTGGACTATCCGAGCATTGGAGGAAAGCAGGTTCCTCTTTTGTCTTATGCAGACAATACGGTATTGATTACTTTAACTGCTAAAAAGCAAAGAAACACATCTTCTCGATATAAATCCATAGGTAATCGAGTCTATTTTCTGTTGCTGGTGCCATGTCAAATGTAGCCCCAAGTACTAAGTGGCCCAAGGGTCGAGAAGCTCCGGTGTTCAGGAAAACGGAAGAGCTGGAAGCCTGTAGGGGACTCAACTTGAAGAGGAGTCCTTACCTTCTCAGATCCCGAGCATCACTGTACAAAGGAATGAGAGAGACATTGCACACCTACTTCTCCTCTGGTGTGCTGGAATCAGTCAACAAACCAGCCTGAAGGTACTTTGATATGTGGGAAGCAACAGCTGCAAACCATGTGCTGCAAGTTTACTGTGGACTTATAGATCTATCAACATTGTTAAATTGCAAAACACTAAAACACAGATCTGTAAACAGGTTGAGATAAAGTTAACATTGTCCCCTCCATTCGCAAGTTTTAATTAAAAAAATATATTTAAAAACTAGACAGAGCAGTACCTGTGAACAATTTGCAGAAGAGAATGCCATATTTAATTGTGTGTTTTCACTGCACCAAAATTCCAGGTTTCAGTACTTTGCAGTACGCAATGTGAATGATTACCATTAGGTCATTGCAGATACTGAGAGCAAACATGATCAAAGAAAACTAGCATTGGTATAGCAAATAGATCTAGCTTTTAGGACCTTATAAGTGTTCAGCCATGCAGGACATTATCCATTACATTAGCCATTAAATACATTGAAGATTGTGTTAAATCAATGCATGCATCACAGACCTCTACATAGGATGTTATAAGCAATCACAGGCAGTGAAACCAGGATGGGGCGGTAAGGAGGACCAGTGTTAGTTAACATAACGTTTAAAAACAATTCCAGTCTTCAGCTCAAAGCCTTGTGATTCTGGGCAAGTCATGTAATGTGCCTAAGCTAGTTTGCGCTGAATAAAAATTGCAACTAAAAAGTTCCTCGAGGTATAAAAGTGGTGTGCCCTCTGTGCTGTGCTTTACAGCTCGTTACTCTTAATACTCCAAAAAAGCGGATTGAGTACTTCATGCTGGGAGGGAGGTGATGGAGCATGATTAAAAAAGGGGGGTGTATCAAGAACCTAGGAGATTAATACAATCTGAAGAGAGATTGAACACACAAACACCAGCTAAACCTAGAAGTGAGTCAGGTAAAAATGAACAAAGATGAATGGGTCCATCAGCAGAAGAATTAGATCAGTGGGTTAGAGATATAGTTCCTGGTTGTAGTAGTCAGAGTAAGGATGACTGTGTCGATGTGACTAAATGAGAAGGAGTACTAGAAGAAAGGATTATAGGTACAATTAGTCCAGAGAGACTGAGTAAATTTCAGGATGATGAGTTGTTGTTTCTATGTAAAACTATTACTCGAAGAGCGAGAAATTTACATGAGGCGTTTGTTGAGACAGCCCAAGAGTATGGAGTGGACATTGAGAAGTCAAAAGCATTACAAAAGATGTATAGATTTTACAGACAGCGAAGTGGAGATTTTGAATGTTTCAGGGAAACAACTACAAATTAAAGAGTCAATTAGTACACTAAAATGTTGGGGTGAATTAGACAAGTGGAAAGAAAAAGGGCTAAAAAAAAAGATGAAAGTACCAAGGCAAATGTAGTTTCTCCATCCTACCCTTTGAGAGAGCCAGAGAAAAAGACAGAATCAGATTATGCTGTTGGGACTTTCCCAATGAGAGAAGTACCTGGAGGTGGTTATGTCCACGATCCATGGTCAAGACAGGGCATTTTATCATTTACAAATGATTTTCCGAGATTGATAGAAAAGCCTGTTGAATGGTACAGACAAGTTGCAAGATTTGTAAAGGTATCAAAAGTTTTGTTTTGTGGGTTGATTTAGAAGGTCTTTTTGATATAGCGGTTCCAGGTGATTTGTGGATTGAGTGTAAAATTGCCTTAGATTGGATGAATAAAGAATATCCAAGAGATACTAAAACAGGATCATCTTTAGATGAAGTCATGAAAAAATAAAATCTGGATATTACATACCTGAAAGGGAAGATTTCTCCAAAAGATAGACAGAATGACTCCAGAATTAAAAGAATCAGTGCATGTATTTTACAAAAGGCTTCTTCAAGTGTTCAAACAGTTTAGTGGTATAGAAAATATCCCAGAGAAAGACATGGGACATTTTGTGTATCGTTTTGTCTATGGTTAAGACCAGAAATAAGTGCTATGAACCAACAACATTTAATATGTTGGCAGAGCACATCAGTTGATGAGATTCTTCGTTATGCAAAATATTGTGGAGATGACATAGAGATGAGACATAGGAAACTAAAAGAGAAATTGATGTCAGCACAAATGAAAGCAGTTAAGAAAGGAGGATATCTGAGCGGAGATGTGACTGATGATGGTCAGACTACAACTGGTATGAAAGGTTTAGTTTCAAATGGCGATACAGTGACACGTTGGTTCAGATAGGTCAGGGAGAGGTAGAGGTAATCTTGCGAACATAGAAGATTTAAAACAAAAGCATCCTTGTTTAAATTGTGGCAAGCTTGGACATTGGCGTCGCGAGTGTAAGGTGGTGTTGAATGGAAATTCGGATTTGTTTGATCAGGGACAAGAGCAGATGCAGAGTCAGACTCAGAATTACCAGGTGCAGATGAATCAGATGCAGAATCAAAATCAACAGGTGTAGATGACAAATAGGAGACAAAACCTGCAATTTCCAAAAGCTCCAATGCATAATATTAATGTGAATGGTCAAATGCAAAGACAAAATGTAAATTCTGGTTTACGTACAAATGCTCAAATAGGTTCAAATGTGCAGGTTGTTTCACAGTATGTTTTGCAGACAGATGGAAATGATTCGAACTCATCACAATGACGGTACCTGAGAGGGGAGGAGGAGACGTTCTTGGCGCATCTCCAGTGGTAGATCATATATGTGGGTGGCGAGGTTGATGGTAACTCGATTACTTTCCTCGTAGATACTAGTGCTGCCCGTTCCACTGTGATAACTGTGAAAATTCCAAATCTACCTCTCTCGGGAGAAAATATCCAAGTTGTCGGAGTATTTAACAAATTCTTTAGAACACCAATAACTAAGCCAATCAAGCCCTGATCTTTGGACTGGGTAGGAGTGGTCTGCTTAATTCAGACACTCTGTCCATCACCCCCCCCTTTTCTGAATCGTTTTGTCCACCATAAGCGTGGAAGGGTATACTTAGATGTGAGTCCCTTGCTCACTGCACCATCAGGAATCAAGCAAGCCGGGCCGAAGACGGCTGTAATGCCAGAAACCGGTCCCCGGAAGCTTGTTTTCTTTCCAGTATAAGAATTGGCTTGGTAGTTTGGTCTGCCCTGTTCCCATGATGCACTGGGCCAGGGACAGACTAATTTGCATGTAGCCAGGTTCTGAGCTGGGATAGTGCAGTGAGCTAAAAAACGGCGATGGATCAAGCCCTGATCTTTGGACTGGGTAGGAGTGGTCTGCTTAATTCGGACACTCTGTCCATCACCACCCCTTTTCTGAATCGTTTTGTCCACCATAAGCGTGGAAGGGTATACTCAGATGTGAGTCCCTTGCTCACTGCACCATCAGGATTCAAGCAAGCCGGGCCGAAGACGGCTGTAATGCCAGAAACCGGTCCCCGGAAGCTTGTTTCCTTTCCAGTATAAGAATTGGCTTGGTAGTTTGGTCTGCCCTGTTCCCATGATGCACTGGGCCAGGGACAGACTAATTTGCATGTAGCCAGGTTCTGAGCTGGGATAGTGCAGTGAGCTAAAAAACGGTGATGGATCAAGCCCTGATCTTTGGACTGGGTAGGAGTGGTCTGCATAATTCAGACACTCTGTCCATCACCACCCCTTTTCTGAATCATCCACGTCCTATCATTGCACGACTATTAACCCCTTGAATGCTCATGACGAGCTGAGCTCGTCATGGCATACAGTGCTCGGGTGCTCATGACGAGCTCAGCTCGTCATGAGCCCCAACCACGGGGGGAGCGCTGGCGCTTCCCCCGTGGGCGCCCGATCTATTTCGTTTGTACGGGGGAGGAAGGGGAAGACCTTCCCCTGCCTCCCCCGCCCGCGTCATCAATGACGTCAGCGCACGAGGCGCGCTGACGTCATTGGAGGTTCCCTTTCTCCTCCGACGCGCAGGGAAGCAATTTGCTTCCTGCGCGTCGGAGGAGAAAGAGGTGAGTTTTGGGGCTGGGGAGGGGGGATTGAAACAAAAGAGGCATCGGGGGAAAGGAAAGGGTTTTCCTTTCCCTCGATGTCTCTTTCTGCAGTCCTGCTGCATGATCGTGCAGCAGGAATGCCCACTAGACACCATGGATTTTTTTATTTATTTCGAGTTGCCAAGGACTGTTTGCTTGGGGAGCGGTCCCTTGGGCAAGGGTCGCTCCCCCTTTTGGGGGCACTTAATTTGGCTTTGTCTGCCCCCCTGGGGGGGGCAGATTATTAATTGAAATAAGTAAAAGACGAATTTTGGCAATGCGTGGGGGAGTGGCCCCTTGGGCAAGGGTCACTCATTTGGGGGCCATTTTGCGAGGCCTATTGTTTTTTGTTTGTTTTGGGGAGCGACCCCTTGGACAAGGGTCGCTCCCCTATTGGGAGCAAGTAAAAAGGCTTTGCCTGGCCCCCGGGGGGGCCACATTTAATGTTATTTTAGGATGTGCTGGGGAGTTGCCCCTTTGGCAAGGGTCACTCCCCTTGGGGGCCATTTTAGGAAGCCCACATTTTTTGTTTTTGTTTTGGGGAGTGACCCCTTGGACAAGGGTCGCTCCCCTTTTGGGGGCAATTATGAAGGCTTTGTCTGCCCCCCTGGGTGGGGTCAAATGTATTTTAAATTGTAGGATATGCTGGGGAGTGGCCGCTTGGCAAGGGTCACTCCCCTTGGGGGCCATTTTAGGACACCCAAATTTTTTGTTTTTTTGTTTTGGGTAGTGACCCCTTTGGTAAGGGTCGCTACCCTTTTGGGGGCCATCCTTTTTGCTTTGTTTGGCCCCCTAGGAGGCAGATTTAAAAAATTTTAAATGTATGTGGCAGACTGTGCCATTGAGTTAATCTAGTAGGGAGTGGCCCCTTGGGCAAGGGTCACTCACTCCCCTTTTTTGGTGCATATATTTTGCCCATGATGTTAGGTTTTAGCTGGTGTAGCTCACTTCAGCACCCCAGTTCAGACATGGCCATATGCAAATTAGTCTGACCTTATGCTTCATGGGAGCCGTCCAGCCCGAACTGCGAAGCCATATCTTACCTGGCCCAGAATCATAATGGGACTGGTTACTGGCTAATCAGCCGTTATCAGCCAGGTTAGCTTGAGTCCAGTGGCAAAGTGAGCAAGGGACCCACCTCTGCCAACTTAATGCAATCAAAGTGCAAAGGGTCAGTCGGATTTGCATTTGACCATGTCTAACCTGGGTTGGTGAATTAAGCTAAATAATGATGGATTAAACCAAGATCAGTTGACTGGGGGTGAGTGTTAGATTTGCTCAAGGGCTCCGTCCATCATCCCCATTTTGGTGTTGTCTTGAAGGGCAGTTTTGCTGGGTTTTTATGGGTCACTAGGGCACCAGGGTTTATTTTTATGCTGGGGATCCGCCCCTTGGACAGGGGTCGTTCCCCTTTTATGGGAGGATGATTGTGGCCTTTACTGCCTCCTTGAGTGGTAGAGTAGCAGAATGTGTTTAGTCCCATCTGTCCCCAAAGGGGTAAGAAGCCACTAGACACCAGCGTTTTTTTTATTTTTGTTTTGGTGGGGGGGTGGCCTCATGGGCAAGGGTTGCTCCCCTTTTGATTTTATACTGTTAGGCCCACCTACCCCTTAGCTTTGCAGGTGGACTGGTGGTTTTTTTGAATATGTGAATCTAATTGTTTTTTCTTCTTTTTAAATCTAGTGTAAAGCTTTTGCTTCCTGTTTGCGGTTTTGACAGTGGTTGTTCTGCAGTTTTGACTACTTGCATATTTTTAGGTAAGAAAAATTATTTTTGTTTTATGTACTCCAAATGAGTTATATTGTAATATATGTATTTTTTTTTATAAACGGTGTCATAGTGGCATTTAGTTACTGTTTTGAGCATGCAATTCTTTGTGATGTGTTTTGCATTGTCTTATGTGTATTTCTGTTTTCTCTTTCTTTTTTAGTGGGTTATTGTTGATCCATACTGTGTCTGTGCAGAGTACGTGGTGTTGAGTTTGCTGCTTCAGGCAAGTGAGTGCTTTTGTTTTGCAGTGTATAGGTATTTTTGATAAAGGTGAATTTTGTTCATTGTTTATTTTACATAGTGATTGTTGTTGTTGACTTGTGTGACAATTTACTTTTATTAGTAATAATTATGGCTAGCCGTAGAATGACTGCTCAGCAGGTGGTTGGTCCGTTCTTGAGTCTTCCTCTGAGCCGGATTATGACACTGACAGTGCGTCTGAGGGAGAGGAGGGAGGGGAAGATTCTGGCAGTGAGTTTTCTCTCCACATGGAATCATCGGATGATGAAGGTACTCTCAGTGCAGATGAAGGGCCTGTGTTAGAGGAGGACACTGCTGTGCCGATGGTGCAAGAGGCAGCTGGATTGCAGTCTGAGGCTGCTAGTCTTCCTCTTGTAAGTGTTGGACTCTGGGTTGATCCTAACATGGTGCAGCCGGTGTTGCATGCCTTTAGCGGTGATGCAGGGTGTAGAGTGGATTGTGAAAACTTTTTGCCTATACAGTATTTTCAGTTATTTATGGATGATGTGTTTTGATTGTTGAGCAGTCTAATTTGTATGCTGAACAGTTTTTGAGGGTCAACAGTGACAAACTTAGGCCCCACTCTAGAGCAACCCGGTGGACTCCCACAAATCTGGAAGAGCTGAAGAAGTTTTTGGGATTGGCTTTATTGATGGGTTTGTTAAAGAAGCAGAATCTTGCTTCATATTGGTCTACCAGTCCCTTGATGGCAACAGCCATATTTCCAGCTGTTATGACTCGTGATCGGTATTTACTTTTGCTACGCATGTTGCATTTTGTGGATAATTCTTTAGCGTTGCCACGTAGTCACCCTGACTGTGACCGTCTTTTTATGTTTTGGCCTGTTCTTGATCACTTTGTTGATCGAATTTCAGAGATTTACATTCCTGGGAAAGAAATTTCTATTGATGAGTCTTTGGTTTTGTTCAAGGGTCTTTTGGTTTTTAGGCAGTACATCCCTAGCAAGAGCGCACGCTATGGAATTAAACTGTATATGTTGTCTGAGAGTAAGACAGGGTATGTTTTTAATTTTCGTGTGTACACTGGTAGAGATTCCACTATTGACCCCCCTGGTTGTCCGTCCACTTTTGGAGTGTCAGAGAAAATTGTGTGGGATCTTGCTAGAAGACTGTTCAACAGAGGCCACCATTTGTACCTTGATAACTTCTACACTGCTGTGCAATTGTTTAAGGAATTGTTTAAAGTGGACACTTTTGCATGTGGCACAATCCGCTCTAACTGCAAAGGTTTTCCAAAGGAGCTTGTTTGCAAGAAACTTCAGAGGTATCAGTGCAGTTCCTTACGTTGTGGCAAACTACTAACTGTGAAATTTGTGGGCAGGAGGGATGTGTACATGCTGACTACCATCCATGATGAGAGTACTTCACCTCTGCCAGTTTGGGGTCAGGTTGCTGAAGTGCACAAACCTGTGTGCATTCAGGAGTACAATAAGCACATGGGTGGTGTTGACAGAGTAGATCAGAGGTTGGAACCTTACACTGCTATTCGGAAGGCTTATCTTTGGTATAAGAAGTTGGCCATCCATTTTTTCAACTTAGCAACTTTCAATGCTTTTATTGTGTGTTCTCCTGGGTCAAAGTTGACATTTCTTCAGTTTCAGCACTCTGTGATATCTAGCCTTGTTGTTGTGGAGCAAGTAAGTGTTCCTAGATTTGGAGTGGTGGAGGATGTGGCTCAATTGAAAGATCGCCACTTTCCTGATTACATTCCTGTAATGATTTAAAAGCAGGTTCCGCAGGAGCGTCAGGAATCCGGAGAATAATTCTCAGCCTTCCCCTACGGCCTTCCGACTCTATCAAACACTAGAGTATTGAATGGCTCGCCAGGGGAAAACAGGGAAACAAAACAAGGAAAGGTTTGGGGAAGACAAGAGAGCTTGGCTGTGAACTTCAGGATGGGTGCTTGGTAACAGGCAGGCTGTAAAGGAAGACACGTATTACTGTCTATACTTGCTAACCACACCATAGATGTACACAATGTCTAATATACACATATGACCACCACCTACCACAATTAATCGTCTGGACTGTAGAACATATTGGAATGGTAGAATAAGGTATTCGTGTTTCTGTTATAAGAAAGACAAAAGACAATAAAAATCTTTCCCACTCTATGCTAGTGAGTGTAATCAATGAATGTGTAATTCTCACTCTGTTATTCTTTGGAGTACTGGAAGAACATCTGATTCTTCAGTAAGTCTGAATGCGAGTTTGTGAGCCTCTAGCATGTATTGTGCATCAATATCTGTATTACAATAATGCAATTAGGTCTCCACACAAGTAAGTTTCCAGAAATATATATATAAAAAGGCAGCGCAGAGCGCTGTTACCGTGATTCTGTGCAAAGGAATCTTGAAATCACACCACACCTTGGTCCACGCAAGAGCCCCAAAAATAAAGCATGTACACGTCCAAGGTAAGGGTGGAATGAGGATACACACAGAAGAGAGTCAGCAACAGGTAGGAATTAACATGAAGAAATAAACTGGCAGTGCCCAGCCGGATGGCGGAGAGAATCCTGGTCGCCGGGCGAAGCCCCAGGTGAATGAGGATAAAGAGGACTCTAACTCTTATCTGAGCTGTAACAGTGCCCAGCCGGATGGCGGAGAGAATTCCGGCCGCCGGGCGGAGCACTGGGAAAGGGAATAATGGACAATAGAACAATTACAGATGAAACCGTAAAAGCAGACGTCAGAATGGGTAGACGTCAATAACAGTGAAGACGCCGCACGAAAACTCCTCACAGATGGAGTCAGGAACAAAAAGGAAACGAAACCGACCAACCAGAAACCGGAAGACAGGCAAAACAAGTCGGGACGGAACCCACAGCAAAAACCAGCTAGACGCAAGAACGCAAAGCGGCGTTCCATGATGTGCGCGTCTTTAAATACGGACGTGCCATTAAAGCTATAGTATGAGAGGGATGTCGGGGCATGACAATTCCTCCCACATCTACAAAAGACTTTCCCACTAGGAGATGTAGAGTCTGTTGCGAAGAGGTTTGCGGAAGGAGACTTGTCTTTACTGTCCTGGGTGTCCTTCTAACCCTGGGTTGTGTGTGCCTGCTTGTTATAGAGCTTACTACACACAAAATAATTTTTGGGAGTATACATGAGTGGTAAAATGTACTGCCTGGACTGTGTTTTTTAAATAATTTGTATTCTTTTTTAAGGTTGGCATTTGTGCAATGTATTTAGTTACCGATTTTGTGTTACTAGATTTTTATCTGTTTGCAAATTTTTTTTTTTGTTAAAAAAAATTCAAAATGTGATGGCGGTGTGCGTAGGCTGGCGCTTGGCTGGCGGTGTGGGCGGAGTGGTGCTTGGCTGGCGGTGTGCGTGGAGTGGTACTTGGCTGTCAGTGTGCGTGGAGTGGCGCTTGGCTGGAGGTGTGCGTGGAGCGTGGAGTGGTGCTTGGCTGTCGGTGTGCGTGGAGTGGTGCTTGGCTGTCGGTGTGCCTGGAGTGGTGCTTGGCTGGAGGTGTGCGTGGAGTGGCACTTGGCTGGCGGTGTGCCTGGAGTGGTGCTTGGCTGGAGGTGTGCGTGGAGTGGTGCTTGGCTGGAGGTGTGCGTGGAGTGGCGCTTGGCTGGCGGTGTGTTTGGAGTGGCGCTTGGCTGGCGGTGTGCGTGGAGTGGCGCTTGGCTGGCGGTGTGCGTGGAGTGGCGCTTGGCTGTCGGTGTACGTGGAGTGGTGCTTGGCTGTCGGTGTGCGTGGAGTGGTGCTTGGCTGTCGGTGTGCGTGGAGTGGTCCTTGGCTGTCGGTGTGCGTGGAGTGGTGCTTGGCTGTCGGTGTGCGTGGAGTGGTCCTTGGGTGTCGGTGGAGTGGTGCTTGGCTGGCGGTGTGCGTTTGAGTGGTGCTTGACTGGAGGTGTGTGTGGAGTGGTGCTTCGCTGTAGGTGTGCGTGGAGTGGTGCATGGCTGGCGGTGTGCGTGGACTGACGCTTGGCTGGCGGTGTGCGTGGAGTGGTGCTTGGCTGGAGATGTGCGTGGAGTGGTGCTTGGCTGGAGGTGTGCGTGGATTGGCGCTTGACTGGCGGTGTGCGTGGAGTGGCGCTTGGCTGGCGGTGTGCGTGGAGTGGTGCTTGGCTGTCGGTGTGCGTGGAGTGGTGCTTGGATGTCGGGGTGCGTGGAGTGGTGCTTGGCTGGCGGTGTGCATGGCCTGGTGCTTGGCTGGCGGTGTGCATGGCCTGGTGCTTGGATGGTGGTGTGGGTGGACTGGCGCTCGGCTGGCGGTGTGTGAGTAGTTACTTTCTGTTGGTCACCACACACACTGCTAGTTGAGCGACACTCCACGCAGTCCAACATTTTGTGTAGTTGCAGTGTCAGGAATGTAGGCGTGTGAAAGTGATGGGCCGTTGACTGGCGCTGTCTGCTGGTGTGAGTGTTGTAATGTGATGGGCCCGCGGCTAGCGGTGTGAATGTTTTGTATGTGTCACATGTATGAAAGGTGTATGAATGGCCTGTAAAGCGGTTGGTGCCTTGACGTGGCTTTACAGCTCACGAGCTGTGAGTCAGTGGTTCAGTTTCTCATACTTTCAATTATTCGCAGTGCATTTCATTTTTGTGAAATAACTTGCGAATACAGTTGTATGTACTGAATCATCACTCATCCTCGTGCCAAATCCAACCAGTATGTGTGTGTGCTTGCGGATTAGATGGCTGTGCAGTAATATTTGTCTTTTTTCTCATTCTGCAGTAGGGTGTACCTTGTCCCTTTTTGTGAATGTTGTAATGTGTTGCTGTTCCTTCCGGATGGTGTCAATCGTCTGGTGTGTATCAGGTATGAAAGGTGCGTGAATGGCCTGTAAAACGGTTGCTGCCTGGTGGTGGCTTTACAGCTCACAAGTTGCGAGTCACTGGTTCGGTTTTTATGCATTTATTTATTGACGGAGCATTTCATTTCGTTGAAATATCTTGTTAATAAAATTTTATGTACTGAAACATCACTCGCCCTCGTGCCAAATCCAACCTGTATGTGTGTGTCTTTGAGGAATAGATAGCCGTGCTGGAATGTTTGACTTTTGAGTAACTCTGTTAAGGTGTACATTACAGCTATAAGTAACTTAACCCCTTCCATGCTGGTGACGAACCCCAGCCGTCACACTCTGCGGCGCTCGTGTGCTGATGACGGCTGGGGTTCGTCACGGCCCCGCCCTGTTCTTTTGTTTACCGCACAGCGGCGGAAACGGCCCAGCATGGAAGGGGTTAATAAATGTAGATACTATTGTTAAACCATGGGAGTATATGGTCACGTCTTTCTTGTGAATTCAAAGTTATTTTTCTATCCATAATGTCCTGCAAACTTGAAAATGTCTGTCACAATTTCCATGCAATATTGTCCCAAGAATCTCACGCTGTTGAACTGAAAACTTAATTCAGTCAAAACAATTTGGTTTTGTAAGAGGGTTCCATGAGTTTTTGACCCAGGGCTCGGTGGCCATCTAGGGAAACCTACCTAACCTACACATTTCTGGAAACTAGACACCCGGTGGACTCCAGCGAGGTATGGCTTGCGTGGGTCCCTCATCATTTTCCTGCCCAGAATCCACTGCCAACATCAAATGTTGCTACAAAATTGCTTTTTCTCACATTTCTGTGTGGTAAAGTTGTGGAATCTGCGTGGTTCCTCAAATTTCCACCCACCCAGCATTCCCCCAGGTCTCCCGATACAAATGGCACCTCACTTGCCAGGGTAGGCATAGTGGCTGCAACAGGAAAAGGCCCAAATCGTACAGTGTAGAATTAAAAATTACCTATAGCTAAACTACCTTATATTTTTGGGGGGGCACCCGAGTTTTTGGCCCGGGGCTCGGCGGCCATCTTTGTAAACTACCAAACCCAAACATTTCTGAAAACTAGACACCCGGGGGATCCAGGGAGGTATGGCATGCGTGGGTCCCCCAACGTTTTCCTACCCAGAATTCCCTGCAAACCTTAAAATTAGTTAAAAAAACCACTTTTCCATACATTTTTGCGTGGGATCTCCGTGCCGGCACAAATGTCCTACCACCCAGCATTTCCCTTGTTCTCCCGAGTAAAATGATACCTCACTTGTGTGGGTGGGCCAAAGGCCTGTGACTTTGATGGCCCCAAAACAGTAGAATTCTCTGTGCTTTATTTGTCAATCCAGAACGCTACAATTTCTTAAAAATACATTTTTGGCCTGTTCTGCTTTGGCCTACCCAAGGTATCATTTTACTTGGGAGAACAAGGGGAACGCTGGGTGCTGGCAGAGCTAGGGTTCAAAAACTACAGGTAGGCACTTTGCCAAAAAAGGGTCAGATTTCACTGTGAAATTGCGGTGCGACCACTTTGCGTTTTGCGCTGTTTCCTGTCGCAGGCACTAGGCAGACCCAGGCAAGTGAGTAACCATTTTTTTCGGGAGACCTGGGGGAACGCGGGGAGGGTGGAAATTTGTTGATCCACGCAGATTCCAGAACTTTCCACCACAGAAATGTGAGGAAAATGCGTTTTTTTGTCAATTCTTTAGCTTTGCAAATGATTCTGGGTAACAGAACCTGGTGGGAGGCAGTTGAGTCACCCTATCATGTATAAGTTTGCTAGATTTCCCTATGTGCCAGCATAGCTAGGGTTCAAAAACGACAGGTAGGCACTTTGCCAAAAAAGGGTCCGTTTTCACTGCGAAATTGCGGTGCGACCACGTTGCGTTTTGAGCTGTTTCCTGTCGCAGGAACTAGGCAGTCCCAGACAAGTGAGGTACCATTTTTTTGGGGAGACCTGGGGGAACGCTGGGTGGGTGGAAATTTGTTGATCCATGCAGATTCCAGAACTTTCCACCACAAAAATGTGAGGAAAATGTTTCCCCCCCCCCAATTCTTTAGGTTTGCAAGGGATTCTGGGTAACAGAACCTGGTGGGAGGCAGTCGAGTCGCCCCATCCTGAATTCCCCTGGGTGTCTAGTTTTCAAATATGTATAGGTTTGCTAGGTTTCCCTAGGTGCCGGCAGAGCTAGGGTTAAAAAACTACAGGTAGGCACTTTGCCAAAAAAGGGCCAGTATTGACTGCGAAATTGAGGTGCAACCACGTTGCGTTTTGCGCCGTTTCCTGTCGCAGACACTAGGCAGACCCAGGCAAGTGAGGTACCATTTTTCTCATAAGACTTTGGGGAACACAAGGTGGGTGGAAATCTGTTGATCCACGCAGATTCCAGAACTTTCCAACACAGAAATGTGAGGAAAATGCGTTTTTTCCCCAATTTTTAAGGTTTGCAAGGGATTCTGGGTAACAAAACCTGGTGGGAGGCAGTCGAGTCACCCCATCCAGAATTCCCCTGGGTGTCTAGTTGTCAAAAATGTATAGGTTTGCTAGGTTTCCCTAGGTGCCGGCAGAGCTAGGGTGCAAAAACTACAGCTAGACACTTTGCCATAAAAGGGTCAATTTTTAACTGCAAAATTGAGGTGTGACCACGTTGCATTTTGCGCCGTTTCCTGTCGCAGGCACAAGGCCGACCCACACAAGTGAGGTACCGTTTTTATCGGGAGACTTGGGGTAATTCAGATTTGTAAATCAACTGTTAATACCTATTGAGTTTTCATGCATTTCTCCCTTCCCAATGCAAGATATTGTGTAAAAAAAAAATCATTTTGAAAAATGACCAATAATTCTCATGCTAGTATGAGTATTCCCAATTTTGAAAATGTGCAAATATATACTGTTTCTAAACTCTATATTTGTACCCAATTGAGAAATACATAGGTGTCTTTCATACCGATGTTTCCATGTATACATTTCCGAAGAATAAGTGCTCTATACCCGGTAAATAATAAAATACCATTGCAAGTTGCTGCTCAGTTTTTGGCTCTGGGTTCGTCGGGTTCTTGGTGAAACTACAAGTCCTATATATCCCCACAACCAGGAAGGTCAAACGGATGTAACGGTACATTGCTTTCAAAGAGCTGTTAAAATTACAAGAAGTTACAGGTGAAAACGTTGAGACAAAAGGCTGTTTTTTTCAACTAATTTTCAATTATTCCAATATTTAACTGTTAGTTTCTATAAAGAAACCTTCATGGATTAAGACAAATGACCCCTTTCTGAATTCAGAATTTTGTCTACTTTTCGAAAATGTATAGCTTTCCAGGATCCATTATTGCTTTCAAACTCATTTCAACCATTAACTGGAAGGAGGTTGAAAGCTCTAAAAATAGCAAAAATAGGCTATGTCCCAGAAAAAGGCCAAAATTGTGTAAAAAATGTTGGTTCTCTGACAAAAGACTGTCATTCTCTAAAAGCTGAGAAAATGGAGATTTCCGCCCCACAAACCCTTTTTGATAACATTTGCAGGGAAAAAAAACAGAGGCTTTCATTTGCAGCCCGTTTTCCATTTTACTGAAAAAAACAAAAATTTCACTGTATTTTGCTTAATTTCTGGGACCCCTCCAAGGGAATCCAAAAACCCTGGGCACCTTTGTCAGTCAGTCAGTCAAAATTGGCTTTATTTCGATATAAAACATATCTTTAAAAGCAGTACATAGACATAATAAAAGAATAAAAGAGCCAATCCATAAAAGTACAGTCATACAAGATAAAATGCGAATGGCACCATTAAATTACATAAAATAGTCAGACATAGAGACTAAAATTAAACAATATACATAAGCCTTTTTGATCTGATCAACCATGCCCAGCTTAAAATCTTCGCCATACCACAGACAAATAGGGACTGTGTATCAGATTTCAGGATTCGCAAAGCCTTGCTATAATGTCTGGTACCCAGCTCTTTGCACAAAGGTTTAAGCCAACTATGGCGAGGAGCTTTATATGCAGGGCATTCGAATAGAAAATAGGGGACCGACTCAATCCTAGAAGCACAGAAAGGGCAATGCTTGGTGGTCTGTGCCGGGATCTTCCAGCGAGCGGTCAGTTCACCTAGAGGAAGCACTCCTATTCTGAATTTAAAATATAAAGCTCTATCTCTAGGTTTTAAAATAACATCAAGATAAGGTTCACATAGGGTTACCTCCTTTACTATTAAAAAGTTTGTAGTGGTTCTACACAAATTGGGATCAATATTTCTCATATTCATTACCCACTTCCAAAAAGCTTTTTCTAAAACTGACTTAGGGGGTGCGGACATAGACTGCCAAGCCTCATCAAGTCCCAATTCTCCAAGCAGATGCTTAACATTCCTCAGCCATCCTATTTTGGACCAACCAGACATCGATAAGACCTCCTTTAACCCTTCCGCATAGCTGACAAGTTCAGTGACTCTCCATAGGCGGGCCCAGAGAAGAAGGAGTCGTAACCTGACCTGGTCTTTGATAGGGCGGCAACCCATGTCTAGGAGTAAGAGTAAAGTGGGGGTATTATACGGGAGACCCATTAGGTCCTTCAGGAACTTGTTCTCTGAACAGGATAACTGGTCCACGTTCTGGGCTCCCCAAAGCTCTGCTCCGTAGAGCGCCGCACTAACACCTCTCGCCTTGTAGATGTCTAGCACGGGGCGATAGATTTGAAAGTAGATTACCGCTGTTCTTTAAGGAGAGCCCCCACCACCCTTTTATGGCTCAATAACATCTTTTGGAGATGACAATTCCACCTCATGGTATCAGAGAGGCGGATCCCTAGATAATCAAACTCCTTGACCCTTTCCAGGGACACCATATTTAGTACAGGTGGCCGACCTTGCTTTTTCTGGGGATTCAAGACCAAATATTTGGTCTTTTCAGTATTAATTTTTAATCCCCGAGACTCACAGAAGGATTGGAAGCTGTCAAGAAGGCTCTGTAGCCCTACCGGGGTTTTAGAAATCAAAAGGGTGTTGTCTGCAAATAATAAAGTGGGTATTCTCCTGCCCGCCAGGGAAGGGGCATCTGATGGTTTTTTAAAAGATGCTCCACCACTCCGTTGACATACAATGAAAACAGAGTGGGGGCAAGAATGCACCCCTGGCGGACACCTCAATTTACTGTTATTCGAGCGGTCTTTTGGCCCTGTTTACCCCAACTCACCTGCGCGAAGTTCTCAGCATGGAGCTTTATTAGCAGTGACAGTAAATACGGGGACATTCCCAGATCAGACAGTACCCTCCATAGGCAACCACGGGGCACTAGGTCAAAGGCAGTCCACAGATTGATAAAAGCAAGATACAGACTGCCTTTGCCTAGTACAACCACCTTCCAGTAGAGCAACAGCAGTCGAAAAGACTGCTCAATGGTCCCGGTGCCTGACCTGAAGCCCGCTTGAAAGTCAGAGAGGATCCAGTTGTCCTCTACCCACTGGAGCACCCTCCCAAGAACCACCTTCCCTGCAACTTTCTGCGATGAATCTATTAAGCTTATGGGTCGGTAGTTTGCTGGGTCGTCCCGACTCCCTTTTTTGAAGATCGGGACGACCTCAGCACCCATCCAAGATTCTGGAAGAGCAGCATCATAATAACTTGCATTAAGCAATGAGGCAATAAGATTCCCCCATTCTAACGAGTTAATGCAAATCAAGTCCCCCAATAACCCATCAGGCCCTGCAGCCTTATTGGGAACAAGAGACTTGATCGCATACTCCACTTCTTTAACAGTAAACAGTAGATCCTCACTCAGCCCAGGGGGGTCCAGTGGTAATATCTCAAAGGATCCCAACCCATCTCCCGTTATGGAAGTATAAAGGCGAGAAAAGTGATCAAACCAGGACACCTTGGGGATATATACATAAACAAGGGGAATCCTACTTACAGTGACTGGCAGGAGTGTTACCCACAAGGGTGTGGGAGCACTTAGTGTTTTGTAAAATACCCCTCACACACCAAAAGGCCCCTTGGTGTCATGCTTCATCATAGGGGTCTTCGCACCCCTCTAACGGGATGAGGCGTGCTGCGACCTACGACTATGCGGGAGCACTAATAGTAATGACTATGTGTGGTGCGTGTGGTGTAAGTGATAGGGATATTTATGTGAGTGGTGGGATTTAGTGAAGGGTTAAAAAGTACCTGGTTTGTGGGTGTAAAGGAGAAAACTTTATTCACAACCCCGGGCTGGTACTACTAAAAGAAGTGAAGTGCGAGGTTGTAATCCGTCGTGTTTATGGACAGTACCTCATGTGTGCGTCGGCATGTTTCGGAGCATGTGCTCCTTCCTCAGGACGGGGGCACAACTTCCCCACCTTACTCAAGTTTCACTATCTTGTTTTGTGTAAATAACAAAAAGTGAAAAATTCTTTTAAGTGTTTTAAAAAATTATAGGGTATAGTGTGCCTACAGCGGTTTTTTGGCTAAGGATACATGCATTTGCATGACCTGAAAAAAGGAAAAGAAAAATGGATATGGTTACCCTAGTTATGGGTAGCTCAAACAGGTGCAGTCACCTGCAACAAACCATTTGCGCAATTGGCCCTGTGAAAGAAAACAACTGACAAGACATACAACATAGAGAAGACACATGTATTGTTTAAAAAAAAAAAAAAAAAAGAAGTATTGGGCATACTCATTGGATGTAGCTTGCTTGCTTCATGAGCACTCTAGAACATCTGGGGGTTGATTGCTATTTGTGCAATCTAAATGGATAAACAGATTGGGTTTTAAAAACCTGTTTTGCTTACTTTGTCAGAAGGAATGCTTCTTTTTGCCAACCCTATACTCACAAACTCGGGATGCGTTGTCCTCCGTACTGCCCCACCCGCTGCTCCGCTGGAATGATTGTGGGAGTCTGCCGTGTGGCATTTATACCAGGTCATCCTAATTAGTGTAATCGTTAAAGGATCTCAAGCGGATATGATATTGTGCCCAAATAAGGATAATCCGCCGTTGCTGCACTAATTGGTAGGCTGATTGTAACACCTTTTAAGGCAGATCCGGTAGAACCGGCATTTAACTTGATCCCGTGTTAGCGTCCGCTCAGCCGAAGTTTGTCTCAGCTTCGCGCATGCTCCGATGTGTCTAACGCATTGCGCATGCGCTGTGTCTATCGCATCGCGCATGCGCTGTTTACAAACATCGGACACAGCGCGTGTGTTCTTTTCTCTGGTTAAGCTGAAGGTTTTTCTGAGGCGGAATATTGTGGTATCACCGCCAAGCATTTCCCCGACAATAGTAAACAATAATTCACCATTGTTTGTTTATATTAAGTTGGAAGAAACATATTGGTCCATGTTTCTGCTAATAGAGGTCTATAGGTTTAGGAATATTTTATTTATATGTGTAACTGTTAGTGGGACTGCTGGCCCCAGGGGACGTCATTGTTAAGTCCCTGGATGTGTGTACCCAAAAGGAACACCCATCTTTGTTCCTTTTGGAATAAACCTGTTTCTGATGGCAATTGTTCAATTATTGTCCATCTTAGATCATTTACACAATGTTGTTTCTCAAGGTAGTGTGTTGCCATTTTGGTTGTGGTCTTTTTGCAACGAACATTACTTTTATGCTCATTGAGTCTCGTTTTTACAGCTCTGGTGGTCATGCCCACGTACTTCAATCCACAAGGGCAAGTAATCATGTAACTACATTTTTTGTGTTACAATTCGTGAAGTGTCGTTGTTCCTAAATGGTACCATTTCTGAATGTTAGGATTCTGCTTTTCTGTGTAAGGTGGCAGCTACTGCAGTTGCCACATGGGAAGTGACCTTGTATCCCAATTATGTTTTGCCTTGTTGTGTTGTTGGATTTAGGTCTAGTATGTACCAAGATGTCTTTCAGGTTTCTACCTCGGCGATGCGCGTACATAGGTTTTTCTAGGTTAAGTGTACCACAGTTCAGTATCGCCCAGTGTTTGTTTATGATTTTGGACACTTCATTGGACACAGTGGAGTAGGTTGTGACGCATATCTGTCGTCTGTTTTCGTCTTTCTCCGGTTGTTTGTCCTCCAGGAGGGCCTCCCTGTGGTTGTTCTTAGCCCGCTTCATGGCTTTGTCGATAATTCTGACTGGGTATTGCCTCTTTATTAGTTTCTTTTTCAGGTCACAAGCCTGTGATCTGAATTCGGTTAGTTCAGTGCAGTTGCTTCTCAGGCGCAAGAATTGACCATATGGCAAATTTTCTCTTAGGTGTCTTGGATGAAAACTGTCATACCTCAGAAGACAGTTTCTCGCCCTAGGTTTGAAGTGGGTCGTACTTTTGAGCTTTCCCCCTTCTGTGTAGATGTTGAGATCCAGGAAAACCATGGATTGGTTTGAGACAGTGCTAGTAAATTTTAAGAATGCATTCTGGTTGTTGAGCCAGGTCAGGAAATTGACTGCAGTTTGGTGATCTCCGTCCCAGATGATAAGGACGTCGTCAATATACCTTTTCCAGGTATTGATGTTGTTCTTGTATGGGTTGTCCGCATGCAGTATTTTGTTTGTCTCTAGATGGTGGACATAGAGTCCAGCCAGTCTAGGAGCAAATGTACTTCCCATGCTGGTACCATGGCTTTGTAAGTAAGTAGTTTGTTTGTATTGAAATAAGTTGTGCTGTAGTTCCAGGGAAATGCATTCGAGGACAAGACCCCTTGGTGTTTGGTACTTCCATGGAGTTGTAAACAGAACTTCCTCAATGATTAGGAGTGTTTCGTCATGTGGTAAGCTTGTATACAAGGTTTCCACGTCCAAGCTCATCAAGAGTTGTTTCGTTGGGTCAAACGGTCTGCCCTCCAATAGTTGCAGGACTGATTTCGTGTCCTTTAGGTAAGTGTTAGTAGACTGTACCAATGGGCGTAAGAAAGCATCGGCAAATTTTGAAAGTGGCTCCAGGATGGAGCCAATCCCCGACACAATGGGTCTCCCTGGTGGGTTGGTGATGATTTTATGAATTTTGGATGATGCAATAGAAATAGGGGATGCATGGTGCTGATTGTTGTAGAAATTCTGCTTCCTTTTTGCTCAACCAGTCATGTGCAAGCCCTTCCTCAATCATGCCACCTATTCTAGTGCGCAACCTCTCAGTGGGATCTTCCTGTAAGACTGTGTAATTTCGCCTATCTGACAGTAATCTCATACACTCTGTGTCGTATGCGTCCATCGTCTGCAAGACGATGGCACCGCCTTTGTCTGCTGGTTTTAGAATCATCTCTTTGTTGTCCGTCAGTTCTCTTATGGCTTGTTGTTCTTGTTTGATAGTGTTATGAAAAGCACTGGTATCCGAGAGGTTAAGTTTGTTGACTTCAGTTATGACCGCTTTCTCAAAGGTTAAGAGTTCAATTGGTAGTGAAGAACCAGGAGGGGTAAATGTGGACTTCGGCCGTAAGCCCATGTCTGTTGTCCCCACTGTAGATGGTTTGTTTAGAAAGAAAGCTTGTATTTTCAATTTTCTGATTAAATCTTGTAATTCCATGTTTAGTTTGAAGATATCCGGTTTGTGCTTTGGCACAAAACCTAGTCCTTTGTTCAGCACGCTTTTTTGGGTTTCTGTTAGAGGCCAGGGGGTCAAATTGACCACTAGGTCCCCCTCTTGTTTGTCGATGAGTGGTTCGGGAGGGATCCTGTCATGCTCCTCGTGGTTCGGGAGGGATCCTGTCATGCTCCTCGTGGTTCGGGAGTTGTTCTGTTCTTGATCCTCCCATGCGACACTGTTGCCTTTTTTGTTCCTCCCCCGTGCTCCAGGGCGTGTGCCTAAAAAAGGTTGCAGGCCGTAGAAGCCATCATTATAGTCGGGGTTCCATTGCTGGTAGTTTGGTCCTGCAGTAGGTGGTCCGTACTGGAAAGGGGTGAATTGTGGTGGGCCCATGTATTGTGGATACTGGGGTTGGTAGCTTCTCCACCCACTTTGTCTGGGGAACTGCTGTCTCCTTTGTCTCCAGCCTCCTCTCCGTGGCCTGTACCCTCGGTTGCCACTGGAGTTAGAACTCGAAGACCTGTTGTCCGAGCCATCACTGTCAACATCACTGTTGGAGTTTTTGGGAACGTAGTCAGGTTTTGTGTAGGGGTATGCCCCCTCTGGTGTAAATTTGGCTTTATCTTTGCTTTGTTTTAATGTAAACTCAAATTCGGTCATTTGTTGGTTGAGTTCGTCCAGTCTTGCTTTTAGATCAGTCGGGGATATGTATGTATTTAACTGTACTTCAATTTTGTTGATCTCAATTTTAGCATGACACCAAGGGGCCTTTTGGTGTGTGAGGGGTATTTTACAAAACACTAAGTGCTCCCACACCCTTGTGGGTAACACTCCTGCCAGTCACTGTAAGTAGGATTCCCCTTGTTTATGTATCTAAGCCTGTGGAGTAAGAATCCTACCTCTTTACTCTACCTGCCTCCTTTGTTAATTTCTAGCACCTTGGGGATATTGCATGTTATGAGTGAATAAATAGGCTTATTCCTAGCTATAACTAAGTCTCAAAAACCCCTCGAATACCTCCCAGCACTTGCCGTTTTCAAGTCGCACCAAAACTGATTCTCCCACTCTTCCTTTGCCTTACTGATGGCACCCCTGTACTTCTTCCTGGCAATACTAATCAACCTGCATCCCTTTGTTTTAACTGCATTAATTAGATCCCTTTTTGCCCTCCGACAAGAATTGGAATACCAGCCTTGATTACCCTTGGGACGCCCCCTCTTGCTAGCCTTGGTATTTTGACTGCGTATAATAAAAAGGTCGCCTAGGGATTTAGTGGTGTGACAAAAACCTCACCCTCGCCCATAGCAACATTATTCCATTATTCCATTTCAGGCGTCTCCCACAGTTTGAGGGACAAACTTCACCTGTCGACCTCAACACATGGGATGCCTGAAGGTTTTTGCCCACCTTCCAAAAAAGGGGTCAGTGACAAGAAAAGTGAATTATGGTCACTGTCCGTAGATGGTAAAACTGCCATATCTAGTAAATGTGCCCAAAGTTGGAAGTTTAACAAGATATAATCAATTCTGGACGAATGGCCTACCCTGTTGAACGTGTGGGCGCCACAGGAATCCGAAGCTGTTCTTCCATTTACCGCCCTCAGGCCATACTCCAAAGTTAAAGCATTCATTTGTATAGCCCGTTGGGACCCTCTCCCAATAGGCGCTATTGATAAAGATGGTATCCCTCTCCTGGCATCTTCCTCTACAGTACCCAAAATGTCATCTGCCGTTAGGGGCTCAAAGGTGCAATTAAAGTCCCCAGCAAGCATGATGTACGTAGCTGGGCTACACAATCTAAGTTCGTCCTCAAGACCCAAAAGGGTCAAAGAGGGCAAGCCTCCTTTGGGGCCTCTGACATAAATGTTAAAGATCTCCAGGGTCCGCCCGCTGAGAGGCCCTCTCACTGACAATCTCTGCAGGTCAGGAGACTTGGATTCTCTGCACCTAATCTGATAGCCCAATGAAATGCTAACCCAAATAAGCAGGCCGCCGGAAGGGCGACCTCTCCCTGCAAGAGGGGCAATAGCAGGCACAAAATAAGTAGTATGGCCAACTTTGTAGCGAGGTTCCAGACACCAGGTTTCTTGGAAAATACATATCCCAAAGGACTCAATGAGGGAATTCCACTCAGGTAAATCTAAATTTCGGGAAATGCCCGCTATGTTCCAGCTGACAATCTTGAAATCATCGTTATCAACTGTTGCATGCTCGACTAAAGGTCTCTGCGTGAGCGGACTGAGCCCAAGGCCAGGGTCTTTGGCTCGCCCTCCAACCATACCATGGCGCCAGGCACACTCGAAACAAAACATCCAGGTAGCTCCCTATGTGGGAGACCAGAAAAAGAAGCTGGAGATGATAAATGATTGCAACAGGGCCCCAGTGTATCCCCTTGCGAGCTCATACTACAGCTTCCAGGTACAGCAGCTACAGCAAGTAACTTCTTAGGCCATTGATAACCGTCTCGTCAACAGCCCCGCCATGGCCAGTAAGAATTCAGGCATGGAATCTGACAAAACAAACTAGAAGGAGGTAAATCATGATAGAAATGTCTACTGGCCCTTCCCTCCCTAATAGTGGGACTAGAGAGCCAAGCAGTTGCTGGATGGGGGTTAAAGAAGCTAAGGTCACGCGTACTAATACCTGTGCTACCCTCACTGGTATTGTAACTGCAAATAAATCTAGCTACCCTGGGATCTTTAAAGTTGACAAGAATGCAATCTCCCCTTAGATCTTTAGGCCTAGTGCCTATCCAGCTAACCATTCTTACATGAATAACCCGGCCATCAATAGAACTGGGCAAAGATCTGTTTTCCCTAAGCCAGAATATGGTTTTACTTTTAAGTTCAGTATATGACTCATGTTTGCCTGGTTTAAGCATGGGGACCCCAGTGAGAACAACTACAAAGGGCTGGCAGTCAGGGGGTAAGTTGACATTGGGAGCGGTGACTGCATCCAGTTCTCCTACTGGCTGCAATTTAGGAGCTGAAGTCAAATTACGAGTTTTAGTTTTAGTCGCATCAGCACCTTTACTGTTACTAGGATTCTTATTCTTAGCGGGACCGCTAGTCTCAGGACCTGCAGGCATCATAACCACCTTTGAGGGATCATTACTGCTCGCAGGCACTTTAGACTGCACTGAGGCATCTACAGTAACCACCCCTGTGTTTAAGAGGTCCCCAGGAGAGTTCCCACAGTGCGCAGTGGATGTATTTATCTCAATGACCCCATGCGCCACCCCTGACAGAATAGTCGGGGCATTAGCAACAGTAGGTGTCGCCCGGAGAACAGTGTTCCCTACTAACCCATCCTGCCTAATTCTAGAGTGGAGTTTAATTCGGGATTTTAGGGAGAAAAAGTTATCAAGGGTGGCCTGCTCAAATCTGTCCAACCGCTCCGTCAACCCCTTTACTCTCTCTAGAACTGGGAGGAACAGGGATTTCATTAGTTGCTCAATCTGAGCAATCAATGGAATCTCAGGAAGCGGGCCTGCATCAGGAGCAGATATCAAATCTACACTCGTCTTCTCACCGGAGACACCAGAAGTGGCTCCTCCCTCCATCAAGCCTTGGGAACTTTTGACTCCTGCCCCCGAACCCTTAGAAATCACGCCCCCCTGTTGCCAATCCTCCTTGGTTTCTTATAGGGTTTACGATAGGAGAGCAAGTGGCTCAGCAGGCCGTGAGTCTGGCAAGGAGGTCCCATCCCCACACGAAGCTGTAACAGACAGCCTCTCTAGCCTATCCAGGCTAGCCCTAATGGCAGCAACTCGTGGGTGATCAGTACTAGGAGAGACATTAACCAAAGGGCCAACAGGATGTACTGGAGAGGGGACTAGAGCCAAGGGGCCCAGAGATGAGCGCTTACTAACAAGTGGTTCCTGAGAAAGACGACGTTCTGTCATAGCAATTTCTTTCTCGATGACCGAAACAACACTGGTGATAAACTGGTCCATGGTACCACTTACACAGCCACCTCCCCCCCTCAGGCTCTTACCAGAGCTTGTTGACATTGGCATAAGAAAACCTACAAATGAGTATAAGGGCTAAATGCTGAACCTACAGGAGCTTGTGTAAACAAAATTGGCAGCAGTACCAAATACTCAAACTCACCGGAGACCAGACCTTAAGGGGGTGGCCCAGCCCAGCCCCTCTTGGCCCCGGACGGCCACAGACGGCCCGGGCTTAGCCCTGCGCGCTCCCGCGATGCGGGGTTCAAAGTCAATTAAAATGGAGTACACAAGGGTCAGTGGGCGGGGCAGAGCACGAACGCTGACCAGGTGTTACGGGTCACGCAGGGACTCCTGGTAGATGGTGTCCCTGCAGCGTTCCAACGGCCCGCACTGAGCCCTACGCGCCCCACGACACACCAGCAGCCCCACTGTTGACAGCACCTCCCTAGATGCACGAAGCGGCACCCGCGCAGCGGGTGCGGCAAGGCGTGACGGCAAAGTTCCACAATCCTCACTCCTCCTTGGGCAAGCAAACAGCGGCAAAGTTCCACAGAACTCACTCCTCCTTGGGCAAACAAACAGCGAATAAACAGGCTCCTCCTCGAGCGTCAGGAAAGATAAGTGTCCCAGAGAAGGAGGCAAAAGGGGGCGATTAAAAGATCTGTAGTGGCCAGTGAGCGGGGCAGAGCACGAACGCTGACTAGGTGTTACGCGTCACGCAGGGACTCCTGGTAGATGGAGTCTCTGCTGCAGCGTTCCAACGGCCCGCACTGAGCCCTACGCGCCCCACAACACACCAGCGGCCCCACTGTTGACAGCACTTTCCTAGATACCAGAGCGGCACCCGCGCAGCGGGTGCAGCAAGGCGTGACAGCAAATTTCCACAATCCTCACTCCTCCTTGGGCAAGCAAACAGCGGCAAAGTTCCACAGTCCTCACCTTTAGAATCCACATGATGTTGGAAGAAAAGGACGCAAAATTGCCGTGCATACCTTATGTGGTCTAAAAGTTACAGGGGCCTAAGCGCGCACTACCCCAAATCGCCAAAAAAAGGCTTAGCACAGGAGAGGAAAATGCCTAGCAGCGAAGGGGTTAAATTACCGCGACAGCGATGTGGTGTTGAAGGTAGTGAGGGAGAAAAGGCAACTCAACTATGATGGAGTGTCCTTCACAATATTCCCTGATTTCACGATGAAGGTTCAGGAAGAACAGAAAAAATACAATGGCGTGAAGCAAAAGCTAAGACAAGAACAAGTGGACTATGCGCTTTTATACCCAGCAAGATTGAGAATCACCCATCAGGGTCGACAAACTATACACACGACGCCACAATCGGTGAATAAATTCTTGAAAACTCTGAAACGCAAGAAGGCTGACACCACGGAACAGGACGAGCTGGAAGAAACGCTGCTATCAGATGTTGAATAATCTGGACGCTGAAGGGGAGATATGGACTTAGACACAATGGACGCTGTGCAGGCGCTGGGAGAGAATCATAGTGAGCTGTACACCGATGGATTTTTCGTAATGTATACTTTGGCATGTTACATTGAGCCAGTTGCTGATTGTTATTCTATGGATTGGTTCATGATACGTGGGGGGGGGGGCGAGGATATAGAGAGAGTCATTCTTCTTCTTATCCTGATGTTTTTTCTTAATTACTGATAGTCGGACACCCTTGCTGGCACTGAGGTTCTGGGAAGAACGAACAGACCTTGGAATAGCAGCAAGGCTCAAAGTGTGCCACCTGGGGAGATTGCCCCGATGGGAATACCCCTTTTGCTCTACCAGTTGGGAATGTTTCGGAGGGGGGGGGGGGGGGGGCAGGGAAGGGAATGTCTGGCACGGTTGGGATGTGTCAGTGGGAGGGGAGAAGGGGGGGTGTTTTCAGTTATTGCAGGATGAGTGGTACGGTGCAGGTTCAGATCCAAAGACGGACAACAAGCTTTGAAAGCAAGACAATGCCTAACTATTCTACAGGGACTTATTGTGTAAAATTAGATGAATATGGCTGAAGATGAGAAAAAAAATCGAATGTGACAGTGCTGTCTTTGAATATAAGAGGTCTCAATGATGCTAGAAAAGGCAGAAATGTATTGGCATACCTGGATCGCCAACAGGAACATATAGTGTTACTACAGGAAATGCATTTGCCCCCACGTTCGAATCACACATACGCGAGCAGATGGGCGACGGTTAGGGTGTTCTCCTCCTACTCATCATATGCTAGAGGCATGGCCGTGTTGATTAAGAGGTCGATTCCATTCAAGCTGATTGGAGATACAGTAGATACAGAAGGTAGAGATGTTATTGTATGGGGCAGACTTGGCACTGACACAGTCACTATAGTGAATTGCTACGCACCAAATATCAATACGCCAGAATTCTTCACAACACTGTGGGGGAAGGTTATGAACATCGGATCGATGCACATTATCTGGGGGTGTGATTTCAATATATCCATGACACCTAGCCTAAACAGAGCGGATGTATGTGCGCAATACAATTAGAGATCCAGGGATGTCTTACAGGGCATTATGGAGGAGGGAGGCCTAGTAGATAGTTGGCGGTTTGTACACCCTATGCGTAGAGAGGGCACTCACTTCACCTCCTACACTGGCAGTTGGGCTCGCCTCGACTATTGTTTGCTGACTAGGGGACTAAGCACAAATATAGGGAAAGCTGTACATTTAGCTAGAACTTACTCAGACAACTGTCCTGTGCTAGTACAACTACGAATGCCTGGCTATGGTAGGTCGCGACCCAAGTGGAGGCTACAACCCACAGCACTATTAGATGAAGTGTTCAAAACAGAATTGGGCATAGAAATTGCTGCGTTTATCCCTCGCAATAAAGGGTCAGTGGAGAGTGTAGAAGTGGTGTGGAAAGCATTTAAAGTCACGATCAGAGGATACTGCATCTCCAAAAGTTTTGGGATGCTGCATGATATACAGGGCACCATATGCAAATTGGAAAGAGATCTGAAAGGGTTGGAGGTACAGATGACAAGTGGGAACAATGCGAGGATACACAAGGAATTCAGGGCTAAGCTGTCAGAATATGAAGAGGAAGCTGCCAGGGAGTCAAAATTCAGAGGGAAACACTGGTTAGCCCGTAGATACTGCGAAGGAGAAAGGCTGGGTCCGGCGCTAGCAGAAATAACTAGGAATCCCCGATTTCGCACTAACATAATGGAGGTTTACACACCGGATGGTAAGACATGTCAGGACACAGAGGGTATTTTGCAAGCGTTTAAGACACATTATGAAAAACTATATACCACGCAGAGCCTGGAGGAAGTGAGGTTCGAGAACTTCCTAGATGACATTGCATTGTGTTGGTTAAGTGACATACACAGAACGTTCCTTAGTGCACCTATAGAGATCGATGAGATCAGAGAAGCAATAATGTCACTAAGACGCGAGTCCCATGCTCTCCACACCACTGGATTCAAGCAAGCCGGGCTGAAGACGGCTGGAATGCCAGAAACCGGTCCTCGGAAGCTTGTTTCCGGTCCAGGGAAGGCATGGCTTGGCAGTTCGGGCTGGACTGTTCCCATGAGGCACAGGGTCAGACTGATTTGCATATAGCCATGTCTGAACTGGGGTGGTGTGGAGTGCAAAAAACGATGGATTTAGGCCCAGATCTTTGTACTAGGGTGAATGTATGACATTGTTCTGCATTCTGTCCATCAACTGTGGTTTTTGCATTTGTCACTCCGAATGGGATAGGTATGCTCAGACGTGAGTCCCATGCTCTCCACACCACTGGATTCAAGCAAGCTGGGCTGAAGACGGCTGGAATGCCAGAAACCGGTCCTCGGAAGCTTGTTTCCGGTCCAGGGAAGGCATGGCTTGGCAGTTCGGGCTGGACTGTTCCCATGAGGCACAGGGTCAGACTGATTTGCATATAGCCATGTCTGAACTGGGGTGGTGTGGAGAGCAAAAAAACGATGGATTTAGGCCCAGATCTTTGTACTGGGGTGAATGTATGACATTGTTCTGCATTCTGTCCATCAACTGTGGTTTTTGCATTTGTCACTCCGAGTGGGATGGGTATGCTCAGACGTGAGTCCCATTCTCTCCACACCACTGTATTCAAGAAAGCCGGGCTGAAGACAGCTGGAATGCCAGAAACCGGTCCTCGGAAGCTTGTTTCCGGTCCAGGGAAGGCATGGCTTGGCAGTTCGGGCTGGACTGTTCCCATGAGGCACAGGGTCAGACTGATTTGCATATAGCCATGTCTAAACTGGGGTGGTGTGGAGTGCAAAAAAAACGATGGATTTAGGCCCAGATCTTTGTACTGGGGTGAATGTATGACATTGTTCTGCATTCTGTCCATCAACTGTGGTTTTTGCACTAAAAAATGGGAAGGCACCCGTGAGTGATGGACTACCTGCTGAATTCTTTAAAAGTTACATAGATATAATGGCCCCCGAATTGAAAGAAGTATTTGATGAATCATTGGAGGTAGGGGTATTACCTATTTCGATGCGAGAGGTAGTTATTACGTCCCTTTTTAAACCAGGGAAGAACCCCACAGAGTGTGACTCTTATCAACCACTTTCCCTCATCAATTGTGACACTAAAATATTAGCTAAAGTACTGGCCACACGGCTCTCCCCCCTTATGACGAAGATAGTGTTTCCTGACCAAGCTGGGTTCGTTCCTGGCAGATCCACAAACCATAATTTACGTACCCTTTTTTCATGAATTCAGACTATAGCCCCCGATTTCCCGGTTGCTGCAATTTTCTTGGATGCTATGAAAGCATTCGACTCGGTCGAATTAAACTACTTATTCTCCATTTTGCACACAATGGGGTTTCCCAAATTGTTTATCTCTTGGATCCAAGTGCTCTATACCCGACCTACTGCCAGAGCCCTTATTAATGGGCATTTATCCATCCAGCTGTTGCTCACAAGGGGTACCCGTCAAGGATGCCCACTTTCCCACCTTCTATTCGCTATAGCGAATGAGCCATTAGCGTGTCGTCTATGACAGCTATACAAGGAAAGTGCATTTAAATGCTTCCAAAGACAAATTGGAGTATCACTATACACAGATGATATGACACTCTACGTTACGGACCCTCAATCCAATCTGAATGCCCTGTTACGCGAATTCTTAGTGTTTGGGCGGATATCTGGCATACAAATAAACTGGAGCAAATCACAGTTTTTCCCACTCACGCCCGCAGTGTCAAAGTTCCAGCTAGACTACCCGTTGGAATGGTGCAGTTCGGAACGCCGTTATCTGGGTATCCAGGTCTCTACAGATAGGGAAGAGACACTCAGGCTAAATTATGGCACAGCGATCACTAAGCTAGCTGCTAATGTAACAAAATGGATATCCTTGCCATTGTCCATGGCAGGCAGAGCGTCACTTATTAAAATGGTGGTGCTACCCTGTTTCTTGTATCTCTTCCTAAACATTCCTTATTACCCTGGTGGTTTTTTTTTTCAAGACGCTGCGTTCGGAACTGCTCCGGCTGTCCTGGGGAGGAAAGCAACCACGCCTGAAATGGTCTATCATCACGCAGCCCTATGATAAAGGGGGATTTGATGTACCTGATTTTGAGGTATATTACATGAGTGCGCAGGCGCACTATGCCTATCATAGGATGGTGCAGACGCCGTTTATGCCACAATTGGCAGTAGAAGACTGGGTGGCAAAGCCAATTCCTCTGACTGGTCTCATACACGGCCCCGTCGAGGCCCTAGAAACGTCGCTCACCACAGTGTCCTGCACGATTAACACCTGGAAATGAATGGCGAAAATGTTGCACCTCAGACTACTATATTCTCCACGCATGCCATTGACATACCAGCCCGGGTTGTCATTACTGCAGGAAACAGGGTTCCAGGTTATGTGTAGGCGCCTAAAGATTACCACGTGGGGGGATCTCTTCAGAGACGGGCAGTTTCGAAGCAAGGAACAGTTGTTCCAGGGATCACAACCCACACCATTAGATGTCTTTTATTATGTGCGACTGACACAAGGACTGAAAGATATTCTACCAGATTACCCAAAGGAGCCCGAGACTGTTACCCCATTGCATGGCTACAACCCACAGCACTATTAGATGAAGTGTTCAAAACAGAATTGGGCGAAGAAATCGCTGCGTTTATCCCTCGCAATAAAGGGTCAGTGGAGAGTGTAGAAGTGGTGTGGGAAGCATTTAAAGTCACGATCAGAGGATACTGCATCTCCAAAAGTTTTGGGATGCTGCATGATATACAGGGCACCATATGCAAATTGGAAAGAGATCTGAAAGGGTTGGAGGTACAGATGACAAGTGGGAACAATGCGAGGATACACAAGGAATTCAGGGCTAAGCTGTCAGAATATGAAGAGGAAGCTGCCAGGGAGTCAAAATTCAGAGGGAAACACTGGTTAGCCCGTAGATACTGCGAAGGAGAAAGGCTGGGTCCGGCGCTAGCAGAAATAACTAGGAATCCCCGATTTCGCACTAACATAATGGAGGTTTACACACCGGATGGTAAGACATGTCAGGACACAGAGGGTATTTTGCAAGCGTTTAAGACACATTATGAAAAACTATATACCACGCAGAGCCTGGAGGAAGTGAGGTTCGAGAACTTCCTAGATGACATTGCATTGTGTTGGTTAAGTGACATACACAGAACGTTCCTTAGTGCACCTATAGAGATCGATGAGATCAGAGAAGCAATAATGTCACTAAGACGCGAGTCCCATGCTCTCCACACCACTGGATTCAAGCAAGCCGGGCTGAAGACGGCTGGAATGCCAGAAACCGGTCCTCGGAAGCTTGTTTCCGGTCCAGGGAAGGCATGGCTTGGCAGTTCGGGCTGGACTGTTCCCATGAGGCACAGGGTCAGACTGATTTGCATATAGCCATGTCTGAACTGGGGTGGTGTGGAGTGCAAAAAACGATGGATTTAGGCCCAGATCTTTGTACTAGGGTGAATGTATGACATTGTTCTGCATTCTGTCCATCAACTGTGGTTTTTGCATTTGTCACTCCGAGTGGGATAGGTATGCTCAGACGTGAGTCCCATGCTCTCCACACCACTGGATTCAAGCAAGTCGGGCCGAAGACGGCTGGAATGCCAGAAACCGGTCCTCAGAAGCTTGTTTCTGGTCCAGGGAAGGCATGGCTTGGCAGTTCGGGCTGGACTGTTCCCATGAGGCACAGGGTCAGACTGATTTGCATACAGCCATGTCTGAACTGGAGTGGTGTGGAGTGCAAAAAAACGATGGATTTAGGCCCAGATCTTTGTACTGGGGTGAATGTATGACATTGTTCTGCATTCTGTCCATCACTGAGGTTTTTGCATTTGTCACCCCGAGTGTGATGGGTATGCTCAGACGTGAGTCCCATGCTCTCCACACCACTGGATTCAAGCAAGCTGGGCTGAAGACGGCTGGAATGCCAGAAACCGGTCCTCGGAAGCTCGTTTCCGGTCCAGGGAAGGCATGGCTTGGCAGTTCGGGCTGGACTGTTCCCATGAGGCACAGGGTCAGACTGATTTGCATATAGCCATGTCTGAACTGGGGTGGTGTGGAGAGCAAAAAAACGATGGATTTAGGCCCAGATCTTTGTACTGGGGTGAATGTATGACATTGTTCTGCATTCTGTCCATCAACTGTGGTTTTTGCATTTGTCACTCCGAGTGGGATGGGTATGCTCAGACGTGAGTCCCATTCTCTCCACACCACTGTATTCAAGCAAGCCGGGCTGAAGACAGCTGGAATGCCAGAAACCGGTCCTCTGAAGCTTGTTTCCGGTCCAGGGAAGGCATGGCTTGGCAGTTCGGGCTGGACTGTTCCCATGAGGCACAGGGTCAGACTGATTTGCATATAGCCATGTCTAAACTGGGGTGGTGTGGAGTGCAAAAAAAACGATGGATTTAGGCCCAGATCTTTGTACTGGGGTGAATGTATGACATTGTTCTGCATTCTGTCCATCAACTGTGGTTTTTGCACTAAAAAATGGGAAGGCACCCGTGAGTGATGGACTACCTGCTGAAGTCTTTAAAAGTTACATAGATATAATGGCCCCCGAATTGAAAGAAGTATTTGATGAATCATTGGAGGTAGGGGTATTACCTATTTCGATGCGAGAGGTAGTTATTACGTCCCTTTTTAAACAAGGGAAGAACCCCACAGAGTGTGACTCTTATCGACCACTTTCCCTCATCAATTGTGACACTAAAATATTGGCTAAAGTACTGGCCACACGGCTCTCCCCCCTTATGACGAAGACAGTGCTTCCTGACCAAGCTGGGTTCGTTCCTGGCAGATCCACAAACCATAATTTACGTACCCTTTTTTCATGAATTCAGACTATAGCCCCCGATTTCCCGGTTGCTGCAATTTTCTTGGATGCTATGAAAGCATTCGACTCGGTCGAATTAAACTACTTATTCTCCATTTTGCACACAATGGGGTTTCCAAAATTGTTTATCTCTTGGATCCAAGTGCTATACCCGACCTACTGCCAGAGCCCTTATTAATGGGCATTTATCCATCCAGCTGTTGCTCACAAGGGGTACCCGTCAAGGATGCCCACTTTCCCCCCTTCTATTCGCTATAGCGAATGAGCCATTAGCGTGTCGTCTATGACAGCTACACAAGGAAAGTGCATTTAAATGCTTCCAAAGACAAATTGGAGTATCACTATACACAGATGATATGACACTCTACGTTACGGACCCGCAATCCAATCTGAATGCCCTGTTACGCGAATTCTTAGTGTTTGGGCGGATATCTGGCATACAAATAAACTGGAGCAAATCACAGTTTTTCCCACTCACGCCCACAGTGTCAAAGTTCCAGCTAGACTACCCGTTGGAATGGTGCAGTTCGGAACGCCATTATCTGGGTATCCAGGTCTCTACAGATAGGGAAGAGGCACTCAGGCTAAATTATGGCACAGCGATCACTAAGCTAGCTGCTAATGTTACAAAATGGATATCCTTGCCATTGTCCATGGCAGGCAGAGCGTCACTTATTAAAATGGTGGTGCTACCCTGTTTCTTGTATCTCTTCCTAAACATTCCTTATTACCCTGGTGGTTTTTTTTTTCAAGACGCTGCATTCGGAACTGCTCCGGCTGTCCTGGGGAGGAAAGCAACCACGCCTGAAATGGTCTATCATCACGCAGCCCTATGATAAAGGGGGATTTGATGTACCTGATTTTGAGGTATATTACATGAGTGCGCAGGCGCACTACGCCTATCATAGGATGGTGCAGACGCCGTTTATGCCACAATTGGCAGTAGAAGACTGGGTGGCAAAGCCAATTCCTGTGACTGGTCTCATACACGGCCCCGTCGAGGCCCTAGAAACGTCGCTCACCACAGTGTCCTGCACGATTAACACCTGGAAATGAATGGCGAAAATGTTGCACCTCAGACTACTATATTCTCCACGCATGCCATTGACATACCAGCCCGGGTTGTCATTACTGCAGGAAACAGGGTTCCAGGTTATGTGTAGGCGCCTAAAGATTACCACGTGGGGGGATCTCTTCAGAGACGGGCAGTTTCGAAGCAAGGAACAGTTGTTCCAGGGATCACAACCCACACCATTAGACGTCTTTTATTATGTGCGACTGACACAAGGACTGAAAGATATTCTACCAGATTACCCAAAGGAGCCTGAGACTGTTACCCCATTGCATGGGATGCTAGGGTCGATAGATGGGACACATATAGTCTCTGGTATTTATGGGGGCATCAGATCTCAATACCATGGTGCTGAAAGTACAGCTTGCAGGCGATGGAGTGAGGATATAGGAAACAAAATATCTGGGGCACAATGGAACTATTGTTGTGAAATCACTGCGCACATATCGGCTAGCTGCAGGATTAAGATAATCCACTATAGGTTCTTACAACGACTCTACTACACACCAACGAAGAAATTCCAATTTCAATTGGCAGACAATGATAGATGGGCACGATGTAAGGCAGATGGTGCGGGGTTCATGCACTTAGCGTGGGAATGCCCGGTGGTCTGGGACTACTGGACGCAGGTACACATGGCCCTACAAGCAATGGTGGAGAGTGAGTTTGACAGAGATCCACTCATTATGTTACTGGGATACACCATGCAGCTGCCTAAACAACATAGGAAGTTTCTTGGTATTGCTTTACTGCTTGCAAAACGTAGAGTTGCATGTCAATGGGGGAGGGGCAGGGCTCCGAAGTTTAAGGAATGGCTCACCGACATCACATACTGCTAGGAACAACACACAGTCTATGCAGAAACACAGCCACTGGCGAGTAGGTCGAAAGATATATGGGGCCCTCTTCAGATGTACTTATTGAACAACATAGGGTCACAAGAGAGTGTAGAGACAGAGGGGGGGGGGGGAGATGGAATGGCTCTATCCACGTACAAGTCACTTGTGATTGTGATGACCATAAAAATGAGACAGTGTGGATAGTGATGTGATGCACAGGCATATAAGACTAACTGTTGCAATACTCCTGCTACTCACGTACAATATGATAAAGTTGGTAGAGAGGACAAGTTGACCCTGATTGTCCCCAGACCGGACTGGGACTACATTATGATATAGGAAATGCCGATGAGATATGCTAAGTGTCCTCATCACAATGTAAACCTGTAGAAAGATAATTAGTAATAAGATAGGTCTTGTTGTAAAAGATGCAGATGCTTGACCTTCTGGGAGCGGTTCTGTAAGTACCCACTCGAACGTATGTAACTGTACCTATGTTTTTTTTTTGTTACTTTGAAAAATGTTATAAATAAAATAAAAAAAATAAAAAAGCTGTGGTGATCTTTACATACTGAAGAGGCCTGCAAGTTTACACCTGAAACGAGTTGACCACCTTTATCCAGGCTTTTCGCCTTACAAAAAAGTCAAAGAAAGTTCTAACTGTACTGTAGATCATTGCTTGAACTAATTATTATCAATTAATTTGATTATTAGATTTACAGGTTTGTTGTATTAGACATTCTTACCTGGTGACCGAACCTTCTTTTCCTTGAATAATTTATTTGCCTATCTATGTTTGTATACCATTCACCTAGCAAAAGATTGATTGTTTTTGTACATATATAAATATGCAGTTTCTAAAATATTGTTTTAATAACTTAACACAATCTGGTTGTATGGTGTGCTTTGTCAAAATATTGATTTTGAAACCCTAAACAAATAAATAAATTTTTTATATATATATAAATAAAAAAAAAGGAAACACACCTCTTGAAATAAAAAAAAAGAAAAGAAAATCCCTTTTTATAATTCCTGATTAGGGCATACAAAGTTCAAATGGGACAGGGCTGCAACAACTCCTAGATAAGTCACTGATTGGTGATACTATTCATTTGTTTATCCAAGTTTCTTGAGGTCTCATGGAGCTTCATTCAGGACGATTCACATTTTTCTACGCTTTAATGCAAGGACAGCAATACATATATTCCATGCAGTGCTTCAAATGAAAAAAAAATTATTCCAAAGGATATATTACAATTGTAACATTTGTTTTTCCGAATGGGTTTTTGCAGTTTGTGACAAAGTCTTTTCTATTGGATACAAGAAGCCCAGCGCCTAAGACGATCAAATTACCGGAGCATTATTGTTCATGGGCTCTCACCATTTTTTTTTAATGAAAAGTTAAATGTACTCATTCATTTCTGCATTTCTGCATGTGCTTCATAGACAATAACCCAAAATGAACTTAGAAACACAAAAAGGCAATGTTTATGTTTTTTAAAAACCGGTCAAATTACAGCATGAGATCACTAGTTTATATTTAGCAGATATATTTATCAAATAACTGCACTGTTGGAGATTGTCAAACAAGTGGCATGAGCATCCTACATTTATGTGTGAAAGCTCTGGATCTGTGGTAAGGTCTGTCTGATTGCATAAGGATGGTTTTCGGCCAAGGATGCCCAAAACCCGCAAGCAGTCATGTTCAGCAGGCTCCTCACAAGGTGTAGTTGCATGATAAATGAGTAGCTCTGCACTGTCTACTGCACAGGCAGCAGTTCGCCTCTACAGAATAAAGCTTTTTTATATTTTGGAAAAGGTATGTGTCCAATCTGTGTAGGAAAGTAGGATCTGCTTCTTATGGGTTACCCTCACTTTTTGCTTGTTGTTTCACAGTGTTTGACTACTCTGACTGGGATCCTGCTAGTCAGGAACCCAGTCTATCTGCTTTCTCCTTTAAATTGTCATATATGTACTTTGGTATACACTCCAGATTGGATGCTGGGGTACCCTTATCAGTCCCTAGTATATGGTGCCCATTTACCCAGGGCATAGGTATCCCAGAGGCCTCCCATGGGCTGAAGCATGTATTATGCCACACATGAGAGGCCATGCAAAATGGAACTCCAGGTCTGCTACAGCAGCCAGTGTAAGATGGTGCTTGCACCACTTACTTTAGATATAGGTTCACTATATCTATAGGTTACAACACTTCAAACTTATAAGTCACCTCTATAGGAAGCCTTAATAATTCTGAAGGCAGGGTGCTGGGTTTTTAGTGAGAGGGTGCCCCTGCATTAGAAGAGCCTCTCTTCAGCCTTCGGAGACCATTCTCCCGGGTTGTCTGTGACTCAGCCAGACATATAGGTTGAGGTGCATTATAATCTTGCGGTAAATGCTATCTCGAAAATGTCTGCATAGAAAAATATTGTGTTTGGTATCAAAGACCTTGGAATCACACCTCTACACCGGTAACCTCCACACCTGAAACCGGTGTGGAAGGTATGATTCCACTCTTCTGAAGCGAGCTTCGAGGGGTCATTGGTCTATCCAGTGCCAGCCTTCTCGACCCGGTCAGCACAAAATGTATGCTGCCAACCAGAGGCACATTTCTGCCCTCCTGATGCTGAGCCAAGCTCGTGCAGAGGAAGGTAGCACAATAGGCATCCTGTCACAGGGTGGCGTGACCACCTCCCAGACAGGATATAGCGAATTGGGGCTGGGGGGGTGCACTCAGAGGCACATTTGGTGTCCATGTGCATAATCCAGCTCAAACCAGTTCTGGGAGCCATTGGCTCCTCCTCTGGCACGAAACTGGACAAAGGACATGGGTGTAACCACCCCTCTGTCCTGACACTCCCTTAGGAGGGTCCCCCAAATCTGTCCAGCCCTCTCCTGTGGGTACTTAAGGGCTTACCTGGCTGTTTGACTTTAGAAATGTATGTGGACAAGATTCTACAAGAAGAAACCACTGACCTTCGAACGTCTGGACACTCTGGACTTTGTTGGACTTCGACTGGGCCCTTGCTCTATATAGGCTCCGTGCAGAATATTCTTTGGAGTGGAGGAGTCAATTCCCTGCCCTAGCAGGCACCTTAACGCAACTGACCTGTCTGCTGCTCCTGCAGACTCTGAAGATTTCAGCAATACAAGAGGTGGGTTTCTGAAGGTCCTCGAGGTCGATCTGCCCTCTCAGCAAGTTTGAGGCCAGCATCCCTCGCGGGGACTGCATAACCCGAACCCCTGTGCACCGCGTCCATTTGCAGTTGCATATGCTTGTTGGCAATTCCCGAGCTTGTGCATTGGACTTCGTGTAATCCTGACCCTCAGCAGTAATTGCCCCTAAGAACTCGGACCTACTTGCACCGAGTGCTCCATGGACTGGTATTTTGCAATATTGCTTGAGGTCCCCTCGCGGTCCTTTGGCCTGTGGGACCTCTGAGGGTCATCTTGATTTCTGTTTGGGCTTCCAGGTTGCTCCAGATGTGCCCTGACTCCCCATTGCTTGGTGAGTCCCCTGGACCTTGCTGGTCCACACCGTAGCCTGCTTGACCTTCCTTCGTGGGTTGCTTTTGCCAAGGCTTGTTGGTGCTCCAGCCGGACACTGACACCTCAGCACTCAACATCCTTCATGGGACAGCTCACCTCTGGCTCCTCATTGTCCTTGATGTCTCCTGGTCCTCGTGGCTGCAGAGTCAAGCATCCCTACTCCGCACCTGAAGCACCCAACATCGGTGGGCATTCGTCTACCCAGCCCCTGGTCACACTGAAGTGACCCAGACTCTGTCACCTCTGCTTTCAGGTTCCTTCCTTTCCGAATCCAGGCTTGGATTCCACTGGACCCTCTTCACCTTGATGGCAGCAGTGCTTCTTCACAGCCCTCCGTTGAGAACGGTGGCAGTTTCCGACGCCACTTCAGACCTATGCACCCGGATCCTCTGGGATAGATAACTCAGGTACTTCGATATCCACGGGTGGGGTGGCTCTTTAAACTCTTAAGTTCCAAAGGGTTCGCTCGAAGTCCTCCTAGAGGGTTCCTGAAACTTTAAAAGAGTAACCGTGACTTTCCCATAGAATTGTACGGAGCCCGCAGTCGTGTCCACACACTGCACCCGTCCTCCGTGGGATCCACGTCTACTCACTTGGGGCAGTTCCTTGGGGTCCCATTGATTCTAAATGCTCCAGACCTTCTCTTGATCTCAGTCGTGACTGGTATACCACTATTTTAGTATATGATTTGGTCTCCCCCTGGAGCCCACTGTGCATTGTGCTACTTACAACTGTCCTCTTGATCTCGTATTGTGTGCTTTGTGTTCTATCCTTGTGTAGAGGATAGAAGAGTGTTATATTAATAAATATATATTTTTATATAACTACTGTTCATTTAGTCAAAATAGGGGTTGATATTCTGGTAAAACAAGCTGCTTTACATTCCTTCAAGATTAAGCCTGAAGGCTGCTCTCCACAGCTACCACTAGGACAGCTTTCTAAGGTTATCTTTGACCTCATACATCATAAGGGTCGTTTGGACTGGTGCAATGTGCCCACTTTAACTAGTGTAAAGCATATACCAGGCCAACTCACAATCTGCATTGGAGGTATTCTTCTGGTTACCTCACTGCGAGGGCAACACAACATGACCCTGTTACTACACAGCTGTACATGTAACTAGTATATAATTATCATGGTGGATTGAAAGTCACCTAGCACAATTCTGGCTTTATTTTCCCACAGGTTCTCATTTATTGAAAAAGGTGGGAGGGCTGACACACTCAACTGAAATGGCCACTACTTCAGCCCTGAATTAAATGTATTGATGTATCTGTCACACAGCTCAGAAGCTAACCCAGTCTAAATCACACTTTGATGGATATTTAACCGATAATTAAAAAACCTACCCTCGACCCCACCAAGCCAGAAAATTTTCGTCCCATATCCCTTCTCCCCTGGATGTCCAAAATTGCCGAAACCCATGTTAATAACATTCTGTCGAAGCATGTGGAAAGTCATGGAATTCTAGACCCCTCCCAAAATGGCTTCCGTGCAGGCCATAGTACGGAGTCTGCCCTACTGGCCACTACGGAGCATCTCCGGATGATTTTGGATTCCGGTCATAGTGCTGCGCTGATTCTTCTGGATCTCAGCGCGGCCTTTGACACGGTATCCCATGACATCCTTCTGAATCGTCTGGAGATGACCGGTGTGACTGGCCTTGCACTTGCATGGTTCCGATCCTTTCTTAAGGATAGATCCTTCAAGGTGTCGGCTCCTCCTTATCTTTCTAAACCTCACCCCATCGCTCAAGGTGTCCCCCAGGGTTCAGCGTTGAGCCCCTCCCTCTTTAATCTATACGTCCAGCCACTCACGGACGTGGCTAGAGAGTGGGGGCTCACGCTTGTCTCGTACGCGGACGATACCCAGCTGGTTGTCACCCTATCGGAAAGCCCGTCCCTCGTGGCATCCAACTTTAAAGAAGGTATGACTGCTGTGGCCCGATGGATGACGGACAACTACCTCCAACTCAACGCCGGGAAAACCGAGGTGCTCCTCCTAGGCCGTAACACCAGCCTTTGGAACGAGCACTGGTGGCCGTCATCCCTAGGCGCCACTCCACTCCCCAAAAACTGTGTCAAAAATCTTGGAGTTTGGGTCGATGCCAACCTTAGCTTCCAGTCCCACACAAAAAAGGTGGCCGCTACCTGTATAGGCCTTTTAAGGAACCTCAGGCCCATACTTGGGCTTTTCGATTCCAAGGCCCGCCAGCTTATCGTCCAGGCCACCATTCTATCGCGCCTGGACTACGCTAACGTCCTCCTTTTGGGAGCTAATAAAGCGGAAACCGCTAGGTTCCAACGCATACAAAATGCGGCAGCCAGAACGCTGGTTGGCCTCCCACGCAGATGTTCAGCCAGAGCTACCATCCGTAAGCTCCACTGGCTGCCCGTGGATCGCCGAATCAAATTCAAGGCCTTAGTCACGATCTTTAAGATCGTGAAACAAGGAAATCCCCCTCTGCTTCGCAGCCTTGCCCAACCTTACGTTCCTGGCCGTGCCTTACGTTCTGCCAACCAACTCCTCTTGACAATCCCAAGGATTCGACTCTGCCGAACTGGAGGCCGCTCCTTTAGTGTTCTTGCCGCCACACTGTGGAACGATCTCCCCCTTAGCATTCGTTCCATTGACTCCCTCCCTGCCTTCCGCAGAGCAATTAAGACTCACCTCTTCCCCGCTCCCTAGTTTCCCCCTCTCCCCCTCTCCCTCGATCCTCAGTTTGCACGTCTGTTCTTAGCGCCGGAACACCCCTTTGCCGGGGTAGCTGTTGCGCTTCACCAAATCCTGAAATAGAAAAATAGAAATATAGCTGCAAAATTTTAAATAGGGGTGCCGCTCGCAGTCGTGAACTAATACGGATTTCAGAGATTGCCCTGCCCTGCTCTGACTTTACCTGCCATTTCTTGGTGGAAACATGACTTGTAGCCTGGGAGCCCGTGTGCTCGGCTATCTACTTAGCTGGGTGTTGCTGCTGGGAAAAGACTACGCCCTTGACATCGGGAGCGGAACTGCGAGGACCAGAGGTGCTTGCGCCGGACATCGCACGCACCTGGTGCCTCTTCCCGCCCCCTCCTCCCTGCAGGCTTCATAACGACTCGCGGCCCCCGCTTTGCGGGAGCCGCTCGCAGTCGTGAACTAATACGGATTTCAGAGATTGCCATGCCCTGCTCTGACTTGACCTGCCATTTCTTGGTGGAAACGTGACTTGTAGCCTGGGAGCCCGTGTGCTCGGCTATCTACTTAGCTGGGTGTTGCTGCTGGGAAAAGACTACGCCCTTGACATCGGGAGCGGGACTGCGAGGACCAGAGGTGCTTGCGCCGGACGTCACGCGCACCTGGTGCCTCTTCCCGCCCCCTCCTTCTATTTAGCCCAGCCCCCTGACGCGGACGCGGGACGCGCACGGACGGAAGCGCGGGCGAAGACCGGGCAAAGAGCGGGCCGTTTGAGGCCGTTCGAGGACGAGGGAGGACGGGCCACCCCTCCTGTCCGGCCAAGGACACCCGACTTGCCAGAGTAGATTATTGGATTTCCTGAACCTGGGAATGTCTATGCGGCAAACTAGAAGCAAATTATCTATGGATGCGGCAGGAGCAGCCCAAGGTACAATCGATAATTATTTCATAAAGGGCGGCGCACTCCTGATAGAAGATATCGAAGTACTTGAACGACGGATCTCCCAGGAAATTGACTGGGTGCGGAGGTCCTCAATGGGTCCGCTTGCCCTAGCCAAAACACCGGAGCATACCGTGGGGGTGACAGGGGCAAACCAGTCTCCCACTAACTCTGATCTTGATGATATGAGCTTATTGACCCTTCCTAATACACAGACACCACATATTGTCATCTCTAACCCCCCTCAAGATACAGTATCGGATATCTTAAGTGAGAATATCCTCGACCGTACAAGTGGGGCAAAGGAAGGTGCTATCCCAAAAAGAGAGAGAGGTGGGGCCACCAAGGGGGAGAAGAAACCAAAAACCCCTAAGTCCATCACTGCAAGAAAAATTCCTGCGAGGGGTGAAAACAACTTGAGTGTCTTGCCGGTGGAAGGAGATGAGGCTCCACCCACCGAAAGAGTAGTACTGGATCCAGCACCCTTGTCTAATAACTCCATGTTGGATCCCTCTAGTGAGGATTTCACACTGGCGGATATAGGCGCACTTATTAGGTCCCTCCTAAGTCTGCTAGAAGCTCGCTTAATAAAAATCGAAGCTAGGCTGATCAACATAGAAAAATCCACGGTTCAGCTGGCTGATTCAATAAAACCAGAAAGGAAGGGTAATACAGGGGGGCTGGAATCACTAGCTGACAAGACCTCTCAGCTAGTAACGACACTGAAGGAGAAAGCTATAGGCTCCACACAAAATGCCAAACACAAAACTACTCAAAACAAAACTCCCCAACAACCGAACGGGAAAAATACTGCCGCGCCTAACAATTGTCAATCTTTACCAATCGCCCCCCCATTCCAAACACACACTCCAAGACCAACAATCCTACTACTCCTAGCCTACCGCAGAAAGATCAGCCACCACCAGCTAACACAAAAAAAAATATCCCCCCAAATAAAACTGTGAATCTTCCGCATGAGGCAGCCCCCTACACAATAATACTAGCTGGGGTACCCGAGTTAAAACCCAATACCACAGAGGCAGCCTCCTCCCTTAAAAACAAGGCTATCGATTGGTTGTCCAAATATAGACCTCTCCCATCTAACATAACCGGTGCAATCCTTACGGTGCGGAGAGCTACTTGGGTAGGTAATCAAAAGAAAACCATTGCAGGGGATTGCATCCTGGTTAGGTTCAGGGACACTAATACAGCTGCTTATATATGCAGCTGGTCCTCCCATGACCAGGATAGCCCCATTCAGCCCTTACCTCTCTCATTTTTCTACCCTTCAAGCGCCTATGTAGCAGACAACCAGAGATGGGGGTTCCAGCAAGAGAGGAGGGAGGAGTGGGGGTCCAACAGGAGAGATGGGTGGGACAATCATCATAATGGCCACATGATCGCTAACAATTTGCCAGTGTGTGATGAGGAGGAGGGCTGGGGCTTTGGTAGCAGAAGGGGCTGGGGGTGGGGGGGAAGTGCGAGAGGAGAAAACTATAATAGGCAAATGGCAAAAGAGTATCTCCGACCCTACGATGAGGAAGAAGGGTGGGAGCTTGTCAATAGGAGAAACAGATCTGGAGGTGGCTGGGGGGGAAGACGGGGAGGAATCCCATGGTCATATACAAAACCTCAGTTTGGCTATCTTCCGACCTTCAATAGATATAGCAACCTCGACTTGGTTGATTGACTACCAGAGACGGCGACCAGCGAGCTGCCCCTAGTAAACTCCAAAAGGGATAGGTCTCCACACTCGGCAGATCCCACACTACAAAGGGAACACAGGGCTGCCCTGAAAATCCAGGGAACTAGCCAAGATCCAAACTGCCGGCTGGAAGAGACCCTGGCCAAAATCGTTGGGGAAGGAATGAGGGAGTAGGTCACATTAGGATCCCCAAAGCCAAACCCGGTAAGAAATGAACCACAGGAATCAATACGACCCCTATCACTGAACCTGATTTCGTGGAATGTGGCGGGCCTGGCCAGCAAGTTAGAATGTGAGGAATGGGTTTCCTTTATTAACTCGAGAAGCATCTGCCTATTCCAAGAAACTTGGGCAAGAGAAGAACATACTCGCCATGGCTTTGCAGTTTTCACGAAACCCGCGAAGTGGGGAGGACGAAGTAGACCCTCGGGAGGCCTGGCAACCTGGGTGGCTAGCCATTTGGGCTGCAATGCTACCGTCCTAAACGTAGATTCAGATGACATTCTGGCGGTGCAGATAGAATGGCCGAACTACCACAAACTTGTACTAATAAACGTCTATTCGAGACCCATGCCCGCATCCAGAGAATCAAGCACAATTGAAGAACTTTCTGTGTTCTTGAGCCAAATTCCCAGGGAACTCCCCTACTTGGTGGGAGGTGATTTAAATGCACACTTCGAGCAGTTGCCTGGCCTTCTTGATGGACCCTTCCAAGAGGAGGATTCAAGATGGCTGGTGCCGGCAACGATGGCACCCCCCGCAAGGGCGTGGACCCCACTCGCCCTGCAGATAACAGCTCTTACACTCAACCATGGCCTCAGGGCGTGTAATGGCCGTACGAAATCAGACGTCCCTAGTAAATTCACATTTAATAAAACTGGAAGTGAATCTAGATTGGATTATGTTTTAGTCCAAATGTCTACATGGTCACAGGTCATCGACTTTAAGATAATAGACAGATTGGACAGCGACCACAACGCCCTAGAACTCGATTATGCCATCCCAGGCATTTCGGTTGAGGGATCGATCAAACAAAGGCCAAAGACAGGGCTGGCACTCGAGAATAACAGAAGGAGAGTGAGGTGGGAGAAATTGATCTCACGTGATGATAAGCTGCCAAAACTCTATGCCAAAATCACGCCAGCATTAGAAGAGACATTTGCCCACGGGGAAGGCCCCTTCAACGAAGAAACTAGAGCCCAACTGTGGCAAACCCATGAAGATCTCATTAACTTAATGGAGGCAGACCTCTTTAACAAGGGAAATGATAGACGTGATGGGAATAGCAAAAAGACCTGGTACAATTCCACGTGCCGCAAGTCTAAACGCGACCTCCTGCTAGCTATCAAGGCGGGCAATAGTAGGGAGGAAATACAACTCAGAAGAAGGTCACATAAGAAACTCCTGGAAAACGCAAGGGTGGAATGGGACGAGGCCCACTGGGAGAAACTCTTGGGTGCCCTAGGGAATAGGGATTCCCGTAAATTTTGGCGATTTGTAAATCATGGCTCGGAAGATCTTCCCGCAGCTATCGAGCCAAACATCGCCCCGAGCTTGTGGCAATCCCATTTTGAGTCCCTATATGCTTTAGAAGAGGAAGCCTCGATCCATAATCCATATACCCTGGAGGCTGCCACAGAATGCGAACCCTTCACAATAAGAGAGGTTCAGAAAGCCATTGAAGGATTGTCAGTGGGCAAAGCCCCTGGCCTGGACGGGGTACCAGGCGACCTATATAAGCAGGAGCCGGGGATTTGGGCACCATACTTGTTGCAAATCTTTAACGCGGTTTTGGGAGGAATGAGGGTACCGGATACTTGGCTGGGAGCAGAGGTAGTCCCCATATTCAAAAAGGGATCCCCACTGCTCCCAGCCAACTACCACCCCTTCAGTCTAATCGATGTCTCTCAAAAGCTCTTTGGGAGGCTGGTGTTGGATAGGCTCCAGAACTGGCTGGAGGAAACCAACACTCTGAGCCCATATCAGGTGGGATTCAGGAGGGGGGTCTCAACGGTCGACCAAGTCTTCAGACTGAGCCTCATCTACTGGAGGACAGCGCTGATCGAGGGCGGCGCGCTGTACACGGTTTTCGTGGATCTGCGTGCCGCTTTCGATCTGGTGCCTAGATCCAGGTTGTGGAAGGTTATGGAGGATATGGGGGTCCCAAAAGACATTCTTGCAATCCTTATCAAACTACACCAAAACAACTTTGCACAAGTCAGGTGCGGGAACAACGGCACTCTAACTAAGAGGTTCCCCATTCGAAGAGGGGTGAGGCAGGGCTGCGTGCTCGCACCGACCCTGTTCTGCCTCTTCGTGAACGGGTAATAGAGCACCTGACTAGGATTGCCAACATCGACGCCCTGAAACTGTGCGGCAGTAGGGTTCCCGCAATAATGTTTGCGGATGATACCCTGCTGCTGTCCAGATCCCCTATGGGCATCCAGCAGGTATTAGATGGGTTTTTGAGCTTCTGCGAGGAAAGGGGACTAGAAGTCAACCCGCAGAAAACCAAATTCATGATTTTAAACGCAATGCCGACCAACCGACCAAACCCAAAGCTGGGAGAAGTAAGCTTAGAAAGAGTAAAGACATTCGAGTACCTGGGGCTAACTCTTAACTAAAACTTGACGTGGGAGGCCCATCAAGCCAAATCGACCATGAAACTGACTCAGAGGGCGGGTGGTATTCTAAGAATTGCTGGCAAATCTACCTACCGCCCACTTGGTCCAGCAATTCAAATCTACAAAGTACAGGCTCGGGGGGCAGTTACTTATGGTGGAGAGCTATGGGGCCACGTACCATCCCAAAGCTTATTAACTGCCGAAAATAAGTTCTTAAGGCAACTAACATCCCTCCCCTGTAGTACACCACTTTTGCCCCTGAGATTGGATCTAGGCGTGAGGCCAATTACCGAGGAACTTGGCCTCAAACCACTGGCTTTTTGGCGCCGCCTATGGAGCACCGAGGAGCTGACAACTTACAGAGCGGAGCTCCAGGAATTTTTAGCTGCTCCGAAAGTAAGCAGTATACCATGGTTAAGTTACATAAAGAACATGTGTGAGTCCCTTGGAATCCCAGGACTATGGGCAGATCCAGAGAGAGCCAGCATCAGTATCTCGAGGAAGATGCTGTCTAGAACTTATAATGACTATATGCTTGGCAGAGCACTGGACAATGTCCGTGAAGGATCCCTAACTTTCCATTTTATTCAATCTAAAGACACTTTTACCATGGAATGTGTATTAAATGATATTATGCCTCCCTCAACAAGGAAACTATTCTTGCAGTGGAGGTATGGGACATTACCTCTGGGGTCCTTTACCAAAGGATGGACGAGTCAATCCAGTACCGGGACATGTCCTACATGTGCCAATACACAGGAGACCGAGGTGCATGCAGTATTTATGTGCCCGAAAAAGCAGAAAGTACTGGATCGTCCCGCTGCTCAAAAACTGGGGTTTTAGACAACTCCTACCAGCCTATAGTTTTAAAAGCTGACTTATCCCCGGTAACTGTCTTGGCAATGTCAACATTTTTAACTGCAATGTGGGTTATACGTGCTAGGTTGCTAAAGGGCTTGGGGAGGTAGAGTTAACCCATTCCCCTCGACTGAGTGAATCTGTCCTTTTTTAAAATTCATTTTTGAACCAATCTGGTTTTTAATTCTATGTTCTTAAAAATGCGTTTATCACTTGGTTTTAATGATGTAACATTTATGTGCATATCTTTTATGGTCTTGTGACCGAAATAAAGATTTGAAATTGAATTGAATTGAAATAGTGGTTTAAAAACGATTGGGTTAGCAGGCACTAGCAAACAAAGCTAACACATATTCAAGTACTCTGGAACAAATCATCATAAACTTTATTTCGGTCTGTGCCCATAAAAGTGCAAGTACAAACAATTAATAATTAAAAAATGATTAAATATATGCAAAAAATACATCGATGATCAGTTAAAATTGACACACAATTCCTAAAAAATGTCCCTAAAAGTACAAGTAACAAGACAGTGAAGCATTAAATGCAAAGGGGTCTGTTCTCGAGAGAGTAGTGGATAACACGGTCCACCCTAAGAGATTAGTTGTAGACATAGTGCTATAAAATAAATCAACTAAAACACGACTTTCACAATTAGACATTGAAAGGATATATAATGGATATATAAAAGTTTAAAAGGTCCATACAAGATACATTGAACTTTTTTATTTATTTTTACGTTGTCCAGAGTATTAATATTTCATGTTGCAGTTTCAGGACAGACTTTCAAATTGCCCACATAATGCCAAGAAACTTTGCAACTACACAGACTACTAGTGGACTAGCGTCAGATTTTAAAATGTGCAGGGCCTCTAAATGGAACCGGATGCCAAAGCGTTTACAAACGGGGGATAGCCATTTGGCTCTCGGCCATTGGTACAGAGTGCAGGCAAAAAGAATATGACCAATCGATTCAACAGCACAGGGACAGTCTGGGCAATATTGTGAGTCAGTGGGTGGTGAGCGCCAGGAGGCTGTGAGAGCGTGCACTGAAAGTGAACCAAATTTAAATTGCATGAACAGCTTCCAATCCAGGGGCATCGTGATAACATACAAGTAAGATATGTATGAGGCAAACTGCTTGAACTGCATAAACTCTGTGCTAATGGTGTATTTTTAGGTGTTCCTTGGTGAACAGCCGGTCACAATCCCTAGAATCCCAAAAGCCCTCTAAGTCGATTGTAGTGAGCAAAGATTTCCCTTCTTGGAGCCAGGGGACCTTCTTAAAACAATTAAGGGCCTGCACTTCATAAAGGACAGCAGTGTATTGAGACAACTTGGACATTGATTGTAGGCAGATCCCGAATAGCAGGGGGCGTAGCTTGGCCTTCTCTGCAATAGTAGCCTGTCCCATATCCAACCTAAATGGGTAAAGAGGGGTTCTCTGCGGGGGCTAAACTAGGACCCTCAAAAACGTATTCTCTGTTGTCATCATACCATCCAACTTCTCAAATCCCCACAGTTCCACTCCATACAATACTGTACTTATTGCCTTGCAGTGATATATGTGGAAAGGTGCTGCTAGCGGTTTGCTATGAGAGGACCTATGCTGGTTAGTCAGAGGCCCCACTATCCATCTGAGTTGCAGGGTGCGCTTCGCTATTTGTCTCTTCCAGGACCGGTCATCAAACAGAATGGTCCCCAGATAATCAATGTTACTCTCTCCAGCGAGACCCCACCAAATGTTAACTCTCCTTTACATAACTTTTGTGGGTTCAGCATTAGGAACTTTGTCTTGAAAGTGTTGACCTCCAGGTCCCAAGAGTCAAATAAGGTCTTAAATCGATCTAAAAGCGATTGTAGTCCACTGGGGTCTTAGAGTCTAGTCAGCGAACCGAAGAGTGACCACTTTATCACTACCTAGAGTTGGGGCATCTAGGGGACCTCATAAAGGTACTGGACTACTCGGTTTATGAATAATGAAAAGTGTAGGTGCCAGTACACAACCTTGCCTGACCTCCCTTTTGACTTTAATTTGATCAGTAATTTGCCCTTGATTGCCCTAGCGAACAATTGCGTAGTTGGAATCATGAAGGCGGATGACAAGGGCTAAAATCATGGAAGGAAGTCCCATCTCTTTGAAAATCGTCAATAGCTGTTCTCTTGGGACTTGGTTGAAAGCTGACCTTAACTCAATAAAAGACTTCCTTGTCCAATGGTCACTGTTTTCCAGGTCAATAAAAGGAATCGAAATGCCTGGTCGATGGTATTGGGTTTTTGTCTAAACCCAGCTTGATATATAGACAGAATATTCTGGGCAATAATCCAGGCCTGTATTTTCAGAAGGAGTGCACGTGCGAAGACCTTCTGAATACAATCAATGAGGCTGATGGGCCTGTAGTTGGAGGGTACAGATCTATCGCCCTTCTTCTATACAGGGATTACCTCCGCTCCTTTCCATGTAGATGGAACTTGGGCCCCTGCTGTAATCCTGTTGGCTATGGCCAAGATGTAGGATGCCCAATTCTCTGAATCATTAATGATTTGGCCAAACCAGGAATAGGATTCAATTGGCATATATTGAGCTTAGAAGAATTGGCAAATTAGGTTCTTAAGAAACATTCCACAGGCTTCTCAACTTCAAACCCTCTTTTTAGAGCCCCCAGCCTGTTTGAAATTTAAAGGTTGTGCTATCTGTCTGAGGTATTTTTTCAACGATTATTGCATGGTCTTTCAAATGTCCATACAAATGAGGGATACAATATTACTAAGTTTCTCCCAAAATATTACTTGGATAAAGTAAGTGCTTTATAATCTAAACATCAACGGGCTCTCAATTTCTATTTGGATGTTATCAATTTTTGGTCTTCAGAATGATTTTGTACATACTGTGGCCCCACCCCTTGTATTTTGCGTCAACCTGCTCCTGCATTTTAGTGTATTGGATCCTTTAAGTATTTCCTCAGGAGAAGTGTATTTTCAGGCCCCCAGCTTGGGTCAAGGCAGGATGGTATCCTTACAACATAACTTCCACTAGGTATGATCAGCCACCTATAGGTACCTCCCGCTTATTTAAATGGGCTTTGCTTTGGACATGAATACCAAAAGTTACCAAAGTTGATAAAGTTATGTTTACAAATGTTCTTGGCTAGGCCAAGGTAGGCTATAGTTTTCTGTCTCACCATTTGAGATTCTGAAGACTTTTAAATGTTTGTAAGAAGGTAGATCGTTAAAAGCTAAATAACGACTGCAAATCCTCTTGTATTCCTAATCCATAAACCCTCTTCTTCCAGAGGGCATGCTTCCCTCTATTCAATTTTTAATTTGATGCATTTATAACTGATGTGAATGGACAGCAAAGGAACAGTCAAAAATAAAAGACTGCACAATTAAGAGGCACTATTCCACAAAAAAAAAATGTATGATTTACAATGTATGAGTTCTGTCATATTATAGACTCCAGGTACATTACATTTTTCTCACAATTGCACTTTTATCATAATGCATCGTAATGATGTTATTTGCATGGCAAGGGCGCACTATTTTTGCTTGAAATATTAGCAAGGATATACTCCTTGTTAGACGTTCATTTCTGGGCAAAATGATTGTATTGCGCATTTTTAAACTAGCAAAATTTAATATAAGATCATATTTTTGTCTGTGTGGATCACTAATGCAATACTACTAATTTACTGGTATGTCTTACTTTCAATCTATATCACCACAAACCTATGCAATATAATGTTCATCGGTTTTAATAGTAACACAATATTACTGAATTTCACAAACATATGTTTAAGATCCGATGACTGTGAGCCAGGGAATAAGATTTAACGAGTCAAGTAACATAATACAAACTTACGAGGGTAGCAAAAAAAATATTAACAAGCGTGCCCCCTTCTTATTTAAACAATTATAGGCATTACAAAAAAGGCTGACCTGAATCCAGGAACCATTTTGGCAAATCCAATAACTTTCTGTATGCTATAGCTTACAAGGTCCGCTAAATGAGGCAACATAGAAAGTTGTGGTTCACCAGGCGTAGAAGAACCATCACTATGTTGTTCAGTCAACATCAGGCTACTGAAGAAGTTAGGTGCAACACAATCTGTAGACAAAACATTTAAAGGAGAAAAATAAGAGTTACGCATTAAATTACTGCATTTTCTTAGGCCTCATTACCCACACACCAAATTCAATGCTTATGACCCCACACTATGTATAATATAAAACAAAAACAACCAATCAATCAAGATTATTTGTAAAGCGCGCTATTCACCCGCTAGGGTCTCAAGGCGCTAGTGGGGGGGGGGGGGGGCTGCTACTGCTCGAAAAGCCAGGTCTTGAGTTGCTTCCTGAAGGAGTGATGGCCCTGGGTGAGTCGTAGGTGGGTGGGGAGGGTGTTCCAGGTCTTGGCCACCAGGGTGGGTGAAGGATCTTTCTCCGGTGGTGGTTCTGCGGATCGGTGGGACTGTGGCGAGGGCGAGGCTGATGGAGCGGAGCTGGCGGGTTGGTGTGTAGAACGTGAGGCGGTTGTTGAGGTATTCGGGGTCCAAGTCGTGGAGAGCCTTGTGTGCGTGATTGAGGAGTCTGAACGTGATCCTTTTGCTAACGGGGAGCCAGTGCAGGTGCGGAGATGTGGCTGTGTCGGGGGATGTCCAAGACGAGTTGTGCTGAGGCGTTCTGGATGCGCTGGTCCCAGCGTAGAGGGCGTTCCCATAGTCCAGACGGCTGGTGACGAGGGCCTGGGTGACCGTTTTCCTGGTTCCAGTGGGGATCCAGCGGAAGATCTTACGGAGCATGCGGAGTGTGTTGAAGCAGGAGGAGGTACCGGCGTTAACTTGTCTGGCCATCGTGAGGGAGGAGTCAAGGATGAAGCCCAGGTTGCGTGCGTGGTCCGTGGGCTTGGGGGGGGGGCCCAGAGCAGGGGGCCACCAGGAGTCGTCCCAGGCGGTGATGGATGGGCCGAGGATGAGGACTTCCATCTTGTCTGAGTTCAGTTTCAGGCGGCTGAGCTTCATCCAGTCTGCGATGTCTTTCATTCCGTCCTGGAAGCTGGAAGCTGGCTCTGGCAGAGGTGGGGTCGTTGATGAGGGAGAGGATCAGTTGGGTATGGTCGGCGAAGGAGATGATGTTGAGGTTGTGCTTGCGTGCGATGGCTGCGAGGGGGCTCATGTAGACGTTGAAGAGGGTGGGGCTGAACGAGGAGCCTTGAGGTACGCCGCAGATGATCTTGGTGGCTTCTGTGAGGAAGGGCGGGAGACGGACTCTTTGGGTTCTGTCGGAGAGGAAGGAGGTGATCCATTCCAAGGGCTTTCCTTGGATTCCGGAGTGGCGGAAGCGGGTTGTCAGGGTGCGGTGGCAGACCGTGTCGAACGCAGCCGAAAGATCGAGCAGGATGATGGCAGCGGTTTCTCCGTTGTCCAGCAGGGTCCGGATGTCGTTGGTGGCCGCGATGAGGGTGGTCTCGGTGCTGTGGTTTGCTCGGAATCCAGACTGCGATGGGTCGAGGGAGCCGTTCGTTTCCAGGAAGGCTGTCCGCTGTTTGTTGACGTTTTCTCGATGACTTTTGCAGGGAAGGGGAGGAGCGAGATGGGGCGGAAGTTCTTGAGGTCTGAGGGGTCTGAGGTGGGTTCCTTCAGGAGGGCGCTGATCTCTGCGTGCTTCCAGCTCTCCGGGAAGGTGGCGGATATGAAGGAGTTGCTGATGATGTCCCGAAGTATGGGTGTGATGATGGAGTTGGCTTTGTTAAAGATGTGGTGTGGGCAGGGATCAGCTGGGGAGCCCGAGTGGATGTTGTTCATCGTGTGGGTGGTATCTTCAGTGCTGACCTGAGTCCAGGCGCACATGGTGGTGGTGGGGGGTGTAGGTTCGGTGGTGGGGTACGTGTTCTGAGTGACGAAGCTGTTGTGTATGTCGACGATCTTACCGTGAAAAAAGGTGGCCAGAGAGTTGCAGAGGTCTTGAGGTGAGATGTCATTGTCGCTGGCGTTGGGGTTGGAGAGCTCTTTCACGACGTTGAAGAGTTCCTTGCTGTTGTGGGTGTTGTTGTCCAGTCGTTCTCTGAAGGATGACCTTTTGGTGGTGCAGATCAGCTGGTGGTGTTTGCGGGTGGCGTTCTTGAGGGCTGTCATGTTATCCGTTGACTGGTTGTGGCGCCAGGCTTTCTCGAGGTCACGGCAGGATTTCTTGGAGTCTTTGAGATCATTGGTGAACCACGCGGCTTTCTTGCTGTTGAGGTTGCTGGGAGGGTTTTTCAGTGGAGCAAGGGTGTCGGCGCAGTCGGTGATCCACTGTGTGAGGTTGTAGGCTCCTTTGTTGGGGTCCGTGGTGTTGGTGGGAGGGTTTAGACGCAAGGAGGTGGTGAGTTGGTCGGTGGTGATCTTGCTCCAGCATCTTCGGGGGGTTTGTTGAGGGTGGTGGTGGATGGTTGTTTTCCTGAAGTTGAAGTGTACGCAGCTGTGGTCGGTCCAGTGGAGCTCGGTGGTGTGGCTGAAGGAGATGTGGTTACTGGAGGAGAAGACCGGGTCGAGCGGGTAGCCGGCGTAAAGGGTGGGGTGTTGACCAGTTTCTTGAATCCGAGGTTGGCGAGGTTGTCTAGTAGGGCGGTGGTGTTGTTGTCCTGGTCGTTCTCCAGGTGGAAGTTGAGGTCTCCTAGGAGGATGTAGTCGGGGGAGGCGAGGGCGAGCGGGCTGATGAAGTCTGCGATGGCCTTGCTGAAGTGTGAGCGTGGTCCCGGGGGTCTGTAGATGAGGGTTCCTCTGAGGGTGGTCTTGGGGTCGGTGTGAATCTGGAAGTGCAGGTGCTCTGCGGTGGCGAGGGTGTCGTCGGTGTTGGTCGTGATGCGGATAGTGTTCCTGTGGGCGATGGCGATGCCTCCTCCGGTCTGGTTGACGCGATCCCTCCGGATGATCTTGTAGCCGTCCGGGATGGCAATGGCGATGCCGGGGGCTGAGGAGGCGTTCATCCAGATTTCCGTGAAGAAGGAGACGTCTGGTGCCGTTTTGTCCAGGAGGTCCCATAGTTTGACGGCGTGCCTGTGGATGGAGCAGGTGTTGAGCAGGATGCACTTGAGGTGGTTGTTGTTGGCGGCTGTTTTGGCTGGCGCGGTGCAGGACCGAGTGCAGGTGAAGTAGCAGGCGTGGCAGGTGAAGGCTCCGTGGGTGCGTTCGGGGTGGCTTGGTAGCAGGCTGGATGTCGGCCAGTGTTGAGTGCGTGGAGAGTGGCGGCGTCGTAGCTCAGTCTGGTTGGCTGGCTCTGGCGGGGTCCAGGGGTTCTGGCGCTGGGCACGGTCCGGGCGTAGACGGGCTTGCCTTTGGCCCCCGGCATTTATGGCCAAGTGGGAGGGTTGAGCAGCTGGGAGGCCGGGCGGCAAATGGGGAGCAGGAGACAGGAGAGGGGGGCGGGGCCGCAGGAGAGCAGTGGCGGGGAGCAGAGGGGGGGAAAGAGCGGGAAAGCGGAGCGGGGGAGAGCGAGGGCAAGCCTGGGCAAGCCTGGAGATCGGGGGAAAGCCTGGGCAAGCCTGGAGAGCGAGGGCAAGCCTGGAGAGCAGGGGCCTTAAGGAGAGGCGGCAGCAAGAGAGCCAAGCAGGCAGCGGCAGCAGAATCTGGGCACACGGGGGCCGTGCGTTAGTGGAGTGACCGGGTCAAGGGTCACAACTTAAAAGGGAAAGGTATTTAAACTTTAACACATAATTAAACCAGTTAATGATATTACATTCATAGTGGTCTCTGTCAAAGTAGTAAGGCTAATGTTATATAGAATCTCTTCTGTACGATTATTTAGAACATTTGTGATAGCGTCCGTTTTAACAAGCGTATGGTCATGAACACTGAATATGGTGTGTGTGTTATGGTTTGCATAGCTATTGCACGAATTATGGATTGTGCTTCTAACCATAACATACAAAGTTCAGTGACTGTAATCAGCAGAGGTTTCATGCGCAAACAGGATGTGGCTCTGTATCATCCCAGATGTGACAGAGCAGAGATGCATATCAGCAACACCCCTGCATGGTAATGTGTTCTTGTCTCTTTCCTTTTCTGTGCCATCAGACATGCAGCATATAACAACTGTATCAGTGCGCTGATTTCTAACTTGGGACCTTTTTAGATGTGAAAGACGCCGCTCCACAGGTCGGGAATGTGGGACTGCAGTCAGGAATGTGAGTTTAGACACTCCACCCAAAAGAGTGTCACCGAAGTTAAGTTACTTGTTCTTATGATGGATACTTCTAACTGCAAATTTCATACCTTTAGAATAGACACAGAAAAAGTACTTTCCAAAGGTGGAAGTTCTACGGAGTGGACTCATGACAAGAAGTCCTGCAGGATCAACCGAGTGAAGTGACCTTCTTGACAGACCTGGCTGTCAAGGCAGTAATGCTTTATGAATGGATGCACAGATACCCACATCATAGCCTGGCGGATAACAAGGACAAGAACTCCTCGCGCCAATGCAGGAGTGGTCATGAGCCGGGTGGAATGGGCTCTTAACAGTTCTGCTTTTTAACCAGAATGCAGCAAATCTTGATGCGAAGGACTATCTTCCTTGCCGAAATCATTTTCTGCACAGCCTCCCTTTCTTCATTTTAGAAAATCTCATGAACAGTTGATTGTACACTTGATGGGCATTGTTACGATTGATAAAAAAGTATAAGTCCTTTTGAGGTCCAACTGATGGAGCCTCCCCTCCTCTTTCAAGGGGTGAGAGGGAGCAAAACACACAGATAAAGTGATTGACTGCCCAATGTGAAGGGAGTCACAACCTTTAGTAAAAAGGCCACCTGAGTCATCAGCACCAATCTGTCAGGGAGGAAGGTGGCGTAGGGCAGTTGTACTGAAAGTCTGCAATTCTCTCTTGGGACAAGTTGACGTGATCGTGATGAGATAGATGGCTTTCTGAATCAGGAGAAGCAGCAAGCAACTAAGCATAAGATCAAAGGGTGCACACATAAGAAAAGTCGAAATAAGGTTAAGTTTCCACTGGGACATCACAAACAGTTTGAAATAGAACATGTGTCAAACCGTTGATCAACCCTACCACAACTGATGATTAAACAAGGACACTGGTCTAGCAAACGTAAAAAGGCCAAAGGAACCGATAAATTACCTTTTACAGTGCCCACAGAAAGGACTTGCTGGGTGAAGGACAAAACAAAGAATAACGTCTGACATTTTTGGTTGTAAGGTGCCAGTGTCTTGGGAACCACACCAGATCACAAACGTGTCCCAGAGACAGCACGGGTAGATCTTGTGGATGGGCATCTGCCGGTGATGGTGCCATCTATTGCCTCAGATGGTAATTCAAATGAAGTCAATTGTCGCCACTCAATCTCCAGCTATTGGTTCTAAGTTGTGGAGGCTGGCATAAAGGATTTTGCCCTGTTGCTGAGATGCAATATCCTTCCTAAGTGGCAGCCTGATTGGAAGACCTTTCTCATTATCAGGAATTCCAGGTACAGTGCTCTCCTAGCCCAGTCTGGAACAATTAGGATGATTTCGGCCCAAATATTCTTGATCTTCTAAAAAAGGACAGGAGAGTTGGTGGCGGGATGGTGTACAGGAATCCCTCTTTCCATTCCAGCCATAATGAGTTCCATAGCAAGTGCTGTTGCAGAAACTCCAATGCACAAAACCATTGACACTGCGCATTACAGTGGAGAATAGATCTAGCCAGAGTTCTCTCCAATGTACAAAATGATAAAGTTACTTACCATTGGTAATGCTTTTTCTTCGTGGATACAGTATCTGCCTTTGGATTACGCACTTTTTAATTACCCCTTGCGCAGCATTGCACAGAATTTTTTTCTCCATAGCTCTCCCACGTCGACGATGACGTCACAATGGAACGACTCCACTCGCGACCCTGCGCTACGTCATCGGAGCCATAAGAAGACCCGTTGGCGTGCTGAAGCCAGCTACACCGATTTTTTTCTGTGCCTTCAAGGCAAACGGGTGAACCCACAACATTTCCAAAAGCATACACAGTATACATTTTAAAGAAAGAAATTGGAAATTCTTGAATATAGACATTTCCTAGTGACCAGTATCATATTATTTCAAATAACAATAAAATATATGAATCGCATGCCGATAGTTTTTCGATATAAAAAAAGACAGGCAACGAGGAGGTAGGTGGTCAGGGAGGACCCCACAGGAAGATACTGTATCCACCAGATAAAGTGTTAACGAAGGCAAGTAACTTGTTCGTCTGATAGATACATCTGCCTGTGGAATCCTCACATTTTGAATTGAATTCCCGAGCAGGAACGACCAGAGAATTCCGATAAGCAGGGGAAACTCTTGGAAGCTAGAGAGCTGTAGCGGCAGATGTGGAGCATCTCCGTTGCTTTGATTATAAAAAATATATCACCCGAGCCCATAAGTCGGGAGCTCTATTGGCTTGGCTGGCCAACCCTGCCAGGAGGTGTTCGGTCATATTGGAGACCAGAGAACAGAATGGGGTAGGGAGGTATGACCAGGAGGGTATCAACGACCTGTTCCTAGATTACTACGCCGACTTATACAAAAGTAGACTGGCACCAACAGCAGAGGACATAGACCCGTTCATAGGGGACGTAGAACCACCCGTCTTAGAAGAAGATCTTGCAACTATTCTGGGTCGGGATGTGGAAATGGGAGAAGTAAGGGGAGCTATTAAGCATATGGCACGCAACAAAACCCCAGGAACAGATGGCATATCCATTGAATTCTATCTAGCATACATTGACTTGCTAGCCCCTAGACTGGTGCAGCTGTACAATGACGCGAGGCAAGAGGGACACCTACCTGCCTCGAACAGGGAGGCAGTTATTATACCCCTGCTTAAACCAGGGAAACCATCTTGGGATAGAGCAGCATACCGCCCGCTTTCAATGCTCAACCTGCACTCCAAAATCCTGAGTCGTATACTGGCCACTTGCCTGCTTCCACACTACAGCTCTTATACACAGGGATCTATCCGGGTTTATACCTGCCAGAAACGCAGCCCTTAATGTCCGATGCCTCATTCATATACTACAGGCAGATACTTAGAGGAAAGAGGAGGTGGCGGTCTTCTCAGTGGACATAGAGAAGGCATTTGATAGCCTGGAATGGCCTTATTTATTTCATGTAATGCGGAAGATTGGGCTGGGTGAGAGGTTTGTGAGCTGAACATCTCTCATTTATGCTGACTCTACTGCTAAGGTTAAGATGGGGGGCTATTATCAGACACCTGTAATGTGAGACGGGGAACACAACAGGAGTGCCCGCTCTCCCTCCTACTCTTTGCCCTTGCGATGGAACCGTTAACAGACCAGGCTAGAACAGGGCAAAACTATCATGGCCTAAACGTTCTTGGCCAGACCCACCACATTGCGTTCTATGCAGATGATCTGCTGCTGTTCCTGGCAAATTCCAGGGAGGCGCTCCTCGGTGCAAAAGACTTGCTACAGGCCCTAGGTAATGTAGCGGGGCTGAAGGTGAACTGGGAAAAGTCCTGTCTGTTTACCAGCGATGGAGGGTAGAATAGGCCCACAAGAAAGTGAGGGTGGGAGATGGGAGAATAGGAGCCTGACATACCTAGGTACTCAAATATACCATATTCAGGGGGATGTCCTGGAGGGTAACATAGAGAGAGCGATCAAGGGTACAAAAAGTTCTGGGGTTCTCTGCTGTTGTCAGAGGCTGGCCGGATGGCTCTACTTAAGATGGTAACTTTGTAGAGATCACTCTATTACTTCAGAACTCTGCCGGTCTGGATACCAATGAAGTACTTCACCCAACTTAAGGTGATGATTTCGGGGTTTCTGTGGGTGAATGGCAGGCAAAGAGTGGCACTTAGCATCCTCATGCGACCGAGACCAGAGGGAGGGCTGGCGGTCCCCGACTTTGAGGCCTTCTACCTCTCAGCACAACTTCAGTGGCTCACGAAATGGACGGCAAGCCGCATTCGAAAGCTGGAGTACAGAGAGAGGACACCGTGTCCCTGAGAGTGATAGCCCAAATCGCACTGAGGTTACCTGTTTGACCTTCAACCCTCCCCCTGGAGCTGAGCACGGCCCGCCAATGTTGGTATAGGTACCTGAGACATGTCAAAATAAGATGCCCTTATGTACCAGAAATTCCACTACTTATGTGTGAGGCCCTGCCACATGGAGGTAGTTGGCAGAGACTGGAGGCTTGGTCGGAACAGGGACTGGATACACTAGGTGACTTGAATATGGAGGGCCCCAGGATCCTATCAACGATCTGCAAGATTGGTATGGCTTGCCCAGGTGGGACTTCCTATTGCACTCTGCCCGTACTGCGGCTGTTTGAATGCATTGGGGGAGGGACTCTCGGAACCACCGTCATCATTAGGGTGTCAGTATCTAGTATTTGCGGAAGGGACAATTAAGGCAGTCACGGTCATCTACAGGCGAACAATGCAGAAAATATTGCTGCCTTAACGGAGCTGCAATGAAAATGGGAAGCGGACATCTGTGAGTTTATTCCAGGAAAAACAAGGGAGGAGATAGTAGAGAAGGTTTGGAAGAACACAGGAAATGCCAGATTCCAAATGATGCATTTTTATATCCTACACATGGCATACCTTACCCCGGAAAAGATCAATCAGTATTTTAATTCTCAAGAGGCGGCTTGTCCGCAATGTAATAGGGAGAGGAGCTGGATTTAGACATATGCTCTGGGATTGCCCGTAGATGGGTAGCTTCTGGGAAGAGGTAACTATGCTGCTGGCAGATTTCGCTGACAGGGATGTCGAGGCATTACAGGGATATTACCTGTTACACTGGTTCCCAACTGAACGAAAAACAAAATCATGAGCAAATTCATAGATATGGGTTTAGTACTAGCCAAAAGGGATATAACCATGCACTGGAAAGCAAAACAAGGTCCAAATATAACCAGATGGAAGAAAGAACTTATTAAGTGGGAAGAGTGTGAAGAGATAATTAGGTTGCAAATAGCACAACAAACAAAAAGCGAGAAGGCGCTGGAAGCAACTAGAGCATGGGAATCCTTAGTAGTCTTACTCCGAGTCCCAGATGATGCTGAAGACGAAGAATTGATTGAAGAGCCTCCGATAGGGGTAAATTAGGCTACCTACACTCAAGCCCACCAAATAGCCCTGGAGCATTGATTAGCAGCTGCAGGGCACCTCCGTCCTTATAGGTCATGGGGTCCCTTAAGTGGTACCTCAGACAATCGCAAAGCACAGCCAGTACCAGAAGCTCTTCACAAAGGAGCAACATGTATTTAAGTGAAACGCCTGGGGGAGGGGAAGGAGGGGGGCTAGTTTGAAGCTGGGTATGTTGATGTATAGAATGATCCAAGTGCTGACCACAAATGAACCCTATCCATTGCATAGCTGCGGAAAGAGGGAGGTCTCATGAGTAGAGCAAGGACTGGAATCTCCTCCATGTTGTTGCACTAAGGAGCTGTACATATCAGAGTCCAGTAACTTCATATCCGAATACATGATATATGTGATGCCTTGATGGTTTCTGGAAAAGTCTGTAACCCCCAATAAAGTTTGTTTACAAAAGAATTGGGGCATTTAGTTCAGGATGTACAGGGTGCTGGTGTCACTCTGTGCTGATGACAGCTTACTTCTTGTCAGAGACTAGGCCTGGGCGGTAAATTCTGTTCCGCTCACGGAATGTGGGTAATTTCGTGTTTCACAGAGAACGCAGAGTTGCCCAAAATTCTGCGATCCACGGCTTCGCACAATTCTTTGCTTGTTCGCGCTTTCAAAGTTTGTGCTCACAAGATATATGGCCCCCCAGCACGCAAACAGTGCTCACGAACAGGTAAAAAGCATTGCGAACGGGAGGAACAAGCAATTCCGCGGAACTCTGTGTGCTTGTGGAGATTTTTTACCGTTTCGCTGAGCTTTGAGTAGCGCGACAATGCAAATTCCGCCCACCTCTATCAGAGACCCCATCCGAACTGAGATCAATGACTTTGCCTGTTGGTCTGGCCTTACCATAAATTGGTCCATAACACTCATGATGCCACTCACGGACAGCACAGCCGCACCACAGTTTATACATCCCCTTCAGTGGCAAGTGATCTCCGTCTGCTTTCTGGGATACCAGTCCACTGTGGTTCGACTGTCGTACTACGTGAGAATTATAGTACTCTAATAGACAAAATCAGAACTACTATTGCTAAATGGTTGAAATTACCCTTAAAGATGGCAGGCCATGTTGCCCTTATAAAGATGGAGATACTTCCACAACTCCTAGATCTGTTCCAAAATATCTCAATCACACTGACCTTGGGATTCTTCAACCAGTTACAATCCTCTTTAATCAAACTCACTTGAGATGCCAAAAACCCACAAACTGCTTGGAGGCTATTGCAGAGGGCGTACGAGCAGGGTGGCTTTGCTGTTTGCCATTTAAAGATGTATTGCTACACAGACCAAACATTATTTGCTGCACACTGGTTTCATAACTATCAACAGGTACCACACCGGGACCTGGGACTGGGCATGACAGTCTCCCATAAGCTAACTAATGTAATCAAGAAGACCATGTTAGACCTGGCATCTTTGTCGTGGTTTCCCCTGCCTTTTTGCCTCTACCTCTGTATTTTTGATGCTGTGCTGGAATTTGCTTTTGCTGGTTTAGATGCTTTGGGCACTTTGCCACTGCTGATCAGTGTCAAAGTGCAAGTGCTCCCTGTGTAAATTGTTACTGTAATTGGTTATCCATGATTGGCATATTTGTATTACCAAGAAGTCCCTAGTAAAGTGCACTGAGTGTTGCCAGGGCTGGTGATTCAAATGGTACTAGTGATAGGGAGTGAAAAACGTAATTGTACAGTTAATAAAAACCATTACAAATGTATAAAATACCAGAGTTTAAAAAGTAGAAGATGAACCTTAGACAGCATATAAACAGGTAATGAGTCGTAAATGTATTTTTTTTAAATTAATCTTGTGCTTAAAAATTGCCATATCTGGGACAGGGAGAACATTTGTGTTTTTAATGTACGAGTTCATGATGGAAATTAGGACTTTACCAAGGCTCCTCTCTTTTTCTCAAAATTAATTATGTATTTGACTGCTCCACAAATAAGTTGAGGGTCCACAGAACACAGTGTTTGTATAACAGCGGACCGACAGGTACGTACTCCAATTTCATTGAACTTCACCCTTAGTCTGCTCCGGCGTTCCAAATTCATGGCGGGGCAGATGCAGATCAGATGAATTAAGTCTTGTTTTCTTGCTCCACACAATACGCACCCTTTATTTTCTTGTATCCGCCATTTTGGTTGATCAAAGTTTGTTGGAAGGTTACCCAGCCTCAATGTAAGATATCTCAATTTGATATGCGCTGAGAAGGCAAGTTGTAGATATGCTGCCGGAACCAGCTTTTTATATGATTGTATTGTCATCCAGGCATGTTCACGATGACTCAAAGATGACTTATCGTTAATTAACAAATGCATGCTGGCAGCCTTCTTTGCGGTTTGTTTGAACAATGATACCGGGAGCCTGGTTTCCCAAAGTGGGGCCAATTCTGTAGTTTCTAAAGAGAGTTTGAGGAATTTGGCATACTGGGAATTAGGACTATTATGAATTGCTTCCCACATGGCACGATAAATCTCTGTTTCCTGGTTCATCCAGACATCGTACCAAAATTTAACAGTCTCATATTTTTTTTGCAGAACTTGTGATTGCAGGCCAAATTCAAGTCGCACTTGTGCGGGTGATGCATTAATTGGCAAACCAAATACACGCTTATAGATTTTTGTTTGTATTTTTTCTATGAGCTGTGCACTCTTCCCGTGATGTAATACGCTCCCGTAAGATATTGTTGGCAGTAACTTTGCTTTCATTACGTTTAAGAGCGGATTGAACATAGGGCCTCTAAGTTTAGTTGCTAAATTGCTGAAAGCGTGTAACAAGGCAATTCCCTTCTTTTCGATGGCGTTCAAATGCGTTGCAAAATTTTGTCGCTTGTCTAGTTGTACCCCCAGGTACTTATAGCTTTCCACCACTTCCAATTTGCTCTTATCTATTACGAACACCAGTAGCGTTTTATGGCGGCGTGTTATAACCAGGATCTTTGTCTTCTTACTGTTTATTTCTAATAAATTTGATTTTGTGTATCTGGTCAGTTCTTCCAGCAGACGTTGTAGACCAATTTTTGTTTGGCTGAATAAAACCACATCATCGGCATAGGAACGATGTGTAACACGCAGGTGACCTAGCCGTGGTGGATGAGAGCTGATCTGATCCAAATCTGGTGTTAAATCAGCCATAAATAAATTGAAGAGATGGGGTGCCAACACGCAGCCTTGTTTTAGACCATCAAAAGGTGCTGATCTTACGAGTAAGCCGCTGGCCGTTATCAATCTTTACCTGCATCCAGGTGCAGGTCGATGATTGGAATTAAGATTGAATCTGGCAGGCCCTGCTGCTTCAGTTTGTACCAAAGTAAACGCCTGCTAACACGGTCAAAGGCCGCCTTGAAGTCTACGAAACAGGCATAGAGTGCTTGGCGATTTTGTAAACTTTTTTCCGCGATTAGGCTCAAGGTCATTATGTTAGCCATCGTGCCTGTTCCGCGGCGAAACCCAGTCTGGTTTATCGGGATTATTTGTTGGTTTCAGACCATTCTGCAAGATCCGCTAGTACTAGGGATGCGTAGTATTTAGCTTCTGCGTCAATGAGAGCTATCAACAGATAGTTGGCCGGGTTTTCGCGATCTCCGCCTTTGTAAATTGGATTAATTATTGCTCCCCTCCAACTGTCTGGGAGCAGACGTGTGTTGTTTATGGATCGGAACAGGTGGTTAAATTTACCAGCCCAATATTGCAGGTCCTCCTTGTAAATTGCCTGCGGGATGCCAATCGGTCCTGGCGCGCTGTCTTGCCTACTTCTTCTGATTATTTGTAATATTTGAAGTTCATCACCAGTCCGCAACGATTGGTCTAGTCTTTCCTGTTGGATTTTGTACGTTTTTGGCTGGTCATAAGGTGTTTCTTCCAAGGCCACTGTACTCGATGTTGTTGCTGGAGGCTGCAAAACTGATCTAATTGAGAAGGTGTCGGCTATGTGTTGGACCCATGCGCTTTCGGTTATGCAGGTCATACTTATGGCCTGTGCTGATCTGCTCAGGGAGTTAACTTGCAGCCAAAAGGCCCTGGTGTCAGATTTTTTTAATGTTATACAACATTTTAGTCCAGAACTCGTTGGCTTGACGTTTTTTCTCCGTCCAGGTTAGCTTCTTATAGAGTTTCCTTATTGTTCGAACTTCCTGCCAAGCACTTGAGTTGGCCTTATGGCCTTGTGCTCGTCTTGTGGTTTTCCGCAAGCGTCTTCTCAAAGTAAGTATAGCTTTTGAAAAGGCAGCACTGTTAGCTGGATTAGCCTTCTTTTTAGTATTGATACTTGTCCTGGGTAACTTATTTAGGTAGTCAGTCCAAGTCTCAGAACACAGATCTTTATCTAAGACTAAGGATTGGAGTTCCTTCTTGGCGTCCAGCGCTATTTGTGGCAGAGTGGTACTTGTCCACCTCAATCTCTTCAGATTGATTGTAGATACTTCGCCTACCATAGTTTGTACTTGGTGGTACCTTGAAGGAGTCAGTTTTATTTCAATATGCTGCATTGAATGATCACTATCTAATGAGATGATTTTTTGAAATTGTTTCACCAGTCTTAACAAGGGTAGTGTGACTATAGTGTAGTCCAAAATTGTGCTTGTTCCGTGACCTATATAGGTTGTGGAAGGTGGTTTATCTTGCACGAATCTTCCATTTAGCACCCTTAGCCCGATATGCTCAAGGTCCCACATCAAATGCCTACCAGCTGTATCCATCTTCTTTACAGGTGTAATCTCCTGGGGTTCTACGCCCCCCTGCTCATTTGCTATTATAATATGATTCTCTTCTTCCGGGCTATGCAGAAGATTGGCATTGAAATCGCCTGTCAAGATAATGTCCCATCTTGGTTGTTCAAGGCGAAAGTCGGAGACAACATTATTGATGCGTTTAAAGAGCTCTTTTTTTTAATGTGTTTTTCGGGTGGGCATATACGTTGATTAAGATGATTGTTCCAATTTCACCGTTAGACATCCCATCCAATTTGATAATTTGCATGTCTGCCGATGATGTGGGCAATTGAGAGGCCTTGATCTTAAGTGCGGTGGATATGTATACTGACAGTCCCCCTTTGGCATGCCCGTAGCGCTGAGTGCGGGTGGCGCTAGCATGGAAACATAGTCTACCTGGAACATCAGTTGGCTCCATTAACCATGTTTCCTGGAGGGCTATGATGTCATACATGCCCCAGGTGTCTGTTTTTCTAGAATCATTTAAAATGTCTTTGGCTCCTGCGATGTTCCAGGAGAGGAGTTTGATCGAATTACCCTTTACTTGGCCTGCCTGGCGACAGTTTCAGTCATCATTAATACGCTGTGTCAGACCCCGGCTATCATTGTTGTCGTTATCTTCTCCCCTGGCGCCATGTAGTACTGAATGAATAAGTTGACTTGCCCGTGTTTGTTCTTTTCCCATACTTCCTTAAGAGAGAGGAGGGATATCCCGGTTTTGCTTCTTCTTTCAGATTGATTGCCCACTCCTCAAATTTGGTGGTTTCAGCAAGGATGCTCTTGACAATTCCCTCGTTACTCCATGTTGTCAATGTGCCGTCCTTTGCTACGTTGTCTCCAAGGGGGATAAATTCTATTGAAAGTAGATCAGCTGTTGTTATTTGGCTGAGACTTGTGATTGTAGATGTCAAATGAAGAATGTTTCCTCTGTTTAGATAGTCTTGCGTACCATGTGCTTTGTAATTTGGAATGAAGAGTAGCCTTCCTACTGTTGCGGTTCTAGAGTCTAGAGTTAACTCACAGGTCAGCTGTATGTTATCGTTTGGCCAAGTCCTTCTTATTTTTTGGCTTCCGTGGCCCTTTATGTTAAAACACACGAGTGTTTTGTAATTTGCTTATTAGCATCCTTCTGAGGCTGTTCGATTGATATACTACCCTTGGGAATTCCATCCTTGCAATCTCGTGTTAGGCCGCCGTTTTGTGTGTTATGCCCTTTTTCCCCAGCGACAGAGGTGGGGCTGGGTCCAAGTTTTACTACTTTTGTTAATTCAGTATTTTGTTGTGATTCTATATTCCCTGAGGATAGTGTTACTTGTAATTGGTCGTAGCAGCCCTTGTCTACCTTGGCTGTGATTGTCCTGAAGTTTTTATTATCAGTTTTGCCTGATCTGCTATTGACATTTGGAATGGTGATCTGAATGGGCAATGCCTTATTGTTCATTCCCGTGCCTTTAATGACCATCCTTTGGCATCCCCGATTGATTGCCTCACGCTTATTTTGAACACGTTCATTAATCTTGAGTTTTTTCCTCTGCTGTGATGTGAGTGCTTTTTGATTAGGGGTAATCACCTTCTATTGCAAATCACTTTGTGGACTCACTGCAGATTCATTTTGTTCTGCTACGTCGGTGTCCACTTGTTCCATGCTCCAATCCGCACCACTTGAGACAGATGATGAACTCGTTAGGTCGATTTTAGTACCTGGAGTTTGTGATTGTGCAATCCCCTCACGATTCATAGGTATTTTGGATGACACCCTATCCGTTTGGTCTGTTGGTCTTTTGGGCATCAATTTGATCTCTCTTTTTGGGGTGTAAGCTTCAGGTCTTTACAATCGTTCTTTGCCCTTGTGGATGGTATCTGTGCCCTCAGGTTTGGATCAGATTCGGATTTTATTTTGTGTTTTTACACAATTAAAAATGGGGTAGCTAATCAACACCTGCTTCTCGGCAGGTAGACACTTTGTAAGTTGATTTCTGTTTTTTCTTGCTCGTTTCTTTTGCCGTTTTGTTAGACATTTTTGATTTATCTGATTTTCTATCCCGTCCAGCTCTGGTTGAACTTCCTCAGTTGGTTTATGACAGTTGGAGTGTCCGACAGGGGATTTGGTTCCTGATGTTTTTATTCTCTCTGATGGAGCGTCATTTAGCTTTATTAATTCATCATTCTTGATTCTTTGATCCAATGTTTGTTATACTAACACTTCTGTTTTGTCTTTATTGCTCTTTTTGGGTGTGGCTATATCCTTAGCTAAAGGGTTTATATATTACACAAAGGAAATAAGGTCACTTTCATTAGGTGTACTGGTGTTACTTTGATTTGCGAGCTTGCATTCCTGCAAAATATCCTTCAGTATGGATGGCAGATCTTTCAATTTTTCCAATATGGGGTTGCAGCTACATATCTTGGATGATCCCCACGGACGGATTTGCTCCTGGATCATATCAAATGTGATGACCATAGTATCTAGTTTTTTATTTATAGTGGATATATATTCAGCCAAGAAGCTCATTAGTTGGATTTGTATGTCTAATTTGTCAGACTGCATGTTTAGAGTTTTAATTGAGGTTTCCAGTATGCTCCCTAGTGCACTGTGTAGTGTGATTATTGATTCCAGATTTTTATTTAATTCTTGTCTTTGTTCTGGCATCGATTCACTTAATTTTGGGTTATGTCTGATTCCCAGAATGCCTGGTCTTTGGGGGTCCTGACTGTTTTCGGCTCCTCATCTTTTTTGGGTGGTTTGCCCTGACTTTTTGATGTGACTAGATCAATCCCCACTTAAGCACATGAGATTTCAATTACCGATGTTTCCTTGAAGCCCTTTACACTATGGCTTACAGGTAGGTGTAGGGACCCTTCCGCGTCCTCAACATTTACACGATGATTCAGCCTGCTGGATATCTCAATTATGTTTGTATTTAGGGTTTCCACAATTGATGTGTTATTTAAATTTTTAAGTGTTACTTCCTGGAACTCCACATTCCTTACCAGTGATTTGTTGTGATGTTGTGTTTGCTCCAAGTTAGGTACATTTGCTTTGTCATCAGACTGTGTTTGTTTGATACCTTTCTTTATTGTCCGTTTGATGTTGTGGTTGGAGTTGGGGCCGACCCCAAGGTAGTTTGCGGTCCTTTCTCTCTTTATTGAGGTTTATCGCTACCTGATTTGGGCGCGGTTCATGCCTTGGAGTCGAGTGACTGTTGGGGTATTCATTGTGTGCTTCGTTGTAGGCGCTGGTATTACACTGCCCTTGGTTACTGCGAGAGACCTCTTGACTTTCCGCCATTAAATGATCCAGATTTATGTCTAATGTTGGTGGAACAAATAATGAGATTGTACTTTCATTTATGTTCAGTTTTTTACTTGTTTCCATTTTTAATGAGGTCCCTTCACTTGCATCGTCCGTGGTTCTATTATTTGCTCCTGGTGATGTTTGGCATTTTACTTGTCCATAGTCTGTGCCATGATTTTTATTTTCCATGTGCACTTGCGCTTGTATTTGTATCATGTGTTTAGTATTTTCCCATGCCGTTTGTACACAATTACTTATTTCCTCCGATCCATTTTTCCTCCCTGGGTTCGAGTTAGTACAAGACTGTGATGCCTTTGTGTCTGTTGTCTTTGTTGGTTTGGATGGAGACATTGGTTTTTGAAAACCATTGGGTGTTGCTGGAATTGCATACATTGCAGATACTGGGTCTTTTAAGAATGTAAATTTGCCGGTGGAGTTCATTGTACCGAAGATGGAGTAGATCGGGGGTATTAAGGTAGTGACCGTGTTATCCTCAGTGGAGGAAGTAGAGCTTTGGGTTTTAGTCTTGGCTTTCTTTTTAGGTCGAAGGCCTAAAAGGCTGCGCTTGCGCAGTCTTAGGCGTGAGATTTAATGAGTCTTAGTAGCGCTGTAGGTCCCGCCTGCCTGCCCCGTCTCTCCTCCATTGGCTGGCTTCCTAAACGGAGGCCAGCCATTGGAGGAGAGATGCGTCACTCCAAACAAGCCCCGTCCTTTTCGGATTTGGGGGCGTGATTTTTTGCATTCTTTAGCCCTGTGACGTCGTCCGTCACTCAGGACAGCAAAACCACGCCCCCAAATCCTCAAAATCCGGAAGCTTGTGTCCGCCATTTTCTATCCTTCGCAGTGAAGGTAAGACCGTGTTTGTTTCCCTCCGTGCCTTCTTCCCCCTGTCTGTTTCCCGCCCCCTGTCTGTTTCCCCACCCCCCTCCCGCTCTCCGTGTATTTTCGCTGTCCGTTTGTGCCTTCTTCCCCCCTGTCCGCGAAGAAATGAAGTGGGCGCTATGTGTCCGAGGACTGTTGATGCCCAGCGTGGGCGCCAGTCTTTGCTTGCTGGGTTTCACCAAGGGCCCCATCTGCATCGGGTCCTAAGGCTGCAGTGTCGTTGGTCGTTTTTAAACCGCCCTCCACCAATCCGATTGTTTGATATTATGTATAACCTACACGTTTGGTCGAAGTATGGCCCGTCGTCATAAAGTTTCCGAAAACGTCAGCAGCAACACTTAAAATACTACAATTTTAAAAGAATAACCCGTTTTCCCTGGTAATTGTGTACACATATTGAAAACACCTTTTGTGCTCGTTCCTGTGGGAATAATAGCGGCATAGTCTGATTTGAAGCACCTGCATCAGCTGTCTCTGGAGGAGGTTTGTATCGCCTGCTAGGAAATTATTTGTGTTTTCAAGTACATCTGTGGTGCACCAACAAAAAGAAAACATATTGATAATTTCTAGAACTACATTCACGTTGTCACGTTAGGAAGACGTGCGACTGCAGCTGTGTCTGCCTTCGAATAATGGTGGCGCAGTTTAATTTGCACTGAGTGGTCTGTCATTGTTCTGGCAGCTCCTTGTGTGTTATCTCTGTGGATGACGTCAGTGTGAGGTCTCTGTTACTTGTGTGTTATCTCTGTGGATGACGTCGGTGTGAGGTCTCAGCAACTTGAGTATTGCCTCTGTGAGTGACGTCAGTGTGAAGTCTCTGTTACTTGTGTGTTTCCTCTGTGAGTGACGTCAGTGTGAAGTCTTGTGTGTTGTCTTTGTGAGTGACGTTGTTGTGGGGTCTCACCTCCTTGGGTGTTGTCTCTGTGAGTGACGTCAGTGTGAGGTCTCAGCAACATGTGTGTTGTCTATGTGAGTGATGTTGTTGTGAGGTCTCTGAACTTGTGTGTTTCCTCGGTGAGTGACCTCAGTATGAGGTCTCAGCAACTTGTGAGTTGCCTCTGTGAGTGACGTTGTTGTGAGGTCTCAGCAACTTGTGAGTTGCCTCAGTGAGTGACGTCAGTGTGAGTCTCTGTTATTTGTGTGTTTCCTCGGTGAGTGACGTTGTTGTGAGGTCTCACCTCCCTGTGTGTTGTCTCTGTGAGTGACGTCGTTGTGAGGTCTCAGCAACTTGTGTGTTGCCTCGGAGAATGACGTTGTTTGAGAGTGTCAACTTTGGTGTCTGAGATGGACTGTGGCACGCTGTAAAGGCAGATGAGGGTGCAGGCGAGTGTCGGTGTCTGAGGAGAGCTACTCGTGTGTGTGTGTGCCTGCTGCACAGTTGTCAAGGCGCCTGTTAACGCCCGGCTCCTCTTCTTCCAGACCAGGGCTCCATCCTGCTGGACAAGGACAGCAAGCGCAAGCACACGCGGCCCACCTTCTCGGGGCAGCAGATCTTCGCCCTGGAGAAGACCTTCGAGCAGACCAAGTACCTGGCGGGGCGCGACTGGCTTACTCACTGGGCATGACGGACAGCCAGGTCAAGGTGAGCCGGGGCTGGGGGGGGCGGGGAGGCACAGAGCAGGGACAGACCGCAGGGACAGGCCTGGAGGTGTCTGGGCTCTGAGGAAACTCACTGACACCTCAAATAGTAACACAATAGCATTATAGTCATGACTGTTTTCAATTTTATCCTGGCTCTTAATACTGTCATACTAATAATACCAACAATAATAATAATACACCTGACAATAATAATACTAAAAAAAACTACTAATAATCAAAAGAACTGACAACTGTCAAGTTGTATTAAAATGCCTAAGAGATGAAACTAGGCGCTATCTCCTTAATTGAACATGTCGCAGTTTTTTTTAGTGTGTAATTGACTGTACGATGAGAATATATCTAATTTTTAAGCTTCTGTGTAGACTTAAACGTTCGGTGCAACACGTGAACAGAAATTACGTAGTTTATTTTTGTCTCTGAACCGTTCTGAAATTCTTTTTGTGCGCACATTGAAACGTGTGTGGGGGTGTGTGTAAATCTACACCATTCATGCAAGTGTGTGCGTCAAATTATATTTAACTCCAAGTGGGTGCACTAAACATCCAACCTGGAAATGCAATCGCCCTTTGGAATAAGTCATATGCTGTGCTTCTTTAAGAAAATTAACGCTAACAAACGTGTACCAAGCCACTGTTTACTCTTGGGTATTTTGTGCCCTCTCTATATGGTAGTATTCTTATATCCTGAGTCAGTTGCCAGCGCTAATAATCCTGGCATTTGTGGGCTGTGCTCTAGGAATGGTTGCACAGCAGACGCCACCCTCCCAATAGTACACTTCCGTGCTATGTCTCTTTATGAAGGAAGGCACTTCACATGCTGACAGGTCCTGCATCAGGCCCACAGTGTTGGTAGTGCAAGTCTGAGCACACTGCTTTCAGCGTAACAAGGAAGAGATGTTAGAATTGACATAAGAGAAGCTAGTGAAAACTATTTTCTTTTTAGAAGGTGACTGGCAGAAAAAAAAATATGGCTATACCACGCCCATAAATAACACCGATAAGAGGCCGCTGTTCTATGTGTGTTTTTTTCTGTTCATGTTTTGCCTTTTGTGGCATTGTTTGAATTGTTGGCTTGATAGCACTTACCACTTAATATTTTATGACATTTTAAAAGGGTTTTGGTTTTTCGATTTCCAAGAATTGCTCGCCAGCCTGCGTCCAGGAGGGTTGTGCATAATTTATATTGTCTGTGTTCCTGTTATATCTGAGGTAGTGGTTACAGCTAGAATAAGGCATCTCCATGGCAATAAAGCCCTCGAAGGGAGGAGGAGAGAGGGCTCTCAAATTCACTACAACACTCTCTCACTACCTCACAACTTCACTCTCTCTCTAACTCACTGCTTCACTCTCTAACTCACTACCTCACACTCTCTCTATATACTACCTCACTCTATTTCTATCTCACTATCTCTCACTATATCACAACACACTCTCTCTAAAGTTCACTACATCACTCTCTCACTGCCCCACAACTTTACTCTCTCTAACTCACTACTTCACTCTCTCTATCTCACTACCGCACTCTCTCTCTCTCTCTCAAATACACTAACTCACTTTCACTCTCTCATACACTACCTCACTCTCTCTAGCTCACTACTTCACAACATCTGTGTTTCTATCTCAATACAGCACAATTCTCACCCTCACTACCTCATTCTTTCATTACCTTACTCTCTCTATCTCTCACTACCTCACTCTATATCTACTTCACTCTCCCACAAAACAAAAATAACTGCATCACTACTCAAATTATATCTATAAAACTATCTCACTCTCTCTCTCACTAACTCTCTCCATAACATCGCTCTATTTCGATATCACTCTCACTACCTAACTATAACACAAGTCACTCACTCAAAAAATAACTACAACACTCTCTCGCTGACTCACTCTCTATCTCACTAGCTCACAAGTTCACTCTCTCTCTCCAACTCACTACGTCACTCTCTATCTCACTAACTCTCTCTCTTTCTATCTCACTAAGTCACTTTCACTCTCTCTTACACTACCTCAATCCTTCTCTGTCTCACTACGTCACAACATCACTCATTGTTTCTATCTCCCTACCACCAAAAATCACTCCATCACTAACTCACTCTTTCACTTTCACTACCTCACTCTCTCTCTCTCTCACTACCTCTCTCTCTCTCTTTCTATCTCATGAAGTCACTTTCACTCTCTTTCACTACCTCACTCTCTCTCTATCTCACTACCTCACAAACTCACTCACTGTTTCTATCTCACTACCTCAGAACATCCCTCTACCTCACTCTTTCACTACCTCACTTTCTCTGTCTCTCACTACCTCACTCTCTATCTACCTATCTCTCACTACATAACTCTCTACCTCACTATTCCACTCTATCTCACTATCTCACAACTTCTCTCTCTCAAAACATCACTACCTCACTCTCTCACTACCTCACTCTCTAGCTCACAACGTCACTCTCTTTCTCTAACTCACTACCTCAATCACTCTCTAGCTCACTACCTCACTCTTTCTATCTCACTAACTCACTTTCACTCTCTTTCACTACCTCTTTCTCTATCTCACTATATCACAACATCACTCTATGCTTATATCTCACTACCTCACAACATCCCTCTCCCTCACTACCTCACTCTTTACTACCTCACTCTCTATCTACCTCACTCTCTCTCACTACCTCACTCTCTCTCTGTTTCAATACCTCACTCGCTCTCTCTATCTCACTACCTCACTCTCTCTCTGCTAATGCAATAGGTATCACATATGCAAAATACAAAGCTAATGCCAATACAAATGACAATGCCATTTATTTAGGGATACAAAAAAGATAAAAAAATAATGAGCAATTCCAATAGCTCTACCTATAATATTGCCGAGACCATTGCATTGTAAATGCTTGTTTGCTATTTGCGGGTGGTTTCTTCGTGTCCTTCCCGACCTTATCTCTTAGCCGTTGCTCCCTTTTTTTCTGTTAGTATTTTAATTTGGTTTGTATGTTGGTGACGCCTTACGTGAATAAAGGCTTCTGAAGGCTTCTGCCCCTTCTTTTTCCTCTTCTATGTTCTTCCTTGGCAGTGATGTTTTTTATTTTTTTATTGTTATTGTTGTTTACAGCAGGCTATGTATCGCTTTTGCTCACAGCTCTCTGGCACACTCTACTGGACACACTGCCTCTGTCCTTCCTGTCCTGTAGTGTGAATGTGACGTGTGGCTTAGGCTGAAAAACCGGGAGCGTGTTCTGACCACCGATATGACACCGTTTCTCTATACTCTGCCTGGGCTCTCTCTGGGCTCTCTCTCAGGGCTCAGGACTCTCTCCCAGGGCTCGGCCTCGGGGGTTCGAGGCTCGGGACTTGGGGTTTGGGGTTAGGGGCTGAGACTCTCTGCCTCTGCCTTTGCCTCTGCCTTTGCTTATCTCTGGTCAAGAGTCACCTACCAGCCCTCCAGCCCACCAGCCCGCCTTCCAGCTCAGTGCTCCGTGCGTCACCGGTCTCGCCAACTCGTTGGTCTGTGGCTCGGGAAGAGAGCTGGACAGGAGACCAAGCCAACCGGCCCGACTTTCAACCTTGGAGTTCGCCTGCGATTACCCCTCGCTGCTGCTGCGGCTGTCTTATCTCAGCGCGACTGGAGTCAGCGCTCATAACCGCACGCAACTCACAGCCTGTCTGGATAACGCTCAGCGCTCTGCGCTGCGACGGTGATTCCCCCGGCTACTGTGGCGGTGGTGGTATTGTGTCCACTTATCTGCTTATGCCACAGGTACCAGTCGCAAGTTGCCGTGAGGGCAGTGGTGAGCAGAGTGGTGCTGGCGGCTTTCACCCAGGCGGTTCTCCATGAGGATGCGATGTGGGTGCGGGTGCGGCTCAAGGCGCCGTGCTCCCCCCTCAGCTCTCTGGTCACGCGCTCTGGGCACCTAATGGAAAGCTTGCTCCAGCTCGCTCCAACTCGTACTCCACTCCGTACTCCGCTCCGCCCGCTCCGGTCAGCAGGAGAGATCCGACTCAACCCGCAACCCGGCTCGCGGCTCACTATGCTCACCGCTCAGCTGCGTCTCCTCACTGTCCACTCATTGCTCACCATGCTCACAATGCTCACCACTCCGCTACTCAGCCGAGCCTCTTTTCTCCACAGCACCACAGCTGCTCGGCGGGACACAGGACGTGTTGAAACCGGGCCCCCCGGGGCCGGGCTGAGTTTGAACAGGTCCTCCGACTCGAGTGACTCGCGGCTCTCCGCTCGGCCGCTCTGCAGCGTCTCTCCTCGCGTCTAGCGTCTCTCCTCGCAACTCCTCCTCGCAGTTTGGCGGAACCGGAAATCAGAGATCCAACAGGATTTCCACCTCTAGCATCTCTCCTCGCAACTCATACAAATGGTACTAGTGGGCCAGCAGCACTGATTGTGCCACCCACATGAGTAGCCCTAAAATGGTGGCTCGGGCCTGCCACCGCAGTGCCTGTGTGCAGTCTGTGAACTGTCATTTCAACCTGGCCAGTGTCCCCACTGACCAGGCCTAACCCTTCCCTTTCTGTACACATTACATACCCCTATGAAGGCCCAAGGTACCCCCTTGGGCAGGGTGCAGTGTATATGAAAGGTAGAGCATGTACTAGTGCAGGTGACATTTCTGGTAGTGAACTACAGCCATTTTTGTTTTTCACTATTGTAAGGCTATCTTGTCTATAGGCTATCATGGGGAATGCTGGTTCGGTGACTACCAGCATATCTTCCCATAGGAGCAAGATAGGACAGAAAAGTCTGGTATCCCTGAACTCAGAATTTAATAATACATCTTTTAGGAAAGGTGTTTTTTAAATCCTGTGTTTGAGAACAGCACTTTTAGAAAGTGGCTGTTCTCTTGTCTGACCTTTCTGTGTGCCTTGGCCTGTTTGTGAATCGACTGTCCGGTTTGAGAGTGACAGGGCTGGGGAGCCCCCAGGAGGCTGGATGAGTCAGCCCTAGGCTGAATGACTGCATCTGCATCTTGAGTGGTGGGAGGGGATAGCACCTGGGCCTGAATAGGGCTGTGCCTGCCTTCCACAATGCAGGCTCCACCTCCTGCTGGGCGGCTGACAACCCTGCCCCTCTCTCTGAAAGGAAAGGAGAAGCCAGGAAAACAAACACCCAGAACTGGTTCAGACCTGGCTCAGTGCACTCCTGCACAAAGGGAACATAGACTTTTAGGGGTATAAGTATAGGACCCCAGACTAATGTAAATGTAAATGTAAATGTAAATGTATAGGCATTTATATAGTGCACTACTTACCAGGAGGGTCCCAAGGCGCTTCGACCGCTGCAAAACCCTTCCTGGCTTCCCTGAGAGATGGTCCCTTAATGGGTATCTCCAGGGTGAGACCAGGCATCCCCGGCGGTCTGGTGGGGCCGTTAGTGAAGATGAGGCAAGCTAATGCCCAGAGTTGCCGAGTGTGATCGCTGATCAGAGTGGGCACCGAGGCGAGAGAATTATCGAGTCCGCTGACCCTGGTCCAGAAAACTGCCGCGCCGGGAATCGAACCCTGGTCCCGGGCCATCCTCTGCTCTCGGGTCTGCCGCCTCTAACCAGTGAGCCACACTACCACACAGACTACAGAAAATTAGATCATCCTGGAATCAAGAAGGAAACTCTGCCAAGGAGAAAGCTGGAAGACTGAAGAAGGAAGACTGTCCTGCTGTTGCTTTGCTGGACTGACCTGCAGTTACTTTGCCTGCCAAGGAGAGGGGAAGGACTTTGCTTTGTGCTGTGTCCCCTTGCTTGAAGGAATCTCCAAGGGCCTGAAGAGCTGGCTCCCTGTTAAGAAGTCCAAGGAACAAAAGGACTTCACCCCCAGCTTCCCTGAACTCTATTGAGAGAGTTCTGTCCTTACTAGAGTGCTTGGGCCACTTGTGGTGCCTCTGGAAGTTGTACCTGTGTTGGGAAGCTGGAAACCAAGATTTTAAGAACTTTCTGCAAAGTTTAACGCATCGCTCGCTTGCGGAGCGCATCCCCGTCAGTGCGAGGAAATTCCCGCTGAAGCAAAGGACAAGATCGTCGCAGCGCCTGTTGCCGCTGCCAGAGTCGTTGCATCCTTCGCATGCGGGATGCACCAGACCGGTGCGGGAAGATTACAATCGCTGCGAGTATCGTCGTAGAGCCTGTCGTCACTGGGTGAGATAGTCGCACCGCTTCCTTGCGGACCGCATCACGTTGCTGCGAGAGTCGTCGCACAGCCATCGCATCGAGGGGCCACGAGAGGAGAAGATTGCCCCTGAGCCGCGCATCGTTGTCGCACCGGAGATAGTCACCGCCCCGGAGATCGTTGCATCGTACCTTTTGCGAGCCGCACCGAAACCTGTGCACCGGAATCCACGCAAAGTATTGCATCCCTCCCCATACAGACCGGAGTCACTGCAACACGCCCGCTGCGTCCAGTGGGGTTGTCGCATCGCCTCCCCAGGGTCTCAGGAGTGAAGCATCGCTTGCTTTTCAACGCTACAGCTTTCACTTGGAACTTTTGTCGCATCTAGAGGTACTGTTGGCTAAAACGTGATGCAACTGTGGATTATTTTAACGCAACCGTAAGAACACTTTTGAAACCATATTCTTGAACTGTGTATGTTGGATTTTTTTTGTCGTTTTGGTCTTGTGTAGTTTAGATTAAACACCTTTATCTTTCTAAACTGTTGTGGAGTCAGTTTGTGGTGTTTTCACTGTGTTACTGTGAGTGTTGGTACAAATACTTTACACATTGCCTTCGATAAGCCTGACTGCTCGTGCCAGGCTACGAAGGGGGTGAGCAGGGGTTATCTGAAGAGTGTTTCCTCCTTACCCTGACTAGAAGCAAGGGTCTCTATTTGGACAGTGGAACCTACCTCTGCCAACTAGAGACCCCCAGATCTAACAGACCACTACAAGACCGAGATTTAAAATGCAGGTAGAGGACTAAACGCTATGGGCATGGGCCTGCCTGGCCCAGGTCTCTGATGTGGATGTCATGTACTCCCCACATATAAAACTGATACACAATTCCAGATTACCTCTTACTAATTAATCATTGGTAATTTGTCACTTACAGGACAAACAACTCCTCACGCTTGCGAACTTATACGAGGAGGGGTTTTCTTCCCCTAAATGGTTATCTAAAAAAGGGCAGCTCTACACTGCTAGCGATATTCACATATATCAGGTTGTGGGAGGCGATGAGGAAAGCGTTCCCTGCCTACCCCAGAAATAACAGGTTCAAGATTTCAGAGTTGTTTTTGCCACTGGCTCACTGAATACCAGAAGTATTACTGATATAAACTTCTACATTCTGAGCCATTCCCAGAGTTTACCTCAATTCTAGACTCCGCTGGGAGGTAGACCTAGGCACCCAATTAATGGATGCACAATGAGAATATTGCTGTCACCACACTAGGGGGGGTCTCTGTGAATGTCAGACATAGACTGCTACAATATACTTTCCTCTATCAAATGTATTACATTCCAGTCATTATATAGATATGGGGTGAGGGACAGCGATACAGGTGAGAGACGTAATGACACAGCAGCAGACTTTATATATTTGGCATGGAACTGTGTGGTAATTGCTAATTACTAGTCCCTGTAGTACAAGTACTAAGCAATATTGTGGGGCTGGCTCCATGTTAAAGGGTTACCAAAATACTGTAGAAAGCTTGTTGGCCTGGCCTTACTGCTGGGAAAAAGACATGTGGCTATGTGATGGGGAAGTGGACCACCACCTACTGTTGATAAATGGCTCAAAGTTCTAGCACCATGTAATGAAAACTTGGAAATGCATTGCACATTCCTGCACAGGGGCTCACACCCAAAGGACATTTGGCGCCATCTGAGACCCTAACTTGCTGGTAGAAGACAGGGGATTAATGGTGTACATGAGTTTGAATGAAACTAACAAAACATCATTGACTATCCGGAAAGCGAGTGGCAGATCGACAATAACGAGTTGATTATTGTATTACAGGACGCATAGTGATGTGCTCCGAGAATGCTGTGGTCACAATGTCTTATTAGGAAATGTACAACCAGGTCGATTTTTTTGATATGTACATGGTGCATAGTATGAAGGTCACGGTGCTCTTTTAGGTCGAGCTGGTGTAGCAGTGCGAAGCACTGCATCCAGCTAAGCATCTATTGTCGTCCACTTCTGGGAATGTGAAACAGGGCATGCGCACGAGCCAGCCCTCGGCGCTTTCACCTCGTGGGCGCGCACGCCCAGCCCGGTGCCCTGCACATCTCCTGTCCCACATTCACAGCAAGTCAGCCTCTCGCCTCTCTCAATCGCGCGCTCACACACACAGCCACACTCACGCATGCACACACACACACACACACACACACACACGCACACACACATGAACACACACGCAGGCACGCACACACACACACGCACACACTGCATACACACACGCGTGCCCCCTCCCCCCCAGCAAGTGCACGTAACTTATGTTCACACAGCCTGGAAGCTCTCACTTACCGGCTCGGTCCTTGCCCGTCTCCTGGCACGCCGCTGGGCTCTCCTCACCACTCGGGAGCCCCGTGTTGCCTCGGGTGCTAAGCAGTATTCGCCCTCTGATGGGGCCAAGGACTTCAGCATTCAGGCTTCCGGACATTCTCACGGCAGTTCCTTCCTGTTTCTTTTGCAGGGCCCTACATTGCCTTAAAACCATCCTTGGGTGGCGCAAACTAATATTCAAAGAACATTACGAGCCTGAAGGACAGAATGGTCTAAAAACAGGAGGCTGACTAAATAGCGAGGTACTAGGAATTGCTGCAACAGTACAAGGTCTACGGACGAATCCATCTCAACATGTTTAAGAGAAGCGGCCGTGTTGAAAAAGCACGGGTTGCCTTTCAAAATAATGAAACGGCCCACATAATTTCCTTCCAAAAAATTAACTGCTGAGGAACAATTGGTTTTCCACACATTATGCGTTGGAGAAATAATACTGAATAGAGATACAACGGTTATAATATACGTCAATGTGGACACATAAACGTTGTGTAAATATGACAAGAAACGTAAATATGAACACACAAGGGAGGCGTTACTAAGAAATGCCAGCCTCCCAGTAACGGTCGTTCCCAGAATAGTCTATGAACTTCAAGATGTCCGCCAGACTTGCATGCTAACGGCCTGTAGTCTTTTCTTTCTGTCTATGAGCGGGCCTAGCTGGGCATTGGAGCCACGCAGCCTACCGAGGGATGCAGCCGAAGCGGCAATAACTGGACCGGGCCGTTACAGGTTGCGCTCGTGCCCCGGTGCTGCCCGGTTCCCACTGAACCGGAAGGCAATGAGCCACTGTCAGTACGAGAGGGAGAAGAGGAGCAGGGGTCCTGAGCTTCACTGGAAACGTCTGCAGTCCGTGATTGGCTGAGGGGGCAGCGGCGTCAGGTAAATGAAAACACACAGAGTGGTCCGCAGGGGGAGGGGATCTTGTGCCTCCATATCCTTTTCCTCTATCGCCTCGTACTCACTGGTCCCTCCGCGACCCCTCTAAAGTTCTCTGGCACACCCCACGTGCCTCCTCTTCTCCTTCATTGTACTGTGACGCTTTCCAGCCCCTCCCACACCCCCTTGTTGCTCCCACGGGTAGTACCGACATCAACTTTTTGCAGCACCAGTCTGTGGCTCACAGTATTAATCCACGTGCCAACACCGTGCCAGTCGGACCTCAAATTCTGTAATGCAGGGGATAATACGTCTCAAATAGTTTATTTTCTTGGATTAACCTCTGTCATCTACTGAACATTTTTTTGAGGGGACAGTTTATCCGTCGTTTGAGGCTTCTTCACCCTTCAAACGCCTCACATGGACTTTGGTGGAATCAGTCGCCCATAAAAACCTTCACAATTCTTTTAAAATATTTAATTACAAATAATTTGTGTGGGCTTGCCTTTTAATGTCGCCCTCTGTTGACATTGAATAGGGTTTGTGGTATGCAGGTATCCTTTAATTTACACAGCTGTGCCTCCGTTCTATCTCCTGGGACTCTTTATATACATACTAATTTTATCAATCCAACGCAATACCTGGTAATTGTCTTGACTTGTTAGGAACTTTTTTCAATAATGAGTACAGTAACGTAATTGGATTATATATATATTTTGTCGTTATTTCTGCTTGCACCTCCACACCCGAAGTTCCCAAGTGATGACCTCAGAAGGCTGTCATTCCACCACATTTAGCGCCACAATAAACAAGCATTTCCAATGCTTTCGGTCTCGCCTTTGGGACCTTATAAATATTTAGCGATGCAGTCCATTTTCGCATATTAAAGACCTGAAATGTAACCAACTACCAATATCAGCAGACCATTTTAGCTTGGTAAACCACTAGCCAGATCTGATAGTTGTGGCCAGATTCCAAGAGCACTATGGAACCTTACAAACAGTAGTAACCAATATTTACAAAATGGTTGGGGGGCAGGAGGGGTTGTGAAGTGGGCAGGCAGGGTATAGCCAGATGGGAGGACAAAAGTGGAATAGGTTTATGGGGTTCAATTTACTCCATGTCTGGCTGTATATGGTGACAACAGGCTGCTGAAGGGCCTTTAACTGTACTTGTCGGATGTTTTGAATTCAAGAAACCTCTGGTGGACAGTGGCAAAATGTGATCCTCAATGTCTGTTTAGTTCTCAATTTAGCTCCGGGTGACTATAGGGCAGATGCAGCTTTGAGGCTGGCTCCAGACAGGCCTGTACGGTACACTGACTACTGGAGAACTGAAAAGAGGAGGTTGTGGGGGAGGGCCGTCTGAACTAAGCAGCCACAGTTGGTGAAATACTTCCGCTGCACACCAATGCAGGGGTCATGATGGTGTCTGCTTTTCACGCTGAATCAAAAACTAAACTTTGCGGGGCTAGCAGGCGTGTGGGCTCACCTATGCTACTTTTCTGTTTTAAAAACTGAAATGCAGCCTGCTAGCAGGTTTTTTCTTTTGGCATGCGCTTTTTTGGATCATTATCCTTTAAGTAGCCACGTAACAAAAATAACCAACAAAAACATCCATCATATAAAAAAAAACCTCCTTGGCCATAAAAATGTTAGTAAAATATTGGCAGCTGAGGTGGCCCTGTAGCCAATGTTCATGCTTTGACACAAGACAACACTACTTTAAGTGTGAGGGCGCAGTGTGTGTCCTAAAGTAGTGTGAGGGCGCAGTGTGTGTGGCTTAAAGTAGTGTGAGGGCGCAGTGTGTGTGTCCTACAGTAGTATGAGGGCACAGTGTGTGTATCTATCCATCTATCTATCTATCTATCTATCTATCTATCTATCTATCTATCTATCTATCGCCCTCTCTCTATCTATCGCCCTCTCTCTATCTATCGCCCTCTCTCTATCTATCGCCCTCTCTCTATCACCCTCACTCTATCACCCTCACTCTATCACCCTCACTCTATCACCCTCACTCTATCTATCGCCCTCTCTCTATCTATCTATCGCCCTCACTCTATCTGTCTATCTATCGTACTCTATCGCCATCACTCTATATCTATCTATCGCCCTCACTCTATCAAACCTCCCTCTATCTATCGCATCACTCAGCATCACTCAGGGGCACCACAACAACACTATGCTCTACCACAGCATCACTGAACGCCACAGCATTACTCGTCGCCAACACAAAATCAGTCACCGCCACCACAGCATTAATCTGTGCAACCATTCAACAATAACTGGTTCAAATATGTTCTCTCAATGTTTCAAGCTTTATTACAAATGTCACAAAAATATAATAATATTTAACTTCTGTTCTTGGATTAAATACACTGAACATAATCTTCTCAAAAGTTATGTACAAAAGTTTAAGCTATTGCCATTATAAATTACAATAACTTTTATTTAAGTATTCATTATTAAAAAAAATTAAAAGCAATTGTTATTTGTAATATCAATACATTTACGTCACGTAAATACAACACATATTGCATTACAAATGCTATAGGTGTCACATTTGCGAAAGTTAAAAGTATTGGCATTGTAAATGATAAAGCTATTAATTTCGCTATTGTCAAAACCGACACAAATAAAAAATTTGTCATTTACAATACCAATAGCTCAAACTTTTCTAATGCGAGACATATTGCATTGCAAATGCTTGTTTTGTTTGTTGTAGCACTCAAAACTAAATGAAAGCATTTCAAAAACATGCTTTAATCCTGTAATGGCTATATTATGTCAATTCTTTTTTGGCAACTCCCAACAACTCTGGCATCATTTAAAACTTGTCTAAAACACAGTTATCTGTGTGGTGATAGTGACACCAAGCAGAACACACATTGTTGTAGTGCTATGATTACTGCACTGGGTGACAATTGACTCTTGTGATCTTAAAGCTCTCCCAATTGTGCATAAAGCCTTACAAGAAACAGCCAGCCTTCCTAGCAAACAGATTTATCATCCACTGAGATCTTTTAATATCTTATCTCTTGGCTCGTGGAACAAAAATATCCACCTTTATGGACTGCCCCTTTTCTGTTGCAGCAGCAAAACGATCACATTCTTTACTCACGAGTCTTAAAACACAATTCACTCCATTCTTCGCTTTTTAGCAAATAATCTTCCTATGGCTCTATGCTGGTATACCATGTGTTATGTATTTATCCAGAACCAAGTAATGCTTGCGTATATGTGCTTAAAAACAACAACACCGCACAACATGGGCCATGATAAACAAGCATTTGCAATGCAATAGGTCTCGTATTAGGAAAGTTAGAGCTATTGGTATTGTAAATGACACATTTTTTATTTAGGTTTTGTTTTTAAAAATTGCGAAATTAATAGCTTTGTCATTTACAATGCCAATAGTTCTAACTCTCGCAAATGTGACACCTATAGCATTTGTAATGCAATATGTGTTGTATTTACGTGACTTACATGTATTGATATTACAAATAACAATGCTTTTTTTTTAAATAATTAATACTTAAATAAAAGTTATTGTAATTTATAATGGCAATAGCTTAAACTTTTGTAAATAACATTTGTGAAGATTATGTTCAGTGTATTTTATTGTGACGAAAATCCAAGAACATATGTCAAATATTAACATCTTTTTGTTACATTTGTAATAAAGCTTGAAACGTTGAGATAACATATTTGAACCAGTTGTTGTTGAATGGTTGCACAGATTGATGCTGTGGTGGAGCTCAGTGATGTTGTGGTGCCACTGAGTGATGCTGTGGTGGTGCTGAGTGATGCTGTATGCTATTCTATGTTTTGTTTTGCTATTCTATGTTTTGTATTGTTATGCTATGCTATGCTGTTTTGTTATGCTATGCTATGTTTTGCTATGCTATGCAATGTTTTGCTATGCTATGCTATGTTATGCTATGCTATGTTTTGCTCTGCTTTGTTATGCTATGCTATGTTTCGTTGTGTTTTATTATGCTATGCTTTGTTTTGCTATGCTATGTTTTGTTGTGTTGGTATGCTATGCTGTGTTTTGCTATGTTATTATGTTTTGTTATGTTTTGTTCAGCCATGCTATGTTTTGTTTTGTTAACCCCTTAAGTGCGGGGAACGTTCAGCGGACGTCACGTGCACTACCTCGCTAGTGCTGCGCACGTCCGTTGAACGTTCCTATCCCATCCGCTCAATGGAACGTTCCGCACTAGCGCGGAATTTGCGGCGCAGGCAACAGGTTAAGCTATGCTGTTTTGTTATGCTATTTTTTGTTATGTTATGCTATGTTTTGTTATGTTATGCTATGTTTTCTTATGCTATGCTATGTTTTGTTTTGCTATCCTATGCTTTGTTTTGTTATGCTATGCTATGTTTAGTTTTGCTATCCTATGCTTTGTTTTGTTATGCTATGTGTTGTTGTGTTTTGTTATGCTATGCTATGTTTTGTTGTGTTTTGTTATGCTATGCTATGTTTTGTTATGCTATGCTATGTTTTGCTCTGCTATGCTTTGTTATGCTATGCTATGCTTTGTTGTGTTTTATTATGCTATGCTTTGTTTTGCTATGCAATGTTTTCTTATGCTATGCTATGTTTTGCTGTGTTTGGTATGCTATGCTGTGTTTTGCTATGCTATAGGTTTTGTTATGTTTTGTTAAGCCATGCTATGTTTTGTTGTGTTTTGTTATGCTATGTGTTGTTGTATTTTGTTATGCTATTTTTTGTTATGTTATGCTATGTTTTGTTATGCTATGCTATGCTTTGCTGTGTTTTGTTATGCTTTGTTGTGTTTTGTTATGCTATGCTATGTTTTGTTATGCTATGCTGGTGAGGGTGAGTGAGGGTGAGTGAGGGTGGGTGGGTGAGGGTGGGTGAGTGAGGGTGGGTGGGTGAGGGTGGGTGGGTGAGTGAGGGTGGGTGGGAGAGGGTGGGTGAGTGTGTTAGAGCGAGGGTGAGGGTGAGAGGGTTGTGAGGTTGTGTATCCTATGCTTTTTTTGTTATGCCATGCTATGTTTTGTTATGCTATGCTGATGAGGGTGTATGAGGGTGAGTGAGTGAGGGTGAGTGAGTGAGGGTGAGTGAGGGTGTGTGAGGGGTATGAGGGTGAGGGGGTATGAGGGTGAGAGGTGTAGGGGGTAAGGGTGAGAGCGTTCTGAGGGTGAGGGTGTGAGGGTGGGGAGGTGGGTGAGGGGATGAGGTTGAGGGGGTGTGAGGGTGTGTGAGGGGGTGAGGGTGAGTGAGAGTGAGAGGGTTGTGAGGGTGAGGGGGGAAGGTGAGGGTGTGAGGGTGAGTGAGTGTCTAGAGGCAAAGCATAGTGGATGTAGAATTGCAGCTAGCAAGTCAAGTGTTTTCAAGCTGAGTGCCCTGTGCAGGGAGCATTGCTGGAGTACAATGTCTTGCAACTTAGTTAACATGGTACGTCCTGGGATCGGCTTGACTGGTCATACGGATTCATTATAATAAAAAACACACTCGGGAGAAAAACTTAAAAGTGATGTTGGTTTCCGTACATGGTGTAGTACGCTCGGCTGGGTGAGAGCTTGCTTAGCTCGTTTGTAAAAGAAAGAAACCCTGGTTGCGCTCGATGGAATGCTGTAAAACTAGGAGGCATGGGGAAAATGTTATCGGCTTGACTGTGCATTAGTGAAAACAAAATGCTCGACGGCATTGTAGGAGAGTAGGGTCTGCTATCCTATGGTCACCCCAAATTTTTGCTTTTTGCTTCACTGGTTTCTGACTTAATGTGGCTGTGGGCCTGCTAACCAGACCCACAGCCTGCTGTTCTCTCTCTAAATTACTGCCAATGCACTCTAGGTGCATTACGAATTGGAACTGGTTCACCTTATGAGCCCCTGTATTAGTGCACCCTAGGTGCCCAGGGCATAGGTGTATCCAAGGCCTACCAGGGGCTGCAGCATGTATTGTGCCACCCCTGGCCTGGCCTCCATATTTGACACAACTGGCTGATCACTCAGCTGGGGTAAGTCGGTGTAACCACCTCTTACTTAGGTACAGTATGTCTGTGCCTAACCCTAAACTGGACACATATGTTCCTATCAGCCACTCCTATGGAAGGCCTCATCAATCCTGGAGGCAGAGTGCTTGGAAATACGTGAGATGGTGCTCTAGCATGAGCTGAGCCTGTCTGCAGCTGTCGGGAACCACTCCCTAAGCTGTTCCGGGATATTGCCATACCATATACTCTTAAGTGCATTATAATCCTCGCGGTTATTTGCTATCTTTGGTTTGGCTTTATCAAAACATGTCGAGTAAGGTGTCATACGAATTGGAATACTATCCCCTCGCCAATTCTGGCGACGGGGATAGCATTCCACCCTTCTAGAGGGACACGACATGTGTGTAGCCTTAACCCCGGTTAAAGTTAAACAGAGCCTCAGCATCACAAAATGGATGCTGCCACCACAGACACGAGTCTGGCCTCCTGCTGCTGACCGAAACTCGGCAGATGGTGGCCTGGACAAAGGGTTTCCTGCCTTGGGAGGTGCGAGCACCACCCCAGACAGGATTTTGTGTATTGGGTAGGACAGGGCTGAATAGAATCAGACATGCCCGGGGCACACAAGGTGTCCCCGTGCATAGGTCAGTCCAAACCGGTCCTGGGACTTTCTAGACCCAGGCCTGGCGCGGAACTGGACAAAGGAAAGGGGGTGTAACCGCCCCCCTTCCTGGTTCCTCCCAGAGGAGGGACCTAGTAGGTGATCCACCCCTCAGATTGGGAATAAGAGTGGGAGCAGTGCCATTGCACAGCAGATCATCCTGAATCAACTTTACACGAAGAAGAAGACTGGACTTCGACATTCTGCTGCTCAGAAGACTGAAGAGAATCTCCCTTGTGGCCTAGGAGTGGCCACCCTGTGAACACAGGTACCAACCAGCAACTCGACGTCTGCTTTGCCGCCGCCTCCCGCCGGAGACCGAGCCCAGAGCCCGACAAGAACCAGACTCCCAGACCTCTCAGAGCCCGATCCACAGTCCCTGCGAAGAAGGGACCCGTGGAGGCACCGAGTGACGTGGGACCGGACCTCTTGGAAGACACTCGAAAAACTGACTGCGCAGCTTCTGAGGCATCCTCGACGTTGTGCTTTGGGGACTGAGAACCCCCACCACCGAGCAGCCCTTGCACCGAAGATCAGCCCTCCAGCATCTCCACGATCTGCGTGGGGCCCTTTTGCATTGTGCCACTCGACGCGCCATCCCGGCCACTTGCCCCGTGGTCAGCGGCCATCTTGGCGACGAACCCGAAGATTTACACAGCAGGTCTGGTTGCTCCAGACCTACCCAAGCTCCTGTGAAAAGGAGCACCCGCTCTGACCTTGCTGGTCCGAGTGTTAAGCAGCTTTCCAATTCTGCGTGGCTTGCATTTGCCAAGGCCTGTTTGCTCCGATCAGGTCGCCGACACCGCCAACAGCGAGAAGCCTACGTGGGACAGCTCGTGACCGACTCCTGGACATCCTCGACCCCGGGTATCCACGTGGCTGCAGAAAGAAGCTACCCGACAACGCCTGTTTGCACCCGACATCGCCTGGTTCCAATCTGGTTCCACGGTAGTCACTGGCTAGTGACTTTGAACACTGTCCCCTCTGCTTTCAGGTCTTCACATCTTCAGATCCACCCTTGGATCCACCGGAACTCTTCTCATCGAGGCGCCTGCAGCATCTTCAGCTCCAAGCACCAACGACCGGCGTGACGAAACCCAACACTACTTCGACCCTGTGCACCCGCTTCCTGTGGGTGAGGTAACTCAGCTCCGCCAGTGCTCCTGCATTGGTACACATCTCAAGGGCCTGTGTCTTAAGTTTTAACTCCGTAGGTCACTCGGAAGGTTCCTAACTTTCTAACTTTGTACTTTTTACGCACCATAGACTTTACATTGGAAAGTGCGTGCACTTTGAACACTGCACCCGAGTCCCGTGGGCCTCTCCCGACTTAGTCACTGCTAGTCTCGAATAGCTCCAGCGATTCCCAAGGCCCTAGGCCTCTTCACTTTCCTCCTGGTATCTCTTATACCACTTTCTTAGTATATGGTTTAGGTGGCCCCTGGGGCTCATCCATATTGTGCAACTTTTGTGTATTTTAAACTGTCTTGTGATTTAACGCTTATGCTTCTGTGCTCATAAAGAGTCCAGGGGATTTTATAGTTAATAAATCAATATATATTTTCAATATATATCTGTGTGGTGTCCCTTTCATTTGGTATTCAAGGGGGTTGTGTATGGTAATACAGCTGGCTTCACATGCCTTTCAGAGTTCAGCCTAAGACTGCTTTGTCCACGTTACCACTAGGATAACTGGTCTACAAGGTTGAATTACAACCATCATCATAAGGGTTGCTTGGCATGGTACAAAGTGATCACTAAGAATTAGTGAGCATTATATACCAGGCCAACTTCTCACAGGCATGCTACATAACTGGGAGGCTTAAGGAAAGTATCATTGTGATCGTATTGTTATAACTAGGAGTGAGGGAAACAAAATCAACTTGAAACATAGAAGGACAAGCTCTCGGCATTGCGTGGTGGGAGGGCGGGGCGGCGGGGGGAGCAGGGTAGCGGCGTTCCTTTGAAGTCGGAAGGATGGGAGGGAATGAGCATATGGGGTGTGAGAGATAACGCAAGTAAGAGATGTACAGTCTCTGTGTTACAGAGAAGAAGTGGCAATGTATGTCCTCGGTAAACTAAGTTTTGGCAAGAAGGAGACTCACTGGGCTGGACGTTAAAGATGTGGGGCAGCGCATGACCAGTCAAGCCGATCCCAGGACGTACCATGTTAACTAAGTTGCAGAGCATTGTACACCATTGATGCTCCCTGAACGGATTTAGGATCTAATCACCCGCCTTGTTACTGCATGCTCACGAGATACTGACTATCAGCTGAGCCCATGCCAGCATACCCATGCGGCCTACAGTCTCCTTTGTCTACAAAGGACTATAGTGCAGAGGTCCACCAAGAGTAGCCATCGCCACGCAATTTTTCAATAACAACATTTTTTAAATACTACGTTTTTGGATGCACACCGCGACCTGCCAGCTAGTGCAAGAGAACCCCTTTTCCTGAACGAACCCACTTGTTGTTTTATTCGCAGACTCTTTTTGTTGCCTTTCTAGCAACACACATCGGGACAGTAGTGACCCCGTTTCCGCAGTGATTTTAGACTCTGCCAGGTTGACTCTATAAGCAACACGTCGTGGAAAATACCGATTCATTATAATAATAAAAAACACACTTGGAGAAAAACTTGAAAGTGATGTTGGCTTCCGTACATGGTGTAGTACGCTCGGCTGGGTGAGAGCTTGCTTAGCTCGGTTGTAAAAGAAATAAACCCTGGTTGCGCTCGATGGAATGCTGTAAAACTAGGAGGCATGGGGAAAATGTTATCGGCTTGACTGTGCATAAGTGAAAACTAAATGCTCGAGGGCATGCTACATAACTGGGAGGCTTAAGGAAAGTATCATCGTGATCGTATCGTTATAACTAGGAGTGAGGGAAACAAAATCAACCTGAAACTTAGAAGGACAAGCTCTCAGTAGGCAGTTAGCCAGAAGGGTCACAAGTTTAAATAGCAAAAGCTCAAGCAGCAATATCGAGAGGTGGTGGGGGCAGGGTTAAGTGGTAGGGAGAGACGGCTGGGCAGGCTGCGATGGGCTGGTGGGAGGAGAAATGCGAGTAAGTCACGGCCTGGCGGCCAAAGTGAAGTGAATAATTAGGGGAGGAGAAATACCAGAGGCCGGCCGAGCGCACGCTGGGGAAGCCTTTGATGTGGCCTGGTGGCCGTGGAGAAATGCTGCTGGCAGTGGGAGGGTGATTGATGGGCGGGGCAGTGCTGGGGAAGCTTTTGATGTGGCCTGGCTGCCGTGGAGAAATGCTGCTGGCAGTGGGAGGGCTGGGCATGCTCGTCCACAAGGAGTCACATGACTCTCGTGCACTGTCCAAAATCCTCTAGAAAGGAATTTTTTGGGTTGACAACATTAGGTTCGAGTAAACTCGACCTAAAAACATACACTAAACCAGCGAGGCTTGACAGAAGGAGTAGCTTCTTACTTGACCACCTAAAGGCACTTTAGGTACCGTAAGGGGTTTAAAACACTGTAGAAATGCCGATATAAAACAAAAGGCTGGTATACCCCGTTTTTGAGGGAAGAGTCTGATCCATCGTTAGACCAGCATGTGAAGGAGGATTAATGAGTAAGCTACTTTTCGGGGGATTTTGGTATTGAAAAGGAAAATTTAACGGAGGAATCACCTTGCCAAATTTGACGGGATGAGTCTCATTTACTTTTTACTTTAGAAGAAATGAAAGTGGCACTTGATCAATGTAGCACTTTGAGGGCAGCAGGCCCCGACGGGAACCCATTGACTTTTTCTTAAACAACCAGGAGCTCTGGGCCCAGTTACTCACTAACACTCTTAATACAGTGTCCAAAACTAACCCCCCCCCCCCCGACTCTTGGAAAAAGTCTGTGATTATACCAAATTTTTAAAAGGGGGACAAGGCACTTGTGAAAAATTATCGACAAATTTCACTGTTAGAAAGCACAGCAAAATTGATGGACCGACTATTGCTAAATAGGTTTAGGAAGACAAAAGGAACAGTTGAGCAGTGTCTTAATTTAAACCTCTTGATCGCTAAATATACAGCGGCTAAAAAGGGTCAGCTTTACATGGCCTTTATGGACTTGTCAGCCGCTTTCGACCGAGTGGCCCATATGAAGCTCTGGTATATAATGACCGAAATGGGAGTAGATAGAGCAATAGTTAATTTTATTTGTAAATTGTATTCCTCAGCGGAAACCTGTGTACGCATGGGGAGAGAGGGGGTTGTTCCAGGTCTCTTGCCTTAGCTCCTGGCGTAAGGCAGGGGTGCGTCCTTGCTCCCTTTCTATTCTCTCTTTATACGAATGGTGTAGAGGCGGTATTGGTGGGGACCTCGAGTGATGTTCCTATTATTAACAAAACTCTAGTACCTATACTTCTTTACGCAGAAGATGCGGTTCTGCTGGCTTGAACAGGGAACGCATTGTCGAGAATAATAGACACCTATGTAAGATTTATGAGTAACTTAGATCTGAAAGTCAATGATGTAGGAAGGTGGAATCTGACTATATGGTTACCCCCACTTTTTGCTTGGTGTTTTGCTTAGTTGGGCTGGGATCCTGCTATTCAGGGCCCCAGTCTACCTGTTTTCTCTATACAATGGATTGCATGTACTTTAGGTACATACCAGATTGGTTACTGAGTTACTTTGTGAGCCCCTAGTATATGGTACCCTAGGTACCAAGGGCATAGGTACCCCAGAGACCTACCAGGGGCTTAAGCATGTATTATTCCACCCCTGGGAAGCCTTCCAAAATTACACCACAGGTCTGCACTTGCAGCCTGGGTAAAGTGGTGTAAGCACCCCTTACTTAGATATAATATATATATATATATATATATATATATATATATATATATATATATATATATATATATACCACATATTAACCTATAATTCACTCCTATGGCAGGCCTTGACAATCCTGAAGGCAGAGTGCTTGGGTTTGTGTGAGAGGGTGCCCTAGCATGAGCTGAGCCCCTCTACAGCTTTCAGAAATATCTCCTTATAGCTGTTCTATGATATAGCCATACCATATCCTCTTAAGTGCATTATAATCCTCGCTGTTAATGCTAACTTTGGTTTGGCTTTATCAAAACATATCGTCTTTGATGTCAAACACTTTGGAATCCTAACCCCCCCCCCTCCCCCACCAGTTCTGGTGGCGGGGGTAGAATTCCACCCTTCTAGAGGGAGAAGACATGTACACACTGGTATACCCGGTTAAAGTTTAAAAGAGCCTCAGCATCACAAAATAGATGCTGCTGCCACAGACACGAGTCTGACCTCCTGCTGCTAGACGAAACTCCGGCAGGGGAGGCCTGGACAATAGGCTTTAGTGTATTGGGGCAGGGTGGGTTGCATTCAGTGAATGCTTTTCAGACACTGCCTGGGGCACACAAGGTGCTCCATGCATTTCCTAGTTCAAACCGGTTGCTGGGGCACTCAGCCCCAGCTCTGGCAGTAAACTGGACAAAGGGGAAGGGGTGTAACCACCCCCTCCCCAGGTCCTCCCATAAGTGGGACCCTAGAGTTAGTCCATCCCCTAAACTTAGTATAAGTATAGGAACCCAGTCCCTAGGACATTAGATTACCCTGGACGAAACTCTGAAACATAAATCTTGGACCTTCGACATTCCATATCGACTGGAAGACGGAAGAAATCTCCATTGAGGTCAAGGAGTGACCTCCCTGTTCAAACAGGCACCAAAGACGCATCTTGCTGTCTGCATACAGTACATGGACTTCCAGACATCTCCGAGGCTGACACGAGTCCCCAGCAAAGCTGAGAACCTGTAGCTATCACGAGAGACGTGGGACCGGAACTCCTGGACATACTGCAATTTTGCAACTGCACCTACTTCCTGAAGTTACCCAAAGTTGTGCATTGGGCTATTTGTTGCCCTTTCCCCGAGCACCTTGCGCACCGAAGCTGAGAGGCCTGCACTCCACAAGTGTTCCGTGAGTCCACTTTCTTCACCGCAGCTCTAGGTTCCTTCGCGATCTCTAGTCTGTTGGCTAGTGGGTCCCCACGAAGGACAATCCTTTGTTCTTTGTGTTTTCCTGGTCGCTCCAGAAGTGCTCTGACTCTGCTCCAAAGGGTGAGTCCCTCAGACCTTGCTGGTCTGCACCAAAGCCAATCTTTGCATCTTGTGTGGGTTGCTGTTGCCAAGGCTTGTTGGGTCCAATCCGGATTCTGACTCTGCAGCACTCGACATCCTTCGTGGGACAGCTCGAATCCAGCTCCTGGTCATCGTCGACGCCTCCTGTTTCTCGTGGCTGAAGAGTCAAGCTTCACCTCTTTCACCTTACCCTCATGGGTGCTGCTGACGAGCTCAGCTCGTCACGGCCGTTGGAACGTTCGCACGCGGGGCTAATTTCCCTGCTGTGCTGAACGTTCCAAAAACGGGTGCAGCCGTGACGAGCTAAGTTCGTCATGAGGACAGCTCCGCTGTACTCCATGACGAGCTGAGCTCGTCACCAGCATGCGGGCGCTGCGCGCGGCCCCCTTCCCCCCGCAGCGAAGGGGTTAAAGCACCCGACATCGGGTGGCATCTTCCTGTCGCCATCCTGGTCACTGGCTAGTGACCCAGACTCTGTCCCCTCTGCTTTCAGGTTCTTCAGATCTCCGATCCACCCTTGCATCCACCCGGACACTTTTCCTCTGGTCGCCTACAGCACTTCTTTGCAGCTCTTCATTGGAAACGACAACGAAACCCGACACCAAAAGAAACCTATGCACCCGGCTTCCCTGGGTGAGGTAACACGAGTACTCCAGTGCTCCCGTGGGTCTTGACTCTCGAAGTGTCTAAGTCTAAAAGGGTTCCATCGTAATTCACCCCTAAGTGTCCTTAATCTTTAAAATTGTAACTTGTTCGTTCTCCATAGGAAGTCAATGGTGAGTCGCGGCTGTGTTTAGACACCGCACGCGTCCCCGTGGGTCTCCTGCGTCCCTACCTTGGGTGGTTCCTGGTTGCTACAGTGGTTCTACAGGCCCTAGGCCTGACTTCTATCTCTCACGTGGTTCTTACACCACTATTTTAGCATATGGTTTGTGAGGCCCCTAGGGCAAAATGTATACTGTGTTATTTACTGTGTGCTATTCAAAGTTCTTGTATTGTACTTTTACTTCTAGCCTCATACAGAGACTAGAGGGGTTGTGTTTAGAATAAATACATATATATATTTGATATATACCTTGTGTGGTGTCAGGGGCGGCTCTAGGCTCATGGCGGCCCTGGTCAGGAAGCGTGGGTAGGGGTCCCCAAAAGAGGGGGTCCGGGCGGGGCAGAGCGCGGGGCCAGTGAAGAGGGGGGGGTTAGGGTGTTTGGAAGTGGAAAAGAGCCGGAGGCCACCAAATCCCTGCCAGGGGCCACCACGCAAATATGTATCCATCCTCTGAGGATTATTATAGTAAGGATATATATTGGTGTGGTGGCCCCTGGGGTTTGGTGGCCCTGTTCAGGTGCACAACTTGCACATGCCTAAAGCCGCCCCTGGTGGTGTACTTTCATTTGGTCATTCAAGAGATTATAACTGGTAAAACAAGCTGCTTTACATTCCTTTGAAGACTTAGCCTGAAGGCTGCTCTCCCCAGCTACCACTAGGATAGCTTTCTATAAGGTTGACTTTAAACCTACCACTGATAAGGGTCGTTTGGACTGGTGCAAGGTGCCCACTAGAATAGTGGACATCATATGCCAGGCCAACTTCTCACAAATGAAACCAAATCATTTGTACTTGTGGCGGGACCCAGATCAAGATTGCAAGCAAGGTGGCACGTCAGAGGAAGGAATATGTAAGTAGTAGATTTGTTCTCCTATTTGACGGTACTGTTCGAGGTGTTGCTGTTCCCACTCAACACCCATGGAACTTGACGCTGCCCAAGATTTACAAAATCAGATAAACCTGGGGCAGGGCCAAAACCTTTGCGCTTCTCTAGAGCAGGCGTAATGTTGTGAAGACAAATGTTCTATTGATTCAGTATTGTGTACTTTGTGCCCTAGTCTCCTATAGAGACTAGTAGAGAGTGTATTATTAATAAATATATACTTTTATATAACTATTGTGTGGTTCTCTCCTTTCATTTAGTCATTCAGGAGGTGATATTCTGGTAAAACAAGCTGCTTTACATTCCTTCAAGATTAAGCCTGAAGGCTGCTCTCCACAGCTACCACTAGGATAGCTTTCTAAAGGTTATCTTTGACCTCATACATCAAAAGGGTCGGGTGGATTGGTACAGGGTGCCCACTTTAATTAGTGGACAGCATATACCAGGCCACCTGCTCACACCAACTAAGATCCAAAACTCCCTAATAATTATAAGCCCGTACCATGTTATCCCACATTGAGCAAGATCATTGAGAACCCAGTAGGATCACCATTGCAAGTTTACTGAAAACAATACCAGTTACAAAACACATCTCAGTACGGATTCTACCTAGCGCTTTGACAGTATCACAGAGTATTAGTGAAATTTTTAGAATGATAACAGACAGAGACTGCTGAACTCTGCCTAAGTGTGTATTGGCAGTGGCTGAATGGAAAACATCAGCAGAAGAAAACGTTTCTGTTTGCCATTATTTTTGTCTTCAATGAAGCGCAGACCTATAATTTTCAGAAAAAGCAGGACAATATACAGGAAGCACTTTTATTTTGGCAGGAGCATCTTATGTGTGAAGTGCTGCACACAATAACATGTGTGCAGCACCATTTTTGACTAATACAGAAATAAGGACCTGATAGGAACTTGCAGAACATAAGGACAGTCACCAATGGAGATAAAGAGACTTCCTCAGATTTGCAAAATGTTTTAGTCTGGCACAGAAGGCACCTTTAAAACCAAAGGGGTACATTTATGAGAGGCTTGCATTGCTTTGCACCAGGTAACGTTTTACATGCATGACGCAAACCTGTAAGTCAGACTGTTGAAGCCATACAAAGCCACTTTGCACAGCTCTGAGTGGCTTCGATAATCTGCAGTAACACAAGCGTGCGAAATTCGCTGCATTGCATTATTCTGCCCTGGGAAGGCGTTGCATGGATGATTCACAAAATTGGGGCCGCTCTCAGTGTAGTGACCAAGGAACTTAGAGTGTTAAATAGGCTGCCTTCTCCTAGAGCCCGCGCCTTTGGTTCAATTCCCTAGGACCTTCCTGGCGTTAGTGTGTTTATATGTTGCATGGATGTTCACATGCAACTCCCATGTTTTTTGATGCATTGCCAGATTTACCAGTACTTTAAATGCTTCTTTATGTATGAACTTTCTGAAGACAGATAAAATTGCAAATGAAATCATTTGTTTTTTCTAAATCACCAAGTATGCTACGGTTGTGAATGCACAACCTTTTTACAAATTATCTGGTTTAGGTTTACTATCTGGTTTAGGTTTACTAAATTCAAATTGCTGCTGTCGTCGCCCATCATCAGATCAATAATAATTTTACAACTTGAAGATATTTATTGAAAATGTTAATGTTTGATAGCCTCATTACAACATCAAAGCATTTTACATGTGGAGAAAGAGCACTAAAGTTTGCCTCCAAACAGAAAATAGTGTTTTATACGTGGGAACAGATCCCTTCTTTTCCTTGAACATTTACCTCTGAATTAAGCATAGTATTTTCTAATAGTAATAGTTTAAAGGATTTGAAGAGATGCAACTCTGTAAAAAGTTTGTTTTTCACTAAAGAGCGTGCTGTAATCTTGATTGCCCACCTTACTTCAAGGTTATCGCAGTTGGTTAAAAGCCTGTTTTTTTGTCTGATAAACTCATCCGCAGACAGCTTCGTTTGAGAGGTAGAAATCAACACAACACATCAGCCCCACTG